>NC_089507.1:31111464-31711464 GCF_036850995.1 Saccopteryx leptura | reverse complement strand
CCAGAAGTCACATTAATGGTAAGGAGTACTTTATTCATCATTGGTTAGCAACAGCATAACAACATTATTAAAAAGAATTCAGAGACTTATTGTACTTTAAAAATGTTGGTCTTACATAAAATGTACACATTTACTTGTATTTAGTGTTAAACATATTGTATAGCTTTCACAGAATTACATTTTAAAATATGTGGCATTCATGGCTCTCTCAGCCAAAAAGGTTCCTGACCCCCTGTAATAGGGTATGGTCTCCTGGGTTGCCATGGCAGTTCTGAAGATGCTGCCTCAAGGAGGAGTGTGTGGTAATGGCGGTCAATTTCTCCATCTCTGTTCTGGAGAGCATGATGCCATCCACCCTATATCCCATAATTGTAGTAACCAGGCTACCAGGGATTCAGTAGGCTTCTGCCAAATTGTGCCTCCAATTCCATCAGCTCTGCCTGGGTATAGGGACAGACCACAGAGTGTTTCATTACCTGGGCAGGATGCTGTGTGTGCCCCTGAGGGACTCTTTGTTGCTGGGTTTTTACCTTCTTGGTAATCACTGGTCAGGCTCTCAGTGTGCACATGGCAGCTTCAGCCTGAGCCTTCTCATCCTCCGAAGAGGAGTTGCAAGCGCCTGCTCCCGCTGACTCAAAGCCAATCCACCGACATGGATGCTGCTGCTCCTTTGGTGACCAGTTAAGCTCCTGTGGCTGCTGGCTTTTGGCCAGAAGCTGAGACTCAAGCTCTTGAATCCACAGTCATTTCTCCAACAACTGCCAGTGCAAACGTTCAGCTTCCAGGGCAAACTGTAACTCGCGAACATGCAATTCCTTCTCCAGTGCTCGCTCCAATTCCAGCCTTTTCTGCTGTTCTATTTGCAATCCATACTAAAGCTTTTGATCTCAGGCAGCTTCTTACACAGAACTACTGAGTTCCTCTTGAGGAAAAAACACGTAGCTGACGGCCCCTAAAAGGAAAGCCAAGGGGAGCCAAAGCAGCAACCAGTCTTCTACCTCACTCCTCAAGGGTGGCGGCCCCATAATGATCTCTGAATCCTGCCACAAACTACGCCAGTTGTAAGGCCAGGAGCCGCCATCGTGGCCTTTCACATGCAGGTTCCCAGTGGATTTGGGCAGACGGTAAAGAAATAGTGGAGTCAGAGGATGGTGGGCCATTCTGTTTATTGGTGTCTCACCAAGACAGGCAAGCCACAAGAGAAGACAAGGGAAAAGCAGAAAACATGTTTTCCCATGAAGTCAAGGAATCAGGGAGACCCCTGCAACAGTGATAGCAGGAACCGAAAGAGAGCAAGCTCCTGGTCTACCCCACTTTATAGTCTAGAAATCAAAACCTTTAATCCAATATATCAATACAAACAAGGAAGTCTCTGATACAAAGACACTTATCTGAGGCCTAATGGGATTCCTCATGAGAGTGCACCACCCAGATCATGCAATCAGTCAAGGGTGTGAGGAAAAGCTTAATCTTAAAACTAAGCCTTAGGCTACAACGACCGGGCCTGCTTACAGCCTGTCCCCCACACCCAATACAAACTATAAGTGAGCAAACATATATAACATATTTACAAACTTATCTGACCAACAAACATGTGGTTGCTGGCTTGAAGCCCAAAGTTGCTGGCTTGAGTCCAAGGTTGCTAGCTTGAGCAAGGGGCTACTGGCTCAGCTGGAGCTCTGTGGTCCAGGCACATATAAAAAGCAATCAATGAACAACTAAAGTTAGCCATGACTACAAGTTGATGCTTCTTATCCCTCATCTTTTCTATTTGTCTGTCCCTGTCTGTCTTTCTCTCTTGCTTAAAAATAAATAAATAAATAAAATATTAAAGCCGTGATTAATTCCATGTTTCAGGAGATTCATGGTGGCTTTGTGATTTGGCACTTATGAAATAAATATCTGCCTAGGCACTTAATAAAATAGCATTTTAGGAGACAGAAACATGGGTGGAATCAGGTATTTGTTAGATATGACTTTCTACTTGGAGTCTGCTGTCAGTTTTGTTAGTGGCCATCAGCGATGTCTTCAGCTAACTGACAGAAAGCATATTTCAAGTGCTGAGAAAACTGTCTTTCCTTAGCTGTTAAGACAATTTACATAAGAGTTGTCAGTTAAAATGTTGGAAGGGAGTGTTCAGAACCTATCATTCTAATGTTTATCAAACCCATTCAACTCTCAGAAAATATTGTACTTTGTTGAAGCTATGAAAAATATTAAAATCAGTTGTCAAGATGAGATTGAAAAAAAAAGTAAAGTTGTTTTATAAAAGACCATGTCTTTAATTTAACCCAGACCAGTTTGAAAAGCTTAAGGCAATGTCTTATAACCTTACGTGAGACATGATGGAGTATTCATCAATTTTTTTAATGCAAGTCATTTTTTATGTCACTTTTGCATTAATATGGAGAAAGCCACGTACATCTCCACCCATCACCAGGAACCACAATGTTTCCAGCCATTTTCTAAGAATTTTTTTTTAAAAAAAAGAAAAAAATATCTAAAAGTTGTATGTGAAGATACCAAGTTTAAATAGTTATTTACATATAAAACATATTATCTTTATTATTCTAGACATTACAGTTAAATGCAAAAGAAATTATGAAATGTACTTGTCTAGGAATTTTATGGGGTTTGAGGTAAATAAATTCCAATTGCTTGGAACAAATTGGATGTGATTAATCATGTAGCACTTGTAGCATCTGATTTATATCTTATCTTTTGTAATTTTATATGTTTTACAAATTATCTGCTATATATACTGTATTTTTTTAGCACAGAGAATTGTTCTATACTTTAAATTTCTCCATGACAGATCCAATATAGTTTTTTACAATATGAAATATAAAAGTAGAAAGGATGATAAGAGTAGTTCTATTTTGGAAGCCTAGTTTTGCTATTATATAATACTATCTTGAGTAGATTGAGTTGGGTTGGGTAGGTGACTGATTTAAACTAACCAAGCATGAATTTTCTCATATGTAAAATGGGCATTTACTTTGCAGGGCTGCTGTGAGAATCTATCATGGGTGCTAAAAAAATCCACTTTCACAATTTGCTTCAAAAATATGAATGCTTATAAATAATAAATATTGCTATTATTTTACACTGACTTAGAATAGACAACCTTTCTAAAACACTGAGATTTTAAAATTATATTCCAATAGGCCAAAGCAGGCTTTAACTTGCCTTTTTGATTATTTCTTTGACCTTCTGCTTATATTTTCACATAGCATTGGTGAGAGAGAGAGAGAGAGAGAGAGAGAGAGAGAGAGAGAGAGATAGGCAGAAGCAGACAGACAGAAAGGTAGAGAAATGAGAAGCATCAACTCATAGTTGCAACACATTAGTTGTTCATTGATTGCTTTTTCATATGTGCCTTGACCAGGAGGCTCCAGCAAAGCCAGTGACCTCTTGCTTAAGCCTTTGACCTTGGGCTCAAGCAGCAACCCTGCGCTCAAGCTGGTGAGCCCGTGCTCAAACTGAATGAGCCTGTGCTCAAGCCAGCAACCTCGGGGTCCCAGGCCAAAGCTGTATCACTGCACCACAACC
The DNA here is from genome assembly GCF_036850995.1 of Saccopteryx leptura. Lineage (NCBI taxonomy): Eukaryota > Metazoa > Chordata > Mammalia > Chiroptera > Emballonuridae > Saccopteryx > Saccopteryx leptura. The sequence continues at coordinate 31,707,912 of NC_089507.1, read as the reverse complement.
TGGTCAGGCTCTCACATAACATTTTTAAAGAACACTCCAAAACTCTAATCGCTTTGAAATGGTGGTTGTTTTATTCTATTTTTTTCCATTATGGAGTAAACAAAAGTTGATACTTAAGTTCAGAGATCTGATTCTCAGTGCTGGTAATAAATGAAAATTCTTCCCAAAGGCAGGAAATTCCCAGCCCAAGGATTTGAAGACTCACTTGTGTTTTGTAAGTATGAAGAGTCTTGTCTGTTTTTCACCTGTGTTGGTGAATCAAATACCATAAACAGTTGGTCATTCCAGGACTCTGAGTAAAAGCAGGTAGGACCTGAAGCATATAGCTAGACAAAGTCTTCCATTCCATGGAAAGTACCATTTCAGCTATCAAGGTTGTATCTTTCTCCAATGTAAAGAAACTTTAAAGATGAGCAGATAATACTGCTGATAGTCATTTAGATAGGAGGACTCCTTTTCTAGTTGGCAGAAGTGGACAGATCATGGGATTACTGAAGCTTAAACTTTCAGGCTCTTTTCTTAGAACAGATCTCTTCCAAGACCATGAGAACATTCCCAGACATGTGTTCTCATACACGTGAGTTTTACCAATATGCAAAGGAAGACATTTTCACCACAAGCAGTTCAGACAGCTGTCTCATTTCCCTCTGAGTTCTCCTTGGCTACATTTTCCCTCATGTTACGTGGCATTGGAGTCAATGTCATTTCAGGGGAAATTTCATGGAGGGGAAGTCGAATTGGGAATACAATTGGCTGGACTACCTGGGATAGTTTTACTTGCCTTGCTGTTAGTTTTGTGTATAGTTGAGTTGGCGCTAGCTTCCAAGCATATTCCTACCAGCCATGTATTCTAGACATGAAGGTACAGGGCCAGACATATTTTAACAGAATTGTCCTGCAGTGTCCGACAGTGTCTAGCATAAAAAGTAGATGGAGTATGGAACAGGTTTTAGAGACAGATGCTGGTCTGTAGAAAATCTGTCCTATCATCACACATAAAATTTTAAGCAGGAGATTTGGTTCTTATCAATGCTTCGTAAAAATGGAAATTCTTTCTAATCAAAAATACTCCTAATAATGTAGCATATATAATTCTAACTATGTTATACCTCTTTTTCCCCCTTTTTGATAGAATCATGCTAAATAGAATTTATAAGGTACAAATTTGGAGCAAGGCTACACATACTAATCACTTCCGTCTGAATCACATGTTTTATTCATTCTAGCGTATAGAGTCATTTTAGCATATCTAATGCATCTTGTCCTAATGAGGTGTGGCAGATACAGAGGAAATTGCGTGCAATTCACAAACAAAGTGGCCATTCATTAAGGTGAAGAGAGAATTTTTAGAAGTAAAGTAATGAACAGGGTCCTGAATTATTTAATAATTTAGTGAATGACAATGACTGTATCATGAGAACATTTGTGAAAAATATCAGATTTGTTGCTCATTTAATAAGAAACACTGAAATCAGTAAGAAAACAAAAATGTGCTTCTGGCAGGCAAATTAATGCCCCCCACCAAGATGTCTACATCTGAGTCCTCAAGATCTGTGAATATGTGACTTTTCATAGCAGAAAGAATACTACAGATGTGGTTAAATCAAAGACCTTGAGGTAAGGAGATGATTCTAGAATTTCCTGGATTATCCCTCTGGGGCCAATTTAATCATGTGTTTTTATAAAAACAGATAATTTCTCCCAACTCTGATCAGAGGGAGGGGTGTCTAAAGAAGGGTCAGGGATGCAACATCGCTGGCTTCCCGAGGGAGGACAGGAGCCATGAGCCAAGGCACATGACTAGTGTCTAAAAGCTGAGACAGGCAAGGGATTGGGTTCTGCCCTAGAGCTTCCGCAGAGGAACGCAGCCGTGAGGACACCCTTACTCCCCTGTGAGTCCCCGTCAGACTCAGGACACACAGAACTGCAAGGCAATAAGAAATCTGTGTTGTTTTTAGCCACTAGGTTTGTGGTAATTTGTTACAGCAGCAATAAAAAACAAAGACAGCGCCACTACAATCATGTGAACGAGTATGGTGAATTAGAGGAGTATTTGATTAGTTATTGCACTAGAAAATTTGACACGTCCTTAAATATTAAAGGTTGAGTAACAAAGCAATTTAAGGTAGCCATATGTCACAGTGGCTCAGGACATCCCCAGGGTATACCTGTAGTTCCAGTGCAATTAGGACCCTCACTCACAAAGGTTTGGGTCATCAATCAAACTACTCTAATGGAACCTGACGGAGATTTTCCATATTTAACAACAATTTCTGAATTTACATGAACGTTACAAATAAGGAGTTGTAATGTTAAAAGTTAAAAGAAAATTTTCTAAACCAGGAAGTAGCAAATTACACCCATGAATCAAATTCAGCCCATCATCATTTTTTTTTTGTATTACTGCCCATGAACTAAGACTGATTTTTACACAGTTACATTTTAATGGGCATAACTATGTAATATTACCAATTCGGGCCCACAATGACTAAAATCTCTACTCTCTGACCCCTAAAGAGAAAGTTCGCCAACTAAAGTTTTAAATAAGCAGTAATAAAACTCAATTTTCAGTAGTCATATTAGGAGAAACATGGAATTCTTTTTCTACTATTAGAAAACTACTATACAAAATTATTGTCCTATGAAGAGATGATCAGAGTGTGCAACCATAAAATGTAGAAAAAAATATTACAAATATGTATAAAGAAATTAGGTTTTTAAAATGTTATTTGTTTCAAATGGTTGGTTTTTGTGAGTCAGCATTCAAAATTCAAACTTTCCTGCAATTTTTTCTCATTTAAAATAAAGATTTAGTTTCAAACTTAATTGCATATTTATAATTTTTTCATGGAGGACTGTTGGGCAAATGGCTTGTAAAATATGTATTTTTTGAGTTTGCTCACTTTTATTGTTAAAAATGGCTCTGGGCAGCACCAGGTATGTGATCTGTGAAATTGCAAATTACTTTCCTACTTGGGAAGGGCCATTGTCTTGCTAATGTTGGCAGAAGGAAGAAGCTAAGATGGCAAGGAGAGAGAGATGCCACTTTTTGCAGAGTGAGAGCGGAGAGAAGGAGATGGAACCAGAGCTGAGGGTCTTTGCGAGCTTCGCTGAGACTGGTGGGGCCTTTGATTCTAGGAAAATCCAGAGAAGATTCTCCTGGTTGTGAAACTGGAGAATGTGTCAGGGCTTTGGGAGCCCTGAATGTAAGGGAAGTGATTTCCCTGTGTGTTTGCTCATGGGCTCGTAGGAGACTTGAATAAAGGAATGGCCCACCATTTTTTGGTTCCACTGTTTCTTTACCATCTGTTTGAATCTAATGGAAAGCTGCATGTGAATGGCCATGATGGCGGTGACTACCAGTCATTACAAGGACCCTCAAAATTAAACAAGCCATAGGCCCCCTTAACCTAGATATGCCTCTGCACAACAGGCAAATTGCTAAAAGTCATTGTCCTTTATATTTTTTTCCTCTGACTCTTCCATGAGGTGGGAGGCATCCCAGATAAGTGAGGTAAGTACAGGTGCTGACCTGCACCATCTTCACAGGTAGGTAAATGTAAAGCCAGAAGCCATGGCCAGGGCTGCCACTATCAAAGCAGCCCGATCCATGCAGGTTCGCATTGGATTCGGACAGTCGGTAAAGAAACAATGGAGCCAAAAACTGACAGGCCATTTTCTTTAATTCTAGCTTGCACCCGGCGGGCAAGTAAAAACATACACTGGGCTCCAAAACCCACTCACATTCAGTGCTCACAAAGCCACTGACTTATCTGAGTTTCCTAGAATCAAAGGTTTCTAGCTCACCAGCCTTCTTCTCCTCAGTTCCCCATCTCCTTCCTTATCCCAGATACAAACTCTGCACAAACTGGCATCTCACTCCACACTCCGCCATCTTGGCTGCTTCTCCTGGCCTACTCCACGTGGCCTCCTTCTGCTCTCTGCTCTGCTCTCTCCTCTAATCATAATCTCAGGAACCAAGAGAGGGCAAGCTCCCGTTCTGCCCCTATTTTATATTGTAGCTTCACAACCTCTAATCCAATATACAAAATAAGGAAGTCTCTAATACAAAGTCACTTCTCTGAGGCATGATGGGATTGTACCACCCCACATCAAAAAGGGTGGGAAAAGCTTAATCCCAAAACCAAGCCCCAGGCTACAAGGATCCTGCCTGCCCCAACACACATTAATATCACCTGGGCAACGGCCTCCACGTGGGCAGCGTTTTCTTTTACAAAGTGAGCATAATACATTTTATCTGCCCAACAGTGAAGGTTCCAGCCTCCGAGGGAAGGGTCCCACTGCATTAAAGTACTGCATGCGTGTGTGCGGCACAGCTCAGGGACTGGGGCACTGCTCGGCTGCCCAGTGGGAAGCTGAGCCTGCGATCATCTGCTACTTCGAAGGCCAAGCCGCTCAGAAGGTCGTTTCGCCTGACCTGTGGTGGCGCAGTGGATAAAGCGTCAACCTGGGAACACTGAGGTTGCCAGTTCAAAACCCTGGCTAGCCTGGTCAAGGCACACATGGGAGTTGATGCTTCCTGCTCCTCCCCCTTCTCTCTTTCTCTATCTCTCTCTCACTATCTCCCCCCTCCTCTCTAAAATAAATAAATAAATAAAATTAAAAAAAAAAAAAAGAAGGTCGTTTCAAGTAACATTAAGCTGTCCTTGCAGGCAAGATGCCTGCCTTTCTCTGCAGTTCCCCAAACTGGGCAGCAGGACCTCTTCCAGCTGCATTTGTATTGAAAGGGGAAACACCCTGGGATCTGCTCAGCTGAAGGTGCCCTCACAGGACAGAGATCACCAGAGACGCAACTCTTCATTCACAACACAGGGTTGAGTCCTTACAGGAGGCCTGGGTCTAAACCAGTCATCCAGGCATCCTGAATGCAGCCCCATATTGACCTGTTCTGAACACAGTGCTATAGCAAGCCCAAAGGCCCTGTGTCATTCAACTCCACTGGGAACCTATCCCAGGGACCCCATCCCAGAAACATGCCCCGCTGTTCTTCCAGCGTGTCATGCATGCCCCCGTCTCGACATGACACTGGCTTTTTTTTTTTTTTTCTCTGCCTGAATGTCACTCTGCTCTGCTCTAATGCCACCTCCTCAGAGGGACTTTTCCTGGCAGTCCCACTTGACAGTAGCTGCTGTTATTCTTCACAACCTTAATCCGGGTCATTATTCTTCATGAGCCTTCCCACGACCTGATATTTTTATCAAATATCTGGATTACTTTTTCTCTTTCTCACTGGTAAATTACACAGTTTCAGGGACTTGGTCTGTTGTGGTCTCTCCGGTATTCCCACTACCTAAAACAGTACCTGGTAGTTAGTTAGAGGGACTAAAACTTACATATTTACTAAATGCATAATTGAATAATTTATACTTTTCCTGCTGGTCGGGGAGCTAGCCACTAACACATGACTATAATTTAAGATACCCTACTGAAAATTACTTCTAGGTGATCTGGAATAAATACAAGGGAGTATTTGATAGATTCTTTCACTGGAAAGAAAATAATAACAACCAATTTGGGCAAACTACACAACAAAATTTGATCTTGGATAGAGTGCTCTATTTTTATGTGTTTTTCTAAAGAAAGCAGAATATTAGAAGAGGTAAACTTATTTTTAGATAATATCTCAGTTGCATGGAAATCGTGGGTCTTATATTTGTATGGCAACATTGAGGATGCTTATTAACAGGAAAAAGAGAAATTACTATATTTTTTTTGCCTGAAGGTAGAGTGATAATATCAAAATAAAGGACAATAAACATTGTTTTTGCTTTCTTTGTTTGCTTGCTTATTTTGTGTTTTATTGTGTAGTCCAATGATTAGATTCTCAGCCAACAATGTAGTTATGAAAATAAACAAAGAAACTACAAAGTTTGGATGGATATGGAAATTTCATGAATATTTCAAAAGAAATGCAGCCTACAATTTATTTTTCCTGTGATTTATCAGAAGTCTCCAATCTTTTGGCAACTAAAATTGGATAGTGGAATAGAAGTGATTGTAGGAGATGGAATTATTTGTCATTCTGGCTGTTTCTTTGCAGGTACAAAACGCTGCTACTTTGCAGAGGCTCAGCAGAGTGACACCTTAAGCGGAGGCCAGTGCGTCCATGTGACAGCTACAGCACCAGCTGTCTCTGAGAAATGGCAGAACACTGAAGTAGCCATCATCACAAATGCTGTGTGACATCAGGAGAAGGGCACCTAGATTCACATTCCAGGAAGACACAGGAGTTACTAGTCAAATGAGTCAGAAGCTCAACACAGACTCTGAGTTTATAGATCAATAAACTAGACCTACGACATCTGAGCTGCAGCCTCACTATTTGCACTGGTAATAACCTCCCAAACGATCCTGACGTACCTTGCTTGGAGAAGCACAGAGATGTGCATTAAATGTAAAACCAGTCAATCAACAGATATACTTAAATACTTACTACAGGTAGTCTGTGTGCTAGGCATGATGGGGAAGGTGAAGATGTCTGAGCAGTCCCACCGTTGCTACGTCTTAGTTTTCAAGCAGCTGAAAATTGATTTAGAAGACACAGACAAAAACCAGATACACAGCATGACTTAAATGACTAATGCATGCTACTAAAAATTAAAGCTGTAGATCCCTCACTGAAAGTCAGGGCAACCAGGAAAAAATGGCCTTTGAGGAATGCAGAGCCTTGGTAGAGAGGAAAAAGGAAGAGGAGGCAGAGCTGGCAGGGCTGAAAATTACTCAGTGAAGAGGAATTTAACCAATTTGGTGGGAACAGGGCCTTCACCTTGAGAAGCAGTGGAGTATAATATATACAAGGAAATTTAGCAGGGCCTGAAAAGACAAGTAAAATAATCTGTCATGTGTTTGAGCAGATTCTCATCAGTATTAGATACAAAATTCTGTTTTTATAGAAATGTTTTGTGATGACACCTCTATTAATATCCTGAGGAAAATTATAAATTAAAAAAAGGTAATTATATTGTTATATAAAAGAAAGCATGCAGTCGTGTGTCACTTCATGATGGGGATTCATTTTGAGAAATGCATCACTGGGCCATTTCATCAATGTTGTGTGAACACCATGGAGTATACTTAACACCAACATAGATGGAGCCTACTAGACACCTGCCTTTTGCTCCTAAGTTTTAAACCTGTGCAGAGTGTGCTATACTGAATATTGCAGGCAACTATACACAGTGGTAAGTATTTGTGTATCTAAACCTACCTAAACATAGAGAAAAGCTACAGTAACGACATGGTGTCAAGGACAGCAAACTGTACACCTGTAGAGGGCGCTGACAGGAGGGGGCCCTGCGGGGCTGGCAGTTACTCTGGGTGAGTCAGTGAGGGGTGATGAGTGAACGAGGAGACTTAGGACATTGCCATGTGCCCTTGTATACTTCATAAACACTGTCCCACAGCCTTCCCCTTGCTTCCTTCCCATAGGGGCAGAAATAGATCAAAACTGTCAATTCTGCTCCATGAACAGAGATGTGGGCTGGATTGATTGGTAGTATCGAGGAGAAATTGGCTGGGTAAGGCACAGATCACCATAACAGTGACAGCCAGGAGGGAGTGACGGGTGGCCTGAGACTCGTCAGAAGTAAGAAGTCAACATGGAGAGATAAAGGAACATCGAAGATCGTCATGTGTTGGAGCCGTGGTCAGAATACAGAATTTTGTGGTGTTCATTTAAAAGAAGGTGTTTAATATGGAGAGGGTATAGAACCAAGGGCTCAATATTCTGATTTGGGAAATATGTTTTTTGTTCCATTGATTCTATCTGGCACAAAGGGCCAGATAGAATCTCTTTGAGATTGAATTGATAGAAAGAAAAAAAAACTTATCTACGCTTTACATCATTACAACCTAAAAATATTTTCAAAGTACTGGTCTGAGCTGGCTCCGCCTCACCATGGAAAACTACGACCGCAGTAGTGGCACTCAGTCTGTGGTACAGTAGCTCTTGTGGGCTGGTGTCCTAGGACACGTTCTTAGGTCCTCAATGAAGAATTCAATGCAGTTTTCTTAGAAAACCATCAAGCTAGATGTGGGAGGGCCGTAGGCCCCTCTGAATGCACAGCATTGGGAGGACAGGCTCCTGCGTTCTGAGACAGGTCAGTGGCTGACTGGGACGTGATCTGTGCACTCAGAACTGAGGTGCTGCGAGCAAGAGGACCTGTTGCTTAGTCCCAGAGGGATTGCTTCTGTTCGAGAACACAAAAATCTTCCTGAACCACATATCCCTCCATTTCTTACAGGAAACTCAGCTCCGTTATAATCGCATAGGACCACTGTTGTATATCTGTGTGATTTATTGTTGACAAAAACACTGTTATGTGGACACGACTATATATGGAAAATAATTTATAAGAAAATAACATGTATTTTGATATACAAATGCTTAGACCTGACTATAGAAGAACACATAATGAAGTCCGATGGCATTTATATACAGAATCACCATGAATAAATATTATAAATGAAGTGTTTCATACTTTTGTCTTAAACCCATATATATGACCGTTAGTGATATAATTTTCAAAAATATTAAATAATTCTATACTGAGTTCTAAAACAGTCTTCTTTTAAGATAAAGGTTAGTGGCATATTGAAAATTTTATGCTATATTAAAACGTATAAAACATTTTATATTCTTATAAAAATTAGATTAGCTCCTGGATTGTAGACTAAATGGTGGAAATTGTGCAAGATGACAGGAAACTCTTTGTTGTCTCAGGCAGCCTCACTCACACATGACAGTCTAGGAAGTCTGGACCCTGAGCTTTTGATTATGAATTACAGTGAAAAAAAAAACCCCAAAAAATACCCTGCCCACAAAATTCCAAACTCCCCTTGAGATTCAGCATCCCCCTCACTGAGAAGCACTGACACGGACAGTAAAGAACTGTGAAAATGACTAGAATACGGAAGACGTTGCTAAAGCTGATTGTGCTGAATTAAGAATACGTATTCTTGTAATAGAGAAATTATACATTTATTGCAATAGTCCTCTTGGGATGGAGCACAGACTTGAAATAGTAACATGGAGGAAATATAAATAGAATGCAAAGTACAAAAAACATAAAGATGGAATTAATAGAAAATGATGATTGATTTGATGTGAAGAATGAAGAAGTGAGAAAGCCAGAGAAATTTTATTTCTGTTCATTTTTCTTTTGTGAAATTGAAAATCATCATTGCTTTTCAGATGACTGATAGTTCTAGAGTAACAACTATATTTTAGGCATTTTTTTTTTCAATTATTGTAGGGCTTCTGATCTTTAAACACTGAGTCTTTAATTAAAGTAATGGGGTGAGCAAAGTTGATTGAGGAGATCAGCTAGTGTCATGTTGCATGATACTTAATAAATGCTCATGGATACTGATTCCCCACACTCCTGCCACCCGAATAGTCAAGCCATCCCATTTCAGTGATGGACAGCGATTGCATACAGCTGCTACACCTGAGATACAACAGCATGGTGCACTAACGAAAGTGCCCTAAAGGCATCCTGCAGACCAAAGTAATTTTCTGTGTAAACATAACCACAACTAACTCTTTTCCATTTTGATTAACATTCAGCATTTGCAGGAGGGAATCACGCTGAAGAGTAAAAAGTTGATGGATAAGTAATCAAAACACATCAAAAATGTCATGGAACTTTGGAAAAATAATAAGATTATTGATTGAAACAGAAAGTTAGAACTCATATTGGGAGTTAAAGGGAGAGTTTGAGATTATAAATGTGATTTTAAGGTGATGATTTATTTTAAAATAGCTGTACAAATAAAAGCATAAAAACTTCTTTCAAAATTTGTGACTCTGGGAATAGATAAAACCCCATGTATCCCCAAGTAATTTTTGCTATATTAACTGAATTTTTTTTCTGTGTTTAGTGAACACATTGGTTTGTGAGAGTTGTGCAGAAAGGTGTGCTTCCTCTGCGGGAGAGTCCCACCTTACCATGCTTTCGTAATTTATTGTAATATACATAGCTATGAACTTGGATGGGGCTTGCAGTTATCATTAATATTCTTTGTCCATTATTTTTGTTTATTAACTCTTCTAAGCATATAGTAGAATTATAGTAAAATGCCATTTACAGCTAGTGCTCGACTTACAACCATGATTGGTTCCGACAGACCGGTCATAACACGATTTGGTTGTAAGTTGAGCAGGCTGTATGTACAGTACTGTGAAATGATGTTATAAAAATCTTTAAGTCATATTTTATTATAATTTTCTTTCATTATTGTTATGTATCATAATTTTCTTTGTTCATATTATGCTATTTGTATCATCTCTATACCATTTTGTTTCTTATCTTTACATTCGTCAGGTTTAAGTAAAACACTGCATTACCAATACAACTGGTTTAATATTTGCAAAGACAATTTCCTCTTGGTAGACATCTTGGGAGGGGTTTGATGAAAAATATCCAAGACACAAAACACAAATTGCTGTACTGAGTCTGGGATAACAGTTGAAATGGTGCACACGGAGATGGTAGTGCTGCCGGAAGCTGGTCCGCACTGTCCTACGCCCAGCTGGGCAATGTTTGCGCTGCCAGACATGAAGCAGTTGTGGCTAGCGATTGTGGCCATAAAGTCAAATGGTCATAAGTTGCATAGGTTGTAAGTCAGTCAATATTTGTACTTGAATCAAGACATGTGATGAGTTCCAGCCAATGAGCTACAAATGGAAGTGACAGATACTTCTTCCAGACTTGGCCTCACTTGACAGTGTGGAACATTCTAGGGCTTATACTGTATTTTCTTTTCACACATCAATCCAGAAATGCATGAGACGAAGGCTGCTCCTTCAGCTAGGATCCTCCATGACAAGATAAGAGGATCCCCATTCCAATGCATTACTGAGTACATAGAAGTATTTGTTGTTTTAGACCAATGCAACCAGAGGCAGTTTACTACTACAGGACAATCTAGTTTGTGTTGACTCACACAGAGTTGATGAATAAACATCCAGGAAAATCTTGGAATTATATGTAAAATTTGTACATAGGATTGTATGTCCATCATCTTCAAAGGCTTTGGACATAAGCTACTTGTATTTGTGTTCTTACTTCAACACTTAATAGCTGTATGATCTCCGATAATTTACACAGGACTTCTGTGCCTTCCTTTGTTTATCTGTATGATATCAATAAAGAAAATAGAAACTTTGTATAGTATCCTTAACGCTGTTCACAAGTACTCCTGTTTTCTCTTCTTCCTGGCACACTGCAGGATTGTGCACCACCACCCAAAGTTATGAAAGCCTATGTGATTGATACACTATGGCCAAAATAATTGTGAGTAGAAGCAACCTGTACCGCGTCTGTGCAGAAGTTCTAAGAGCCAGTGTATGCTCTTTCTTTCTGTTCAGTACATTCTTTCTGTCTCCTGTGACGATAAGCAATTTTGGATAATTGGTTGTTCCCTCATCCCAGACCTTGTACTGAAAATGAAGCAGTACAAGAGCCCCAGCCAACTTTGAATGGATGTGTAATGAGACAGTATGCCTGAGATTACTTATTACTGTGGCATAATCTGGTCCTCAGGGTTCGTTCTTTCTGGAGGCTCTCAGAGACAATCTGTTCTGTGTTTCTCTCCTAGCTCCTGGTGATTACTGGCAATCATTGGCATTTCTTGGATTGTAGCTGCATCACTTTAATCTGTTTCCATCTTCACATGGTTTCTTCCCTGTGTCTTTTTGTATCCCCACCTCTTCTTATAACTTGTAGTTGTGTGACTATAGCAAGTGTTCGTTTAGGAGTCCTTCAGTTAGATATAATTCCACTAATACAAACTCTACTAAAGCAATTACAAAGCACAAGGACACCAAAAGCAAATTCTTTCTTATCGGGTGTTTTTTTCTCTTTTCATTTCAATATTATGTCTTTTGTAGTTCAGGGCAAAATGCTCCATGTAAGTGAGGAAAATAATCCTAATAAGAGGAATTATTCTGTCAGATCCACTACAAAGTAGGGTCATCTTTGTAGCTTGATAATGAAAATATATAAATTTAACAAGAGATTGTACATAGCCTAATGTTTAGAGATCATTAACATTTTAAAGTCACAACACGAAATACAGAAAGAATAATACCTATCACTGTGATTGAAACATTGTAGTTGCCCAGTAAATATTTTGTGAAATGAATTGGCTACTTCATCCTTGTGACAGATAAAGTTATAGGGTATCTCTTTGTTTCGAGAAAGGGAATGAATTGACATCTGTTTCATGCCTCTGTCCCACTATTCTGTCCTTAGATGGTTGAAGTAAATGCTCTAATCTGATTAGGACTTGTAAAGCACTGCTTCTCTATGTTTTTGAAAAACAATTATGTTCTCAATTTCCTTCTGTTCCCATTTCCCACATGGCCTTCCCTCATACACACTTTCTTGTAAACTATTGAAACATACAAGTCTTTTCTGTGATGGAAGGCTAGAAAGACAGCTTTGAACCTAAAATGGGAAGCTTGTTATGCTAAAAACGCATGCAGAGAATACAGTTAACACCACAGCAGATCCTGTTTATGGTTATTTTGAAATTCTCCCCTGTCAAATTCTAAACTGCTCTTTAATCTCATCCTGTTCCACTAACTGGCCCCAAGTCTAGTCTCCGTTTGCCTTTTACCCTCTTCTACCTCCCTCCACCCTTCTTTTCCTCTGGTAATCACCATACTGCTGTCTGTCTATGAGGGGTTTTTTTTCTTAATTCCATCATCTTTTTCACCCAGTTTTGCTATCCCCCTCCTCTGACAGCTGTCAGTCTGTTCTCTGTGTCTATGAATCTGTTTCTATTTTATTTGTTAGTTTACTTTGTCCATTAGATCCCACATATATTTGAAATTATACAGTATTTTTATTTCTCTGATTGATTTATTTTACTCAGCATAATACTTTCCAGGTCCATCCATGCTGTCCCAAAAGGTAAGAGTTTCTTCTTTTTTAATGAAAAGACAACCCACATTGCCAATGAAGCACCTGATAAGGGGTTAATATCTAAATTTTTAAAGAGCTTATAAAACTCAACAACAAAAAACAAACAATCCAATAAAAAAAAATGAACAAAGGACTTGAGTAGACACTTCTTTAAGGAAGACATACAGATGGCCAATAGACATTTGAAAAGATGCTCCATCACTAATCATCAGAAAAATGCAAATTAAAACCAAAATAAGCTATCACCTCACACCTGTCAGTATGGCTATCATCAATAAATCAACAAACAACAAGTATTAGTGAGAATGTGGAGAAAAAAGAACCCTCCTGAACAGTTGGAGTGAATTCAGATTGGCACAGCCATTGTGGAAAGGAGTACGAGATTACCTAAAAAAATTAAAATGGAACTACCTTATGACCCAGCAATTTCACTCCTGAACATATACCCAACGAAACCTGAAACACTAATTCAAAAGAGTATATGCATCCCTGTGTTTATTGCAGCATTATTTACAATAGCCAATTTTTGGAAGCAGTCCAAATGTCCATCAGTAAATGACTGCATAAAAAAGCTGTATATTAACACAATGTAATTTCTTAAACTTTTTTCTCCACCTTTTTTTATGTCAATAAATATTGGTTTTCCCACAGTTGTCTTTTCTTTTTCTCTGATTATTTTGAAACAATGGAAATAAGTAAAACACATAGAAATAATATAAGAAAAAGAAAACTTGCCCCAGCTGGTTGGCTTAGTGGATGTTCTGGGTTCCATTCCCAGTCAGGACACACAGTAGAAGCAACCAACTGCTTCTTCACCTATCACCATCCCCCTTCTGTTTCACTCTCTGTTTCTTCCCCTCTTGCAGCCATGGCTCAATTGGTTCGAGCACATTAGTTCTTTGGCACTGAGGATGGCTCTGTGAAGCCTTGCCTCAGGCACTAAAAATAGCTTGGTTACCAAGCAACAACCCTAGATGGACAAAGCATTGCCAGTAGGGGACTTGCCAGGTGGATTTCGGTCCCTACACATGCAGCAGTCTGTTACTCTGTCTCTGCTCCTCTCACTTAAAAAACGAAAAGAAAAGAAAAAGAAAAATCACACAAACATTTTTTGTTGGTTTTTTTTAGTGAAAGAGAGAGAGAGAGCCAGACAGGGACAGACAAACAGGAAGGGGAGAGGTAAGAAACATCAATTCTTTGCTGCGACACCTTAGTTGTTCATTGATTTCTTTCTCATATGTGCCTTGATGGAGGGGAGGGGGGGCTGGGAGGGGAGAGGGCTCCAGCAGAATGTGTTACCTCTTGCTCAAGCCGGTGACCTTGTACTCAAACCAGTCACCTTGATCTTCAAGCCAGCAACATTTGGGCTTAAGCCAGCAACCATGTGGTCATATATATGATCCCATGCTCACAACAGAGACCCTGCACTCAAGCTGGTGAGTTTGTGCTCAAGATGTTGACCTCTGGATTTCGAAACTGGCTCATCAGTATCCCAGGCCAACATTCTATCTACTGTGCTACCACCTGGTCAGGCCACAAAAACATGTTTTCTCTCTCTTATTCTCTCTCTTACACAGACATACATATGACAAACAATTTAGGTTTAGTCAAATTCCTCAATAGTAATAAAAATATAAATTTTGGCTCATATCTAGGTACCAGGGGCTAAGAAGTTGTGGGAAGAACTCCAGGCTGTAAATTATGGAATAATAAGAAGGTGATACCTAGCACTGTATTGGTGGGACCAACAAGATCCCTGAAAGAAAAGGATCATGAGTGAGAATATTTAGTAGAGGGAGATAGTGTGTTCTAAAGAAAATCTTAGGAAATTCCAAGATGCAAAAGATTAAAAACTCATTACATATTATATTTCACATCACAAATTATGTCCAGGCACATTTTTCAACCTATTTCATTAGAGCTTTTGCAAATTGACCAATGTGAAATATAATATACTCCATTAACAAAAATGTATAAAAGTCATGATCTAAATTTGAATGAACTCTCTCCTATCATTAAATTCTGGGGTGGGGGTGGGGCAAAAAAGTGCTAAAATGGAATTGCATTTCAAGTTAAAGTCTGAAGAATAGAATGTCCAAATTTCATCCCCTGCAATGTTTCATCTTCACAGTTTTAGCAAGAGGGCTTTGGGGGCTCTCTTCTACGAATTTAGTTGTTGTCATGAGTTCAAGCCACATATATTTTTCCACATAAAATGCACTACATTACTGTTTGTCTTGATTTTAACAGCAACTATTCATTTTAAAGAAATATGTGCATTGCTTCTTTTATCTTTGCTAGCTGTTGTATTACAAACTAACGTGTCCTTGGATGATATTGGAAAGTAGATGGATAATTGATCGTTGCTCCCGGGACCCTGATGAAGCCCCTTTCACAGTCTGTCTTCTCTGCATTCAGTAGTGACTGGATGCAGTGCCTGTCAGCTGCCTCCAGAACAGGAGTTGGATAATGATACCTTAAAGTATGGCTTCTAGATAACATCAAAACCTACAGGACACAATAAATATCCCCCTAAAAGGAAAATAACTTAAACTATAATCCAGAGTGAAAAATAATTTTTAACTGTGGAAGCCTTATCTGATATTCATAGATCATTCTGCCTACCTATATGTATGAGCCAATTTGTAGATCCCAGGCATTCATATATTTAATATTCATACTTCAACAATTAATGAGTTACCCACAGGGTCATCCTTTGTCATTTCTCATTTTCCTATGGTATGAATTGGAATCATAAAAGCAGAAAGGTTAATGAGAGTGGAAGACACTTTGATAATTTGTGAGGCCAACAAGGGGGGACAATGTGGCCCCCTGAGCCAATCAAGGCCAGGCTATCTCATCAGGGTAAGGGCTGTGATAAAGCAATCTTGATCACTTACCAAATCTGTTTGGGAAACTTAAAGTGGATCATAGCAGGCAACAAAGTAAGAGTTCAATTTTATAATAGGAGTAAGAAGTATATAAGCATTAAGGAGTCTCTCATGGAAAAAAGACTGCAAATACATAAATTCAGTATATGAAGGTAGGTATTCCATCTCTGCTAGAATGATTAGCTTTAAACTTTTATTAATTTTGACATGGCTTATATGCCCTGTTTGACTGTAAGCTTTTTGAAAGCCAGATCAAAATGTATGTATTTAATTCCAATCCTCTCTACTCACTTTGAAAAGCAAGAATTAAATCTGTTTTTGCCAAATGCATTTGAGAAACAAATTTGAGAGAGAAAAAAATAGATTGGTGAATTATGAAAACATCTAAGTTTGGAACATAAGTTTTAAAGCTCTCATGTTTCATCTTCAGGACAGATAATCATCTACAGTGCAAAGTGGTCTTCAGTGTTCTCTGCCTGCTGAGTGTTTTTCCTTAATTGTATTTATTGTTGACAAAATGTATTAAATTTACCCAGTTGTATAAAACGGGAAAGTTACAACTACAACCTCCTTACATCTCACAGAGATGTTGGATTAGACAACATAAGTAAATAATTTAGTATAGTACCATGTACTTAATAAATGCTCAGAAATATCAATCCTCCTTCTTTTTGGAAGGTTTACATTTTGTTTTTATTTAACAATATTTTCCTTGGAATGATAATATATTTGTTCGCTAGAATGCTGGTATTGTTTTTGCCTACCTTGTATGTAACCTTTATACTCTCAAATTGGAAGACACTCTATGTAATTTAAATATACAATTTTACAGATGAAGAAATTTAGAACAAAAAAAATGAGTGGGTATTGTTTAAAATTATTCAAATGATAAGCTTCAGGATTAGGACCAAAATTTGGCTCTCAAACTGCTAGTTCAGTGTGTTCTTTCCCCAAGTTCATACCTAAGATGCCAAAGGAATGTGCTTAATTCTCTAATACATTCATTTCCTACCCCTCAATTGCAAAACCAATAAAAACATACCCTTCCAGACCCTATTCTCTTAGGACACACTCTTTATGGGTTTTAGTCTAGCATTCTTACAAGCAGTGAGTGAATCTGAGTTTTTTTTACTAAGGTCTGGATGTGTGTTAATGATAATTTTTTTTTAAATCAATCTACAGGTATAGACTAATAAAAAACAAACAAACAAAAGAAGAAGAACAAGGCAGTGTGATGTCTCTGGCCTGGACAGAACAGGAGTACATTTGACGGTGCCGTGTCTACTTTCTCATATTTTGCTTAATCATGGAGACACGCTGTGGAAAATTTTGCTTGTTGGCAGCAATACAAAAAAGTAGAGGTTATTTGGGGATAAGTTTCCTTTATTTTTGTTTAAATAAATGGAGATAAAGACACCTTCGCATCAATTCCCTAGTACATCTGTTTGGCACATATTCTCAAACCCATTTCTCTTCATCTTAGTTCCACTTGAGCATTCACTTGCCCCAAGGGATTTATAATCATTAACTGTGCATCTATAACTTCACGTAAAATCACAGGTATTACCTAATTCTCTTGGTAGTCACATAATTCTTTATTTTAGATCATTCATACTGAACACATGTTCACGTCCGAAGAATGACCATTTAGACATAAAATATCGCATACATTTTAGCGATTTAATTCAAAGAATTCTCGGAGTAAAATCTATTTAATCCTAAATTAGTGCTATATGAAAATAGATTTTATATTACTAAAATTCCAAATCTTTAGATTGCCTGCAGTTATTTGTCATAGGCAGTGTGTTGGGCAAATTCAGTAATAGAATACTGTCTTTTCATGATACCTATAGAAGAATCACAACCTTTTGTACAGCATAAATTTCGACAATATTTAATATTTTTACATGACAGAAACATTCAAATAGTCCTCCTAACAGGTTCTCCGAACAGAAGATCACCTCACTGCTTTTGCAATAATTATAACAAGGCAGTTAGTGCAGAACAGCTAGGACGTCTGAGTTTTGTGGTGCATAATTTTACCTAATTATATAAATTATATACTTCAGGAAGCAGCATTGCTTTCACCTTTTCTCTGGAAGATATAACTAATGTTTAATAAAATCTGGACTAAAAGAGGCCCATTGTTTTCTTGTATAGAGATTATGTGTGGAGGGATGAGGCAGGACTATTTGGTTTTTAACTTTAATTTCCTGCCTCATATGGAATGTGACATTCACCACTGCTTTCAACGTGCCATACACAAGAAGAGAATCACCAGGTGCCACCACGGGCAACGCACCATACAGCTGACGGGACTCCCCTGGTGGCCCTGCACGCACATATCGTATATTATTTTGGTATCCAACAAGGGAGTATGCAAAGAAATGGATGAACTAAAGCAGAAATCAAGGTTTAAGTGTGTGAGCGTGTGTGCATGGGTGGGGTAGAATAGAAAATTTTATAACTACTGAAAGAAAAGGAGAGGAAAAGAAACAGTGATTTAAAATGATGTGGGGCTGTTTTCCTGTGAGAGGGAAAATGGGTGAGAATGAAGACAGAGCCTGTCATGCTTGCCTGTTTCTAAACTGGACCTCTGGAATAAAGCAAAAATTCTTTACCAAGATTCAAAATACACTCACTCTCTGGTCCCAACTAGCTCTAATCATGAGAGACAATGGTCCCTCTAGAGTCCCTCTTTGGATATTAGTACACTTTATTCTCTGCAGGTAAACTGAGTGTTTGTTCTGATGACTTCGTCTAGCTGTCTTTAAGGTTCTTCCTTCAAGAAGAACCTTAAATTGATTGTTGACTTGATCCTAACCCAGAAGAGTCCCAGATCTCAATGCACCACCCCTTTTCTTTTTACCACAGATCAGATCACAGCTTTCCTTAACAAACATGCACACGCACACACAAACAATAATCACATCCCCACCGCCCTCCACCACTTTGTTGGCTCCAACCTCCCATGACCTCCGGTTTTCCTGCTTCTGTGTTAGACTCGGCTTTCTTCTAAGCCCTGTTCCAGTCACATGCTTGCCTCTCTACTGCTCGGGAAGTCACCTCACTTTTCCAGTTTGCCTTCCCCAGCTATCCTGGGATTTTACCCATATTTGTTTCATCATATCATACCTTCTCCCAGAACAGTTGTGTCTGATTAGCCTTCAACAAGCTGAACTCCCTTGCTTTCCTTTGTTTAACTTATTTCTGAAGGAAGAAAGGAAGGAGGGATTCTCTGCCCCCCCACACACACACACACAGACACCGCCTACGCTGGTCTCTATCAGGCAACATCTTGTTCAGACGAGGAAATGTGGTACAAATGGTGCCTCTTAATTGGATCATCCATCCGTGTGATACCCCTGCATTCTCCTTTCTGTTCTTTTAGTATCTTGTTCCTGCAAATAACATAATACTTATTAAGCACTTATCCATCTCTGCATTTCTAATTTCTTTGTTATAAATAAGAAATCTGATAAATACTGTTGCAATGATTGCTTGGCTGAACCTGGGGGTTTAGCAAAGTGTAAACTTCCACACTAATTGTCTATGTATAAATAGCTTTTACATTTTTAATGTAGATTATAGACCACATTTTAAAGTTAATAAAGACTACCTTGTGACTTTATATCTTTATCAGTAATAACTCCTATTATTCTGAGTTGTTTTTTTTATTAAAACTTCTAAAAGAAAAAATGATGTTTCGACCCCTTCTTACCTACTTGTTTTCTAATAGTTATAAAATCCTGTATGTGTCTTATCTTCCCTTATGTTTAAGGGCCATAAGGACTATTTAACTCTCCCTCTCTCTTAACTATCAAGAAAAATACAAGCCCTGGCCGCTTGGCTCAGCGGTAGAGCGTTGGCCTGGCGTGCAGGAGTCCCGAGTTCGATTCCCGGCCAGGGCACACAGGAGAGGTGCCCATCTGCTTCTCCGCCCCTCCCCCTCTCCTTCCTCTCTGTCTCTCTCTTCCCCTCCCGCACAGCTGAGGCTCCATTGGAGCAAAGATGGCCTGGGCGCACTGAGGATGGCTCTGTGGCCTCTGCCTCAGGTGCTAGAATGGCTCTGGATGCTACAGAGCGACACCCCAGAGGGGCAGAGCATCGCCCCCTGGTGGGTGTGACGGGTGGATCCCGGTCGGGCACATGCAGGAGTCTGTCTGACTGCCTCCCCGTTTCCAGCTTCGGAAAAATGAAAAAAGAAAAGAAAAGAAAAATACAGATGAGATTGAAGGAAGAGGGAGATAAACAATTCTTCCTTTCTTTTATTTATTATCAGGTTCTTATTTAAGCCTAAATTCTTCCTTAAGTGTTTTCATTTTGGTTTGGTCATTTTATTCTGAAACTATCATGTGTGTGGCATCTCTTTCCTATAAGAATTCTTTGCTGAATTTTCAATGCCTTATATCTAAAGCCCCACACTTCACTTATTTGTGACATTTTAAAATTCTAATCTCTTGTGCAGTCTTTAATTTTTGAGCTCATTTTATTTTGGAAATATATATATCCATTCGATAATATAATATTTTATATTTACCTGCTTGATATTTTGTTATTAACTCACTTCTACCTTTCTACCATAGTTCAGTTCATCATCCATTGCCTAAGTCTGCTTTGGCTTCAGGCTACTTTCCTTTGACAGTACCCTGCCTCGAGCAATACTATCTTACCCAGTTCTTAATCTCCCTGTTCATCAGAACCAGGCAGTTCGCTAAGATTTCTTCTGCATGAACAAAAGAAGTAAATAATAAGCAGACTATACTCTTGTGCCACACTTAGCAAAGAAAGTTCTGAACACTGTTCCTCTCCATTTTCCTTTCGTGCTGCAAATCAAAAAGGGATAGCTTTCATTTTACTTCACTTTTCAACTCGGTCAGAGGCAGCCTCACCTTCCTAACCTAAACTGCCTATCTCTAACCATAACTTCACGAACCCTTAATTGCCTCTGCTTTTGCATAAAATATTTATCCTTCTAACATTTTTGTGATGAGCGTGATGTCACTTGCATATTCCTTCAGTTAATCAGGCTGAGCTTTTCTTTACAGGGAACTAACATTTGGGATATAATTTAGGCCAACATTTACTGTGTTTTCTCAGCGGCTCACAGATACAAATTTCACGTGTCTATGACTCCAAATTCTGACTTCTTTTTTTTTTTTTTTTTTTTTTCCGAAGCTGGAAACGGGGAGAGACATCAGAACAGACTCCCGCATGCACCTGACAGGAATCAACCCGGCACGCCTACCAGGGGCGATGCTCTGCCCACCAGGGGGCGATGCTCCGCCACGACCAGAGCCACTCCAGCGCCTGGGGCAGAGGCCAAGGAGCCATCCCCAGCGCCCGGGCCATCCTCGCTCCAATGGAGCCTCGGCCGGGAGGGGGAGAGAGAGACAGGGAGGAAGGAGGGGGAGGGGTGGAGAAGCAAATGGGAGCTTCTCCTATGTGCCCTGGCCGGGAATCGAACCCGGGTCCCCCGCACGCCAGGCCAACGCTCTACCACTGAGCCAACTGGCCAGGGCCCAAATTCTGACTTCTATGTGAAGACATAAACCTATACTGAACGCATTCCAACTGATTTAAGACGTTATTAAAAAGGGCAATTAAACAATTAATGTACAAATTGCATCTAAGAAATCCTCTTCCAGCAAGAAAAATGGTACCACACTGGATCCTGTTTGGATGTCAGTGACAGCACAGTGGGCCAGGTGTTGTTTGCCATCCAGTGAAATTCGCTCCTAAGCCACTCCAGGCATAGCCTCCCGTGGTGCTGTGTCTATCAGAAAATGCTTTTCCTTTTCTTACGTGCATTCCTCTTTGGACACTCAAACTCAAATATAAATATAATGCAGTGTTGCTGCTGTGTTGTCTCAGTAATATGAGCACATTCTGAACTTGACAAGTAAGTTTGTTCCTTTTAGATTCCTGGCAGATGTGACATTGAAATATATCCTGAACTTACTGGACTAGTTTCCTTGAAGTCTTAGAAATGACATTAAACAACAGGAACAACGGGTGGTGAACTATTCTTGTAGGTTTTTTCTGACACTGGTCCAGATTTTTTCTCTCCCTCATTTCCCAGGCACACATCTTTCTGAGCCTCCAGGACTGTTACCAGGGCACCTTGCCATTTGTAGGACATTTGGCTTCTGCGCTTTAATACCTGAGCAAATGTTCAATGTGAACCAACACTTTTATTCCCCTTAGGGAAGTGTTATCCTTTAAGGTGTTTCCAGTTTTCATTTTAAAATATCAAAACAATTTTCATTATATAATTCTGCTGGAAAATGAACAAATAATACGTGTAAAGTATAAACTTAGATTTATCCTTGAAGTTGTTAAATTTTTTCCATAAAAGTACTTAGTTACATTTCTACTCTAACAAAGCAGAAATTATCTAACTTCCCCTGCATGAGACCAGAAGCAAACTAAATACTTATTTTCTGCCATATTAGTGTAAAGTGATCATTTTAGAAATATATCATTTTTTCTTGGACGAAATTATTCCAAGTCAACTCTGGGAAGAGTATTTTAGGGCCAAGTTTACAATTTATATCAAACTTAATGAAAAGTTAAAATGCTTCAGATATGCATCAACTTTTATAATTTGTTTGCTTATCTATCCAACATTAAAACACACTTTCTAAAAACAGAACACAATTTGGGAAGCAAATAGATAATAAGCTTGATATTTACTCAAATGTAGATTAAGTAAAAGTTCTTTAATGAATTTTTGAAGATGTTGTCTATTTTTATTTTATGTAACTTGCAGTCAGATTCTGGTGATAAATAATTCTTTTCAAAGAGTCAGTCTATGATTAGCCAATTTCTCTTTCACACCAAAATCTTACATTGTTGTAAAAGAAATTTATCAACAAGGTTTGTATAAGAATAAATTATTTATTATTCTTATTCTAATATGCATATCATACATGCTACTTAATTTTGCCTAAGAACAGCTCATGAAATTAGAGATAATTTTTTTTGTATTGTATATGATCAATCTTATCACTATACTCTAGTCCAGGGGTCCCCAAACTTTTTACACAGGGGGCCAGTTCACTGTCCCTCAGACCATTGGAGGGCCGGACTATAAAAAGAACTATGAACAAATCCCTATGCACACTGCACATATCTTATTTTAAAGTAAGAAAACAAAACGAGAACAAGTACAATATTTAAAATAAAGAACTAGTAAATTTAAATCAACAAACTGACCAGTATTTCAATGGGAACAATGCTCCTCTCACTGACCACCAATGAAAGAGGTGCCCCTTCTGGAAGTGGGGCGGGGGCAGGATAAATGGCCTCAGGGGGCCGTATGTGGCCCGCAGGCCGTGGTTTGGGGACCCCTGCTCTAGTCTACTTCATTGAAAGGAGAAAAAAAGCATAATGTGAGTTCTTTTAAAATTAAAGTGTCTGTGAACACACATAGATAAGCCTTTTAAATACTATTATATGGAGACACAAGTCACAAAAGACAACATGGTCTAATTTTTAAGAATGTATGAACCAGGATTGGAGCCAGAGTCTCTGAGCTCTAATCCTAGCTCCACAGTTGATAGCTGTGTAATTGTAGCAAAATTACTTACCCATTCTGTGCCTTTATTTCCTTATCTGTAACACAAGGAGGATGATAAGCTATTGGCACACAGTAATCATTCAACAACATCACCATCTAATTTACTGTCATCAATATTTTAGTTAGGTATTTTTATCACAGCCAAGATAGAAGAAATACTTTCCTAAAAGTATGAGGCACAAGAAAAGATTCAAAAGTAATTTAAAAATGTATATTTGTAATAAGGAGAAGGAAAATATTTAATTACACAGAAAGTTTGAGAGGATGTTTGGACAAATAGGTTATGGAAAAAAAATTTGTTTTTTTTTTTCCCCAGAGAAAGTCCTTGAGCTTATTCTGCAAAATATAAGAAATCAGAGTTAAATAAAATAAAGTTAGAGTTCATGATTATTTCTAATGTATCTCATTGAACCTGGACTAGTGGATATTGCCAATACATGTAATTCTTTTCCTAATATAAAGAATATAAATATTTCAATTTTTTCAGGAAAAAAATTTCAAGTATGGTAGTATGTTAGTTTATCAAATATTACAAATTAGTTCTATGGGTGAGGGCAGGAGATTAGAGGGTTTCTACAAATTAGGCCAGTATGCTGATATTATATCCATATTTTATTATTATTTTTTCTAAAGTGAGAAGCAGGGAAGCAGAGACAGACTCCTGCATGTGCCCAACCAGGATCCACCTGGCATGCCCACTAGGGGCCGATGCTCTGCCCATCTGGGGCATTGCTCTATTGCAACTGGAGCCATTCTAGCACCTGTGGTGGAGGCCATGGAGCCATCCTCAGCACCTCGGGTCAACTTTGCTCCAATGAAGCCTTGGCTGCTGGAGGGGAGGAGAGAGAGAAAAAGGAGAGGGTGAAGGGTGGAGAAGCAGATGGGTGCTTCTCCTGTGTGCCCTGACTGGGAATTTAACCCTGGATTTCCACATGCCAGGCCGATGTTCTACCACTGAGCCAACCACCCAGGGCTATTTTATTATTTCTTAAATAATTATTGAAGCAAAATATTTGGCTTTTAGTGCAAATTCACTCCAATGTTAGTAATGAATGCTTCAACACTTAGTGAAATTATACTGAAACAGCAGCTTTTGAAAAAGTAATGTGAATTACAAATGATATATAGACTAAAGCACATATAATCAGTGGTTTGTTGATATTTTAATTTAGATTGATCTATGGTAACAGTAACCAACATATATATTGAAGTTTATTAAATGCACTGCAACTGTATTATTTTATTTAACATTAATATATTCCTATTAGGTAGATATTGGGGTCTCTGAAAAAGCCCAATAACTTATACCCTGTTTTCTATGTTCTGAATACATTATAAGATAAAAAGAGGGCACAGACTTTGGAAAACTATCACCTTGAAAAACCATCAAGTTGGAATATGCAGATTTAGGTCTGATAAGCAAGTGTCCTTACCGAGCCCTGAAGTTAACTGGGAACATCCTGATAGCTCCAAACAAGGCTGAACTTCAGCCCAACCTTCTCCACAGAAGCACCATTGGTTTCTAAGAGGAAGAAGGAATGAGTGGTGTTCACCATGACACTTTATTTTCCCCAACTGTTCGCAATTCAATAATTCATTTTTGTTCCCACTGAAGAACATGAGTAAAGGAAAGAAAGCCCATGTATTTTGCTAAAATGAGTTCAAGCAAAAGAAACGGAATATTAAAGGTAAGGATTCAGCATTCTTCCAAAAGTAAACAACATAATTTTTCCCACTTTAAAAATAAGGAAATTATACCTTAAAGATATTTAGTATTATGTTTGGGTCATACAATAAGTGGAAGGAGGTAAGACTAAAATCAAGGATTTTTTCAATCTAAACAAAAATATTAAGTGTTATGTTATATTGCCCTCCTGGTCACAAACAATTTTTAAAGGACATCTACACAGCAATACAATTGGCTAGACAATGTAAAAGTTTTAAAGATACGTCAAGTACTGTGTCTTTGCTCCAGACACTTAGAGCCACACAAGAGCTGAAGGCCTAGAAAAAGCACACTGGGTTTTGCAACTATGAATTTATAAAAAGTAATAGCCGGCAGAATTGCTCATGCTCTAAAATGTCATTAGGTTTCTATACCTCGACTGCATAACGAGGTATCACAACCATAGTATTAACTGCCTGTTGACTGGAATATAGGCTCAGAAAACAAGTGTATGTTTTTGTTTTGTTTTGGTTTTTTGTTTACAAAAACATTTTACATGGTCCTTTTGGTAATTTTGGTGTAATTAGAATAGCAATATACAGTAAGCGAATTATTATACCTAAAATAAGAACAACATATATAACTTTGATTCAAAAAAAAAGAAACAAAACTTTACAAACTATTTTATGAGTGTAAACTTGTGCAGAATTGGTAGTCAACTTGGCATTATCACTGCCTGTCTCTGAAGGAACTTTCCCCCCCTTAATTATTGGGATGACATGGTTCACCAAACCATACAGGTTTCACATGCAGAAACTTCCTTTTAACCTTTAAGATCACAAACTTTGTTCTCCAGAATCTTCTTCCTTGTACATGTTTAAGTTGAGGATACTTTCATGGGATTAGAAGTGCAGCAAGGCAGAGGCCATTATTATCAGAGGCCAAAATGGTAGAAGCCACAAGCTTCCGGATTCTTCATTAGCTCCCACTCTGCAGTCATGGTGCTTCAGAGTTCTGTAACCTGATAGTGAGGCGTGTATTTCTTGCGATACTGGGTTTTATTACTCTGTTTCAGAGCTGCTAAAGGCTGGATGCCAGGACAAAACTTTCTCCCATTGTACAGAGACAGAGTTTCAAATATTAAATCCCCTGTTTTCCTGAATATATATTGATATGTACAATCTAACTGAGTTAATTCTGAAATAAACAAAAATAAATCTGGAGACAAAAGCAAAGAAAAAAACCACTAAGACATGATATTCAAAATACCAGCATATAGTATACATTTCAGTGTATATATTTTTGTTAGAATACATTGCTTAATTAACATATATAAATTTATGTGTATTTCTTATATTAGTCTAAACAATATTAAATTCACTGTCTTTAACATTTGAAATGATATCATGTATGATAACTTCTTTTGTTAGAATGCATTTTTATATGTTAAGGTAACTCTTTTTGAGCATTTGAGAAATGTCAAGGTAGATACAATAGTAACTTTTCTTAATATTATAGATATCTTCTAAGGGAAAACTACCATTTTTTTCAAATTATTGAGAACTTGATATGTAAAAAGCCCTTCAATAAAGCAATTTTTCCCCTAAATTGATCATAGTTTTAGAGCATAAGGCTCTTTGCTAATTCTTTGCTTATAGATGTACTCAGTATGCATTAAGTAACTACATTTTTATGAACAAAGATTATTAAACTTTAATTGTAAGTTTGTAAAATTATTAATACTTGGTTTTCTTTTCTTCTATAGTTTCCTCACATCCACTTTCAGACATTAGTACAAAATTCCTTTGGAGTACAATATTCATTCAAAGATCTATTTTACTTAACTTCATACAGTAAAATTTAATATCCAACTTCAGTTCTTGTTTAAATCACGAGGCTTAGAAATTATTATTAGTCATCATAACTATATATTTAGTATTTATTTTGAAGTCAAAAGGTACTTACTGATTTTTTTTTATTTAAATGAGAGGAGGGGAGATAGACAAACTTCTGCATGAACCCCAACCAGGATCCATCTGTTGATCCCCATCTGGGCCTGATGCTTTGCCCATTTAGGGCCGATGCTCACAACCAAGCTATTTTTAGCACCTGCAGTGGAGGCTCCATGGAGCCATCCTCAGCACTTGGGGCCAACACACTCAAATCAATCAAGCTGTGGCTGTGGGAAGGGAAGAGAGAAAGAGAAAATGAATGGGTCGTAGGGGAGAAGCAGGTAGTCACTTCTCCTGTGTGCCTTGACTGGGAATCAAACCCAGTACATCCACATACCAGGTCAACACTCTACCACTGAGTCAACTGGACACAGTCAGTACTTAATGATTTTTTATGCCACTTATTTAATCATAAATTACCACGAATGCCATTTTTTAGTAAACTCTTTAACTTTTAGAAACACAGATAAGTGTTTCTTATCTGTGAAAGTAAGTAAACTCTTTCCCTTTAATCTGAATATCTAAATTGGTTATGTCTTTTTACTTTTGCTAATTCATCATTAATAAACAGATGTCATCTCTAACAGCTGTTATCCTTTACATACTCTTTAGTGTTCTTTTGAAAATAATAATTTAAATAACCACTATAGAACCCAGTATGCAGATGTACACATTAAATAAAGAACTAATTGCTTTAATTATGCAACTAATGTCTATTTTGCTTCAGAGTTTCTCTTACATGCTACATTTGATTATCTTTCATAGTGCTGCCCAAACCATACTGATATTAAAAAATGTGCTTAATACCAAATGTGGTATGTTCAGTGAGTTCAAGAAAGAAAAAACCAAATGCTATTGAATATATATATGATAACTGCCAGTCCACACACTGTAATAGTCTATCAAATTTTATTTAGCAGGAAAACAGTCTCAAGTCATATCCCAGCAAAAGTCACCTATTAAAATATACCATTTTTGACAACACTGCATTTGATCAATTTTTCTTTCTGTTACTTCCAATAAGGTTTATTTACTCTTTTTTACCTCAATTTGTTCAACTCTGAAATGGTGAACAGATTGATTCTGACCAAAAAGTCGGGTTAGGAAATAATATTCAGTCCATCTGAGTCTTGCTTAAGACTGTCAGTTGGAATTTGAATAGAGGTTATAGATAGAAATTAAAAATATATTTATCAATATTATCAAATAATGAATTCAAGACTTTATTAAAAAGCCAAATTTAATACTCTATTTCCCAGTTTTTATTTTATTAAAGGTATGTATAAAAACAGTACACTATATAATTACATGGATCAGCTAGCTTTCATCCATAAACCAATGATTTAAGTACCCTGACCTTTGATGTGCACAGAACTGTATTTTAAAGCTATAATTAAAGAACAAAGTTAATCTCTTTTTTAAGACTTTTTATTTAATGGCAATGAGATTGTACACATCTTAAGTATAGTAGGAAAAGATTTTGAAATCAGAATTTAAGCAAATTTATACTATAGTAAGGTTAATTGCCACATTTTGAGCAAAAACCTTTACAAAGACCTATGTACTTTATAGCTGTGTATGATTTACTAACTGCTTTAACATATTTTGCTTTATATCAACCTTACAACACTTCTATAAGAAAAGTAATAAAACACTGTTTAGCCATATTCTGCAGAGAAGGAAAATATTAATATTAGCAAGTCACTCAAGATCAGCTCTATCATGTCAGACTGAATTCCCATATTGTGTTGTGTCTCTCTTCAAGACCACAGACAAAGTCACTTCTATGGATACATTCTGCCATGTACTTAATGGTACAATTTGCAAGAAACAACAAAAAAAAACCCTTTTATAAATAAATCTCTTTAATTGTTTATATGGATGTCTTTAAATGAGTTCAAAGTTTAAATTTCAGCCCTGGCCAGTTGGCTCAGTGGGAGAGTGTCAGCCAGGTGTGTGGATGTCCTCGGTTTGATTCTCGGTCAGGGCACACAGGAGAAGCCATCATCTGTTTCTCCACCCTCCCTCCTTCCTCTTCTCTCTCTTTTTCTCTTTCATTCCCTCCCACAGCCATGCTCGATTAATTCAAGCACATCAGCCCCAGGTGCTGAGGATGGCTCCATCCAGTCTCCACCTCAATCTCTAAAAATAGTTCGGCTGCAAGCATGGCCCCAAATGGGAAGACAGCATCAGCCTCAGACAAGGATTCCAGAGTGGATCCCAGTCGGGACACATGTGGGAGTCTGTCTCCCTATCTCCTCTACTCTCACTTGGAAAGAGGAAAAAAAAAAAGATTTACATTTCATTAGTGATTTATTTGCATATGCTTCTTCATACACACACACACACACACACACACACACACACACACAGTTACAGGTGTGTGAAGAAAAGATTTACAACATAAACTGAATTTCTCATCTTGGCCTCTGTTACAATGATACTGTTCTTAAAAATAAGCCTTGACTAAGTTTGAAAAGAACTCTGAGGTTCAAGGTTTATATCAACATCAGAAACTTCAGAGGCAGGTGGAATTCTGCTTGCTCAGGTTTGGAAATCCAGTATAAATTCGTGTTACTCCACTTGATTGGAACTTAAAACTTTGGACCTATAATTATTTTTTTATATTCAAGTTTTACTTATTTATTTTATGTCAAAAAAGTAACAGCTGAGATTTACAGGTATTTGCTATTTTTCTGGAGTGTAAGTTAATGAATGTGTTGTATCTATGTATATACAAATTATTTTTCCCGTAACAAGTTTTTCAGTAAGTTTATAAATCATCTTAAGTATGCTTGCACTGTTACTACTCAACAGTTTCTGTCCAGTCAATGTCTGCTTTCATGAACAGGAAAAAAACATGAAAAAAAATTCCTCTCCCTCCTCTTCATCCTGCAAAGGGCACTGAAAGGAAATGTCAGGATGAGGCCTGGTTGCTCTGTCAACATTGACCGATCCAATATGGAAGCACAAATACCAGTTTTAATTAATCATCTAACAAAATCTGTAGACAGAACCTAACTAGCTACATTTTAAAAACCCAAGGGAAATCAGCACTTAGTGAAGAATGTTATTTAGTCTGTGTCTACATAGAATTGCTAAGTTAAAAGCAGTGGCTCCAAGTGATTCTGGAAATCTACCAAGAGCTATGGTTTTCATTTTTAGGTCATTTTCTGCATAATGCCCTCTTCTAAACTCAAGAAGTAGATACAGTCTGATTAAGTGGTGGTGTGGTGGATAGGTCATCAGCCTGGGATGCAGAAGACCCAAGTTTGAAACCCCAATGTCTCTGGCTTCAGAATGGGTTCACTCACTTGAGTGCAGGGTCACTGGCTTGAGCATGGGATAATAGACATGACCCCATAGTCGCTGGCTTGAGCCCAAAAGTCTCTAGCTTGAGACCAAGGCCATTGACTTGAGCCCAAGGTCGCTGGCTCAGCTGAACCCCCCTTCCCCTCATCAAGACACATATGAGAAAGCAGTCAATGAACAACTAAAGTACAACAGCTATGGATGATGCTTCTCAGCTTTTCTTTACTGTCTGTCTGTCCCTGTCTGTCCCCTGCCCTCTCTCTTTAGCACAAAAGAAAAAAACAGTAGATACATACATACCCATGCACGCACACAGCACAGATATTTTAACACAACCTAGAATATCCTCACCTCATAAAGAGCTAAGTTACTTCAACTTTATCCCCCAGTTGTCTCTCCAGGGCTCTCTAACAAGGCCATAGCAACCATAACCTATTGGTTGCTTGAGTGGCTTACATTACCCTTTAATATGTGTTTTCTTAGAGAATGGTTGTGTCCAAATGAGTTAAGATTAATATTGAAAATTATAAGCATCCTTTAAGAAAAGATTCTATGACATTTCTCACTCACAGGACTATAAAGCTAGTAGAGCCTCGAACATTTTCATTTACCTTCCCTTATTTTAAAGATAAGGAAACTAAAATTCAGTAAAATTTAGTACATTTTTCTTAAAATATACAAGATAAGCTGTCTACAGTTATTGAGTGACATTAAACAATACCTTGACTTTTACTATATGGGTTGCATGCTAATTGACCTAGATCATAAACTGGTTTATAGGAATAATTCAACCCCCATGGCATGTCATAAAAAGTGCTTCACAGATTCTCTCCAAGTGATTTTACCATTTACCAGCCTCATCTCTCATCACTGGGTAACAACCAAACATGCTCTCTCTACTCATGGAGACTACCTCACGTCTTCTAAACACAATGAACTCTCCTGCCACATGTTCTTACAGAGTCTGCTCCTCTACTTAAGCACTGAATCTGGGCATTTCTACATGTGACTTCCTCTGTCAAACTTATCCCAACTCTGAAAGCTGCTGCATTTGTTTGCTATGTCGCTCCCAGAAAGCTTAGGACAAATCTCTATTACAGCTTAAATTACCTTGAACTGGGACAAACTGCTTGCTTGTTTGTCTCTCATTTTACCAGAGGATTTTCAGAATAATGACTACTCATGTTTCTATCCTTGGTGTCCAGCATACTGCTTAGCACATAGTAGGCCTTTATTAATGCCTGTAGAACCAATAAATAAATGAAATAAAGAGTAAAATCCATGTGTTTATAATCTAGATATGAAAAGCTTCCTCCACGACACTGTGCTGATTTAGATAATCCTAAAATCCTACCTCTTGGTTTCTGGGTGTCTTCCCTTTGCCAGCCAGTACTGCGCACGAGGCCGGTCAACCTCAATTTAAACTTCCATGTAACTCAGATGGCACGATGCAAACCTCCATTCACTTCCACTGGAAAATTTGACTGTGTTAACATAGCTCCATTCGTTCATGCATTTATCATTATTGTACACACACTTGGGTTCCTACTAAGCTCATTTGAGACAGGAGCAGCTGTCCCAGCGGCACTTCCTGTTCATCTCATGTCACGGCTGCACGTACACACAACCTCAGGGACCTACTGAATGGGCTTTCCAGGCAAACCAGCTTGGCTCCTCATCTTTTTTCTAATAGGTTATTTTGTTGTTTGTTTGTTTGTTTTTGGCATATTTAGTAGTATAGTGTAATAATATCCTAAATACAGACTGCATTCTTTTTCTATGGACGACAATTACTCAACCAATCTGAGTTTCATTACTTCAATTTATTCTCTGTAACTTCAGAGGAACAAATGACTAAACTGTGGAGTGTTACTAAGTATGCCATAACTTGCGATGTTACCAATAACAAGAATAAATATCTGTTCATTCCAATTATAAGATGAAGCCATTTAATCGAGTCGCCTTGATGATTCTGATGGAATTACAAACTCTTCCGTGCCAGGGAGCAGGCCTCTATGCATTATTAAATAACCAGATAGGTCGCAGATATGTCAACAATTGGAACCCAGTGTAGATAATAATTCCCTTATTCCAGGAAACTGAGAAAATTTAAAGGAAATAGTAGAACAAGCCAGATAGAATTCAAACATGAAGAAATTAACAGCCAGAGCCAATTTTCTAGCAGAAAGTAGAACTACAAAAAAAAAAAAAAAATTGGTGGACATATGGCTTGGAGACATATGGCACATCATTTTGACTAGACAACCCAGATAAGGGGAAGAAAAATTGTTTCAATTTTCAGATCTCAGGACATTGTCCCTCTAATTTCAATGAAATATATACATATGGGAGTAAGAAATTTAAATTGCCAGTAGTTATCTTTTTAACTGTTTAGAGTGAAAACAGTTTGGTGGGACAGATTTGATCAGTCTTTCCTCACACTCTATTCCTTTCACACATGGGCAGGATTTGATCCTGAACCTGGCAGTTAAAGGAGTAACTTTGACTTTCTCCTGGGGTAAAGGCCACAAGCCGGCTGCTTCCCCGAGCCTGCTTCAAGGTCCTCTGATGAGCAGAGATGTGTCTGTACAGGTTACCATCAGTTCTTCCCATCTGGAATTATGCAAGAATAATATATTTTATCTGGTGTAATTTGGCAATATCTCCTTTTGATCAAGACATCTCAGACTACAATTAGATTTGAGGCTAGCCTAGAAATAAACTAATGACATTTTCATTGTGGAAACAACTGCTTCCAATTTTCCACATGTAATAAGTAAATAAACCAATCACCCTCACCATGGCAGCAGGAATTCTCACCAAACAAAAATAGTTTTGAGCTTATAGCACACTCTACAAACTGTTAGGACTGCTTATCCTTTTGATTCCAGAAATTCAGCCTAATTGATTCACTGAGGAGAAACTCACAATGAGCTGTTGGAGAGTAGCAATTATATCACAGTCAAATGACTAAAGGAATTGAAATACTGTTTTCTCTCATTACCCCTCCCCCCAGAAAAACACATTGAATTCACCCTTGATTTTCTGCCTTCTTTTCTACAAGATGTCATTTGTCCATCATTTTTGCTATCTAAAGCTCACCTGGATGTCAAAGCATAGGAATAGTTTCCTTCTTGCAGTGAAACTATAACATTTCTGAGGAATGGTTCTCTTTCTAAACATTTGGGGACATTTTTTTCCATTCATGCTTTCTACAGAACCTTTACTTTCCTAAATGTATATCAATCTGTTATTCCTCTTTATATGCACAGTACTCAGAACAGAATTCTACTCAGAGTAGACTGGTATAAATAACATTTTTTTGACAATTCTACTTTGAGGCAGTATGGCATGATGGTTAACAGGAAAGCTCTGAAAAAGTATTGCTTAATTTTGAAGCATGCCACTATTATTTATTCACTGTGTGACCATGGACAAATTATTGTCATATAGCTAGGTTTCCTCATCTATAAAATGGATATCATAACCATAGATTCTTCTCAGGGTTATGAGAATTAAATGAATTAATAATTACATAGTATCAAGCACAAAGTAAGTATTCTACGAATGTTAGAAAATACTAAATAAAGGAACAGCTTCTTGAAGCCAGGCATAGTACTATTTTATATGTGTTATCTCATATACTTTCCAGAAAACTATGAGTTAGATGTTATCAATATTCTAATGAGAAAAACGTCTATTATCAGAGGACCCAAAATTTAAGGGGATACATGGTAGAATTGGGATTGAGTCCATTATGTTTGACCGCAAAGTCCATACTCTTTTGTCTATACACACTGACACCTTGGGTACTTGGAACATTATACATATATCAAGTTGTGCAATCTTCATAATGGTTCTTGCAATGCCAGAGACATTATTATTCTTGTATTACCTCTGAGAAGACTGATCCTCATTAAAACCAGTTGACCTAAGTCCGAAAGTCAAATAATATACAGTATTTCAGAGAGAAGATTGTGAACCATGTCTCTCAATGCCCAATCCAGTGCTCTTTCTGACACATGAGGCATGATGAGAGCTCTTCTCTTTGTACATTCTCCATGACCACCACTCTACTGTTCATTCAGTGAGAGTGAGCACCTTACATTTTCCCTGAGAATGGGAGCATATCTGACCTGAATTTTGCAACATTCCCAATGACGATTGATTTTCTTCACTTAGATCACAGGGAGCCAAACTATCACCACAGTGTCTGTTTTGTATGTTCCAGAGCTCCTTAATTAACTTCCCCTGGCAAGCATACTGTGAATTGCCTCATCTGTCACCATTTTAAAAGCCTGTCACAGGCTTTTGTGAATCACAGAAAACCACAAACACATGCGCAAGAATGATCATTGATGTCTTTGCACGTGCACACACTGCTGCTGGTTTTGTAGCCAGAATACATTCAGAAGCTGCATTTAGTTGCCAACTGTATCAAGCATGTTTATATCCTAATAGAATTATTAGATATACCAATATGGATAAGAAATAAGCAAAATTTATTTTACCAAAGGATAAGCAATGAACAAGAGACACATGAAGAAATTCTTCTGTTATTTAGAATTTTTTTAAAAATAGAAAAAGAAAAATTTTATATTAGGACCTGAAAATGTATTTTAAGTAATAATCATGGTTGTTAGGAATGAGAAATAGTCCTGTAATATTATAGTCACACATTTTTTTTCTAAAAAAATAACTGAAAATACTATTGTTTAGCTTAGTAACAGTTTCTTTTTCCTCTTATTATCTTGACTACTAATAACCTCCAATATATAGAAAATCATTTATATTTCTGCCTCTTTATTTTATATTCCAAAATCTTTTTACTCATCTGACCAGTCATTATATTTGGTACTATGGGTGCAGGTGTGTGTATTATATGATGTGAAAAATACAAATACTTGCTTGGAAAATACAAAAACAATGACTATAATTTTTTTATGATGATAGTAACAGTTATATATGGTGGCATGAAAATAATGCAAATTGGGAACATGTTGTGAATATCAAGAGAGGTTTTAACGACTGAATTTCTTTCACTGAAATAGTTATTCTTTTTTAACTCCCTTCAGAAACACCAGCCAGGATGACAATTTCATTAGCATTTGTTACATGTATTTCTTTAAAACTTGTGTAATCCCTGTTTATGTTTTTTAAATTCACTTCTCTTTTACATGTACCCAAATCTAGAAGGTCTCCAGATACAGTAATAATTCTTCACATGTATGTGCAGCAATGTCCTTCTTTCCAAAAGCTCCCCTCGACACCACAGGGATTGTGTATTCAGAGCTCTTAACCCCTCTGATATCTCTAGTCTCCAGATTACTGTCACTCAATTTACCTTCCCATCACTCATTAAAGTATGGATACTCTTTTTTTTTTTTTTTTTTTTTTTTCTGAACTGGAAACGGGGAGAGACAGTCAGACAGACTCCCGCATGCGCCCGACCGGAATCCACCCGGCACGCCCACCAGGGGCGACGCTCTGCCCACCAGGGGGCGATGCTCTGCCCCTCCGGGGGGTCGCTCTGTTGCGACCAGAGCCACTCTAGCGCCTGGGGCAGAGGCCAAGGAGCCATCCCCAACGCCCGGGCCATCTCTGCTCCAATGGAGCCTTGGCTGCGGGAGGGGAAGAGAGAGACAGAGAGGAAGGAGGGGGGGGGGTGGAGAAGCAAATGGGCGCTTCTCCTATGTGCCCTGGCCGGGAATCGAACCGGGGTCCCCCGCACGCCAGGCTGACGCTCTACCGCTGAGCCAACCGGCCAGGGCCTAAAGTATGGATACTCTTGAGTTAAAGTAATAGAATAAATGCCAAACTCTGCTGACACAAAATATGT
This sequence comes from Saccopteryx leptura, assembly GCF_036850995.1. Classification (NCBI taxonomy): domain Eukaryota; kingdom Metazoa; phylum Chordata; class Mammalia; order Chiroptera; family Emballonuridae; genus Saccopteryx; species Saccopteryx leptura. The sequence goes on along the minus strand of NC_089507.1, from coordinate 31,671,717 downwards.
AATTTCAAATTGGGTTAAAAATAAACTTTCTGTAATCTATTCCAATAGAGTTGGCTAAACAAACACCAAATATTTAAAAATCTATCTCTTTGAGGGTTGGCTGGAGTTCCAGAATGTGTAACCTTCTTTGACAGCTGGTATCACTGGACCCACGTGACTTGTTCAGCACTGACCTTATGCTTGTGATTAACCCAAACTGAAAGAAAAAAAAATGTTTAAAGTACCTCTAGCTTCATGTTTCTGTTAATCTGGGGTCTGCCCATTGTACCCACTGTCAAAGACAGCCAGAGCTAAACAACAGTGTGTGGAAAGAGTAGATTTTACTCAGGAACTATTGCAATAGGGAGGAAGAAGCCTCAGTATAGGACTGGGCTCAATTCCAAATACAGCAAAGACAAGTGGGAATTTATAGCCAAGGAACAGGTTGCAGGGATGGAACATAGGAGGGCTTCTGACTAGACTTGTGACAGAATTCTTGCTAGAAGCAGGTCAGGGTGATTGATCAGGTACCAAAAAGGAGGTAAGGAACATGATCAGATAGCAAGAGTCATCAAACACTAAGGGTGGAGGATTCTTGCTAAACGAACTTAGCAGGATTCTTGTTAAGTTGGTCCATAAAAAGGCCAACCTGAAAGCCAAAAAGTCAAGGTTGAGAAAAGAATTCAGAGACACCTGATTGAAGTTGGTCAAAGAGAGAGTCTTTGTCAAGCTCTATTAAGTTCACTAATATTACTAATATTAAGTGTGGGCTTTATATTAGTAATAAGACAACTTTGCTTTGTTATTTTCGTTCCCCTTTGAAAGAATGCTGTCCTATCACGGGACTTCGGGATCATGTTACTTATTAACAGAAATGTGTTTCAAATGTCTCTACTTTTCCTGGAAGTAGACCTCAAGAAAAGATGTGAGTAAAAGCAGTCCACTGAGCATGTGATTCTGGGAGGCACCAGAGGACAGTGGGGAAGTGCAGAAAGGGAAGAAAGAGAGCCCACAGGACAGACACCACTGCGGGTGCTGCGGCCCAGCTAGTCTTACTGGGGGCAAGGAAGCTGGGTGTTGACCCACTCACTCCAGTCAGTCCCTGGTGGAGCGCTGTTCCTGTAAATGTAACTTCCTGGCATTTCAGTTCTTCTATGTCCATGGACTGAATGGCCATCAGAGAAACCCTGAGCCTAAGACTTCCTGTTGCTTTGAGTAAGAAGCCATCAGCTCACAGAAAAAATATTGAGTGCTCAGGGTCATCTGATGGGGTCCTGACAGAATCGACAATATTTATGAATCATTGCTTTCCTTTCATGTACTCTGCCCTGAGATCTACTTACTTAGAGTAAGAACTCCTCTTGGGCACTAAATGGCAACTGTCAGTCTAGTCTATAGTAGCTTGCTGTGGCACTATATTTTTGTTGACACGGGTTTATTGAGGAATATTTTATATACAGGGAAATTCACTTTTATTTTAAATACATGCAGTTCTGTGAATTTTGGCAACCTCATACAATCTCACAAGCAAAATTAAGGTCAAGAATTTTTCCATCACCTGAAAAAAGCATATGTCTCTATACTCAATCTCGTCTCACATCCAGGACCTGGAAACATTGATCTGATTTCTGTCTCTGTGGCTTTACCTTTCCCAGAATGTAATATTAATGCAATCACACAGTATGTAGTCTTTATCAGAAATAGGGGTAGGCGAGGGGATGAAAGCTAAACTGAAACAAGCCAAAAAAGTAGAAAAGATTCAAGGTCAAGTGAAATGGTAACTTGTGTTTGGTTTATTGTACAAGTATAGGAAAACTGAATGTGCTTAAAGGAAGAAAGAAGAGGAGAGAGTACAGAGTAAGAGATCCCTGTGAGGACAAGATTGTTATGCTGAAATGAGGTACAGCAAGCACATAATTTGTGTATCCATGCAGAGACCCTAGGTTTTGGGAATGATCAGGTTTCTATTTATTTCAGAAAAATAATGGATCTTACAGCAACTTGATTTGTAGAGAGTGCTAGAGATAGAAATATCACAAGTTTCTGTGTCTGGACTACTATGGTGATAGATGTCCTCTACACCTATGACTTACACTGCATGTTATAAAAGCCATTCTACCTACTTAAAAACAAACAAACAGCACCTTAACTGAGAAAAATTACATTTGAAATCATTGTGACTTGTAACCTTTGATCATCAAAATAAAAAGGAGACGCTATGCCCAATATTCCATTGAATTAGAATTGTAATTCATGATTACAGTTTGCTTGAATTAATTGGGGTATCTTTATTAAACACTCTTGAAAGTGACATGTGTCTTACCTTTTGCCATGAGAAATCATTTCAAAATGAACAAAAAATTTAATATTTTGAAATAACATGTCCAGCTTCAAAAGGTTAAAATGTGGAGCTAGCTTGCAGTGCTATTCCATTCCGAGCCCTGTGTCAACAGCATACAAGTCTGTCTCATGAAATAGATTGTTAAACATTTATTAGTTTTTCCTTGAAGCATGAAATTTACATTTACATCCAAGATTTTTTTTTTTTTTTAAATTGCTAGGCTTGTTTTGATGAAAAAAAATTTCACCTAGTTTTCCCCTTTTTTTGCAATACATCATATGCTTGAATTTTGGACACAGGCATTTTAGAAAAAGCCAATTTATTTTTTCTCAGTCAATTTGACACAATGTATCATCAGCTCTCCTAAAGTGAGATTCTGGTTTATCACCAGGTTAACCCTTAGAGGCCTGAAGTGTGAGTTTGAACATGAGGCTCTCACCCCAATACATTCAACCAAAATAGTAAGTAGCAACAGGTTTCAATAAGCAGATATTGAAACTCATCACATCCATAAAGATACACCTACAATATAATTTATTGCTGAATACTAGTCTCTCACTCACCATTTCCTATTCAACATATACTCTTATTCATTTACAACCTATGAAGCCATGTCTTAAAATAAAGGATACATATCTATGACTTTCCTACTTGCAAACATATATGTATATTCATGTTATCAAGTCATTTAAATTAAATGATAAGGTCTTTAGAAATCATGAATTATAAATTAAACTGCCACTTATATTTTAAAATACATAGTAGGTAACACTTCTTGAACATATGAAACATGCTTTTATGGTAACATTGTTCATTTTAAAAGATTTTCGACAAGGCTCCATGACTTGAGATTGGGTTCAGATTCCTAAACATTCAACACTTTTTACAATCTGTCTCTAACATAACTTTGAAGCTTATTTTCTATAATCTTCATGAATTTACAATTAATTCTATTTAAACTGTTCTGCTTGTGATCCCCTTAAATATCTTATAGTTTCTTTCTACCTGTTTTTATCCATGCATGCTCTTTTCCCATCTGTGTAATCTACTTTTCCTTTCTGCTTAATTAAATTTTACACATACTGGCCCTGGCCGGTTGGCTCAGCGGTAGAGCGTCCGCCTGGCGTGCGGAGGACCAGGGTTCGATTCCAGGCCAGGGCGCATAGGAGAGGCGCCCATTTGCTTCTCCACCCCTCCCCCTCCTCTCTGTCTCTCTCTTCCCCTCCCGCAGCTGGGGCTCCGTTGGAGCAGGGATGGCCCAGGCGCTGGGGATGGCTCCTTGGCCTATGCCCCAGGCGCTAGAGTGGCTCTGGTTGCGGCAGAGCGACGCCCCGGAGGGGCAGAGCGTCGCCCCTGGTGGGCGTGCCGGGTGGATCCCGGTCGGGCGCATGCGGGAGTCTGTCTGACTGTCTCTCCCCGTTTCCAGCTTCAGGAAAAGAAAAAAAAAATTTTTTTTTACACATACTTTAAGACCTAAGTTTATTTACAACTCTTTGGGCTGTCTTTATTTTTTTAAAGCAGTTAAATGATCTCCATTTTCCTGAAACCATTTAAACATTATATCCATAAATAAAGCATTGTATTTGTTTGTTGCTTTATCATTCAAAATAATCTGGATACATATTTTTACCAAATTTAGATGCTATGTTTGTGATAGGTTCTATGTCCTCCGCAAAGCTTGGGACTTCATGGAAACCTTGTCCAATGATAGCTGTCATTTCCCGGAGCAGCTGAAACAGGGGTTTGAAGGCACCAGTACTGGAAGGTATGTAACATTTGATGTACCTTCCAGGCTATGTAGCATGTGGAAATTAACTATGGGGAAAAGAAGAAGGTTGAGATGTTTCAAAGAGATAAGCATTTATTCCCCTAGACAACTGGAATGGAACTATAAGAAAGTTCTCTTTTCTACAGATGTGCCATTAGTATTGAGATATTATGAACATACAAAAAAATATATATAATGCTTCCAAAAATGGTTTCAAATTTCTAAATCAAAAGTCACAAATGCAGATGCTTAAATTACAAGATGAGAGGAGTAATTGAGCTATTTCTCACATAGAAAACAGTATAGAGCATTGTATAGGGTGAGAAGCAAAAGGGAATTATTTACTTCATCTTGGTTAAAATTGAGGGGGTCAGTAGCAATATATATATTTTCCAATTGAACAGGACTATATTAAAATACTTTTTTCTAATTTTGTCTTAAATAATTAGTATACTTATTTAACTTCTGATGGCTCTCTACTTTGCTCTTCAAATATATTGCACATTTATTGAGAGATCATATCTTACATGCCGGCAAAGAGCAATGATGTGAACAGAATAGATATATAGAAGTCACCGAAAAGTGAAAATATGTCTATAAAGAAAATACTTAATTCAAGAAATAAAGGGGCTAGGTAAATAAAAAAAAAGTAATAAAATAGCAAAAATAATAGATATCTACTAAAAATACTCCCACTGTAAGTTTCAGAGCTAGATGTGCTTTAAACTAATCTACTCTACAAAAATGCATGTAGGAAGATACTAGCCAAATGTCTTGACAGCATTCAGCCATAAAATGCAAACTCATTTTCTCCCTGCTTATTTCCCCAATCTTCAGGAAGAAACACTATCAAGGATCGAGAATGAACATTTCCCGATAAAAATTGATAATCTAACAATTATGATTAGATCATTAAAGTGAGCAAGAAGAGTAACATACCAGCAAGCATAATAAAATCCATCCCATGGACACTAGATATATTCCCAAGATCAGACTCTGGAAACAAGTAAGAACCAAGAATCTGGCCTAAGGTTGACAATCACTGTTAATGTAGATGACATGGCTTTTCCCCCCAAAACAAAGCTATTCATAAAAATACAATGGAAGTTAAATGAATAATCTTGCCCTCAGTTTTGTGACAAATATAGGGTCATTCATTTAAAGTCATGATATAAATTTTACTGCATAGATTAGCTTGTGTGAAAACTAGAATAATGGTTGGACTATTTTTAACTTTGTTTTACAGAAAAAAAATAGAGAAAGAAAAAAAAATAAAGCACTAAAAAGTTTAAGTGAAGTTTCCAAGATTAACACTAAGTCAATGCCACCACAAGAAATGAGTGAAACAGTAGATATTTCTACCTCTTATCAGCTGCCTACCTTGGACAGCCCATCCACTCAGTGAGGAGGCCATTAGCCTCTGCCCAGATGTGTCCGTATTCATAGACTGACTGAAAAGATGAACCGACGATTCAGTCAATAACCTTTGACACAAATTCAGACAAATCTCGTGCTCCTCACAGTGACAAATTACTCCAGAAAATTAACTGTCGAAAGTGCAGCAATATGATAAAGATTGATTATTTTATTCTTGCAAGTCTGCTTTGAGTTAGAGGAGCAGCCTCATTTGGACACAGATGGAACCAAAGGGAAGCACAGATCAAGTCTTCATCTCAGCAAAAAGGAGATGAATCCTCACGGATAACAAGGGTGATGATTCTTCTTTCCAAGAAGGAGCAGGGGTCCATGAGTGCCTCTCTATGATTATCTTTTACACTCTTAGCCAAGAGGAAGATCATATTTTTAAACATTTTGCCACCACCTCTGAATGAACCACCTAAAAGCAATTTTAGCCCCTTGTTTCAATTTTTCTAAAAAGTAAAGTCTGAGAAACTTTCTTTCAACTTTTATATCCTTTACTAACATAATATAATGATTTTAAATATATTTAAAGTACATATAATGTTTTCATAAAAGATATAAAAAGGTATATGTTAGAGCTTAGATTGTTTTCTTTTTTTTTTCCGAAGATTTTAAATAATAGTCTATAGGCTAAATTTGATGAAGAATTTAAATCTTTCTTTGAAATTGAAGTAGGTAGATTAGAAAGAACATTACTCATGTCCAACAAAGAGGTCAGTAAAACTCCATTTTTAGAGTATCTACACTCTGCTATTTATTTGATATTACATCAATACCTTCCACTGCTAGGTACATTATAGTAAGATATCATTTTAAAGAAGTTGAAATTTTAAAGTATTTCCCCAAAAAAGGACTGGCAGCTCACTAACACATCACAAATGAAGATGTGAAGTTAGTCCTCTAAGGGAATGTTTCCCATTGTATTTTGAGCCCTATTATAGTCTTACAAATAAATACGAAAAAAATAGGGAAAAAAAAATGAAAAAACAGAACCATGTTATCACAGAGATGAGAAATCTAAAAACCTTGAATGTTGGAAGGTTGTCTGTGAAGAAGACATAAAAGAAGGAGAAGGCCAGAGGGGCATGGGGACATGGGCAAATGACAACTCCGGCATGTATTTGCAAGGACACTGCTGATGTGGTGGAGAAGGGTGTTAGGGGTGTGATGCAAGACTTGTGCCCCAAATCATCAGAAGCAGACTCTCATATAAATAAACTGGGCACTAACAAAAATTAACCAAAAGAGTCTGATCTTCTCAAGTACAAGCTTCCATAGAAAAGAAGAAATGCCTCCGTCATCATCCAAATGCATGGAATCATGTAGTAGTTAAAATATCAGGATGCCCAACTGCCTCTGATCAGACTCTTTGGGCAGAATGTGGTCTTAGCAGATGCTGTGGATATTACAGTGTGGAGCTAATAGAGAACTAGTATGTTATGATAACTACAAACATACTAAAAAAAAATCACCAAAGACTCAGTAATTTCTCCATCTATTTGATCATTTCTCATCAAATCAGGTGAGACACTGATTCCCCAGCTGCTGAGAATACTGGTTGCTAACTGCTGACAGCTAAGTCCTTCTTTGAGAATTGCCCTTCACTTCTAAAGTTATGTCCCTACTCCCAGGACAGCTTGATCTGTAAGTGGGGAAGGGTATAAATACTAAGCCATCTATGCTCATTTTGCAATAACTCTGAAGAACCACCCAGGTCCAAAGCTCCCTATTAGATTAGCTGAGAATGATGTTCTGTGTTATAGTTTAATTTCTCATTCTTCCCAACTCTCCCTTCCTCACAAGTGTCCCTAAGAGCATTCCTGAATAAACATCTTACATACAAAGTTCCTTCTTGAGACTATTTCCTGAGAACCCAATTAAAAACAATTTTTTTTTCACAAGTGGTTGTGGAAGCCGAGTCTAAACATGAGAGTTTTGAGCTAGATTATTAGCAGCTGGCTGGGCAACAAGAACAGCATCATGGATGGTAACTGGAGTGATGCTAGCTACTGGCATACTATAGCTGGGAAATTTTTTAAATGTACATTTCTTGTAAAGTGGGATAGAAAATCAATGACAGAAAACACATTAGCAGTTGCAGTATCTCAGGCATTTGATAGGTTTTGAAGAGGTAGGAAACACATTTTCTTCTGGGGGGTCTACCTCCACTGTTACTGGACAAAAAATTAAGGCCAATGTAATGTAACTCACAATGTAATCCAAAGAGACACTGGCCAATTAAAATAGGAAAAGTACTAGACCAAAGAAGCTATAAGATATAGCCCACACATATCTGTGAGACCTACAATAATATGTGTGATATTGGATTAAGTATAAAGTTAGACATAGAGTATTGATATAGGGACACTCTCTTCCTTATGAAAAACTGATATAAAGGAGAAAAGCCATGATTACTTTATAAATGGGTGGGTTCATTACATGAATTAAGAAGCTGAAATATATATTGTGGTTAGAGAACAGTCCCACTCAGGATGGCTTTGAAAATTGGCATGAGGGAAATCGTCCTAGTGGAAAAGCATGTGATATTCCATGCTGTTTAGAAAGAGAAGTTATCTAAACCAAAATACATATAAGTGCATGATGCAAAACTGCTTGATTTCTTGTTCAGGGGCCTGGGTGGACAAAGATTGGCAGGTAAGGAAGAAAGAGTTCTGGGAGAAATATGTGCATGGTCCTATCTGAGTCATGAAGTATAAAGATCTTTATACCAGAGGCCAGCGTCCATCAGAGAGTACCCACCATGACAGAGTCACTAAACCACCAAGTAGACAGAATGTTGATATTAACTAGCCTCTGTCTTTGGTCATCCCTATCTTGTAATAAGGGAGACTTGACCAAAGTAGTCATGGTGGCAGGGACGAAGACTATTCCTGGGTCCAGTAGCTAGAGGTTCCAACTACCAAAGCTGATCTAATTACTGTAGAAACAAAGACCAATTTTGAGCCCCAATATTGCACTGCTTGTCATCTACTGGTTTCATAGGAATTTCCACTCTAATAAGGCCATCTATTTATCTTGATGAAATCATCCCATATTTCAGGTAATGGATTTGCTTTTCTTTCCTATAGAACATCAGCCAGCCTCCAGGGAAAGTGAGCTAGGAGACTCATGAACTGACTGTTGGATGTGTTCCATGAAATGAAAAATTAAACCAAGAAAGAGGAATTCATAGGATTTAGTCACCACAGGTTCCAACAAAAGAGATATAAGTAAGGGGAATTTCCAGAATGCTGTTTAAGTTAAATGCAAATGACCATTGTGAAGCTCTCCTGAAAAGGTAAGAGTCCAGGATCCTCCAGAAGAGACTTTCTGAACTGTTACGGGAAAAATCAGGCTGTGTGTGTGTGTGTATTACAAATGCTATAAAAATGAATGGAACCACCTTCATTATAAAAAAATCTTGGCAAGAAATATATTAAAGCATATTATTCTCGGCATTTTTTCTAATTATTTTTTAAATTTATATCTTGATTTGTTCTTAAGTGGATTTGGTGAACTCAGTTCACTATAAAATTTTTATACATAATTTTCAATTCCTACTCCTACTTGGCAAGGTAAGAATAAATTTTATTCTTACTTATTTTAGAGTATAATTAGTGTCTCTGAGGATTTAAATAACTTGTTCAAAGTCACCCAAGAGGCTAAGTCATATTCCAAACCAGAAGAGTAGTTCTGTTAGAGTTATTATAAGTGATTTGTTTTCTACCTCTATTTTTCAAACTTTCTGAAATATGGTTACACTGATTTTATAATAGAAATAAATTTGTAAAATAAGAAAGATAGACCCACTAGATGTTTAATACATATTCATAGAATTCCCAAGGAAACAGCAACACAAAAAAACTGTCATTCAGTATCATCTGCTTACATTTTAAAGAAACTGCTTAAATTTCATGCCTGAATTGTCCACATAATTTTAAGCAAATATGTAATTTTCACTCCTTAATCTAATAAATCTAAATCATTGCATTTAACAACTTAACTATTTATATTTTAGAGATGGCTGAAGATATTTTTATTTAAACAATATTATAGTTTTTGTGTAACAAATAGAGTTTTCTGTAATAATAGAAAACAATTTTTTTAAATAAAAGACAAAAAATTTTGTCAGATGACTTCTATCAGTTTCATTGGTGACTTTTTGGTTCCTTTCTTTAATTTATATAATGTGATCTAAATATACTTCAGATATTAAAAAAGGCAATAAAATGGGTGGTTTTGTAGCCTATTGATAGGCAGCCTCATTCAAAAACTGACTCATCATGTTCACTGAAGAGATAAAAAATACAAGAGCTAGGAGGAACTAGAGACTATCTTGAGTTAAAAGCTGATGCCCTGGCCAGTTGGCTCAGTGGTAGAGCGTCGGCCTGTCGTGTAGAAGTCCTGGGTTCGATTCCCGGCCAGGGCACACAGGAGAAGCGCCCATCTGCTTCTCCACCCCTCCCCCTCTCCTTCCTCTCTGTCTCTCTCTTCCCCTCCCACAGCCGAGGCTCCATTGGAGCAAAGATGGCCCGGGCGCTGGGGATGGCTCCTTGGCCTCTGCCCCAGGCACTAGAGTGGCTCTGGTCGCAACAGAGCAACGCCCCGGAGGGGCAGAGCATCGCCCCCTGGTGGGCAGAGCGTCGCTCCCTGGTGGGCGTGCCGGGTAGATCCCTGTCGGGCACATGCGGGAGTCTGTCTGTCTCTCCCAGTTTCCAGCTTCAGAAAAATAAAAAAATTTAAAAAAGCTGATAATATTGCCCATTCATCTCTTCCCCTACAAAATTATAAATAGATCTTATGAAAAAGAGTTATGCTTTCTTGTTTAAGAATACGCTATGAATCACAATCAGGCTCACTTACTACATTAACAATTTAAAATGTACCTGTAGTGAAGTGCTTCAACTTTAATAAAATATTTTGCCTCATTATAGCTATTCGACATAAGAAAAACAACGGCTATGTACCTAACCGTCTAAATCAGACTTGTTTCTGTTACCTACATGACTTTGGAAATCATTATTTTAGAAAGCAAATGAGTTGTATATCTCCCAGTAACTCCAGGTACCAAGAAGTGTGTTGGGGTATGAGGACCTAATAACTACTACTATTTCTGCCAGATTGAGTGCATACTACCATTTCCTCCAGATCAAACTAAGCATAGAATTAAGCATATGAAGGTCAAGATACCATTTTCACTACTAATAATACCAGTATTGGGAAATGTGGGTTACAGTGAGTGCTATTCGAACAAGCTAATGTTTTGCCTCTGATGAGAGAAGTGAGTACGGGGCAGAGAAAAAACATGTGTTGGTCAAGAGGCAGATTGAGTTACATGGAAACATGGAGAGGCCCTGCCTGGTTGGCTCAGTGGTAGAGTGTCGGCCTAATGTGTGGAAGTCCTGACTTCGATTTCTGGTCAGGGCACACAGGAGAAGTGACCATCTGCTTCTTTATCCCTCCCCCTTCTCTCTCTTCTCCTCCCATAGCTATGGCTCAGTTTGATCAGGTTGGCCTTGAGCACTGAGGATGACTCCATGGACTCACTTCAGGTGATGGAATAGTTCGGTTGCCCAGTAACAAAGCAATGGCCCCAGATGGGCAGAGCATCACCCAGTAGGGGGCTTGCCAGGTGGATCCAAGTATGCAGGAGTCTCTCTCTGCCTCCCCACCTCTCACTTAATAAAAAGAAAGAAAGAGAGAAAGGAAGAATGGAAGGAAGGAAGAAAGGAAGGAAGGAAGGAAGGAAGGAAGGAAGGAAGGAAGGAAGGAAGGAAGGAAGGAAGGAAGGAAGGAAGGAAGGAAGGAAGGAAAGAGAAAGACAAAAATGGTCCTTTTGAAACATATTGTCCTGGGCACTCATGCAAGATCAAAAACCTACAAGATCTAACCACCTAGTTATTGATTGAGCTCTAGTTCTTGATTCAAGTGAGAAAATCCAAATTACAGTCCATAATTGATTAAAGCACTTACTTTCTCTCTGTACTGAAAATTTTTTGATGGCAGAGACTGACTTATATACATCCTCTCATTCTAAACATATTTTAGAAATAATGAGTAGAAGAAAATAAAAAGGTAAAGACAATAAATGATGGGACAAAGGTGAGGTCACTGCTTGGTGGATGCTCAGGGCCAGTGTCCCAGAGTAGAAAGAGTTTAGAGTTTGAAAAAAAGAGTGGTATGTGAAGAATGAACAAAGATAGAGAAAAGGCTTTTCAGGGAAGGAAAGGCGGTCTGAGTAAAACCACAGGGGCATATACGTAATAAATAGTACTTTTTGAGAAAGTAAGCCTTATGTTCTGGAGGAGAAAGGCCACACGGTGATGACAATGTGATATGACAGATGGAAGTCTAGAAATGGACTGTTGAAGAAAGTAATGGTTTGGAGGATGAGGGTTGCTTTGTTTTATACAATTGTATAGACAGAAGGGAGATATGGAAGGTTTTTAAGCAACACTAATACAAACATAGTATTTTAGAGGGATAATAAGCTGGCAGCAAAGGAATCAGTAGCTATACTGTTGCCCCCTAGGAAGTTTTAGTTTCAGGAGTCATCGGAAGACATCCCATTTTGTTAGTAGAGGAAAGACATATAGGTCTATTTTTAGCATAGCCATGAAAAGGATAATTGGAATAAGAATTAGGGATGATATGATCATTTGCTCTCCCCCCTATCATGGCCAAATGGTTAGTGAAAACCAGAACAGACCCTTCTGCCCAACTTACTGCCTGAATAACGGGAGCATCAGGGAGATAAGTCCAGTAGGTTTCCCCTCTAGCTTTACTTACTTGAGGCCAGAATGGCCAGCATGGCCACAGCATGGTAGACCGAGTTACCGCACTTCCCTGTTCCTCAACAAGGTATCGCGCATCCCCCTCAGTTTCTTTATCTGTCCCCAGGTATGCGAGGCTAGGCTCCTGCGGTGTTCAGCGTCAGCCTTCTCCTCCGGGTCCACAGCTTCCTCTGCTGGGAGTCGGCCTCGCTTTTCAGGAGCTTTATCACCGGGGTGATCTTCATTTTCTTGAATTGCGGCTTGAGGCCTGTGTTGGATCCCTGGCCACGGCCAACTGCTCTTTCTGGAACCCAGGGTGTACTGCTCCTTCGGGGAAAACACAAACAAAGCCTCGCCCCCACGTCAGGGCCCTTCCGTTCTTCCGCCTGCAAATCCTTCCAATGGACTAAGCCCGTCGCGTCTCTGGCCAATTGACCAGGCATGTTTCTCAGCTGCTGTGCGACCATTTGGTCACCAGTTCAAAAAATTTAAAATAGAAAGGGCATGGTTGAATTGTGCTTGTGGGAAGCGATAATCCCCTTCTCCTCCCTTTTGCAATTGCAGTTTAAGAGAGCTTTTACAATTGCAGTTTAAGAGAACGGTTAACTCTTTCAACAATAGCGAGGCCTTGAGGATGATAAGGAATGCCGGTTTTATGAATGATAGTATAACACCCACAGAAATGAAGGAAAGTGGTGCAGGTATAAGCCGGCGCATTGTCAGTTTTCAATTCAACAGGTTTACCAAGGGTTGCAAAAGTTGCTAAGCAATAGGATGTTGTATGTTTTATGCTCTCATCTGTTTGCGGAGTAGCGCATATATAGCCTGAAGAGGTATCCACAGTGATGTGGACCCATTTGAACTTTTTGAAAAAGGGGACATGAGTTACACCCATTTGCCAGAGCTGATTAGCATGCAAACTGCAGGGGTTTACACCTGTGACTGAAGCAGGGAGATGAACAGTGCAGTAGGACAATGTTTTACAATTTGTTGAGCTTGTTCTCTTGATCATTTAAATTCTTTACAAAGGCTACTTGCATTTTGACAACGCTGAGCGTGAGCCGCTTTTGCTACATGATAAGAATTGAGGACCTGAGTGACTGCCACTAGCTGATCGATGATATTGTTACCGACAGTAAGTAGGCGCGGAAGTCCAGAATGAGCTTGGATATGACCAACAAAACAAGAATGCTTCCTATTTTCTATTACACACTCAATTTTGTGAAATAAGTGGAACAATTCTTTGGAACTTGTGTGCCAATGGTTGTGGTTTCAATAACACGGGTGACTCCCGCAGTGTAAGCACTATCACTATAAATGCTGACAGGCTGATTAGGAATTGGGTATGAGCTGAGAATAGGGCATGAAGCTTAGCTCTTTGAGCTGAGTGATAAGAAGTTCGGTCAACACGAGAAAGGGTTCTAGTATAGAATCCTGCCTTTCCAGAGCTAGAGCCATCAGTAAACATGGTGAGAGCTGTAGGAATAGGCTCATGACAGACAATCTTAGGGGAAAAAAAGTTAGTTGTAGATACAAACTGTAAAATTTTGTGTGCTGGGTAATGATTTTCTACAAGTCCTGGGAAGTTAGCAAAGGCCACTTGCCAAGGGCTGGAAGATTGCCATAACCAGTGCTGTTGCTGAGCCATAAAATGAACTACAATCACATCAGGTTCCTGTCCAATGAACTGCTGAAGGTGATATTGGGCCTCAGCAACTAACTGGGCTATAAGATCATGAAAAGGAGCAATGTAAAGCCAGTTGCCAGGGCCACTATCACAGCCGCCTGGCCAGTGCAGGTTCGCATTGGATTCGGACAGTTGGTAAAGAAACAACGGAGCCAAAAACTGATGGGCTGTCATCTTTAATTCCAGCTTGCACCTGGCAGGCAAGTAAAAACACACACTGGGCTTCAAAACCCACTCACATTCAGTGCTCACAAAGCTACTGAGTTATCCGAGCTCTCCAGAATCAAAGGTTTCTAGCTCACCAGACTTATTCACCTCTGTTCCCCATCTCCTTCCTTCTCTCTACACAAACTCTGCACTAACTGGCCTCTCACTCAACACTCCGCCATCTTGGCTGCTTCTCCTGGCCACATGGCCTCTTTCTGCGCTCCTCTCTCCTCTAATGATAATCTCAGGAACCAAGAGCCCAAACTCCTGTTCTGCCCCCACTTTATAGTGTAGCTTCACAATCTTTAATCCAATATACAAAATAGGGAAGTCTCTAATACAAAGTCACTTATCTAGGACATGATGGGATTGTACCACTTCACATCAAAAAGGGTGGGAAAGGCTTAATCCCAAAACCAAGCCCCAGGCTACAACAATCCTGCCTGCCCACAGCCTGCCCCCAACACACATTAATATCACCTGGGCGACGGCCTCTATGTGGGCAGCGCCATCTTCAACAAAGTGAGCATAATATATTTTATCTGCCCAACAAGCAAGAACCTTGGTCTATGTATGCGCCAAGTGTAGCCACTCTAAGATTTCCCTAGGTTGCCATAACACTCCGGTTGGAGTATGAGTAGTAGGAAAAATCAAAACTGTTACTGTAACTGCAGGATCAAGACATGTAAGACACACTTAATTGATGGCTTGTTCAACAAGTTTTATGGCTTCTGTAGCCTCTGGGGAAATTGTCAGGCTTGAAGAGGGATCAGGGTCTCCTTCAAGTAAGGAGAACGAAGGACTTAACTGTGCTGAAGTAATTTTCAAGGAAGGACGAATCCGATTGATATCTCCTAAAAATTTCTGAAAATCATTTAAAGTTTGTTGAGTATTGTAAAGCCAGCAGCCAGGGCTGCCAACACAGCAGCCTGGCTCATGCTGGTTCGCATTGGATTCAGACAGTCGGTAAGGAAACAATGGAGCCAAGAACTGATGGGCAATCATCTTTAATCCTAGCTTGCACCCAGCGGGCAAGCAAAAAACACACACTGGGCTCCAAAACCCACTCACATTCAGTGCTCACAAAGCTACTGACTTATCCGAGTTTCCTAGAATCAAAGGTTTCTAGCTCACCAGACTTATTCACCTATGTTCCCCATCTCCTTCCTTCTCCCTGCACAAACTCTACACAAACTCTCTTCTCACTCAGCACTCCGCCATCTTGGCTGCTTCTCCTGGCCTCCTCCACATAGCTTTTCTCTGCTCTCTGCTGTGCTCTCTCTGCTCTCTCCTCTAATGATAATCTCAGGAACCAAGAGAGCAAGCTCCCGTTCTGCCCCCATTTTATAGTGTAGATTCAAAACGTTTAATCCAATATACAAAATAGGGAAGTCTCTAATACAAAGTCACTTCTCTGAGGCATGATTGGATTGTACCACCCCACATCAAAAAGGGTGGGAAAGGCTTAATCCCAAAACCAAGCCCCAGGCTACAACACTCCTGCCTGCCCACAGCCTGCCCCCAACACACAGTAATATCACCTGGGTGACGGCCTCCACGTGGGCAGCGCCATCTTTAACAAAGTGAGCATAATACATTTTATCCGCCCAACAAGTATACACTTGAATTTGTACCTTTTGGGGGTTTACCATTCTTCCTTCTATAAGATGGCCTATATAAGGAAAGGAGGTGGCCTTCTGAACCTTTTGAAGAGCCACCTCAGGTCTACCTTAGAAAGGGAACTTTGTAAATCAGCAAAAAAATTGTGTAAAATTGTCTGCCACTCATGACTAATTAAAATATCATTCATATAGTGGATGTTATATGCCTGAAGGTATTTGATTTGTAGTGCACTATTGCCTCATCTACGAATTGCTGAGTCAGGCTATTAGCCATGCCTTGAGGTAAAACTTTCCACTGATACCTTTTCACGGGTGCCTAGAAATTAGTAGGTGGAATACTAAAAGCAAATCTCTTGCAATCATCTTGGTGAAGGGAGATAGTGTAAAAGCAATCTTTTAGATCTAGAACTAATAGATAAAACGACCAGGGGATAGCAGTAGGTGAGGGAAGCCCAGGTTGAAGGGTTTCCATGATTTCTATAGATTTATTCATTTCCCTTAAATCTTATAGCAGTCTCCATTTACCTGATGTTTTCTTAATAACAAAAATTGGGGTATTCCAAGGACTAAGAGTTGGCTATATGTGCCCTGCTTGAAGTCGTTCCTGCACAAATAATTGAGCAGCTGCTAACTTATCCGCTGTTGAGGGCCATTGGTCAACCCAAATGGTAGACTCAGAGAGCCAAGCAATTTTGGCTGCAGTCTTCTGGGTTGGAGATGAGACCAAGGCCCCTACAGAAAAGGCTGAGCCAGAAAGTATCCAATGCCGTGTTGCCTCCCTGGTGGAATGGGGAGAAGAGGCTGTTGATTTTTCCCTAGTTCCTTATTGGGGACAAATCCCTGATTTAACATTTGAGTAGTAACTACTGAATTTGGGCTCATTAGAAGTAGTCCCATTTCAGACAAAACATCTCTTCCCCAAAGATTAACGGAGAGATAGGACAATACATAAGGTTTTAAGGACTTTGTACATTTCCAATTCCTTGTAAATCTGAGGGCACTTGTATGAGCTGGCCAAGAAGAAGGCCAATGGACAGAAGTTATAACAGATACAGCAGCCCCTGTATCAATCATTCCTTTAAAAGTTTTCCCATTAATTTCTAGTTCTAGTTCTGGCCTCCCCTGAGTTACTGAGACCAGGATATATATATGTTCTGGGGATCCAAAGCCCTCAGCTCTCCTGGGAATGTTAAAAAAAACTTTACCTTCCTTTTTGTATGAAAATAGAATGAGTTAGACAATCCTTTTTTCAGGAAGAACCTGAATAATAATAGCACTAGATTGGGCCATCACATTAGTCTGCCCGGTATAATTTTCATCTATCATCCCAGGGAGTACCTGAAATCTTTTTAAAGTAAGACTGCTTCTTCTTAGAATCAACCCTACATAACCTTCGGGAAGGGGCCAAAATTCCCAGTTGGTATAGCCTGAGGAGACAATTCCGGAGTCAAGATTCTGGTGGAGGGACAGAGGTCCAATCCTGTGCTCCCTGCTGTAGCCCTTGTGAGGCTCTGGATGCTAGGCTTTGGTTCTGAACAAGGACCTGAGGAACAATTAAGGACAGAGCCCCCAATATATTTTGGGGCCGAGGCTGGGGCTGGCCCCTCTTGGAGTTTCCCTGAATAGGTTGGCGATCGATGGTGGTCTTTGATCAGCATTCACCAGCCCAGTGTATGCCTGAGGACAATGGGGGCAAAGACCACTCTGTCTCTGGGCTTGATTTTACTGTTAGTGGTAGTGGATTTTTTACAATGCTTGGCAAAATGCCCAGGCTGTCCGCAATTAAAACAGAAATTCTTGTTTTTTTCTTTGGAACCTCCTTTGATATTAAAGACTTCCTTCAGAGCGCCTGCTAGGGCCACCTCCTGAGAGTAAGAGAGCCCTTTATCAGCGCAAAGACAGATAAAATCACTGAGAGTACCTTTATTTTTTATATGGGCGGAGAACTGCTTGACATGTTTTGTTAGCATTTTCAAAAGCCAGTTGTTTAGTTAACAAGGTGCCCACTTCCAGATCAGAAATAAGTCATCCCACCGCTTGAAGCAGACAAGCCAAGAAATCTGAATAAGGTTCCTCAGGTCCCTGCCTAATCTTACTGTGGTCTCCACTTTTCTCTCCCTTCACTGGGAGACATTTCCATGCCTTAGAGGCACAGATGGTAATTTGCTGATAAGCTTGCAAATTGTATAAAAGTTGATTATGAACTCTGGAATATTGACTGGTCCCTACTAGCATTTCCATGGAGCTATTTTCTCCATGGGCAGTTTCTTTCAGTTTGTTGGACACTTCTTTCCAACAAATCTGATTTCCACAAAAGGAATTCTCTGGGACCTAGGCATGCCTTAACTAGAGTCATCCATTCTGTAGGTGCTAGAGCATCAGAACTAATAGTATAATAGTACCCAGAAGGCTCAAGACGAGTGGTGCAGTGGGCCCATACACTGCAGTACCCATTTTTAGCTTCTTTAGTGTCTTAAAATATAAAGCTTCATTCATCTCATCCACAATATTTGTCCAGGATTATTTGGATCTGGTGTCTCAAACCCTGGGTACATATGAAAACCAGAGGCATTCTCCCCTGCCTTGCAGGTTCTCCATAGGCAATTTTGTAATGGAGACATTAATGAAGCCTGATGATAAGGACTGTGGTCCTTTTTATTTTTTATTTTTGGTTTTGGGCGTGTCTGAGGGATATCCCTCACAGTCATATAAAAAAACTATGTCTAAATTCTTCAGGAGCAAAGGAATTCTCCTCTCGTTCTTCCCAAACTTCCTCCGCCTCTTGTTCTAACTCGGGTCTATGCTGGGGGGGGGGGGGTGTTTCCTCCTCTTCTTCCTCCACTCTAGCTGCAGGTGCAGGAGGAGGCACAGAAAGGGGAGAGAGAAGTACAAAGACTTTCGTAACCTCTCACTGTTTGTTTCAAATGGTCAGCTAACATGCCTAGTGGTAAGCTCTTTTCTTCTCAGGTAAGATCAAGACAGTCTCTAATTAAATTCCACAAGGAGAAGGCCATAAATGGAATCTTATCTGGGCCTTCTGCATATAACGGGCCTTCAATTGCTTACCAACCCTTTCCCACGTTTTCTCATTAGCAGTCCCCTCTGCAGGGAAACAGGGGCAAGTCTTCTGGACAAAATGTAAAACTTCAGCAAGTTGATTTCCATGGACAGTACAGCCACTGGCTCTTAATATTATTGCCTGAAGCATCTGCACACAAAGATTTCTTTCTTGAGAATCAGAGTTGCCCATATTTTACACCCGATGAAAAGTTGCTCCTTACCTCAACTTGTCTCTGATGATGTGCGTCCTCCTCAAGGAGCGTCCTCTCTCCTGAGATGTGGAGTCCCCCATACTCAGGTCCCTGTTTGGGCGCCACTTGCCAAGGCCCCTGTGCGGGGACGTGAAGACCTGAGTGGGGGCGACGGAAGATTAAGGAAAACACAAAGACATAGATGGAGTTTGGGCCAGGTGGAACATTGTGTTCGGATGGAGACACAATAGCCCCAAGCCTGGAAAACCCATCTGCAGGTGTTTTATATGCTTAAACAAAAGGGGATTGTGCTGGGGTGAAAGTAAGAACCTCAGATCTAAAACTACATGACACTCTACCTTACAAGCGTATCAGAACATGTTGAGCCTGTGTTAGTACTGTGTGCTTGCCGCCCTGTTTTCGACGTCAAGACCATGAACAGCCTCCAACTTGTTTTCATGACCCTGCCTGGCCAGGTCACCCTCAGACGAGCTGGGCCTTGCCTCTGCTCTCAGCTGCACGTAGGCTGGACACATTCAGATGCAGTGGCTCTCTACAAATTACCATCATTCCCTTTGTACATCTTACCTGTTTACCTTAGATGTGTGATCACTCTGTAGAAGCAGGATGGACCCCTACCCAAAATTTGCTTCAGATGGCAAAACTTGACCATACCACACACAAACCAAGAGGTTATAAAATGTTGTATTACTTACATAATAAGGCTTTCTGAGAGCAATTAAGTGTGGGCTTCCCAAGCTGGTACAAAAATGGCATCAGAGAGCAAAGAAAGGAGACCGGCTTGAATTTTATTTGTTTTAATCAAAATGAAGATCTGAGACCAGGATGAGGATTCCGTGGTTTGAATTATCACTAGAACCAAAAGAGAAAGTGCCAAACTTTCTTATCAGCTTCCCCAAATGTGGAGCACAAAGGAGACTTAAGGCTAAAGAGCTGTCATCAGCCAAAACAAGAAAAACTGGGGTAAACTCCTTTTTGCATGCTTAAATACATAACATCTCATTTGCACAATTGTCTTAGCCTTTCCATTAATCTCCCTCCCTCTAATCTTGCAGTCTGCCAATCCATCTGTCACCACCACGCTAGGCTTGCACACATGCAAGTCTGATGACGCCATGACCCTGCTCAGGATTCTTCAGTGGTTCTGCATCCTTACGCAGTGATTCTCAAATTAGGGAACAGAATCTCCAGGACAGAGGAATACTCAAAGTGGTTCACTGCAAAACAAAATATTTTTGAGAACTACTGTTTTTTATTAAAGAGCACGTGAATTTTGTCTTCTACTGCAAATAGTCTTATGACCCATAAAAATAGCAAATTTAAAATACATACCAATTTAAAATGAACTAAAAATTTATACTGTAGTACCCTTCCATCTTCCTGGAGAGGTTAGTACATTGATCCTAGCAGGGGTCCCCAAACTTTTTACACAGAGGGCCAGTTCACTGTCCCTCAGACCATTGGAGGGCCGCCACATACAGTGCTCCTCTCACTGACCACCAATGAAGGAGGTGCACCTTCCGGAAGTGCGGCGGGGTGATGGATAAATGGCCTCAGGGGGCCGCATGCGGGCCCGTGGGCTGTAGTTTGGGGATGCCTGATTTTAGTACCTCATCAGGCATACCCTTTGGACACATATTCTTTAGTTTGATGTCCCAGTAGAGCCCAAGCTCTAGCTGATCAGATCAGGTGTCCCTGATTCAACTTTCCTGTGCAGTGGGACATTCCTGCTGCTTATCAGCAGGCCTGGCAGCCTCTTTGAGACTACTTTTGAGGCGGCTATGAGGATTCTACTTATCAGTGCCGACACTAACTGCCACCAGAGGAAAAACAGGAGACTGACACACACATTAGTTGCAAGAATTATATAGGCAGATTATTACTGACAAATTCTTTTGGCGTGCCTGGGTACAGTTTAAGGGGGCCCCGTCAGCATGCTCCTCTCGGCTGTCACTGCTCAGAGCTCAGAGCAGTGTGGAGACAGTCCACATTCACGTCGGAATCCGGGCAACTACTGTAGCAGAGAGGCCCCTGAGCTTTAGTGCCTTTTTTGGCCAACGTCTTCTAACATGTGTCAATTTACAGGATTATTATTTCAACCTACCTTCTAACAGGTGTCAATTTATAGGATTATTACTTCAAACCACCTTTTTGGGACTTCCTCGCAGAGAGTCCTTTTTATGTTAATGTATTGAAATGTTATATCAAGCCACTTTTAAAATGTTCTTAGGGAAGCTTCTTGTTTATGTTAACTTATGGAGTTATGACATTAAGCCACTTCTTACTTATGTATAATTTTACACACACACGAACTGGGCCCTGCTGGAAAGTCAGTCTGTTTATTATGTTTGTATATACTATATTATTTCCTATTCAGGTGGCATAATTTTATTTAATTTCTTTAAATATTCTATTTTAATTACTTTTATATATTTTTCTATATTTAATCATTATAATAGTATATTATTACAACATTTGAGAAGCATTATCTTATACAAATAGAACACAGAAGCTTCCGCTTAGCATAGTCCTTCACTGGTTAACCCCTATCCACCCTCAGGCTTACTGCTTCTCCACATTCAGGTGTTGTCACCGTGTTCTGCAGCTGTATGTATGCAGTAAACACTCCACGCTGCTTCACTCCCCCACGGCTTCTCCTGGTGCTTTCCTTCCCAGAGACTTCTGTTTCTACCCATGACTAGACACAACTCCTTTTTCTGGGCCTCACATACTCTAGTCTTCATAATAAGGATTTTAGTCCCTCTCTGAAGTGTTTCCTTAGCTTTTCTCTGAACATTATTCATAACTACATTGTGGCAAGGGTCCTTTCGGTTTTTAATTTTTGCATATCTATCCCTTTAAAGTTTTAATGGACAGGGTCAATATCTTTTTGAATACCTAGGCTGGAGCAAAGCCTGCTGCATTGTGGGTACTCAATACACTTTTGGTGAGTGAATGAAAGTATATTTTTGAAGGGACATTGGTGATGATAACTGTTGCCGCTTTCCTTTAAAGTGTTGTGAAAGAAGCATCTCTAGTAATATAATATGGTCAAAAATTTTAGTTTATCTTACATGCCGGGTCAAGTTGAAGTAAATTTAAAGTTAAACTTAAGTAAAGTTAAAATTAGAGGGTACGTTCATTTTAAAGGCTATTATGAGAATGGGCTAAAGAGAAAAAAAGAAAAAAAGAACAAACAATAGAACAAGAAAAAGGAAGTAAAATGAAGATGAAACCTTGAATAAAAAGAGAAGTGTGAGCCAAAAAAATAAAAAATAAAAATTGAGAACTCCCAAGAGTGAAGAGCAGGGCGAAGGAATGTATATCATCCCTCAAGGCTGGGGGTAAGGGAGGAGAAACACAATCTACACAAATCATAAGGGAACAAACTGGGGCAGAAGAGAGGTGAAAAAAATTAATGGGAAGAAAGCCCATGAAAATATAATTATATTTGCTAATAAGGAGGCAGTGGGTTTCAGGTGGGCAGTGAGATTAGTTGAATGCATTGTGTGTGTGTGTGTGTGTGTGTGTGTGTGTGTGATTGGAATATGTAAGTAAAAGATGAACATTTTATTACCAACTATAAGATATACAAGTTGTTCAATCCTTATCCAAGCCGATTAGTGCAAAATGTCCCCATCCTCAAAACTTTGGAATTGTAGAACTCCAAATGTTTTTCTCTAAGCCTTTTCACTCACTGAATGATAATAAAAAAAGATAAGAAAAATAAAAATAGAAGAATCACAATAATAATATAGCATTTGTAAGTTATGGACAACAAATTCAACTGTGTTAGAAATATATTATTCTATGATATTAAGTAATTCTTGGTTAGAGCCCCATAATACTTAGTTGCAAGAAGACAGTCTTAATTTATTTGAGATCTCTTTTCCAAATTAAGTCTGATTAAAAATCAAATGAGAGTGCCAAGGAGTAAGGAAAAAAAGAAGAATCTAGACTTCAGTAATCAGTCCCACATTGACCTCTAATGTATCCTCCATTTTGCACATACGTTAGTTCTCAGTCTGGCAGTTCTCCGGACCCTCTGTTCTCAGATGTATGGCTCTCTGCTCTCATCCATCCTTCCTAAGTATCACAATAACTTATTTCTAGATTCAGAGGGAATCCTTCTTTCTTCAAATTATGAATTTAAATATAGTGCCTCTGCCCAAATCCTTCTCTTCTCTATGGAAAGAAAGGTTTAAAAAAAGCCAAGAGAATGAATAACTTTTATGTTTAGTACTTTAAGACAATAGCATTGTGGTAGATAGGAAGGAGTCAGTAAACCATAAAGGAGAGAAAGATTATCATCTCCTAAGTGTTATCCTGACATAGTAGTTATAGTTTGTTGTATGCTTACATCATTCCAGGCAGATAGCATCACTTCATGCTGGTTAGTGTGTTGGATACTATTGTTCATATAGGGAATCTCTTGTATTGAAGAAGATTCTAGTAAAAATTTTACTAGAGAAATCTCTAGTAAAAATTCTCAGGAATGTTTACTAGAGATAATGAGTTAAATTCCTTGACTTTGCAAACAAGTGTACAGAGGTCAGTGACACACTGGGGACAGGCAGAGAGAGCAAGGAAAAAGAGGCAGAAGATTTGCAATATTGTAGCAAATTTAGTGCATAGTTGGTATTTGACAAAATAAAGCTGAGGGTTCAGCAAAGATTGAATTGAAATGAACCATGCTTAGTGGTTCTTAGCATCAGGGCTCTCTCCTAATACAAATAACATTATAGTGGGAAAAGTCATATGTGAATTACAGCAATAGTAACTAGCAACAGAGTAATTTACAAAAAGATGTTTTTAGATAGTTACAATTTTGGAGAGAACCAAAGAAGAATTTTTTTTTGGAGAATTATGTGCATCCAACAAATAAAAATATCAGGAAGGAAATCATTTGAAATACATATTTAGAAATTAGTTTGGATCTGTATACCAGGAAACTTCTTCTATTTTAGAAACCTATTTTGTCTGCTGATGGCCCTTTTTATAGTTTATGTAAATAACCTAATACATCCTAGGTCCATAAGTCTTCAACTGTCTTTTCTTTTTCTTTTTTTTTTCTTTATTCATTTTAGAGAGGAGAGAGAAAGGGAGAGAGGGAGAGAGGGAGAGAGAGAGAGAGAGAGAGAGAGAGAGAGAGAGAGGAGAGAGAGACAGAGAGAGAAGGTGGGGAGGAGCTGGAAGCATCAACTCCCATATGTGCCTTAACCAGGCAAGCCCAGGGTTTCGAACCGGCGACCTCATCATTTCCAGGTTGACGCTTTATCCACTGCGCCACCACAGGTCAGGCTTCAACTGTCTTTTCTGATGTTATTATCACATGAAAGAAAGTTCTTACGGGCAAAGATTGCTGGCTTAACATTTGACAGGCAGCAGAGTATGTCACCCCAAAATATGCTACTTTCATATAAGGATTATTTTGATCTAAAGTCACTTGAAAAATAGCAGGTAAAAGGCTCTCTGACCTCTAATTTTTCTTCCTGAAAGCAGGAGATAAAATCCCCATATGGACTATGTCCCCCTAATACCAGAAAAAAAGAAATAATCTAATCACCAAAACAGTGAGTCTCACAAGTGTTAGAAATGTCTATCATCAAAAAGACAAAAGACGACAATGTTGTTGAAGATCTGGAGAAAAACGAATCTTTGCACAGTGTTAGTGGGAATATAAATTGGTACAGCCACTATAAAAAATAGTATGGAGATTCCTCAAAACACTGAAAATAGAACTACATTATGATCCAGGCGAATTCCATTCTGCGTACATACATATTCAAAGGAAATGAAAACAATTTCAAATAGATATCTGCACTCCCATACTCATTGTAGCATTATTTACAACAGCCAAGATATGGAAACAATATAAGTGGGTAAAACGACCCACAGGTTCTGCTGCCTGCTGTGACACAAAAAGCCAATGTTTGTGACACAGGTGCTGGTGAAAAGGAAAGAGGCTTATACAAGTGCCAGTGACCTAAGAGGATGGGGTGAACTCCTGTCCTCAAAACCCATTTTAACAGCTCAGAGACCTTGGCCAGATTATGTAAGGGATCAGGGGAATTCAGAAGGTGGAAAATTTCTAGGGGGAGAGAGGACATGCAGTTTATTTGTTTTTTTGAGGAAGGGAAGTTGTTATTTTTATGGCTGGCTGGGTTTTCACGGTCCTCTTGGACTTATCAGAGAATCAAGACTGTAAGCCTCAGCATGTTGGAAGAGAGGGTAGAAAGCTAGAGAGTTTATTCTTCTCACTCATGTTAATTTTTGACGTGCGTCAGTCAGATGTTTGTGATTCATCACCTTTATTAAGATTCCTTATTCCAGGAGGGAAACAGGCTGTTGAACTATAATGAGAGTTCAGCCAGAGTGAAAGCATAAGATTGATTATATGCTTTTGATTTGTTACAGCATACATAACTTTGACTACTAGATTGCTAATATTAAATCAGAGTTAGAGTACCAAGCTGAGTTTAATATTTACTAAGTGTTGGGCAGATAAAATATATTATGCTCACTTTATTAAAGATGACACTGCCCACGTGGAAGCCCGTCACCCAGGTGATATTAGTTGCCCTTCTTGCTTGGAATGGGCATGATTATATTAATGTGTGTTGGGGCGAGCTGTGGGCAGACAGGATCCTTGTAGCCTGGGGCTTGGTTTTAGGACTAAGCCTTTCCCACCCTTTTTGATGTGGGGTGGTACAATCCCATCATGCCTCAGATAAGTGACTTTGTATTAGAAACTTCTCTATTTTGTATATTGGATTAAAGGTTTCGATTTCTACGCTATGGAATGGGGGCAGACCGGGAGCTGGCTCTCTCGGTTCCTGAGATTAACATTAGAGAGCAGAGAGCAGAGAAAGGCCACATGGGGGAGGCCAGGAGAGGCAGCCAAGATGGTGGAATGCTAAAGGAGAAGCCAGTTTGTGCAGAGTTTGTGCAGAGAGAAGGAGATGGAGAACAAAGGAGAATGAGGCTGGTGAGGTAGACACCTTTGATTCTAGGAAACTCGGATAAGTCAGTAGCTTTGTGAGCACTGAATGAGTGGGTTTTGGAGCCCAGTGTGTGTTTTTACTTGCCTGCCAGGTGCAAGCTAGGATTAAAGATAATGGCCCACCAGTTCGTGGCTCTGTTGTTTCATTACTGTCTGTCCGAATCCAATGTGAACCTTCACGGGCCGGGCGTCTGTGATGGTGGCCATGGCTATTGGCTTTACACTAAGATTAACATTGGTGGTTTTATTTAAATTCTTTGATAGGCTCACTTAATTAGTATATTCTTATTTTAATTCCTTTCTATGGCTAGTCAGACTAATATTAAGATATATTAATACTTTGTTACAAGTGTCCATCAACAAACAAATGAATAAAGATGATATGATATGTGTGTGTGTGTGTATTTGTACCAAATGTACATATTAGAGAAGGAAATTCTATTAAAAACAACATGGATGAAACTTGAAGACATGCAAAGTAAAACAAATCAAAGAAAGACAAATACCATATGATCTCACTTATATGTGAAATAAAAAAATAAAATAGTTGATCTCATAAAAAGAAAATACAATACTGGTTACCAAGGGTTAAAAATGGAGAGAAATGGAGAGATGTTCATCAAAGTGTAAAAACTTCAAGTTAGCGGATGAACAATTTCCAGGGAATCTGTTGGGCAGATAAAATGTATTATGCTCACTTTGTTGAGGATGGCGGTGCCCACGTGAGGCCGTCGCCCGGGTGATATTAATGTGTGTTGAGAATCCTTGTAGTTTGGGGCTTGGTTTTGGGATTAAGCCTTTCCCACCCTTTTTGATGTGGGGTGGTACAATCCAATCATGCCTCAGAGAAGTAACTTTGTATTAAAGACTTCCCTATTTTGTATATTGGATTAGAGGTAGTGAAGCTACAATATAAAATGGGGGAAGAACAAGAGTTTGCCCTCTTGGTTCCTGAGATTATCATTAGAGGAGAGAGCAGAGCAGAAAGCAGAAGGAGGCCACGTGGAGTAGGCCAGGAGAAGCAGCCAAGATGGCGGAGTGCTGAGTGAGATGCCAGTTTGTGTAGAGTTTGTATCTGGGATAAGGAAGGAGATGGGGAACTGAGGAGAATAAGGCTGGTGAGCTAGAAACCTTTGATTCTAGGAAACTCGGATAAGTCAGTGGCTTTGTGAGCACTGAGTGTTAGGGGTTTTGGAGCCCAGTGTGTATTTTTACTTGCCCGCCGGGTGCAATCTAGAATTAAAGACTATGGCCCTTCAGTTTTTGGCTCCGCTGTTTCTTTACCGACTGTCCGAATCCAATGCGAACCTGCATGGGCCAGGCTGCTGTGATAGTGGCCCTGGCTCCTGGCTTTACAGAATCTAATGGTGATTAATGTTGTTAATACTTTATTATATACTCAAAAGTTGTTAAGAAAGGAGATCTTGAATGTTTTTATCACAAAAAGTGGTTTTTATGAGACATGATGGAAGTGTTAACTAACGTTGAAGAGATAATCATTTTGCAATATAAAGTGTATCAAATCGAGATGTTGTATACCTTAAACTAGGCATCCCCAAACTACAGCCTGTGGGTCGCATGCAGCCCCCTGAGGCCATTTATCTGGCCCCCTGCTGCACTTCCGGAAGAGGCACCTCTTTCATTGGTGGTCAGTGAGAGGAGCACTGTATGTGGTGGCCCTCCAATGGTCTGAGGGACAGTGAACTGGCCTCCTGTGTAAAAAGTTTGGGGACCCCTGCTGTTGGGCAGATAAAATGTATTATGCTCACTTTGTTAAAGATTACGCTGCCCATGTGGAGGTCGTCACCCAGGTGATATTAATGTGTGTTGAGAATCCTTGTAGCCTGGGGCTTGGTTTTGGGATTAAGCCTTTCCCACCCTTTTTGATGTAGGGCGGTACAATCCAATCATGCCTCAGAGAAGTGACTTTGTATTAGAGACTTCCCTATTTTGTATATTGGATTAAAGATTGTGAAGCTACACTATAAAAATGGGGGCAGAACAGGACCTTGCCGCTTGGTTCCTGACATTAGAGGAGAGAGCAGAGCAGAGAGCAGAAGGAGGCCACGTGGAGGAGGCCAGGAGAAGCAGCCAAGATGGCGGAGTGTTGAGTGAGAGGCCAGTTTGTGTAGAGTTTGTATCTGGGATAAGGAAGGAGATGGGGAACTGAAGAGAATAAGGCTGGTGAGCTAGAAACCTTTGATTCTAGGAAACTCGGATAAATCAGTAGCTTTGTGAGCACAGAATGTGAGTGGGTTTTGGAGCCCAGTGTGTATTTTTTACTTGCCCGCTGGGTGCAAGCTAGGATTAAAGATGAAGGCCCATCAGTTCTTGACTCCGTTGTTTCTTTACCGACTGTCCGAATCCAATGCGAACCTGCATGGGCCAGGCGGCTGCTGTGATGGTGGCCCTGGCCTTGGCTTCTGGCTCTACACCTGCCTTAAACTTATATTATATGTCAATTATATCTTAACAAAAATAAGCAGAAGAGGAAAATAAAGACTGAGATAAGTTCATAAATAAAAACAAAAATGTCAATCAAAATGTCAAAGATACATTAAAAAACACTGAATAAAATGTGTTTTTATTTTTTTATTTTTATTAATTATAATGTATTGTATTAACATGGATTCAAGTGTCCTACTCATATATAACACCCTCACCCCCCACCCAAGTGTCTCCCTTTACAACCCCTTCCCTCTGGGATTTGCTGTCCTGTTACCTGTATCTATGTTTATATATATATTTTATTATATATTTAATTTCACTAAAAGAACATACTCTATAAAAAATTTTAAAAATAAGAAAACAAAAAATAAAAATATGAATGCAAGCACCAATGTTATTTCATTTGGGAAGTTTGATCATAGTTACTATGAATATGGTTTCAGAAAAAACCCATATAAAATGATATAAATAATTTTTTAATGCATACATGAAATGTTTACAGCATATAAAATGGAGGTCAATATTGAAGAGCTAGTGTGCAATTTTAAATCAGATGTTTAAAATTTTGAGATCAAATATTTACTCTATGCATATAATTTGTAAGTTATTTTATAATGTTTTGGCAAAAATCCATTCTATTTAAATAGCAAATAGTGCTTGCTGTTATAGACATAATAGTGAAAATTAAAATTCTTTATATTTTTAAATAAAAATTCTGATCAAATATAAGGACCCAGAATCATTCCTTATCTAGTTTTGCTCCTCATTACTCCTAACTGGCAGTGGTGGGAGAGGGGTCCAAAATGTGTGTGAGGGGAGCTGACATTTTAAGATAACTAAAAAAAAAAAAAAAAAAAAATGAACTGCACAATACAAGCTGAAAATGAAGCTAAAAAAATGTCAAAAAAGACAAAGATACTAAACCTAATGTGTTTCAGCTTGTCAAACTCAATTATATCTACTACATGTAAGACATCTTCTGAAAAACCATTAAGTTCAAGAGGCTGCAAGGTCTAAAATGATTTCTAAGGTTAATAGAATTCTTAATAAAAAAAATTTCAGAAAATATAAATATATCTGAGAGTCACACAGCTTACGTTTTATACGTGGATTAACAGAGAACTCCGGAAGAGCCAGGGGGCTCTCCAGCGTCATCCACTCCTAGTGCCAAAGGACAATCGAGCTCTGGGTGTTTGGGGAGCAGGGAGACAGGAGGTTTGGTTAGGAGCAAGCTTTAACGCCAACATACTTCTCTAATTGTAATTTTACTAAGAAATCAATTCTAAGAAAGAGATGTTTTTTAAGAAACTAGATTTTTTTTTTTTAGCTCTATTCAGGATAACTGGCGAAATATGGTTTAAGATGTTTAATGTGTACATCGGGGTGATTTGGTATACATAAGCATTATGAAAAGATTTCCTCATCTCCTTACTTAACACAACCATCACCTCACATTTTTATCTTTCTTTTTATCATGAGACATTTAAGGTTTACTCTCTTAGCAAATATTATTTACAAAGTACATTTTTATTAATTATAATCAATCTTTATTGCATTAGATTCAGAACTTATTCATCTTATAGCTTAAAGTTTATACCTTTATGCCAATTTCCCTATTCTCCCAACACCGACTCTGGCAACCACTTTTTTACTCTTTCTTTCTATATGTTTTCTTATACTATGCAAAATGACCCAACTTTATGATGATTTTGATGAAGATTCCAGGAATAATTTTAGAAAACAATTTTTTGTTGCAATGAATATGGTGATAAAGATGAATGAAAGAAAAAGTTGCAAAAATGTCTTTCTTGCTCCCAATTCTTGTGCCCACATGATGCAACTGATCAGAGAAACTGCACTTTTTTTTTAACTGACATAAATCCTGTCTAGACTGACAATATCACTCACATGTTCTTGGAACTGGTTAGGCACTAGTCTGGCCACCAATTATACATAACCAGTACAAATGATCACAGAATAGTTCTAATAGTTTTTTCTAAGACTGAAAGATGCAATTTTTCTGAATATAATGTTCTTGGCAACCCAAGTTTCACACCTCTTTGAAGTCCATTCCTGAACTATTTTATATCTGAGCAATGCCGTTGTATTTCAATGTGAAATATATGTAAATGTAACATTAAGTTGAACCAAGTAATTCTGTAAAATAAGAGGCATTTATTTTTAATGTATTGGTAAATAAGTCTTGCTGCCACTGGACAGTAAAGTCCAAATATCAAGATGACAATTATCCTGCACTCATATTGAATTACTGTAGTGGTTATAAAGACAAAACTCATTTGCCAGTGTAACAATCTTGGACTTGGTAAAAAAAAAATAGATTGCACTTTCAAAAGTTTTATGTGAAGATATTTTGATGAAGTATTTAAAAACGTGTTTGTAGAATTAAGGGTAAAAGCAAGAAATGATGAAGTATTTGGGGACTAGAAAGAACAAGAAACTATTATGATACCTAAACTCAAAAGGGGAAATGGGAAAAAGCCTTACCACAATCCAGGAAAACTCAGAACCACTGAACTCTTACTGTGGCTGGCGCAGAAGAAATTAGAAGAATAAACACCCACAACTTTCTTTTTCCTCCTGTCAGTCTTCAATAGTGATGGGAGCCAAAAGGCAAGAGGTTATAGGTGATGTAGCTCAGAAAGGTCACTCTTCAGAGCCCCAGATTTGGGCAGAAAAAAAAAACAATTTGTTTGGGAAGACAGAGAGGTGTATTCATTATCTGTCTGTCTGCTCTCAAACTCATTTACTTGCCCTTGCACTGATCTCATTTTCTTGACAGCTTGTTTCTATCTATATATCTAGTCATGGGGAGCTACAAGGCAGAGATTTAAGGATGAAAAGAATTTGAAAGTCACATTATCTTTCTCAATCTTTCCCTACCTCCAGAGTGGTTGCATATCCTCCGTGGACCATCTACCATTGAACAGCCATGGTCCCAACTCCCACAAGCAGGGCAAGCAAAACAGGGCATTTCAGTTTCAGCTGCAAGGCTTTGGGTTGAGGCATACCACTTCCTATGTCCTCCAGTTGGGGGTGGTAGTAGCTTCATGTTGTTTCTAGCATCTGAGTTGTCTCATGTTTCTCTTTATAAATTCTTAGGTCTTCC
This sequence comes from Saccopteryx leptura, assembly GCF_036850995.1. Lineage (NCBI taxonomy): Eukaryota > Metazoa > Chordata > Mammalia > Chiroptera > Emballonuridae > Saccopteryx > Saccopteryx leptura. The sequence goes on along the minus strand of NC_089507.1, from coordinate 31,640,068 downwards.
ATCATCCGAGTGTCCAATTACAAGTATTAAATTTCTTCTATTTGCAATAAGAGAATCATAACTGCTTCTGACAGAACTCTGATAAAATGCTGGACTAATTAGTAATTGAAAGACATTTTATTTTACATCCCAAGTTATTTAATAAATTGAAAGTGTGATTTGACATCACAAAATATATATGGTATATAACAGTATCATATTGTTTTCTTTCAGGCTAATGAGAAAAATATAAAGACAGATTTTAATAAATGAATCAAATATTTATGTCACTTAAAAATGAAGTCATAGCATATTGTTTGAAGAATACTAACAGCAGTTTGAACTACTGTTAGTAGTGGTTTTCTACAAGAAAAAAAGTAGTGGGGAAATTGAGTCACTTTATGGCATAAATGGCAGTGGAGGCATAAAAAGTCTTATAAGGAACTGTGACTTAGCAGTCAGTTTCACATTCACATTTGGAAGATACATTGTTGAGACACCACTTGTGTCATGCAAGATTTTTTTTTTTTTTTTTTTTTTTGTATTTTTCTGAAGCTGGAAACGGGGAGAGACAGTCAGACAGACTCCCGTATGCACCCGACTGGGATCCACCTGGCACGCCCACCAGGGGGCGACACTCTGCCCACCAGGGGGTGATGCTCTGCCCCTCCGGGGCGTCACCCTGCCGCGACCAGAGCCACTCCAGCGCCCGGGGCAGAGGCCAAGGAGCCATCCCCAGCGCCGGGCCATCCTCGCTCCAATGGAGCCTCGGCTGTAGGAGGGAAAGAGAGAGACAGAAAGGAAGGGGGGGGGGGTGTGAAGAAGCAAAGGGGCGCTTCTCCTATGTGCCCTGGCCGGGAATCGAACCCGGTCCCCCGCATGCCAGGCCGACGCTCTACCGCTGAGCTACCCAGCCAGGGCCTATTTTTTTAATTATAAGAAAAGATAGCAACAAATGCTCAGTGAGGGAAAACACCAGGAGCAAAGAGAGCCATGACCCATTGCTAAGTCAGCAATGCAGCTTTGCTGTCATTCAGCTTCTCATAATGGTATTTTAATACAAATTTTAACATTAACATTAATATTTAATATTAAATTTTCTTGATATATAAAATGGGGTGAGACTGGAATGGGAGGTAGAAAAATACATATATGGGTGATCCTATTCAATATCTTCCATGGAAAGATCTACCATTTTTAGTGTAGAGATACTCCTATTTTAAAAAAGTAAATTCCCAAGATACAGTTGAAGACAAGGGTGCCTGTTAATATATAAGCAGAAATCATTGAATGGAACTTCCAGTAAATCTCTTATGGGGACTGACTCACCAGAAAGGTGCTTTTTGCCTTTCCCTCTTCTTCTCATTCATACATTGGATGGCTTTATAGATATGATGTCTAGCTGTGCAGTCATGAGGCAATTTTAAGAGAGCAGTTACTTGCTAAGAATGGCAGTGCACGTGGAAAGTAGGCCAGCACATTGGTTATACCATAAAGCCATAATAGTAGCCTTTGACAACCAAAATCAAGACTTAATTAAATGAGGGAAAACAAACCTTTATCTTATTTGAAGTAATTATATTTGTTCACATCAAACAAATATAGCTACTAATTCATAATTAGCCACATGTATCTCAAGATACTCATCACAAAAATATGAGATTTGTTTGAAATGCTAAACCAAGGGCTGGGAACCGTTCTGGCTGAGAGAGCCATGAACACCACATATTTTAAAATGTAATTCCGTGACAGCCATACAACCACCCATGTACATTACACATTATCCAATAAAAATTTGGTGTTGTTCCGGAGGACAGCTGTGATTGGCTTCAGCCACCTGCAACCATGAACATGAGTGGTAGGAAATGAATGGATTGTAATACCTGAGAATGTTTTATATTTTTAATGTTATTATTTTTTTATTAGAGATTTGTCTGAGAGCCAGATGCAGCCATCAAAAGAGCCACATCTGGCTTATGAGGTTCCCGACCCCTACGCTAAACAGAAATGTAGAGAATTAAATAAATGAGAAAATACATATTTTCTTAGTGAAAGTGAATTCATGATTACAAAGGCACTCCATAGCCCCTCAAATAATTTCTATATGAATAAAAATCCTAATCAAAATAGAAAATATTTTTAACTTGAGAAATTTTTTTAAGATAAATCTGAAAAAGTAATAAAATGAAATAGCAAGAACATTTTAAATAAATATAACAAGGAGTTCTTATCCTATTTTAAACTAAAATACTTACATAAAACACAAATCAGTAATAATTCAAACAAGGTGATACTGGTAAGTAGACACGTCATGGGAAAAAAAATTGTTCCAAAACAGACTCAAGGATATATGACTTTGAGTGTAAAGTATCTTGTCCATTTAAATAAGAGTAAACATAAGAGTTTTGTAGTCTTTTTCTTTAACCTTAAACTTTCTTATAACTATCTTCCTGAGTCTACTTCCCCAGGAGAAACAATTTTAATAGCAACATAGTAAATATATTGACATGAATAAAGTCATTAGAAAAAGAAATAAAGATGGCTTAGCTCATTGGTCTTGCCAACACTGGTTCTGCTCCTTTTATGAGCAATGCCAGTAATCTGCCCTTGGTGCACACAGTTTTGAGGCAAGCACATTGAAAGACATTGAAAACAAATCACAGTCCTTGAGAAAGAAATCTCTCCCTGCTGACCTGCATCTATGGATGTGGAATATCTTTTTTGAAAAAGCACTACTCCCAAGAAAACTTCTCTCCACTTGAAATTGGGAGAAAAGTGCATTCAATGGAAGCTATATAGAATGTCACTTTACAAGGAGACATAATTTGTTTTAATTGAATTTACTCAGGTATTTTTGAATTTACTGGTCAGCAAAATGATACAGGTTTCAGCTGCCCAATTCTACAGCGTATCTCTGTAAACAATATTGTGTGTTCACTCCCTTAAGTCGTCTTTATCTATCACCATTTAATCTTCCTATACCGTTCTCTACTTTCCCCTCCCCCCCCCACAATCACCAAACTATTGTCCGTGTCCATGCATTTTTTTTCTTTTTTTTTTTGTCCTTTTTTGCTCAATCCCTTAACCCCTAACCCCCACAGCTGTCAGCCTGTTTTTTACGTGTGAGTCTGTCTCTAGTTGGCTTGTTAGTTCATTTTGTTCATTAGATTCCATACATGAGTGAAATCATATGGTACTTATTTTTTTCTTACTGGCTTATTTCACTTAGCATAAGCTCTTCAGTTCCACCCATGCTGTTATAAAAGGTAAGACTTCATTCTTTTTTATGGCCATGTAGTAATTATTCCATGGTGTAAATGTATTACAGCTTTCTTATCTACTGATCTTATGATGTCACTGGGCTGCTTCCAAATCTTGGTTGTTGTAAAAATGCTGCAAAGAACATAGCGGTGCATATATTCTTTTGATTAGTGTTTGGGGTTTTAGACACTTCTCCAAAGAGGACATGCAGATGGCCAATAGACATATGAAAAGATACAACATCATTGATTATCAGAGAAATGCAAATTGAAACCACAATGAGATATCTCTTCACACCTATCAGAATAATTATCATCAATAAATCAAAAAATAAGTATTGGTGAGGGTGTGGAGAAAAGGGAACCCTCGTGCACTGTTGGTGGGAATGCAGATCAATACAGCCACTATGGAAAGCAGTATGGCATTTTCTCAAAAAATTAAAAATGGAACTACTTTATAGACCAATGATTCCACTTCTGGAAATTTATCCAAAGAGACAAATAGCCAACCAAGTAAGGTATTAAACAGTCATGATACAAATTCAATATAAAATCTATAACTTTGAAGCCAATCCACCAGCTGTTGGTTAAAAATACACTGCATGCACCCAGAAAACCTCAATGTTCAAGGTCATCTCTTGCTTAGCAAGAATGAATGCTTCAACATTGACTTAGAGCAGAGTGCTACACTTCGTGAGTGAAAAAATTCAATTACAGTATTTCTGCAGACCTTACAAAGTCCAAATACCAGAAAAACTGTTCAGACTCACAATCTGAAAAAAGAACAAGGAGAATAAATAGAATTAAACATAGAGGCAATTACTGATGATATCATTTGGATGGATTTAAATGCTTTACAATGGGGCACAAAGTGCCTGCTAATTGTTTCTCCTTTGCAAAATAAGTGCACAGGAACAAAGATAAATTTGTTATATAATTTTCAGAAATTATTATTGATTGCTCAGAGTGAATTATTTAGAATTTATAATATCAATACTACCTTAAAAGAAAAGTCTTACCTTTATCTGTAGAGAAATTTTTTAGAAGCTGAGATGAATATTGTGAGCACACAGATATCTTTCTGAGAACTTGCACACCAACATTTTAAAGAGCATCAGAAAATCCCATGGGTCTGGAACTCTGATTATTCTATTTTGTTGCTATAAGGTTATAGCTTTTGGTGTTGATTTGCAGAAATTTTTCTCTTGTGGTTTTTATATACAAAAGAGAAAAGAAACAAAAAAAGAATGTTATTTGAATACTTGCGTAGAACCTGTATTAGTTTACTAGGATTGAAATACCCTAGTAAACAGCACCAAAACTGGCCTTTTGTGTCCCTTTGTGAGGAAGAAGGAGAATAAAAAGAACTAGCAGAGGAGTGTTTCTAGAGATGGGAAGGAAACCAACATAATTTCAATATTATAAAAGGAGAACACAAGGAGGTGTTTCTCGGGGATGGAGTTAAAATACTATAGATGTTATTTAGGCTCCTCACAAATAGTATTTTGTTCACTTCTGGTCACATGATAAGATTTCTCTTACCACCATCCCTGGTCCCTCCATCACCTAATTCAAGGATGTCCAAGTGAATTGCTTTATCCAATAAAATGTGAACAAAAGTAACTTTTGTTGCTTCCAGGTTGAAGCTTTAAATGCCAGGGCATGCCACAGTCACTGGTAATATTCCAGAAAGTTCTGCTGTACCAGTTAAGATCCCAGAGTGGGGATAACATAAATCAGGTCCTCTAGCTGATGTCATGTAATGTGATGTCATATCTTTATTTTTTTTTAAGCCAGTGAGATTTTTGTGTTTTTTGTCATACAGAATAAGTTAGCCTATCCTGACTGTAATAAGTGCAAAATGCAAGCAAGGACTCAAGTGAGATGGGAGCTTAAAAAGAGGGTCTTAGGATTTGAAATCTATACCAACATTTTTTGCAATGGTTTCTTGTCAAAATTAGGACAAACTTGTCTGTATTAAGGTCTTTTTATGTCTTCACTTTTGTTGGTACTTAAATATTTCATTGCATTATATTACTTCTCTCAGGTTTTCTAGGCCCAGACTCGATTATAAAATACTTTATTATTTCTGAAAGATTTCATCTTTTAAATTTCTTAACATACTGGGTTGCTTCAATCTATGGTGGCTGAGATGAAGCAGGCAGAGCAAAAAGAGGAGGTTTTTCCATTTGGACACTACCTTGAAAATGGAATAGAATTACAAGGGAATGAGGAGCTCCATTATAAATCCATGCAAGCTGAACTTTGATGACCTTTAATAAGAAAAAAAACAGTGTCACTTACTGAGCACCTATTATGTGCTAGGTACTATATTGTGTGCTTTATTAATGTCATTTTATTGATGTGCTCAGCAATCGTGATGAGTAAATATAATTAATTTTACTGATGTGGAAGATTACAAACATTATCTAATCTCAGATGGCTAGTAAGGGGCTGAGGCTAATAGAAGACAGCAAAACGTGTGTTCTCATCTCAGTGAGAGGAACTTTCGGCAGGATGTCCATTTTAGTCATTAGCATCAATATGATACCTTGTTTCACTGACAACATTCACGTTACTGTAGCTGACAATTCTTATTAGGTTTTTATTAGAAAATTTTTATTAGAAAATTTTTACAGTATGGAGCCTCTATTGCATCCAGAACAAAAAAACAAAACCCAAAATTTCTTACACAAATAAGACTCATTCTGTGTCATTTGTATGTTAAGCCTTTTCCTTAGGGGTAAAAAAGAAAATTAACAAGTTTTAACATATTTTTACAAGGTACAATAATTTTTTTATAACCAAAATGGAAGAAATTTCCATAAATCCTACTGCTTCCTGCAGATTTCAGTGATTTGAAATTTCACCATCAAAGTCTCTAGATTGAGATTAATTTGCGGATAATAATGAAGCTACTGTTGAAATCATTTAAATGATTGAATGAAGTGTTTGAGATAGGAAGTCATTGTGAGGCATATAAATTTCTTTTTCTTTCCTTTGGTGCACAAATTTAATTCCTTAAATGTATGGAAAGAAAACAAAGTGTAGTACCTTGAAATTTCCCATATGACATCTAGTGCTGTTGCAATGACAAAGACACCCTGCGGCGCACATTTTCTTAGTATAACATCCTTCCTGTCATGTTATTTTTTGTTGGGAAATGATTTATTAGAAAGTTTCTACAGCATGGAGCCTGAATGAATCATGTTGGCCGGATATTAAGGAACTATAACAATCAAATGTAGAGGTAAATTCATTGGCTATTTAAAATCAGTGTGAGTCACTATCGCTTCAGCCTAACCCAGTGCTTCTCAAAGTGTGGTCCCTGCAGTGGCAACATCAGTAGCAACTGAGACTTTGTTAGAAATGAAAATCCTTAGGCACTCGCCTGCCCCAGACCTGCTGAATCAGAAACTCCTGAGACTGGGCCCTGTGATCTATGTTTTAACCAGCCCGCCAACAATTGCTGATATTGCTAATGCTTGAGAAAGACTGCCCTTATCCATGGTTAGACTTGGAAAGATGTGTATTTTATCCCCACCCTTCATCTTTAACAGCAGTTCTTAATCTGGCTGAACATTAAAATAATCTGACAGTCCTCTTAAAAAATGCTTATGCAGACCTACCCCAGACAAAGGGAAACAGTATCTTTTCAAGGATCTAATAACTGGTGGGAATGGAGGACCATTAATTTTTAGCAGCAGTGTTTGTGATGGAAAGAATTTCTAGTATAGTGCCAGCAAATATGGATCAGAATTCTAACTCAAATTGCTATTCATGTATAACTTCAGGCAACTCATAAAAAGTTTCAGATTTCTCCATCACAAAATTTTGCAAGTGCCCACGGAGTTGAATTATGTGATAATGCATTATAAATTATAAATCTTGCTACTTGTAGTTCAAGACAGGAAGCTTTTGATCTTGGCTTAAACTGTAGAAACTCAAGTCCCGCTAGAGACTTGATAAAACAGAACCTGCACTTTATAGTGATGCTTCACGTGTGTACACAACCACAGGTGAGAAGCACTGTTTTAAAGCATGAGACCAAGGTAAGTCTTCATTATAAGAGATGAAAAAGAAAACACACTTGAATAAAATTTTTTGCAAAGTATGTTCCATTACTCAAATTATACTCATCTTTATTGAGTGTGGGGTAAGAAAAGGAGGATAAGTTTATAATTAACATTTCAGTTTTATAGTTTCATTGTGAGCTTCTACTTTAGAATTGTAAATAAGAAGGCTCTTTGAATCTGCTTGTCCAGCAAAGATATAAATGGGTACAGGTCCCCTCAGGGCTTGCTGAGTTAGTAAAAATTTAAGAGCAATTCAAGTTTGAATAGTTCTCTTCATGGCTGCTGTTCAAAGGTTGGCAAAGAGTAAAAGAATGTAGGATGAGCTGGTAAGCAACCAGGACTAGTAAAACTGCAGGAGATTACTTGTCAATAAGCACATATACATTTTGTTGTTGTTGTTATTATTGAATATCATAAACAGACACATAAGTTTAAAACAACGCATTATAAGTGTTGTCACTGTAATAACATATCAAAAAAAAGTTAAGAGAAAGCAACCATAAAACATGATTCATATGGATGATTTAACATATTGATTTTGACTTCCTTCAGCAGGTACCCCTTGCTGTTTACACAAGTGCAATTATTAAGGCATAAGACATGACTTTTCTTGAAATAAAGTTTCTGTATTCCTCTGCTCTTTGGAGAAAGTAATAAGCTGTTAGACAAACAATAAGTCCAATAAATACCCTCATACACTTCAGTTCATCAGTTGCGTAAATTTTATCGACATACTAGGGATCGTGTTTTTTGGATTTATGGTCTGTAAGGATGAAAAGCTGTAATAAAGGTAGATAAATGGCTCCCATTGGCCCATAAATAACTGACCAAAAGAGCTGTGGAAGAGTAACTTTGTATTCCACCATCTGGGGCTTCAGAGGATGTTATGAAAGCAGCAGTAGGTGGTGGTGGGAAAACATCCCTTTCAATTCCATCCTTGAGAAAACAGTAGCATTTGGAAAACATATGCATCCTCTTTTCTGGGCCAACTACCTAAATCCCATCTAATATAAAAGGATTTATTTTTCCAATACTTTTCCACTTTAGTGAGTCCTACCAGGTTCAGGATGGAGGAAGTTCTAGATGGGTAAACCTCACATACAATATGTTCTATTTTCCTGTGTAACAGAAAGAGCACCTTCATGAATAATGCAACACTCCAAAGCTGGGAAAAACTGGTGGAAAGTTTCCTAGTGAAACATGCAGAAACCATCAAATCCTCAGAAGACTGAAAAGTCACACCTTAAAACTTAAACTACATTAACCTCTACGTTAGTTAAAACAGCTTACATGAAGTTCTAAAAAGTAAGTATGTATCCACTGATCAATCTGTTCTTCTTTCTTTTATATTCCAGTCATTCCAAACATTTTAATTTAACACTTCTAAGCCTTTTGAAACCGCAACTTGTTTATGATCTTTTCTTTTTAATAAATAAATTGTTTCCTTAATCAGACTCCACCTTATAAGCATTGCTCCTATATCTTCATAGGCATAGAATCATAAGTAAAAAGGGCTGAAGTTTAATTTTTTAACTAGATCTATTTTATGTACATTTAGGCCCCATTCTGATGAATGTATAAAACTTATTGATGCATTTTTAGAGCAAAGCCTGAATGAACAGTCAAGATGGAGAAAGAAAGAACATTCTCCTTCACGTTTCAATATCTTGCCACACTTATATTTAGAAAAGATCCACACCCAATTCTTTGAAATACTTTTGTATCCCTCCATCAAATGTTTATGCTTTCCATACCTTGGAGAGTAGAGAGTGCACTGAATGGAAAATGATGAAAAGGCAGAGCTTTAGTATAATAATTCATCTTAACTATGAGATCTTGGGTAAAATATGTCACTTTACTATGTTTCAGTTTCCATATATATAAAACATTTGATTAGATATGTTAAAATGTATATTTCTTTTAACCTAAACTCTATGATTATGTAATTTACTAATCCTCTAACTGTTCTCTTATATGCTCATTAATGAATACCACCTCTAGGAAACAGAAGAAAAATATACTGCTGAATGCCTCACATGTAACCCTATCCATAACAATTTACATTAATTGAGCATTTACTAGGAGTTGGGCACTGTTCTGAGAACTTTTTATGTATTATCTTGCTTCAGAATCATAAAGTTCTATGTTTTACATGTGGAAAGATTGAGTCTTAACGAAGTTAACTAACTCATTTATCGTCTCAAAGCTAACGAGAATTGATGCCATGGTGTAAATCTAGACAAACAGTTTTTGGAGCCTGTAGCATTAACATCTTGCAGCTGTGAAGTGCCATCTAAAAATATCTATACTTCAATATATTTACCTGTGTTACAATATTTCAATGCATATTTTCATCAGTTTTATTGTGCAGTCTGGAAAGCAACGTAGAGCCCTACAAAAACTATCATTATTCCAATTGGCCAGTTTATAAAGAAGCATTTTAAACAATAAGTAGGTACTCCTAAACTAGTTAAACTCTTTTCCAATAGTACTTGATATTTCCAGAGAGCTCCTTTTGGTCTTGTAGAATAATCTGTATGATCAGGTAACACAGATATAATTCAAAATGTTGTCTTTTTTGAGGCTAAGCCCACAATCTATTTTGTGTCCTACAGTGAGGTACATTTCAATTCTATATAAAAGTGTATGGCTAAAAAATATATACTGGTATGTGTTATCCATATATTATATATTTTTATATATCTCTACTTTTTCCATTCATTTATCATCTACTAAAGATAGTCAAACAGGTTCCAGTGAAGAGAGTGGGCCCAATGGCAATCTTCATATAGCATTTATTGACAAAATCCAAGTCTGGATATATTATCTACTTGAAAACTAGAATAAAGAAAAGAGAATATTTTGAAGATTCAAAGGATGGATAAGACTAAAATTTAGCCAATATCCTCATAAGGAAATGATCCTGCAGCAAAAATAATAGTTATCTGAAAAGTTCTATTTCTAAAAAGAAATTGAATAACTTATATTAGGAGAAGCAAAAATATTGAACAAACAAATAAAGAAATCAGAGCAAATACCTTGGCTGAATAGCTTGTTTGATTAGAGCATTGTCCCGAATCACAGAGGCTGCTGGTTCATTCTTTGATCAGGGCACATACAGGAACAAATGTCTCTCTCTCTCTCTCCCCCCCCTCTCTCTCCCCCCATATTTCTCTTTCTAAAATCAATAAATAGAAATTGAAAAAATAAATTAGAGAAATCATAATGAATATCTTCAAAGAAGTAATAGAGACTATTAGTGACATAATTGAAGAATACAGCTCTAAAAAAGAACTCGGTGGGAAAATTAAACATGATAAAATGTAATTGCTAAAATAAAACATTCAATATGTGTCAAGTCAATTCAAAAAACTAACCAGTGAATGAAGATCTCTTTAGAAGGAATCAGAAATGAATATATATATATTCATTTTTTACTGTGTCTATCTATCTATATATATATAGATAGACACAGTAAAAGTAAAAGGAAGTAGAGGTCTGAAATGGAAACATTATCATCTATATAGTAGGAATCCAGCTAATGAGAATATCAAAAGCTGAAGTATATATTTGAGATTTTTAGACAGAAATGACATATTAACTAAAAAGGAATAAAATTTATCTTGACAATGACTTCTCAATAATAGCAGTGAAAGTCAGAAAACAATGGAATAATGTTGTCCAAATAATTAGAGAAAAATAACGGTTATTTGGAATTCTATATATAGTCAGGTCATCATTCAACAACTCATTATAAACAAGAATGTTCTTAAACAATAGTAATTAAAACAAAAAGAATTGTCTAGGCTGGATAGATCATTGATTAGGACATCGTCCTGAAGCAAAAATGTTGTCCATTCAATTCCTGGTCAGGTCACATATAGAACAGATCGATGGTGCTGTCTTTCTCTCTCTCTCTCTCTCTCTCTCTCTCTCTCTCTCCCTCTCTCTCTTTCTTCCTTCCTCTTTCTCTAAAATCAATAAAATAAAAATTTAAATATATGTATATATATATTTTAAAAAGAATTTACTATAAAAGACCTCTCTAATGAGATTTCTAAAAAATGTACTTCAAAAAGAAAATAGATCAATATATACCATACATTTATGACTTAAAAATAAAAAAAAAACACTTTTTCTACCCATTGATCTACAAAAGCAAAACTTTGCACTTGTCATACTGATACACCATGGAATGCTGTCTCATATCTACCTTGTTTGTAAATTCTATTTTCTCTCTCTGTTCTCATGTATCTGGTGAACTCCTAATAATTGTTACAGCCTCAGATCAAAGCTTTTTCCTACTGGCTGAGTTTCCAAAGCACCCTCAGACCAACTGAGTAAACCTTGTGCATACTACCATTTATAGCTTTTGTTGCATCTATTATTTATTTAATAAAAAATTACTAAGCAATTATTTTGTTTCAAGCACGATTTGGGACAGTAATAATGCAATCACCAATATATGAAGTCTCTGCTCTCATAAAGTTTCTCTTAGTAAACAATTACAAATTGAATTATTGCAATGAATAGTTACAGAATCTTTTTTATTAGTTAAATCCCTAAGAGCAAGGGAAAACTAACTCATCTTTGGAATCTCATATTTCAGCCAGTTGAAACTCAGTCCACCACAATCTGTCACATTCAGATGGACATACATGAAGATCAACGTGGCTACATAGGACTGCTTAATTATGTTTATTAGTAGAATAAATCCTGGACTTTAATGGACAGGAATCATTATTTTATGTCTAAAAGCAATAGCTCATTTTTTATTTTAGGTTTAGTCATTTCTGAAATATGTCCACACTTAAATCTTACAAAGTAGAAGAATTGTACCTGCTTCTAAGTATCACATTCTATTTTAACATGCAAATAAAAGCATTTTTTTACTAGGACTTAAAAGCAGAAGGAAAAAGTCTGTATTATTCATTAGTTTATTATTTAGAATTATTTAGGATTAGTGAGAAATATTCTATTTTCATGTTATCTGCTACCTGTATGATTTGAAGGAAATCACTTAACTAATTTTTTTCTCTTAATCTATAAAAACTGTTGCTAATAAATCCTGCCCTAACCATTCTTTATGGGAATTATAACAGATACAAAGGAACAAAGAGGGTAAGTTCTCTGAATCTCAAAAGAACAATGCAAGCGAGAGATTCTACTGAAATGTAAGCTCCAAAAGGAAAGAAATGCTACCTTTTTTATTCACCGCTAAATCCAAAGTATTATACCTAGACTTGGCAATGAATAATGACTTGTGCATACCTTGATAAAATATTGTTTTTGTTAATATATCAATAACATAAATAAATATATAAAAATCCAATAATTTCTTCTTCCCAATTACAAATCTCCAAATTAAATTAACCATAAAATTTGAGAAGTTTGAAGAGTTCCTTAATTTGAAATCTGAGATTTATTTTGTCAGATAAGTCCATGAGTAATTGTACTACTACATCTATAAAGCCAAAATGCAGATTTCCCTCTATCATGTTGAAAAATGGGTTGCACTAGAGATTAATGAAGAAAAACACAGGCAGTGTTTTGATAGAGGCTAATTATGGTGTGTGTGTGTGTGTGTGTGTGTGTGTGTGTGTGTGTGTGTGTGTGAAAAGATTTGGAATTTGGAGAACATATCTTCATCTGTTAAGTTCAGTAGCTCAAAAGTAGCCTCTCTTTAGTGTCATCCTAATGTGGTCGATTACATTTAATGTGGTTATCAGATATTCAGAACAGTTCAGTTCAAATTATGTCATTAAATTCTGTTGGACCTTGTTCTGTTTCCACAAATACTCAGTCTACTCCCCACCAAATGGACAGTCACCCTATAAACCTTTCTCTCATTCTGGTGATAGAATCGTCTCCTTACTGCTTTTCTAAAACCACTTTACCATTAGGAAGTCCTAACGTACAGGCAGCATTAGTTCTCACTATAGGCCACCAGAAACTTGTGCCACTTTTACAAATTTTCCATGATATAATATATTAAGCAAGATATTCATCAACAGAATACTTTTTAAAAAGACTCACTGTTACTATCTATTCAAATCTGGGGGGCAAGTAATCTTTACTGAAAGGTTCAGCCTGATAATGATGGTCAAAGTGTATTAAGAGCAACAATTATTAAGATTTCAGGGAAGAGGTGTCAAGCTCTCATAGAAAAACCCTGAATAATATGTGGCATCATACGAATTATTTATCATTCACAAGATAATATGTTAGCGTGCATTGCCAAGAATAAGTGGTCAGATAGAAAACGTTACTCTATAAACAGCATACTTATTCTCTCAACAACTCTCGCCTGGGAAGGACCCTTATTATTACAAGTCAATGAATGGAGCAGTAGAAAGCTAGAAGCTTGGGTTCCAAGAGTTGATCGTCTTATATTCTAAGTTGTTCTCTTCATCTGTCTAGAAAAAGTAGTGCTGCTCCCACTGGAACAGAGACTGGTCTGAGTTTGTACAGATCAGCTAGGTAAAATAGGTTTGAGGGCGTAACCTGTGTTTTGTTAGCTTAAATGACAACATTCACCACCGCTACTGCGACCTCCTGTCTGCTAATGGCTTCAGCCAATAAGGAAGAATTACCTTTCCTGGAAATTTGACTTTACTGAACCTATCTTGGCCTGGGAGACACTTTATTAGACTGCCTTTAAGTGCTTATTAACTCTTTATGGTCTTTATCAATAAAACCAAAAGTGATGATATTCTTTGCTGAAATCCAAGGGCAATATAGTAGACTAGTGGAATGAAAACAGGGTAGGAACAAATTAATAGAACCGGAATGTAGCTCTAACATACACTAAGGCACTTGATGATTTCAGTCAGTCACTTCATCTCTTTGTGTTTATTTCTTACTTTGTTGAGTAAAAGAAGACTGGATAAATAGACTAACTTCAGAAAAGAGAAGTTGGTTGCCAACACTTTGGTTGCCTCTTAAGCCTTCAGACAGTACATGAAAACCATGGGCACTGAATGGTGTGGGAAAAGATGACTATAAGCCCATCACATATGATTAAGTTATATTCAGGATATAGACATTGAGCAGTAATATCTTTTAGAAATAGATCTCTTTAAAGTGATTAATTTTTTTTCTAATTTGATCCCCTATAGGTTTCACTTCTCTGAGAAATGCATTTTAATGGACTTTCTCATACTGACATTACTGAGGCTGGGAGTTCCTCCACAAAAAAGTGGATTTAAGTCAATTAAATTCAATTATCAAAATAGCCAGATAGGAGAAGCCATCAAAGGGGTCTGGCCTACTGAGAATTATGGAGGTAGTTCATAAAAATTGGGCTCCTTAGAGCACTGGTTTTTATTAATGCTGCTGCTTGACCCACACAATCAGAAACCATCGAAGAGGGAAGATTAGAAGGCAGAAAGCACTTGCCCACTAAAGAACGTTCTAACCCTTTCCCTCTCATTACAGACCTGAGCTAGATTTTGAACCTAATAACCAAACAGCAAACTGTCTTGGCCCCAGGACAGGACAATGCAACCTCACAGCAAAAGAATATAGTCATATTTTCCCCAGTCTTTTTATAAAAGGGATTTATATTGGCAACTTTACATTTGAAAAAGCAAACTAACACCAAGACATTTCAAGGGCTTACTGCGTGCAGAATAGGAATTGACATCAATATCCATGCAAGTAGCACTGCTCTTGCATGGTCTTAGACTCTAGGCATTCAGTGAAATTAACTAAGACCTTCGCTATAGTCTACTCTACTACCTTAAATTCCACTCCTTCTCTTGCCCAATCTTCTTTTCCTCTTAATCTCATAGATATAGATCCCAAGCACCTTCCCAAAATACTTCCCACATTTACATATCCGTGTCAGGATCTATTTCGCTCTGGACTTTTATGCTTATTCATTAAATACTCTAATCTGCACACATATGAAACAGGCAAAGAGGCTTTATGAGAAATGAGGGCTTAATAAAATCAAATGCAATTTTTATTTTAAAACTTTCCAGTTCATAAAAACTAAACAGCAGGACAAAAAAGTGCTGAACATGCACAACTTTAAAATTAATAATTTTTATAAGCAGTGAGTGACAGGGCAAAGCAGGAGTGAAAAATAAAAAGATGAAATTATATACAACACCACCATTGAATATTAATAATTTATGTGGAAGCTACTTCTTTTTAGAGGAAAAATAAACTCTTGGTTCATGTTAGTTCTTCTTGGTACTATATAAAAAATTAGGATTTTAAATAGTTTACTAATCTTTACTAATTAGTGGGATATATAAAGTATATGATGAGTAACACCTCAAACTCTTCACTTCCACCTTGTGCTTATTCCCCGCTTCCCCATAAACCTTATGACAAATTGGAAAATATCCAGGATGTAGAAAGTTAACTTGCCATATCCTCAGAAGAGATTAATGTCTCCATCTGCAAAAATGAATAAAGGCAACAAGATTCCCAAGACTCTGGGTGTACAAGATGCTGAAATACAGAGAAAACACTGTGTGGTGGTTCTTTTTGGGTCCAATAAAAAATGAGCTGCAGTTAAAAATGAACTTTTGCCAAATTAGGTCTAACTGTTGCTCTATTCCCAACTCAAATGTCAGCATCAGGTCCTCGGTGAATTCAAAATCTAGTGAGCAAAACAAGATACAAATAATATGCACATAAGCATAAAAATAGATATTGTCCTTTTTCAACATTTTGTGAGAACCTACTATGGCCCAGCTGCTGGGAGTTGCAGAAAGAAAATTAAAATGTAAATTTAACTTAAGTACTTGCTGCCTTCAGGGTACTGTTTATACAATTAGAAAGTTACAGGGATAAAAATCATACAGTTTAGTCCCGAATAGCCTCAGAAGAGAAAAGTCAGAGAAAAAAAATAAAAAGAGAGGAAACAGGTGATCAAAACAAAGCTGCTAAGGGAAGACTTCAATGAATTTTAGAAATAGAAGTCATTTATTAAGATCCATCCACTTTACCAATGAAGGATTAGGTACACAGATATAAGATGAATTGGCAAACGTTGTAGAGATTTATTCATCATTTGTTACCTGTGAAAATTGGAACGAGTCATTTTGCTTTCTGGGCCTCAGGTTCTTAATCTGTAATTTTACAATAATAGTGCTCTTTCTTGTTGGATTGTCTTGAGTATTGAATAATGAAGTATATGCTAAAAGATTAAAACAGTGCCTGGCAAATGGTAAGTACCAAATAAGAGTAAGCTCATAATATTAATGCTGTTGGCAAGAGAGCCAGCCCTCAGCTTTCATAGTACTCCATCAAAACTCTATTCAGTACTGTATTATATAATTAACACTTTGTTAAGAAGTTAGATCTTATGGTAAGTAATCTTATCATAAAAAGTGATACTGGCCCTGGCTAGGTGGCTCAGTGGATAGAGTGTCCTCCCAAAGCGTGGAGGTCTCAGGTTCAATCCCCAGTCAGGGCACATATGAGAAGCAACCAATGGACACAACTAAATGGAACAACTACATGGAACAACGAGTTGATTCTTCTCTCTCTCCCTTCCTCTGCTTTCTCTCTCTCTCTCTCTCTTTCTCTCTCTCTCTCAAATCAATGAAAAACTTTAAAAATAATAATCATAAATAGGGCAGGAGAAAACTTTTGGAGCTAGTAGATATGTTTCTTGCATAGGGTGTGGTGATAGTATCATGGAGGGATACATACCACTAGACTCACCAAGTTGCATACATTCAATATGTACAGCTTTTAATCATTCATACTTCAATAAAATATTTTTTTTTAAAAAGAATTCAGTTCATCAGGCTACATTGCCCTCAATGCACAAATTGACTCATATATGCTTAAACTTTAAGATTTTCATAACAAATACACCCCCCAAAATGAGTTAGAAATGGTATTTTCTCTGCGGAAATGCTGAAAAGGAAAACTATACCAAAGCAGTAACAGAAGGAAAAGAGTGGAAAGTAGAATCAGTGTGAGGGAAACAATGAGTCTGGAAGTTCTTCATTTTACCTACTGTAAACAGACATATATATAGGATAGTCTTACTTCTTGAAATCATACACAGTCTCAGGACTCATGGAAATATAAAAGGAAGAGAAAAAGCAAATCTCTTCAGTTCTTATTTTAATTCTCCATCTTCTTTGGAAATGACAAAACAATGATAAAAAGAATTTAAAATCCAATTTATGTGAGCCCAGTGAGAAAGTTTCTAACCTATCTTGATGAAAGTACAAAATTCTTGGGAATTGAAATAGTTTTGTGATATATCACAGAGGATTATCCGAGTGTGATAGTTGTGAACAATTTTAGGGTCATATAGAAATGGCTTTAGTACAAGCTTTTCTCAGTTCTGTTATATGTAAAATGGAGTTAATAATAGTACTGCCCTTACAACAAATGTTTAAAAGACTAACCAAAGTAATGTTCCATGAAATACACATCATACAACAAGAGACACATGCAAACTACACAAAAATGAATAATTCTAAGATCTCTGATTCAAAACTAGGTATAAAAAAAGAGTTTAACCTGTGATTTAAAAATCAAAAGAGGAATAAAGTCTTGTTTCTCAGTGGTACAATAGTCAAAATTGAGCCATGATGGTTTTTGAGAAATGTTTAAAGGCAGGCTATGAGCAAGAGAGAGGGTCAGCAGAAATAGCACTAGTGACAGTGAAAAGAATAAGATAAGGAAACCCTTAGACAGAGCAGCAAATATTGCTATACCCAGAGAACTGTGCCTATGCCAAAACTGAGTCTAACTAAATCAAGTTGTGAACTAAATGAAAAAATGTGTTTCTTTAAAAAATATTTATCCTAACATTTCAAATAGAGATTTTAATCTATAACTCTCTAACTAAATTGCAATCTTCAGAGAAAAGATTGTGCTGGAAATACATCATTGTTATAGACATTCCATGCACTTCAATAGTTTTGTGAGGTACTCTTGTGGAAGGCAGTCTGCCATCATCCTGAACCATTGAAGAAAACGCAATGGGAAGAGGAGGCACTTCCAACTGAGCAGGCAGCTTATCTGGAAGAACATCACACCCTAATCAACATTCCACCTGAATCACCTCTCCTTGGGAAGAAGGAAAAGCATGACCTACACCTATTCTAGGAAGGAAAAACAAAATAAATCAAAACAGAAAGAGTTGCTTTTAGTGGAATAAAAACACTGAAATCTGAAAATTCAAACTTGACAAACATTACACTATAATAATTCTTATGGAAACATGATATGAATCATGGTATTCTTGTTATTTACAAACTTATTTGTCATATCAACCAATAACTATTTGAAAGTATATGTTGTTTACACATAAAGCTTCAAATCTACTTTCTCTGGGGATCCCAAAATGTGAAGCAATATTTGAGAAAAAAATGCAGTGGTTTTAATAACTGAAAATTAGAAATCTTAGGTAATAAAATTGACTTTCTCATAGTTGAATTTTTTTAACTCATGTGTTCTTGCATTAATAATCATCAGTTGAATTAGTTATCAAATCATCACCATTACAAGCCCTCATTAAAACCCAAGGCCATCACATATTTTGAGGAATTCTTATGACGTCATTAGCAACTGTGACTTCCTTGATTCTAGCTCTCAGTCTAAGGTGACCAATTGTTGTCAGTTTCGTCCGCCCTCGAAAAGTGTCCTCCTACATCTCCTCCATTTTGATATTGGAAGACTAATCTGTAAATGTCCGTATTTGATCGATGCAGAGTAGATCCATTGTGTGTGACGTGACATATTTGTATTTGACATGACGATTTGTCAAGGATCAGTACAGTGTGGAGAGACGCAATTATGAGACACATGCACTCTGCACGGGACACCTTGAGAGTACGTGCAATATACTGAGCCCACAAATGGCTTCGTGTACTTCTTACTGAAACACAACATGGCACATATGACATTGTAGACTCATGAATACTTCTTTCTCAGTGAATATTCAATCATAGACAGGTAAGCACAATTCACGTTTTATTAATTCATTATCTATTTAATAATTTCCAAATATGTATAATTTTATTTACAAGTATTTTTCCCAAAATTTGAGTTTTAAAGTGGAAATCTAACCTCAAACCATATTTATTAATAATGCATTTTAATTAAATAGTTGCATAAAATAGACGTTTTTTAATTAGAAAATGATAAATATACCTAAATATCACTCCAAATTAGTGGTTTTGTTTGATATTTAGTTTTACTAAATGAGTACTTTATTCTTACAATTATTATTAAAAATTAACAGGCATGTAAGCATAATTACAATATAAAATATTACAAATGTTTTTATTATGCATTTATCATATTATAGTGTATTATTGTTGCAATTAATAAAATGTTTCTTTTATTTACGATATTGTTCTCTTCAATTTATTTTTGTTCTCCTTTTCATTGTAAAAAAGTTGGTCCCCTTAAGTAAGCTCCATTTCGATCATTAAAATACAAAGAGCGAGGGGTTCGTGGGCAATCCCAAACTCCGAGATGGAGTCCTTGAAGAGGAGCAGAGCTCTTGGAACCCAAGAAGAGTAAGAACGCTTTGCCTGCCTTTATCTAAAAAGAAATGGAGTTTCAGAAAGTGAGTAAAAAATGTCTCATGCTGTCACACCAGTCAGCCTCCCCAGGAACCTGTGCTACTGCAGGCAAATTTGACAGAGACAGCTGCGGAAGTTTATGGCTGACAATTGGGAAGTGCTGAGGCCCACTATTGTGAAACTGAAGCTTTAGGATGTGGCGCTGCAGAAGCAGCTGTGCCAGCCCCCCAGCTCAGCACTTTCCCTTCCAGCCACGTTCAAGCCCGAGTGTGAGCCAAGGGCTGGAGCTGGCGAGTGTGGAGCAGCAGCTCTGGCATTCACCCAAAAGACAAAGACCACCAGCAAATGGCATTCACTACTTTGGAGGCAGTTTCTGTGAATACACAGGGAGACCAGAGACTCTTTTTCAACAGACTACGCCTCATCACACATGAAGATGATAAAAACCTGTCACTTCTAAACTCGAAACAAAGTGGGTGCTAAACTTAAGAAAAGAATATTGAACCACTCAAGCTGAGTTAAAAGTTCAACTGCATACTGTGTCAGTATGGGCCACGGATTGTCTTTTTTAGGATGTCAAGCATTTAGAGTAAGAATCAGCAAACTTTTTTCTCTAAAATGTTAGATAATAACTATTGTAGGATTTCTGGACCAAGAACACTTGAGTATTTTACATAAATACCCATAGAAAAAGAAAGAAAAAAATACATGAAATTTTATTGATGAAATTAAAATTATTTATGGAAATTTAAATTTAAATATTTATCACAACATATTCTCATAATTTTTTACAAAAATTTGAAAACTATTCTTATCTCATGGAACATACAAAAACTGTTGGATTCAGGACCTGTGCGATCATTTGCCAAGCTCTCACTTAGAGCACAGTCTGGTTTATGGAAAGTTACTAATAAATGCTGCTAATTATTGATATAATTATTCAATAACTATTTTTAAAAATAATTAATAAACTATTATTGTTACATAGAGATGCTCCTCAACATGAATCTCTCCTGATCTGTCAAGTCATAGCTGAGCAACATATAGACTCATTTGGACACCACCATCACTTCTCTGAATCAAACACACAAACAGGTAAGAAATTACTCATTTTATATGTTTTTAAAATAATTTGCATTCATTTTTTTCCACAATCACTCATCAAATCCAAGTATCTATCAAGTGTTGTATACTGAGAATAAAAGCATAAATAAGACCATGCTCTTAGTTTATGAATTTGACTCCAAAGGCAAGGGAAGTGAAGGCAAAGATAAATGAATGGGACTACATCAGACTAGGAAGCTTTTGCACAGCAAGAGAAACTGACAACAAAACAAACAGACAGCCAACTAAATGGGAGATGATATTTTCAAACAACAGCTCAGATAAGGTCCTAATATCCAAAATATGCAAAGAACTCATAAAACTCATCAACAAAAAAACAAACAGTCCAATAAAAAATGGGAAGAGGACATGAACAGACACTTCTCCCAGGAAGAAATACAAATGGCCAACAGATATATGAAAAGATGCTCATCTTCATTAGCTACTAGAGAAATGCAAATCAAAACTACAATGAGATACCACCTCATACCTGTTAGATTAGCTATTACCAACAAGACAGGTAATAACAAATGTTGGAGAAGCTGTGCAAAAAAAGGAACCCTCATCCACTGTTGGTGGGAATGTAAAGTAGTAAAACCATTATGGAAGAAAGTATGTGATTCCTCAAAAAATTAAAAATAGAACTACCTTATGACCCAGTAATCCCTCTACTGGGTATATACCCCCAAAACTCAGAAACATTGGTACGTAAAGACATATGCAGCCCCATGTTCATTGCAGCATTGTTCACAGTGGCTAAGACATGGAAACAACCAAAAAGCCCTTCAATAGAAGACTGGATAAAGAAGATGTGGTACATATATACTATGAAATACTACCCAGCCATAAAAAATGATGACATTGGACCATTTACAACAACATGGATGGACCTTGATAACATTATAATGAGTGAAATAAATAAATCAGAAAAAACTAAGAACTATATGATTCCACACATAGGTGGGACATAAAAATGAGACCAGGTTCATGGACAAGAGTGTGGTGGTTACGGGGGGGGGGGGGAGGAGAAGAAGGAGATGGGGGAGGTGAGGGGCATAAAGAAAACCAGATAGAAGGTGACGGAAGACAATGTGACTTTGGGTGATGGGTATGCAACATAATCAAATGTCAAAATAACCTGGAGTTGTTTTCTCTGAACATATGTATCCTGATTTATCAATGTCACCCCATTAAAATAAAAAAAAAACAACAAAAGACCATGTTCTTGACTTGGAATTAATTAGAGACCAAGAGTGGAGATTATATAAAAGATATGGGATAAGTAGATGTAACAAAGTGGCAACTGCCCAACTGGAGGTTTAAAAAGAAACACTGTGGAAGCTTAAGCCAAAAACAACTTCTCCCAGACAAATATTTATATATAAACTTTCAGACCAAATACTAAAGACCTATTAACCTCTATCAGAATTTCAGATTTAAGAAGGATATTTGAAAGGCAGGATTTCAAATGCATTTCTTCTCATCTTCAAAGCGTATTAGAGCAAGAAGAGAGTTCAGGCAGAGGATTGGCCTTGGGAATGAGGATAGACAATCTTTCCTTTTCTCGCAGAGAGGAAAGAGGGAAAACAGGTAAAAAATGAGAACTAGTTTTAAGGTTAAAAATTGGTTACTGGGGTTGTATTCTCCTTAGGAGAGAGAAACAGGTGAAATACAAATGGTTAGGTTAGACTCCTATGGTGCATGTGGTAGCCAAGAAGACAAATGTTATTACTGACAGCAAGGCGTAGAAAAGAGGGTCACAAAGTCACTGAAACCACGTGTAGAGTTAATTAAATTTACTCATGGTAGAGGGTGGAGTTTGGGGCACTGCAAGTCAGAGAAGGGCACCAGAGAAAGTTAATGAAAGAATAGGGCTCAAGGCTGAAAGAACTGTTGATGTTAACATAGCCAATCTGTCCCATCTGTATAGAGTGGAAGCAAGATGTGGCCAATTAATTGGAATAGGGATCACAACTCAAATGTCTTCTGGTTAGGGAGATGAAATAAGTGAGCAATTGGAAAAATAAATATAAAATAATAACAAGAAGGCCAAAGGCAACTAGAGAATAGGCCCTTGCTAAAAGGGAGAGTGAGGGGAGAGAGATAGGGTTCTAACCAAAACACCTAGATTTGGTTTTGAATTACGTTTTCTATCCACGGACTAGAAATATAAGGGGATTAAAGGTTATCCAGAATATAGGTAAGTAGCATGTTTATTTTATATAAAACTATGGACTGGAACTTTAGAAGGACAACATGCATTCAGGGAAAACAAACATGCAGATGAACAAACAAACAGAAAACCTTTATTAGTTATCCAAAATTCAACTTTAACTGAATTTTATCTGACAAAACTAGTCATAGGGGAATACTAAAGGGATTTTGCAGATATAATTAAGGTTTCTAATCAGTTGACTTTGAGTTAATGAAAGGGAGATTACCCTGGATGAGACTCACTTAATCATGTGAGATGCTAAAGAAGGTGAAGTATCAGGAATTTTCCTCCTTGCTTCCAAGAAGAAGCAAACAATGATATCGTCTACTTCATATGGAAGGTGAAGCCTCTAGGATATGAGGACCTCAGGCCCACAGTTACAAGGAACTGATTTCTGCCAGCGACCACATTAACTTGGAAGAAAAGCTGTGCTTCAGATGAGACTACAGCTCCAACTAACACCTTCACTGCAGCCTCCTGAGATCTGGAGCAGAGGAATCAGCTTAGTGGTACCCAGACTCTTAACTCATGAAAACTGGGAGGTAAGAAATGACATGGTTTTAAGCCACCAAGCTTGTTACATTGGAATAGAAGCTAATATAAAAGTGTTATCTCAGAATTTCTTAAGAAATTGAGAACTTTGTTTTTGAAATCAGGCTAACACTGATTTTTTCAAGCTTAACTGGAGCAATAGGGTGCTATTATTCTAAAAGATATGAAGAAATATAACCTCAAATTTTAGTTCTTCTGTTTCTTAAGAGAGAAGTCCTCATGCCACAAATCCTAAGGATAGTGTAGAGTAAAGCAAATACCCCTACGCTTTAGTTGTCCTGACAACTGGCTCGTCAGCCTTTCCACCGTTAACACTGGAAATTCCTCTTTGCCCCTGCTTCCTTTAGAGAGGGGTAATTATCGTTTCCAGCAAAATTTGACTACACAAGAAATAAGAGCCTTCTCAGGAATTAAACAGCAGTGTAATAAATTCCTAATGAGTCCTCAGAACAACTCTGCAAGGCTGGCATTATTATCTACATTTTATTAATGAGGAAACAAGACTCAAAGGGATTAAATGACTTGCCCAAGGTCACACAGACTCGGGATTAGAAACTAGTATGGTCTCTCATCAAAATCAGTGCTCTTGTTATTATGAAACAAGCCTTCTCATTAAAACATAGACCTCTCCATCCTACACCTCCATGATCCACCTACACCTCATTCAGTGACTTTATAACAGGATCCAATGTTAACATTAATACTGTCATCCAGGTTAGCAATGAATTCTACCTGTATTAAATTTTTCATGAGTAATCTGTACAGCTTCCATAGGTACCGGATATAATAAATTTGTGGAAGGCCAAATAGTGGCAATTTTTTTTTTACCTGAAAAAGGTTTCTGCTGAGAATCTCAATGTTTATCTAATTCCATAAAGTTCATGTTTCTTGCCTATAAAGATAAATTATATCAGCTTTGCAAAGAAAAGTTACAAATGGCCTTTGAAGCCAAGGATAAATAGTAACACATGTCCAGGGCTTAATCATCCTCAGCATATATAATGATTGTATTCATAATCTATAAAAATAATTCAGTTTTAGTATTCTATATTTTCTATTTTTAGATAAATAATTATCTAGGAAAAAATGAATACTATTTGCAACATTTGCTCTGCTAGAAAAAAAGCTTAAAACAATTGATGAGAAAACAGTATTTGAATATATAAATCAATCAGTACTATTGCATCATATTTTATCAGATCGGATAGCAAAGATTGTATTGATATTTTTCAGATAATATTTTACTAAATATACTGTATCTCTTAAATAACTAAAAAGACACACATATTTAATAGAGTATCAATATTTTAAAATTACATTTTAATCTGTATAGTAATTTTCTATTAGAAAAATAAGCATTTCTTTCAAACGTTAATACAATGATTAAAAGGCTACAGTAGACTTGAAATAAATAAGTATATAGACACACATAATAATAAATGTCCAGAAACATATGTCTTTACTTATGCACAGCTGTGTGTTACACGCATGTATGTATGTGTGGTGAGAAATTCCCATGATTTCCCTCAATGCTGATTGGTATGACTACCAAGTGCCCTTTTGTTCACCTAACAGTGTTTGGTGATGGGTAAATATTTACATTGTCTAGATTCTTTATTCTGGTTCAATTTTAAGATAAATCAAAAGAATGTAAGATCCATCAGGTAGAAATTTTTGTCTATTTTATCTGATATACCTTATGTGTCAGAGTAATGTCCTAGATACAGTAATTATATGCTGAATGAATAAAATAAATAAATGACCTAAAATTTTATTATTTTTCCATTTATGCAAACCAAAAATGGGAAGAAAACATGTTAAGGTCTTAGCAAAATATCTTGCTTCAAAATGAAAAAGCAGTTAAATTTGTGAGCTTTTCTCCTGGATAAAATTTAGTCTAATTTATTCTATTTCTACAGGAAAGGTTATGAGGTCTGATGATAGCAGAAAACATCTTTGTAATCATTTTCAGTATTACTAAGATCACTATTTAAATAACAGCAGCTTGAAGATGAATGGATAATTGACATCCTTTTTCATTTTTCTCTTCATTATTTTTTAAATTTCATTTTAAAATAAAGTCTGCCATTCCATTTCAGTTATTTGCACATAATATATACTTGCAACATCAAATAATAAAATCTTACATTTTACAAATGAAGACAGTCATGTTCTTGTAAACATAATACAACTCTAGATTCTATCTTAATATGGAGGGCATACTGGTATAATAAGCAATTACAAGCATATTATTAACCAAAAAGCATTGAAAAAATATGAAAATATTTATCTTCCCTTGAGAGACATACTTTATTTATTTCTAGAAAAAAACTGACAAATCCATCATGAACCTTTTATTAATGTATTTAATATGGTATTAAAACCTCCTTAGCTTGTATGTGTTACTACAGAAATAATAGCATTTAATTATACCTTTAATCTTCTCTAAAAATTTATTGATTAATTTTTGAGAGAGAGGGAGAAAGAGAGAGAATGAGAGAGACAGAGAAACATCAACCTGTTTCTGTATGTTCCTTGACCAGGAATCGAACTGGTTACCTTTGCTTATCTGGGCAATGTTCAACTGGGTTTCCCTCCGAACTACACGTCTAATTGTTTTGGGTTTTGGTTGTTTTTTTTTAGTCGTTATAGATTATTTTTATTATTTTTGTAATTTGAATTATATAGTAGGTAATTTTGGCAGAGGTTGGCTTCTTGAACCATCACAATTATTTTGAAATAGTTCCTTCTTTTTTATCCCCTAGTTCTATTCCATTGTAGGGATGGCCCAAAGTTTTGTTTATTCATTCACCCATTCATGAAATTTGTGTTGTTTCCAATTTTGAGCTGTTACAAGTAAAACTGTCATAAACATTTGTGCAGAAAGGTTTTTTTTATTTTTTTAAAGATTTATTTATTAATTTTAGAGGCAGGAAAGAGAGAGAGGGAGAGAGAAAGAGAGAGAGAGAGAGAGAGAGAGAGATGGCAGGGAGGAACAGGAAGCATCAACTCATAGTTGCTTCTCATACGTGCCTTGACCAGGCAAGCCCAGGGTTTCAAACCGGCTACCTCAACATTCAATGTAGGAGATTTATTCACTGCGCCACCACAGATCAGATGAGAAGGCTTTTTTTTTTTTTGAGTTTTAGCAAGAGAGGACGGGGGAGAGACATAGACAGATACATCGGTCAGCTCCTGTATATGCCTTGACCAGGGATCAAACTGGCAGCCTTTGTGTTTTCAGATGGTGCTCTAACCAACTAAGCTATACATCTCTAATCTTAAAATCCTAACGTTAAACTAAAAGTTTCCATAATGCCTTCATTCTTGTGTTGCAAGTTATTTTGTAGAATTCTTTTCAAAGTATTTGTGCTGAATTCATTAAGGTAGAACGATTCATTGGTTAGATCATGAAAGACTTATTTTAAAACTTGGAAATTTTATCTAGCTCTAATTGGAAAGTTAACCCCATAAAATTGTTTTAATGGTCAATATCCTGCCTCTCTGCCTAATTTATCCAAAGGGAACAGTATGGGGCTGATGAGTCAGAGGAGTGAGTCAGAACTGGCCAAGCTGTATGTGGTGGGAGAATCCTGCAATTAGCTCATTTCTAGACACCACTTAGATAAATAATGCATAACATTATAACACAGCATGAGACTCAATATTTTGACTTAGAAACAGCTTTGTTTTTTTTTCACAGGACAATTAATATCTGGTTAGATGCCACAGTGAATGGTGAATTGCTTCTTAAAATGTTGTCTGATTTCTTTGCACCTCTTTACTTTGGTGCTTTGTTTCTCATAATTTTTAATGAACCCTTGCGTGCCAAGATAGCTGTACACGTGCAATCAAGCACCACAGAAATGGCCGTGAGACCGGAACCTGAGGCCAGACCGCTTCTGCATCACAGACGCAAATCAGATATCTTGTCATAAGAAGGTATCAGAAAACCAGCTCTCCAGGTGAACACAAAGATTCATAGGGAGGTATTTTCCTGAGGGCATTTCTTTGATATGAGAAAGTTTTCCTTTTCCACTACCTTCCTTGCAGTTCATGCACCACTTTTACATATGCCCTTGTTATTGCTTAGACTTCAAGTTCATGTGTCTGCAAACGCATATGAAAAATGTATTATCTGTCAATCCATGAGCTGGGGGCAAAATGTGCAGGCAAAGCTCTCTTGTGCTATAAAAAGAAACACAGTGGCTTGAGCGCCTGGGGAGTCCCCTGTCTTGACAATAAATCATAGACACGTAGCTCAGACTTTCACAAGCCTCTCTCCACTGGCAAGGCACATTGCACTGTTACTCTCCAGTGCAACGCCCCACTTGCTGAGATGAAGACCTTATGAACTCCAGGAAGTGGCATTTGCCTTGAACCATTCAAAATAAAGTGCGAGCAATTCCACAGGTCTGATCATTTCAGGATCAGCAGTAATGCTCACAGAATTGGTTAATTAAAGGGGAAAAAATACAGACTTTATAAAAAAAAAACTCTTTAAGAATAGACTGCTTAAATAAATAAATAAAAGTTTATTCAGAATTTATACTTTTGAATAACTTGCTGTAAAACTGAATAAAGTATATTTCAAATGAATATAAAATCTAATTTCTGCTGTTTGGCTTTCTCTAAAAATGTTCGTCTAGATTTGGACCATAAAGCAAGGTAGTTTATCTCTTTTGGGTAATTCCCTTGACATTGTCCCCACTATTGAAATACTGGAACCAAAAGGCAAATACAAAAATATAAGAAGCAAGCTATTTACAGTTCACTGAAAGAGAACACATTAGGCACCGTGGGTCACAAGGCACTGCCACACACTACACAAAACAAAGCTTTGGGTGTGAATTTGGCTTCAAGAGTAAATAAAATTAAGGTTTGATTTTCTCTTGTTTCCATTTGCCTTTATCCGATCAGCTGCTATCACAATACCATAGACTGGGTGGCTTATAAATAATAGACATTTATTTCTCACAGTTCTGGAGTCTGAGAAGTTCAAGATCAAGAAGCCAGCAGATTCAGATTTGATGCAGGATTTTCCCTCCTGGTTCTTGCTGAGTCCTCACATAGCAGAAGAGACAAGGGAGCTCTCGGGTGCTCTTTTACAAGGGCACTAATCCCATTCATGAGGACTCCACCTTCCTGACCTAATCACCTCCAGGAGGTCCCATCTTCAAATACTATCTATCACATTGGGAATTAGAATTTCAACATATGAATGGGGGAACATATCCAGTCCATTGCACCATTAAAAAGCAGTAAGCAAAAGGAAGAAAATGTAAGCAATGTAAAAATATAAGAAAATGTAAGCAAAAGGACCAGATATTAATTGGGTCCATTTAGAAACTTATACTGAGAAAAAGCAAGAGAAAGAATCCAAGCGGAGTTGTCAGTGAAACCATAACTTCTTGTTATTTCCACTATTTTATTATTTCAAGTCTAAATATTCTATCAGATACAAACCGGTGTTCATTGATTGGTAAGCTCACTTCCTCTTTCTCTCTTTACATTGAATTTAAAGATGTTTTAGAGATTGAAAGTAATTCTTCAAAATAAGTTCTTTTTAAACAGATGTGTTTTTCCAGAGAAATAGGTGAACAGATAGACACAAAGAATGGCCACACGTGTATACTGATTATTTTCCTGCAGAAGAACTGGTCTGGTTTCCTGCATCAGGACAGAGAGACCAGCTACCAAAGCACGAACATTCACGACACACAGCCTCTCCGCTCACCTTCTAGAGGTGGAAAGGATGGCTGCCGAATCACTGATGGGATGCAGGGCTTCAAGCAATCTTTAGGGAAATAAAATAACTACTTGAGAAATAATTTATTCAGAAAGTTGCTGAATTTTTCCTGTTGGCATAACTTATTATTACTGCAGTTGCTATTATTCCTATATATGAAACTGTAATGAAAAGGTTAATCATAGCTCACCAGGGTTTATTGTAGTTTGAGGCTATTAATGGCTTGAATGGAGTCCAGATACGTCAAACCCTCCGGCATATCGAGAGGAACCAGATATTAACTGGCTCCGTGCACCGCATACAAAGGTGTGCGTGGTGCTTTCCACTCTGAGCAAATCTGGATGGGCAAGACCATGGGAAAGTCAAAGGGTCTCTTGCAGCACCTGTTTACTGCTAGCTGCGTAGGTCAAACTTAACATTGTACAAATTGTTTTTTAATTGACCTAACAATCTCCTGTCAAGTACTAAGAGCACCAACTCTGGAGTCAGCATGCCTGAATGAGAAAACCAGCTTTGCAAGTGTTTACTTGTTGACCTTGGGACAATTATTTCACCTCAATAGTCCTCAGTTCAGTTTCTTTATCCATAAAATGAGTGTAATTAAGTATTTAATCTTTAAAATTGCTGTGAGCATGCACCATGGTAATCCATGGAAAAGGCTTAACATAGTGCATAATACACAGTAAATACTCAGTAAATGTCAGCAATTATTATTACAGTTAATATCATTACTACTGCTACTCTCCCAGTAGGAAGAAAGAAAAAGATAATAACTTAAAGGGAATCTTAGAAACAGAACTTTTTAAAGCTTTAATAAACAATGCCATACAAAATTCCATTTATAAATTTATTGGGTACTAGAATGTATCAACACCCTTATTAATCTCTAGGACTTTTAAGAAAATGTGCTGCCCCTTGTCTATAAATTTTACACTGCTGACTCAATTGTCTTCCACTATGAAAGAGTTTTCTGTCATGGTTATGGCTATTTACTGAGCTGTGTACAACTTTTATTGTGGCAACTAATGCCAAGCATTTTTCCAAATAGTGACAATATATATGATAGGTCACAATAGTTGACTGGAAAACATAATAGTAAACAGTTCCATAAAAAAGTGATATCTTCAATTGTAGCTCCCTTAAAATACATGTTTTTATTGGAATGAAGCCAGTATGCCTTTGTAGGTTGATATCATCATAACATGTTAGCTATTATTGGCAAAGCACTCTTGAAGCAATGGTATTTAACATTTGTGGTTTGATAATCTTTATCATCTATTGCCTATAACCACATTTGTAATTTTCTTCAATGCTAGGGAGTCCTGCCATTTAATATTGTTACTTCCTATGGAGCACAAGTCAGCAGCTTAAAATACCATAAACTGACCAGAAATGAGCCAATGGCATTTCTTATCCAGGAATTAATATGTTTATCCCCAATGCTAGTCACTACTAGAATATCCCCAATTCCATTTGCTTTTGATAAGAAGAATTCTCTTCATTTGTCACACCCCTTCCTCAGACCTTGCTAGGATAGGATAAGGAGGCTTTGGGAAATACAAGAAAAAACAGACCAAAAAAATGAGTGTAAACTTGTACTTTACTTGTAGGGGATATAGTAAAGACAGTGGACCTACTGCTATCTTGCCCATAGCACCTTCTAAGGCCCAATGGACAAATATCCCTTTCCCCTAGTACATTTGCAGATTCAAAGCTTGCCATCTCCTGCCCCACCCCATCTCAAAATACAACTCTCTGAAGGTAACACTAAATGGAATTGAATGGTAAACCATTCCACCTGAGACCGAGAAAATGAGGTGAGAAACCTGTTGCACTGAGATGGAGAGGGAACGGTGGTGAGGCAAAGGGGACAGATTGTGATGGGTTAAGGAATTGCCAAAGCAGAGTGGAAAAATGACAAGCTAGAACATGAGACAGACTTGAAGAAAGTATCAATGTCTAAGATGGAATGAACACCTCACAGCTGAGGATGAGCTGAATGGAAAGAGACTAATCCACTAAAATGACATCACTTTCACTCTGATCAACTAGAATCAGGACACAATGCAAAGTAAAGGATAGTTCTTTGTACATTTGTGTGTGTGTGTGTGTGTGTGTGTGTTCTGCATTGAGCTGTGTCCTTCCAAAATTCATATATTGAAGCCCTAATACTCATTACCTTGGAATGTAACTACATTCTTTAAAAAGGTAATGCAATTTAAGTGTGGTCTTTAGGATGAGCCTTAATCCAATATGACTTGAAATTTGGACATAGATATATTTGCATACACAGAGAAGACCAAACAAAAACAGAAGGAGATTTGTAAAGTCAAGGAGAAAGTCTTCAGAAGAAGCCAACCCTGGTAACACCTTGAGCTTGGACTTCTAGACTCCAGAACTCTGAGGAAAAGCAATCATGTTTAAGGTACCCAGACTGTGATACTTCTTTATGGCATCCTTAGCAAACTAATATACCTTCTCTCTGATGTGCTTTAGTTTAAGTATCAGTAATATCATTTAATAACAGTCATTATCACCCCATTGTTTAGCTTTTCCTGCTCGATCCCAGAATTTCACCAATATGGAGCTCTGCGACGTTTCAGGCACTATGGAATGTGCAAAGTTATCAAGGGTAAACATGACCTTGCCTGAGCTCTCAAGATGCCTACGCTCTCATTGGGGAGATATATTATATGTATAAAAACATCAATTTAAGGGGAACTTAGGGCTTTATGAAGAGAGTGTGTAGGGGAACCAAGAAGGAAATGACTGCTTAGTGTGTCGAATTGGGGAAAACCAGGCTCTGTTTTTGTTTTTGGGGCTTTTTGCACATTTTAGCTTATTAATAAGTACAATAAACAGATAAGTTTCCTTTCATCTCCCCGTTGTACAGATAAGGAACATAAACCAAGCAGGGGTTAAGTAACGTTTACAAGGTCACATAGCAGTAGGGAGCAGAGCCAGAATTCAAATACAGATGGTGCCTGAGTTCATCATATTATTTACTATCTGTTATTACTGCTTCCTGTAGGTGGTGTTCAGTTAAAATGAACTGAATGATTAAATGCCTGGAGGCCTGATAAATACAACTTCAGCAGCAGAATAAGAAACTGAATCCAGAATTCTTGATTACTACCATAAGATTTTATCTTAAGACCTATTGCTTTTGGAGTGATTCACTTTGATGTTCTTCTGATTTATTTATTTTTAAAATTTTCTGACTTAGAGTGTCTTTCCATTGTTATGCGTTGCATCCTTATTTATGAATGAGGAGGGATTTTCTTTTAACCAGTGTTCCATTTATTTATTTTATCTCATTTAGCTCAAGATATTCTAAAAGCTACAAGAGTCTAGGGAGTTATAAATCAGGATGCCAATCTATGATATTTATTTTTATCAAATGTTAACAGCCCTTTCAAAATATTAAAGATGTGCTTTCTTACACTGTTAGAAACATATTTATAAATGGGAAATTTTCATAATACTTTGGTCTCTGTCTACAAGAAAATAGTGTATGTGAGCACATATGCATTATTTTGCTTTCTGTATAAATATATTGTTTTCTACAGTAATTCCATAAGACAATTTTCCATTTTGAATCAACTTAGGTCTTATGTACAGAATAATTTATTATGTACTGAACCTAATTAATTTAATATTAATGGATATCAGTTCTGTAGACACAAACACACACTCAAAACTTTCACCCCTCACCCCAACCCCATAAACACCTGCCCTAATGCTGTTGTTATACACCAATTCCTTACTTAATTGGCTCTGGGGAATCAAAGCTCAGAAGAAGACAGTACTTGAAGTTCTCATGAGTTAAGAACAGAATACAGCCCTAAAGTATCGATCGATATGCTAGGTAGAAATTAGGACTAAATAGAAGCGATTCAAAGTTTCCCTTTTAACCAGAAGATCCCCCAAAGTACTAAGACCAAGCTCAGAGCTCCCTAAAGTTGCCTATGCTCTCCAGATGCCAAATGGCAGGCAAGTTAGTATTTCAGTGTCCACATCAGGTGACAGACGTCCCAAGATCTCTGTTCAGCAATTTCAGTACACAATCAGAGAAATCTCAGCTATCGACTTCTTCCTTTGTTTGTATCTTTAAAAAATATGCTAATTCACCAGAAAACAACCAGTGCATAACTAAAACAATGAATGATAAAAGATACATTCTAAAAGTTATCATTAATTATTATGTAAGAATAAGGGAAAAAATTTTAATTTGTTGAAAAGGGTTAGGATATACCCAGACTCAATAAATCTTACTAAATTGCAACAATCACAATAGCAACAATATAAATATGGAAGAGAAAACCATGAGGAACATTCTGTTTGAAATTATAGCAAGAAATATAATTTCTAGTGTGAAGATATCTTAAGAAATAAAACAGAATTATAAATTAGTAATATTATAATACAGTCTGACATTAGTAATATTAAGAGTGCTATAGATGCTCAGTTGATTTTGAATTAATTTAATATATGCATAATATATGTGTATTATACATATTTTATATTTCATATACTCCCAAAATTATGGAGCCAAGGCTCTTGAAATTCAAGTCCAAAGATAAATCATAGAAGATTAACCCTATAGCACAGAAGAACAGTTAAACAAGCATATGCCAGTTTCAATGTTGTTGGTTTTTTTTTTTACTTTTTAAAAACAACCCATAAAAGTTTTTGTTACTTTAGATAAATATTCTGACATAAGTATTCTCTTAATCATTCCTATTTGTTCTGGCCCTGTTTTACTCTCCTTTTTTCTTTTAAAGTCATGCATTAAAAAGCTATTTATATAGTTTTCTCAGGTGTTAATAATTCCCTCAATTGACATCAATGTGCATTTAGAATCTAGTTATAAGCTTTCTTGTTTAGATTGTCAGTTTCACCCATCCTCCCATGAACAAGACAGTATAAAAAAACAGACCTATCAGAAAAGCAAATTGTGATCTTCTCAGTGTTTTCAATTTTACTCAATATAATTACTAGTTCATTGCGTGCAGACATTTAGTATTCAGAATTTAGAAAAACTGGATATAATGATTACCAAAATAAAATAAAAAAACCCTCAGCTTTTTAGAGTTTGTTATAATTTGGAAAATTATATCAACATTAAAAAATTATACTTTTAGAAATGGAGAAAATGGGTATCTGCTGTTCAATTTGAGCTCTTGATTGGTTGTGTTTGAAAAGACAAATAAGATTAATATGTATCTTAATATGACTGATACTTGATAGTGTCATTGAGAACATTATAAAACTTAGATGTAAACCTCCAAACATTGCTTTAATCAATCATACCTCAAACATTTAATGTACATATTACATATTTTTTCACATCTTTGATTTCCATGTTTAAACTCAGTCTCATTAAAAAGCTTTCCATTGATATACATACTTAATTATTTTTTAAAACCTTAAAAATGTAGGCTGTGACATTGACGTAGACATTGAAAAACAATTACTAAAACGTAAGACAGTTTGCATGTTGAAAATCTTCCACTTCTATCTTAAAATAAGCTCTTCACCATAGAATGTGAGGTGAAGCACATCACTTTTCTTCACTTCTACTCATTATGAAAGACAGCATCTTAGTGTGGAAAACAAAATTTACAAAGTTGTGCAATGGGATGAGTGAGAAAGTTCTATGTGCCTATTTTACACAGAGAGCAGATATTTTTTTCCTAACTAAACAGCCTATATCAAACACTTCTTCATTTAAGACTCATTTGTCACTTTCCATAAATGCTGACAGAAAACAAACTGTGCTTAGAGCTCTTTCAGTGAACAGCTTGTGACTTTTTTTCCAAGTGTTTTTAAAACCATTTCCATGAGCCCAGTATCTGGTGATAGATTGCTCAGAGCTCTCAGAAGCTTGTAGCTATCTGGGTCACTGCTCCACTCTGGACATTGCATCTCTTGACCATATGCTTTGAGAGTGGCTCACACAAGCTCTGCACAGTAGGAACCACTCTGGAGTTGGAATTATACTGTTGCATTGATTGCTGCAGATCAAGAAATATCATACAAGGCCCCCAAGCAATTCATTTTTATTTGTTACCCCTCTTTCACAATTGCATGAGGTCTTATTCCCGTAATGTGACCTTTACAATAAAAAAAAAATTAAAAAGACAACTGTTTTATGTTTTAGTAAATGTTTTCCAATGTCTACTTCTATGTCACAACCTACATTTTCGTGGTTTTATAAAATAGTTAAGTATATCAATGGGAAGTTTTTCAATGAGATTGAGTTTAAACATGGGAATCAAAGATAGATGTGAAAAGAATGCAGATACGACGCTGCTGTCTTAAACATTTTTAGAAGCTACTTCCAAATGAATTATTATACTGCCTCCAAGAAGGCCTCTGAGTTGATCTGAATTTATATCAATTGGGCCCACATACCTAGTGTAAATGGTATTTAATAAAACATTTAAATATCTTTGTAGGTTGAGCTGAAACTTGACTCCAAAAATGCAAGATTCTTATGGCTCGTATTTGGTCACACTAAAATAGTATAAGAAAAAAAAATGAGATTTTCCTTCCACTTTAAGAAATGGTTCAAGAAATATGCAGAAAAAAATTAAAACTTGCTACATCTGTTTGTAGAGTATTTTCTGGAATTAGACATTTTTCTCTTATGCATATTTCTCATACAGGTAGAAACAAACTAAAGAGAGTTGATAAGAAGAATCATTAGGCAACCCAACCATTGCCAGAAGCATCTAATAGAACAGAGTTGCCACTGGGAAATGACACATAAACCTGTAGTAAGTATACTGTGAAGCTCACTTTGAAGAATTTAGGAAACACAATAGTTGCACAATTTGCCTTGTTCATTTGGAGTGTTGAAGCCAGGGTTAACTTCAGGCAGTGTCAGTTAAATGTCTACAGTTACCTTTAACATGAATAAAAATCTACCTTATTTCCCTTGAAGGCAGACTAAAAAGTCTTAATGGTTGTTAGAGCTATTCAAACATCTTTCTGGTACATTTTTCTTAAAGTCCTAAGTCTCTAATAATGAATTTTGCATGTCATAGAATAAATTATTCCTTTACTTTACAATTTTTATACTCTAGGCATAAATTGACATTTAGCAAGGGCCCCTGAAGAAAACCAAGATATCCTTATTAGCCTAAGGACCATTCTTCACACTTTAATACATATCAATGGGAAAAAATGAAACGATTCCATTACATAGGGAGATATTTATCTTAAGTTAGTTTACTCTGTGGAAACTAGCCATTTCCAATTATATTTTATATGGAAGATTGGTGAAGCAATATTGTTGGACATCAAAATTTATTTTTGTCTATTTTATTCATATTCACTGAGTTAAGGTGACTTTTGAACCCTGGGATTACTTTTAAAATATTTGTCTGTGACAAAGGCTTTACTGCGGACAGACTGCATTATTCACAAAGGTCTAGTTTTGACATATGGTTCTCTGCATGAGTTCAACTGCTGGCTGACTCCCAATCTGTGAGCTTTACTGCCAGCTAGAATCAATATCATTTTGTAATAAGGGCTCAGCCATTATTCTTTTGTAGAAACAGACATTTGTCTCTTGATTCCAAAGTCATCCATGGTCTGCACTACTCAGTTAGATACTTAATCAAACAATATTGTATATTCTGTTTCACGTTTGTATATTTCATCTTCCAAGGGAATTCACTGAGGTCAGGAACTATGTTTTACTTATTTTTGAATCTGTCATAGTTTTACAACAGTGCTAGATACATTGGCAAGTGCTTATCAATTTTATGTTAATATTAATCACTAAATGCATTTTATATTTTGTTCCTATAATTTAACAGGAAAACCCGTTATAGAATATGAGTATTTGTAGGTTATATAACCTATCTTCCTCAAGCTGTTAAGTCTTTGGGAAATCTCAGGAGATAGCAGTAACAGTTCAGCAATGCTGCAAGTCACAGGAACAGGGTCCCAGGGAAAGGTGAGTGAAAACTGTTAGTGCTATCGCAGGACGTCTGCGGTGGGCGTTAAAGACAGAAAGCACCAGGCCAGCTAATTGTTTTTTGTTTGTTTGTTTGTTTGTTTTGGGGTTTTTTGTGGGTTGTTTTTTTTTTTACAGAGACACAGAGAAAGTCAGAGCGAAGGATAGACAGGAACAGACAGACAGGAACGGAGAGATGAGAAGCATCAATCATTAGTTTTTTGTTGCGCATTGCAACACTTTAATTATTCATTGATTGCCTTCTCATATGTGCCTTGACCGAGGGCCTTCAGCAGACCGAGTAACCCCTTGCTCGAGCCAGTGACCTTGGGCTCAAGCTGGTGAGCTTTTGCTCAAACCAGATGAGCCCTCACTCAAGCTGGTGACCTTGGGGTCTCAAACCTGGGTCTTCCCAGTCCGACACTCTATCCACTGCACCACCGCCCAGTCAGGCTATTTTTTAACTAATAAGAGATTCATTACAAATTGAGGTCCCCTGTAAGGAAATAGAATTTAACATCCCAGAGCACAGAATGTAAATAACAACTGCCCTCATGAAGCTGAGAATATTGTGACAGATTTAATACCTGAGATGGAGTCCGTATAGTTCTCAGGCAGAAAAAAGAAAAAAAAAGTAGTGCAAGAGAGAAAAACTATTTCTGACTAAGAATAAATGACATTTTCACAATTGCATACAATTATGCTTTAGTATGTTATAAATAGAGGTCTCATTGAATAGAATACAATTTCTGAATTTTTTTGTATAATTCCAATGAAAAATATGCTCCAGTTATTTTTATAGATATATCATAGGACTAAGAAGCACTATTAAAAAGATGGGCCCTCGGTGGAGGGTAACTGCACCATTCTGTCCGCCCTCTTTTTGGGAATGTCTTTCACCCCTCTCCTATTTCTTCTTCTGTCTCAGTTTACTCTTCTATTTTACTGCAGTATACACTCCTATAGCCTCCTAGGAAAACATTTTTATGTTGTTGTTTTTTTTCTTTTGGAGATGTTTTAATATTTTCTCTTCTTCCAACATACTCTGAAATTCCACAATACTAGTCCTTTGTTCCTGTGTCTGGTTCCCCAGCATGTTCAGCAATCAATGGGCTTTTCCATCTGAATTTTCATATCTTCCATTCTGAGAAATGTTCTTGAACTACTTCTTTCATAATTTTCTCCCTCTTATCTCCTCCTTCTTCCTGGAACTTCTCTTTAATCTTGGAACTCCTTTCTCTCTTCTTTTTCTTTTCTTGTCTTTCTTCCTGAATGATTTTCTCAACTCTATTTTCTAATTCCTCTATTCAATTCTCATTTCTGCTATTGTAATGACTTTTTAAATTTCCAAGATCTTTTACTTCCTTGACTCTTTATTATAATCTCTTTTTCTGGTTTTATTTTTGAAATATATTCTTTTATTTTTCTGAGTTTATTAATTATGTTTTTCTTTTCTTTTAGTGTTCTCTGACCCCCCCCCCTCCCGCATTTTCTCTATTTTGGCCTAATTCACGTTAATTTCTATCTTTCACATGTGGAGACTTTTAGAGATGATCCTTAGATTTCTGTTCCTATTTCAGAGTAAAGCATGAAAACGCTCACTGTGAGATTTCTGTACAGAAAGAGGGAAATCAGAGGGCTAAGTGCTGGCCTTCATTAAAAGCCACATTGTAACGCTAGCAACTTTATGCCAGTCTTTTCTGTGAGCCTTAGTCTGATGTCAGAATTCTCTGAACCAAGTGGGGTCAGGGCGTGAGGCCCTTACCATTCAGTATTCAGACTCTCACATAACCCCACTGTCTGCACTGTGGCAGCTCACCTCTGCTTTTCAACTCTGCTTGGGCCTGCCAAGAGATTACCTGCTTTTACTTCACAGAGAGTACAGAGCCGCCTCTGTCAGAGTGGAGAGGAATACTCTGCACACATCTGGGCATTCACTGCTCTTATAAAATCAGATAGAATCACAGCACAATTTATTTCCTTTTTTCTTATTGACTCACTTATTTATCTCTCACTGCTCCTTTAAATTTTATTCAATGTACTTCCCATACACTGTACTGCATAATTTTTAGTAAACCTACACCATTGGGATGACTTCCAAATCCACAGTCCCGTTGATTTTCTTTTTATTTAAAATATTAATTTTAACGAGGTGACATTGGTCAGCTAAAATACATAGATTTAGAGAAAACATCTTCACATCATTTTGACATTCGATTATGTTGTGTACTCATCACCCAAAGTCAAATCATTTTCTGTCACCTTTTATTTGGTTTTCTTTATGCCCCTCCCCTCCCCTGTCCCCTTCCCTCTCCTCCCTTCCCCTCCCCCTGGTAACCACTGCACTCTTATCTATGTCCCTGAGTCTCAATTTTGTGTCCCACTTATGTATGGAATCATACAGTTCTTGGTTTTTTCTGATATACTTATTTCACTCAGTATAATGTTATCAAGGTCCATCCATGTTGTCGTAAATGATACTATGTCATTATTTCTTATGGCTGAGTAGTATTCCATAGTATATAGGTAACACATCTTCTTTATCCAATCCTCTATTAAAGGGTTTTTTGGTTGTTTCCATGTCTTGGCCACCGTGAACAATGCTGTCATGAAC
This sequence comes from Saccopteryx leptura, assembly GCF_036850995.1. Lineage (NCBI taxonomy): Eukaryota > Metazoa > Chordata > Mammalia > Chiroptera > Emballonuridae > Saccopteryx > Saccopteryx leptura. Next base: position 31,600,035 of record NC_089507.1, on the reverse strand, counting down.
ATGGAACTGCATGTGTCTTTATGTACCAATGTTTTCAAGTTTTGGGGGTATCTCAGTCCCCTTTAACTCACAAACATAGACTCAATTTATAATTAGTATGCTCAACCTAAAGCAAACCCTTACACTTAATTTAACCCTATATTGATCGCAGCAGTAAATCATCTGCTCCTCCACAATCTGTGATCTTCTACAAACCAAAACCTCTAGCCCAACAATGGGATGTAGCCAGTTTTTCTTTTATCTATCCCTACCTATTCATTCTCTCTCTGGTTTTCTTAAGGAAGCTTCTTTTCTCTCATGTTAAAGATTGGTGAAAAGGCATATTTTTGTAAAGAATGCCATTGTCTGAATTAGGGTGCTCTAGATAACAGACATTTCAGACTCACCCGGGTACCTCTGTAAGATTCTGAGACATTCCGTGCATTGTGAACGTTCATCACAGCTATTTGACATGGGAAATGCATCCATTCCTTTAGTTGGCCTAGGCAACTGCCTTCAAACTTTGGTTTTCCAGAGTTTCTACCCCATAAGGATATCACTCTTGGGACCTACTTGCCCTTAAGCAGAAAAATTAAACAGCATTTATAACTCTCAATCTTTACCCTAATAAATCCATGAAGTGCACAGCAATCTGCTTCTTTGGGTAATTTTATCTTCCTTGAACAAGAATCGTGCATCAGTCATTTTTGCTCCCTTGAGAAAGGGACACACTTCAGTATGTCTAGGTCAGGGGTCAGGAACCTATGGCTTGTGAGCCAGATGTGGCTCTTTTGATGGCTGCATCTGGCTCTCAGACAAATCTTTAATAAAAAAATAATAACGTTAAAAATATAAAACATTCTCAGGTATTACAATCCATTCATTTCCTACCACTCATGTACATGGTTGCAGGTGGCTGGAGTCAATCACAGCTGTCCTCCGGGACAACACCAAATTTTTATTGGATAATGAGTAACGTACACGGGTCGTTGTATGGCTCTCATGGAATTACATTTTAAAATATGTGGCGTTCATGGCTCTCTCAGCCAAAAAGCTTCTCGACCCCTGGTCTAGGTGGTGCAGAGAAGCTCCCTCCACTTCACAGAGGTTAACAGCATGTACAAACCCTCTCCAAAAAAAATGGTTTATAAAACTTTTATTACATCCCACACTCTGAACAATTGTGTCTACACAAATAAGTGATGAGATCAAGAGGCATGGAGCAAATTAGTTCCCTTTATTTTTAAGTTCTTAGTTTATTAATCCACTCAAGAAAAATCTGCAGAATCACCACAAATAAAGTTACTGAAGAAATTTTACTCTCTCTTTTGCCAGCACCAACACTGGTCTTAGTAGTCCCCTGACTTTCTTCATTCTTTTCTTGCATTCCTTCCCCTATTTCTTAAAGTCTTCTTCTCATATACACCATGTCTTCCAAGTCTATGTTTGGGTTCATTTTTCCCTGTGTAATCCAAGGAATTGTGCTAAAGCGAGTTGTCTTGCCATCACCAAAATAGGTTCTGAATCCAAATACAAAATGACATGTGGTGTGGTCTGTTGGGCAGATAAAATATATTATGCTCACTTTGTTAAGGATGGTGCTGCCCACGTAGAAGCCCGTCGACCAGGTGATAGTATTGGTTGCCCTTCTTGCTTGGAATGGGCATGATTATATTAATGTGTGTTGGGGGCAGGCTGTGGGCAGGCAGGATCCTTGTAGCCTGGGGTTGGTTTTGGGACCGAGCCTTCCCCATCCTTTTTTTTTTTTTTTTTTTTTGCATTTTTCCGAAGCTGGAAACGGGAAGTCAGTCAGACAGACTCCCGCATGCACCCGACTGGGATCCACCAGGCATACCCACCAGGAGGTGATGCTCTGCCCCTCTGGGGCATCGCTCTGTTGCATCCAAAGCCATTCTAGCACCTGAGGCAGAGTCCACAGAGCCATCCTCAGCACCTGGGCCATCTTTGCTCCAATGGAGCCTCGGCTGTGGGAGGGGAAGAGAGAGACAGAGAGAAAGAAGAGGGGAAGGGGTGGAGAAGCTGATGGGTGCTTCTCCTGTGTGCCCTGGCTGGGAATCGAACCCGGGACTCCTGAACGCCAGGCCGACGCTCTACCACTGAGCCAACCAGCCAGGGGCCTCACCCTTTTTGATGTGGGGTGGTGCACTCTCATGAGGAATCCCATTATGCCTCAGATAAGTGACTTTGTATCAGAGACTTCCTTGTTTGTATATTGGATTAAAGGTTTTGGTTTCTACACTATAAAGTGGGGCAGACCAGGAGTTTGCTCTCTCTCAGTTCCTGAGATTAGCACTAGAGAGGAGAGCAGAGAAAGGCCACATGGAGGAGAGGAGAGGTAGCCAGGATGGTGGAGTGCTGAAGGAGAAGCCAGTTTGTGCAGAAAGAAGGAGATGGGAAACAGACGTAAGTAAGGCTGGTGAGGTAGAAACCTTTGATTCTAGAAAACTCAGTTAAGTCAGTAGCTTTGTGAGCACTGAATGAGTGGGTTTTGGAGCCCAGTGTGTGTATTACTTGACCATCGAGTACAAACTAGGATTAAAGATGATGACCCACCAGTTTTTGGCTCTGTTGTTTCAGTACCGTCTGTCCGAATCTAATGTGAACCTGCATGGGCCAGGCGGCTGTGATGGTGGCCGTGGCTACTGGCTTTACATGATCCTATATGTATTAGCAGTTTTTCCTGAATTTCTATCTTAGGTTTTGTTGCCTTCTCAAGGTAAAAGCCATTTGTTTCTGCTGAAGTTGTCTATTGGTCATAAACTTCCTGGCCTGAGTCATTAATGTGTCATTCATGATGGTGGTGACCTTCAAAAAACCAAGGAAGAAAAACCTATTTCTTTTATAGATAATGCAATGCCCTTGACAATCTGGGACAAATCTTAAAAAACAATTTTTCTTTTTTCTTTAAAATTTATCTTATCTCACAACTGGTCAAATAACAAAACAAAGCCCCACATATTAAATCACCGATGAAACATCTTTAAGGTCATTAAGAAAAAAAAATTAATGCTGAAAATTTCAGGTACTGGGTCAAGTAGGGGAAAAGAAAGATAATTGGCCAGGAGTTTTGAGGCACTTACCTAAGACCTTCCATCTTCCTCTTTCTTTCCGGTTGCCCTAGAGCCAAGATTAGTGATGAGGTTTGCTACCTGAGAATTCGAGTTATCTGAGTTTCTCGAGCATCATTCACAGTTCTGGGGGAAAATACACCTTGTAAATTAATTTTTTAAAATACTTTATCAAATATTTTTACGAGAAAGACACTGCCTAAACTCTTTAGATACAAAGATGAGAGACACAAAATAATATAGAAAAATTCTTAATGGTGACATAGAAAGAATGAGGTGAGAACACCAAAAACCACCAAATACTTCTCTCCCAGAAAGAAACAGCTCAGACTCTACAGAGGATGTGACATTTTATTTAAAATTTAAAGAAACAGGAATTCAAGCAGGGGTTCAGGGAAAGCACAAAAGGCGGAAGGACATTCCAGGCCAGAAAATAGCATGAGCAGAAGCATGGACGTGTGAGAAGAATAACGTTGCTGAAGAAGAGAGCGTATGGGGTATGGTAGTCCCAAATGAGCTTATAAGGTAGTTTGAGATGGGACTGGAAAAGCTCTTCTCTGCTGTGTTAAAAAGTTTACATTTCTCCTGTAACTAGACCAGAAACAGTGGAAGTTTTAAGGAAGAAAACAATAAGATCATAAACGTCACTCTGAAAATTAACTCTGAAAACAGTGGAAGGGGTGCCTTGAAGACCAGAAGCTCCCAATGCTTAGCAATTTATTCAATCATAAAATACTTATTGAGTACCGTTACAAGCCAAGCCCTAAACTAGGAGCTATATGTAAAGGGGTGAATAAGGAGGACAAGACCCTGCCCTCAGGAACATATATACATTCTAAAGGGAGAAAGTAGAGCTGATGAGTGTAGATGGGAGATAACCTGGGTGATAGACTACAAATAACGTTAGGAAGGGCTGATAGGAGAAAATGCCACTTCAGACTGAGTAACCAAGGGAAGTATATATTTTTTTAGGATATGATCCATGAACCATCTGCATCAGAATACAATGTGGAGTTCCAGACCCCTAACCCTTTACTCAATGAATCAAAATCACTAGAGAAGGGATCTGGGATTCTGCACATTTAGCAAGCATCCCTAAATAAATTTTAACCATGCAGATGTTTGAAAATAATGAACTCCAGACTGAGAACCTAGATAAAGGAACTTTGTGCAGGAGAAAGAACATATAAGCAATGAGGATGAAAAAATTCAGGGGGATTTAAAAGGTATCTAGGGAATAGAATCAACAAGAAGGCAACATGACCTAGCTATTGACCCTGATCTACAGAGTCAATTGCCAAATAATTTAATGTACATGATGACTAAAATCTCAGCAAGGTCTTAACAATTTATAATGCCTTGATAGATTACTTTCTTTCATTTTCAAAGAAGAAAAATTACATTCCAATGGAAAATTATTGAGGAATAAATCTGTAAATGTAGAAATTTAGACTTCCTGACAAGTGGAGTAAAAGATATTTTAGTCTGGCATAAATGATTATGATGAAAGTGGAGCATAATGCAGAAACACCCAGATGACAGAGCAGGCAGACAATTTAATTCTAGGGGGAAAAATTGCAACTGCCATACTTCAGTTTGAATGCTACTCTAACAGCATGGGTAATTTTTTATACTAAATATTTGAGTTCCTCTGGGAATTAATGTAATTGCAAATGTTGAAGAAAAATTTATGATCAACACAGGCCCCTAGCAGGGCCCTCATTAATCCCCAACATTCCATTTTCAAATTCTTAACCACAGAGGGTCTGAATATATGGCCTTCTGGTGATTGTACACATATTTTTTTGTTATGGTTATGAAAGATGCCCTTGGAAAGACAACACTAAAAGTGCTTGCTGTTTATGTACCCAGAAAGTGGTACATCAGGAGATTTGGACAAAGATCAGTTTTCTCTCTGCAAGGGCAGCTTATGTGCCCAGTACCCAAGAATGGATATGCTGTAATAATGCTTATATATAGTGGCATCTGATGATACTGTATTCTTTTACAGCGCTTTAAGGTTCATTGAGCTGTTTCATACACGTGATTGTAATGAATTTTCACAGTAAATTCATGAGATGGTTATTATGACCATATTTTAGGATACGAAAGCTAAGGTTCAAAGAGTTAAATAACTAGCCTCAAAACACCCATCTAGGTAGTAACTGGGCCCACAAGCCAGCCAATGCATTTTGACAAAAGGTCCAGTAATCTTTCTGCAGGAAGTCCCACCCACATTTTAGGTTACCTTGAAGAGAGAAACTGTGTCTTGGAATCTCTTTCACCTCTGTTTTAGCTCATTGTTTCACTCCTCTTCCTCTCTCCTGGCACACCTCCTAAGGCACCCAGTAGGCATGCATTGCAAGTTATTCTATCAATGAGAAGCTGTTCAGGATTCCCTTTCTTTGGTAGTATTCTGGACTTTCTCGACTTGCAAAGTTTAATAGTGCTATTGATCAAAAGGAATAAAGTTTAGGAACGGGATATCAGGCATCTGTTCCCTCGGAGTTTCAGAGCAGGTCATATGCAGAAAATCTATCTTGGTGGGCACATCCTTTTGAGGTCAAGGGACAGGAAGTGCAGGTGGTTCTTTGCTGTTCTTTGAATTTGTGACTTCCTTTTCCTACTCTGGATTGTAACATCTGACAGCTGCCTTTTTGAGCCTCTTGTATGGCCAGATGATTCATGCCTTACACATTATCTATTTATCTTCTGTTCAATCATCATAAATCTGCTTCAAATTTACTCCCTCAGGCAGAACCGACTTGAATCTAAGTCTAGGTTGGGCTGCTCCTGTCATACGCTCATTTTGTGGCTGTAATTTCTTGTCAAGTGTGTGTCTTCTGACCAGACAGAGTACTCCATGGAGACAAAGACCAGGCCCGCCCTCAGTATTGCTGTCTTCCAGCGCCTAACCTGTCACCATGCATATAGTGCATTAAACAAATATCTTGTCCACGAAGGAGAGAAGAGAGTAATCATGGTATGTGGAGGCAAAATAATTACTGTTTTCTGGAGTGTCTATAACCAGTAACATCCTGAGCTTTTGGCTTCCTATTCCTTCCAGTCTGCATATTTAATTTTCTCACCTTTTACCTGTGCTGAGATTCTAAATGAAAGTGTCACAGGAAATACTTAGAAAGGGATAATTGTGACTTTTATAATTTATAATAACTGAGGGTTTTGGTGGCAGGAGTTTCAGCGCCTCTCCTGCAGTTAAAGTCTGAGAATAAAACACTTCTCAGCAATGTCTGTCTAATAAATCAGGCTTCGATAAAGTTAATTAACTAGAAAGCACATGACTTGGAAAACCCCATTAAACCTCTCTTAGATTAAATGCTGATGAGAGGTTGGACCGACACTGGAGCTGAATCTCTGACTTTGATGTCAATCTTGTAGAGTTGGAAAAATCGCCTGTTGGTGGAACCACCTGGCTACACAGGGATAAGAAATATGTCGAAACAATTTCTCAAATAAATGGGTTATAAACCTTTGTAAAATTTTATATCAAAAAGATTAAGATTTTACCATATGAATTTTTAGGTATCACAAATATTTATTTATTTATTTATTTATTTATTTGCATTTTTCTGAAGCTGGAAACAGGGAGAGACAGTCAGACAGACTCCCGCATGCGCCGGACCGGGATCCACCCGGCACGCCCACCATGGGGTGGCGCTCTGCCCACCAGGGGGCAATGCTCTGCCCATCCTGGGCATCGCCATGTTGTGACCAGAGCCACTCTAGCACCTGAGGCAGAGGCCACAGAGCCATCCCCAGCGCCCGGGCCATCTTTGCTCCAATGGAGCCTTGGCTGCGGGAGGGGAAGAGAGAGACAGAGAGGAAAGCGTGGCGGAGGGGTGGAGAAGCAAATGGGTGCTTCTTCTGTGTGCCCTGGCTGGGAATCAAACCCGGGTCCTCAGCACGCTAGGCTGACGCTCTACCGCTGAGCCAACCGGCCAGGGCTAGGTATCACAATTATTTAGTCCATAACATTCCACTCCTACTTCCATAAATTAATATTCTTATCATAAGCAAAATACATTTATTCCATTGCAACAACCCCTAAAATCTTAACACATTCTAGCATCAACTCTAAAGTCTCATCTACATATCATCTAAATCATATATGGGTGAGACTTGAGGGATAATTCATTCTGAGGCAAAACTCTTCTCCAGCTGAGAACCAGTGAACCAAACAATTGTATTTCCCCAAAATATAATGGTGAGATAAGCATAAGATAGACATTCCCATTCCAAAAGGAAGAAACAGGAATAAGAAGAGGTGAAAGGAAGTCCAAAACCTAATAACTAAAGTCCTTATCTCTTTAAGTTCTCGAATAATCCTTTTGTGCTCCATGTTCTGCTCTCCAGGCACACTGGGATAGCAGTACCACTTTCCACCTCAGCAAGGCAGGGGTCCTGCCCCATAATTCTGCCATGCAGAGATCATGCTCTCAAAGTTCTGGGAAGCTTTTCTGTTACATCTTGAGCAGAGACCATATGAGCTGTGAAAACAAAATGACACCCATCCCTCATTCTTTTCAAACCAAAAAGGCAGCCCTGATGATCTCTGAATCACCTTTAGGGTCATTCTTTCCTTGAACTGAGAAATAGGTCCTGGCTTCTGTTAAGATGGTAGATTAGATCTGTGGCTCAACTCTATGCTAATCTCCTTATCAAATGGTGGCTTGGACTCACCATTAGTGTTCTCTTCCAAACATGATTTCTCATTTTTTACAATATGAATAAACTGAGAATTTTTCCCAAATTCCAAGTTCTAATTTTTTTAGTTCAACAATTCTTTTTTTGCCCTGACTGGTTGGCTCAGTGGTAGAGCATCAACATAGCATGTGGATGTCCTGTGTTCAATTCCAGGTCAGGGCACAGAGGAGAAGCAACTATCTGCTTCTCCACCCCTCCACCTTCCCCTTCTCTCTCTCTCTCTCTCTCATCTGCTCCTGAAGCCATGGCTTTATTGGTTCAAGTGAGTTGGACCCGGCCACTGAGGATGGCTTCCTGGCCTCTGCCTCAAATGCTAAAAATAGCTTGGTTGCTGAGCAACAAAGCAACAGTGCCAGATGGGCAAAGCATCCCCCATAAAGGGCTTGCTGGGTAGATCCCTATTGAGAAGCATGAGGGAGTCTATCTCTCTGCCTCCTCTCTTCTCACTTAATAAAAAAAATTTTTTTTAATTAATTTCTCTCTACTCACATTTTACTATGCACAGTCAGGAGAAACCAAGCCACTCCTTCAACGCTTAGCTTACAAGTCTTCTCAGCTAAACTCCAATTTCATTGCTTGCAAGTTCTCCCTTCCACAGCACAGTAGGACATGAACATAATTCAGCCAAGGTTTTTTGCCACTTTACAACAAGGATCACCATTCCTCCTGTTTTCCAATAACATATTCCTCATGTTCACCAAAAACCTCATCAAAATGGCCTTTACCTTCCATATTCCTACCAGCAATCCGATCATGGTGATTTGGGTGTTCTCTAAGAAAACAGCTTTCTCTACAGCTCTCCTCTGAGCTCTACCAGAATCATCTTGAGAAGTCCCTTCACAACAACACTGGTTGAACATGCACCCCTCAGCTCTTCTAGCCACTACTCATTACCCAGTTCCAAAGCGGCTTCCACCTTTCAGGTATGTTTAATAGCAATACCCCATTTCTGGTACCAATTTTTGTCTTAGTTGTTATAACAAAAATATATTTTTCTGTCTTTCCCTCATCCTCTTTCCAGAGAACAGTACCCATTGTCAGGAAAGAACTGGAGGACTCATTGTCCTGGGGGTTTGTTTGTCCGACCTCCCCAGCCTGGCAACATCTTTCTTCCCTTTCATGTCTGAAGTATTTAGTGAGCTAGATTTCATGGAAACCCAGAGGAAACTGGCACAGACATATTTAAAACCTTGCCCGTTATCACAAAGCTATCTAGGGCAAATCTAGCTTCAGAACCCATGTGTTGACCTTTATCCTTCATACTACAATCTTATTTTATAGGAAAACTGTGACAGATGATCTACGGCGTAAAGAATACAAATGAAGTGCAGGAGAGAAGTGGAACGACAGACATTCAATTTTCTAAAGAGCACAAATGTGCTGAACAATTTCATTGTCACAGCCATTTTGTAGAATAAAACTGAATCAAGTGCTTAACATGTGCCAGGCACTGCGCTAAGTGCTTTACCTGGATTATTTTTTTCAATTATCTAATTTTTTGACAGATAAAAACTATAAATTCCCCCATTTTACTAGTCCACAGAAGCCAAAACTTGACGGCACATTTGAAATCACCTGGTGGAAGACAGGTAAAAAAAAACTGGTATCTGAGTCGCCCCTCTGATAGAGAAGGACAAAGCTATGCAGAAGGAATTTTTTAATTTTCCCAAGTGATTCTAATATACAGCACAGTTAGAACCACAAGGTTAAATTACTAGCACAAAGTCAACCATGTAACACCTTATAAATCAAATATTTGTACCCAGGCAGCTTGACTAAGGCACACATGTCAACACTGTATTATTCTGCCTCTACTTTAGGTGTACCTTGTAGCATTTCATACTCTCAAAGACCAGAAGAACAGGTATATTTATCCCCATAAGGTAAATGGCACACGTGAAGTACAAAGATATTGACTGACTTACCACGTGACATTGCGATTCAGAGGCAGAGCTTGGAGTCTCACCCAAGACTTGCCAATGTCAAAGCCCGTGGGCAGTTGTCCTTTGTTATTCATCAGTAAAACTGGAGGGTAACGTTGCCTGACTAGAATCTTCACCATGCATAATAGAGAGGTAGAAACAACAGAGGATTAAGAACTGCTCCTGCATAGAACTGGTCTATCTATATATCTCTCTATTGCGATACAGGAAAAATAAGTTCCAGTTCCGTGGTTGCAATGTATTTTCTCAGACGCACACAGTGAGGTGCGTAAGATTGATACAGAATTGAAAGAACACTCTCCATATAAAACTTCAGGTATGTGACTCTTAAATTAATTTCTTTAAACTGGCCTGATAATCTGGGGATCATTTATAACATTATTTCCATGGGGAAGTAACAAACTCACACAAATAAACCTTTGGGTAATAACTGGAAGGTAGGGGATTGTCTGCACTACATAAACACCAGATGTTTATATCATAAATGCTAATTTGTGTGTATATAGAGAGATATGCTTTAAAAATGTAAATATAACCTGAATTCATCTATTGAGAAATATCAGATGAATATAGCCCTTTCTTATCTTCAGAGGGCAACAGAATGGCTTTTAAATATGCAATGTGGCATTAAAGATTGTTTCTTTGAATTATATTTTCCTATTCCAAGCAGCTAGCATCTGTCACGCAAGCCACATATGGTGGTTTGGTTAGTGAAGTGATAAATAATTATAGTAGGAAGCAACCACCTGATTCAATTAGTCATCAATCATTTAAAACACATCAAGCTTTGTTTTGACTGCCAGGGCTTTCCACTAATGAGATAAATCACTGATATTCCCTGCTCAGGTTCATCCTTGATTTTTTTCTCTCTACTGCACGCTTTCTCCCTCCCAGTCTAGCAAGCCTGCTTCAGTCACTTCAGTCTACTTAAATTTTCCAGAAGACATCCTTATTCCTGTACTTGTCATGCCCTCCTGCCCCATCCCGGATCCTGGATGTATCTTTTCTTTCTTTGCATGTTCGAGTGGAGAGGCAGCTTAGACAGCAGGTCTTCCCAGAACCCATCACCGAGGTACCATATGGAATTTCACCTTCAAGTCCCCGGCATCCCTTTAGCACAGCATATTGTGGCTCTGTCATCCTGTGTATCAACGGCCACCTTGCATCCTCTTCATAAATGCATAGATGCCTGCGCTGTGCTAAGCATGATGTGAGCAAGTACTAGGGATGTTAAAGGAGGGAATCTTAGATGCTCCTACTCTGGCAGGAGATGCGAACACATAAATAAGATGATTAAAACATCGTTGGGCCAGAATTCTTGTTTTATATAATAGTTTATTTTAAAATAAATAATATATTCACATGTTAAAAAGTTCCAAAAAGGTAAAACAGTGAAAGTTCTGTCTTCTACCTTTTCTCCCAGCTATTCAACTCCCCTCTTCACAGGCAACCAGTGTTAACAGGTCTCGTGTATCCTCCCCGGGACACTCCAGCAGTCCGTGAACTAGTATATACGCATACATATGTACGTACACATAAGGATTTTAAAACGTTACCCAGGTATTGTAAAAACAAAATAAAAAGGTTGTATAGCTTGCTTTTTCACTCAGTTTTGGTATTTTGTATATCACTTGATCAGTACATAAAGAACTTACACATTTGTTTTATATTTGGACACATACCATTCCATCACAGGGATATATACCATAATTGATATAACCAAACCTTGACTGAAGAATATTGTGGTTCTCATTCTTTTGCCAATACACCTATGTCACAGTGACTAACCCTACATATACATCATGTATGCATATATATGCATGTACGTATGAAATTCTTCTCAAATTGTAAAAATGCCTATTTCCTCACACCCTTACCCCCCTACTACCAAACATCTTATCCTGGCCAATCTGAGATGGGGAGATTCCAAAATCTCAATTTAATTTGTATTTTTTTTTCCTGTATTTTTCTGAAGCCGAAAACGGGGAGAGACAGTCAGACAGACTCCCGCATGTGCCCGACAGGGATCCACCCAGCACGCCCACCAGGGGCGATGCTCTGCCCACCAGGGGGTGGATGCTCTGCCCCTCCGGGGCGTCGCTCTATTGCGACCAGAGCCACTCTAGCGCCTGGGGCAGAGGCCGAGGAGCCATCTCCAAAGCCCGAGCCATCTTTACTCCAGTGGAGCCTCGGCTGTGGGAGGGGAAGAGAGAGACAGAGAGGAAGGAGAGGGGGAGGGGTGGAGAAGCAGATGGGCGCTTCTCCTGTGTGCCCTGGCCAGGAATCAAACCCGAGACTTCTGCACGCCAGGCCGACGCTCTACCACTGAGCCAACCAGCCAGGGCCTGTATTTCTTTTAATATGAGTGAGCTTAGGTCTCTATTCATGTTTAAAAACCATTTGATTTTCTTTTTCTATGAGTTTGTTGACACTTTTTCTGGTTGTTTCTTATTGATTTATAGGAGTACTACAAATCAAGGAAATTAATTCATCTAAAGTGAGTTGCATATGTTTTTACCCTCAGTTAATAATTTATCTTTTGAGTTTGCCTTGCAGAAAGCTAGAAACTTTATAAAACTAAATTAATCAATTTCAGAGTGAGTAAGAACTTTTAAACTGTGACACAAAACACAAAAGCCTTAATTAAACTTTTATTTATTTTTATTTATTTATTTTTATTTTTTTGTATTTTTTATGAAGTTAGAAATGGAGAGGCAGTCAGACAGACTCCCGCATGTGCCCGACCGGAATCCACCTGGCATGCCCACCAGCAGGCGATGCTTTGCCCATCTGGGGTGTTACTCTGTTGTGACCAGAGCCATTCTAGCACCTGAGGCAGAGGCCATGGAGCCATCCTCAGCGCCTGGGCCAACTTTGCTCCAATGGAGCCTCGGCTGCGGGAAGGGAAGAGAGAGACAGAGAGGAAGGAGAGGGCGAGGGGTGGAGAAGCAGATGGGCGCTTCTCCTGTGTGCTCTGGCCAGGAATCGAACCCGGGACTCCTGCACGCCAGGCCGATGCTCTACCACTGAGCAAAACAGCCAGGACCTTAATTAAACTTTTAAAAGTACACTGGCTTTCCAGTTAGAGGAGAGAAGAGAAATTATGGTGTGTTTTTTTTATTTTACTTATTTATTTTTAGAGAGGAGAGAGAGACAGAGAGAGAGAAGGGGGAGGAGCTGGAAGCATCAACTCCCATATGTGCCTTGACCAGGCAAGCCCAGGGTTTCGAACCAGCGACCTCAGCATTTCCAGGTCGACGATTTATCCATTGCACCACAACAGGTCAGGCTATCGTGTGTTTTTTGTTTCATTCATTTCTACATTCACATTACGTGTCATACAGGGAGACATGCTGAGACTACTAAGAATACTTTAAGAAGCAATCAGCTACTATCTGTTGTCCCAGTGTGTAAGGCTGCAAAAGAAATTATCCCAAAACTCAGTGCATATGACAACCGCTTAGTATGTTCATGGATTCTGTGAACCAGGAATCAGACAGGACACATCAGGAACTAACAGACTATCTGCTCTGTGATATGAGATGCTACCAATAACAGGAGGAGACCTGAGCTGGGGCTGCTGGCCTCAGCACCTTTATATGGTATCCTTGTGTTGCCCACGCTTCCTCATAATGTTAGGACAGGGCTCCCAGATGAATGTCACTAAAATGAGACCCATGCTGAAGCTGTGTCAAATAACACACAGCGTCACTTCTGCTATACTCTGTTGGTCAGAACAGTCATAGACTACCCAGGTTGAAAGTGAGAGAAAATAAGGGATGGTAAGGTCGTGGAAGAGCACATGTGACCAGAAATATTGCTTTGTCCTTTATGAAAAACAATCTGTCATCCCTGTTAGAGATCTGTCCTGTAGATATTCAGTACAAAGACCACATCAGTCTCTATCTATAGGCAGAACTCATCTGTGGCACCCATTAGATTAGAGCAGGGGTCCCCAAACTACGGCCCGCGGGCCACATGCGGCCCCCTGAGGCCATGTATCTGGCCCCCGCCGCACTTCCAGAAGGGGCACCTCTTTCATTGGTGGTCAGTGAGAGGAGCACATTGACCATCTCATTAGCCAAAAGCAGGTCCATAGTTCCCATTGAAATACTGGTCAGTTTGTTGATTTAAATTTACTTGTTCTTTATTTTAAATATTGTATTTGTTCCTTTTTTTTTTTTTTTTTTAACTTTAAAATAAGATATGTGCAGTATGCATAGGGATTTGTTCATAGTTTTTTTTATAGTCCGGCCCTCCAACGGTCTGAGGGACAGTGAACTGGCCTCCTGTGTAAAAAGTTTGGGGACCCCTGGATTAGAGGATCATGTCTGGCTTTCCTGTTGCATCACCTAAAGCAGGGGTCAGGAACCTTTTTGGCTGAGAGAGCCATGAACGCCATATATTTTAAAATGTAATACCATGAGAGCCATACAACAACCCATGTACCTTACGCATTATCCAATAAAAATCTGGTGTTGTCCCGGAGGACAGCTGTGATTGGCTCCAGCCACCCGCAACCATGAACATGAACGGTAGGAAATGAATAGATTGTAATACATGAGAATGTTTTATATTTTTAACGTTATTATTTTTTTTTATTAAAGATTTGTCTGTGAGCCAGACACAGCCATCAAAAGAGCCACATCTGGCTCACGAGCCATAGATTTCCAACCCCTGACCTAAAGGATTGCCCTTGCTTCAAGCCGTAGGGTAGGGCAGGTTCCTGAGCCACTTCCAGTGAGTGAGTCTGGTTAGTGCAGTTCCTTCATCAACCCCCTCAGGGTAATAATAGTAAAAACAAGAAACAGTCAATACTTATTTATCTAAAAACACTTCTTTTTTCCACTTTTCAGAGGGTGATTTGTGTATTCATTATTCCTTTTATCAAATATTGGGAAAGACAAGATGAAAAAAATCCTATCAGCCTACTGGATTATGCATTAGTCATTCTGGCATGGTCAATGTTTGGGGGGGGGGGATGCTATTTACCAAAGGCAGATTTTGGGGGATTACCTCTGAGAGAGTTTCAATTACCCATTCTTGTTTTTTTTTGCTCTGATTAGCGTCATTGACTAATCCCATTTTAAAAAGAATTTCCTATAAAGATTTAATTATTTCATACAGAACATACCTTGCTCAGTTAAAATAGTCAATAAATGCAGCCTTTGCTTTGGCTGAAATCCACAGGGACAGTTTAATTTAGAAACAAACAAACAAATGTTGATTTTTCACTATGGCTCTTCAGTCAACATAGCTAAATAACATATTAAATATGAAAAAGAAATCACATGTCCTAAGTCGAGTAGCTAAAATATAAGATCTACTTGTTCTTTGTATTGTCTTTTTTTATTTTTTATTGAATTTATTAGGGTGACATTGGTTAATAAAATTATACAGGTTTCAGTGTACAATTCTATAAAACATCATCTGTATATTGCATTATGTGTTCACCACCCCAAGTCTCCCTCCATCACCCTTTATCCCCTCTTCCCCCTCCTCAGCCTTTCCTTGACCCCTTCCCCCACTCAGGAATGATTTAGAAAAGGATATTTTATAAGGATTTCCATCCTGCTCTTTTGTAAATCGGCTTAAAAACTTGGAAAGATCTGCATCTGTCTAAGTTTGAGTAAGGAGTCAAGAGATGTTATAACAAGACAAATTCCAAGGAAAGGAGGCAGGGAAGATAGTATGTTTTAAAAGACGTCACAACACAAAGAACAGCCCCCACATCTAGGGCACGCTTGCTTCCTTTCCAACGTGTCATCGCACTCATCAGGTCTTCCCAACACATGCATCTCTTCTGCATTTCTTTCAATCCCGGTGCTTTTGGAAGGGTAAGTAGGATGTGACTCTGACAGGACTGTCACTTTGAACTTTGCAAGCAGCCACTGCATAAGGTTTTACCCCAGCCTTCTAGTAATAGGTGAGAATAATTAGAAACTGCCCTCCCAGCAATGAGAGCCCCATGACATCTGATTGTACATTTTGTGCCCTTTTCATAATAAAAGGGACCATTACAAAATCCTTCATGCTGTCCGAAACATGTTTTGAATTAGTCAGAAAACTTAACTGTAGCTCTTTACACTAATTTAGTGTCCTACAGAATCCAAACCAATCCACGTTTCAGTTTTATTTTAAGATTTACACTCTGGTCTGATCATAAGTATCATTTCATCCTGCTCTTTCTAAGTGTTTCTTCCCAACAGCATTAAAGTACTGTCAATTTCAAATTGTCTCCTTATAAATGTGCATATAAGAAAAAATATATAGATATCATATATTATTTGAGCATCCCACGGTGCTTTTCTGGGCTCAACATTATTTTAGTATTCATATTACATTTTATGGAGCTAAGATATATATAAAATAAAAATACAGTACATATAATGAAGATATTGCACACTAGGTATTGCTTAAGATTTCTATATGTAATATATTTAAATATCTTATTTTTACATGTAATATTTTATATATAGTATGTATAAAATATTACTGAATTTATACATCTCACTTAAGTCTCCCCACATCCTCACAATACCTGTGTTTCACACTATGTTCCATAAGGAAATCTCTAGTTTATAGCTGAAGACATGAAGACTCAAAGAGATACAATCATCTGCTCAAGGTAGCACTGGTAAGAAATCATGGAGATTTTTAATCATTGAGATGTATCACCTGCAATGGGAAGAAAGACCTCCTGGCGGCCATGATGAACTACTCACTCCCCAGGACAGACTGTACTTCATCAAGGGGTGCTGGCATATGCACCCTGGATTTCAGAGGTGCTCTGGATGCATGACTGCTAAGCCTTCATCTACAAATGTGGAAAGGGGGAACCATCTGCATAGATTGGGGAGGTTATTTATCACTGAGACCATTTACACTTGCCTGTGTCTGGTGACAAAGAGCATTCTGAGATTTAGGCAGTTAGTGTTATCGCCCTTAAATTCTTACAGACAGTGCACAACCTTATTGTCCACACAGGTAGATGGTCTCATCCCCCGAGCTGCTCAAGCCACAGCACTGCTGCTCTGGGCCTCTCCCCCCGCTTCTGAAAGGTGGAGCTGATTGTGTTTATCTGGTTCCTTTCAAATCACTCTATGGTGAATAAGTATGTCACACCATTTTTCTGCTCGTAAAATCCAAAGGGCCTGGACTTAAGGAGTTGAGTCCCAGCCTCTTCCATGCTGTGACCTAATTCAGAGACTCACATATGGGACCTGAGTCCAAGTCAGATACCATAAAGAAATGAGACCCTTGGGAGGTCTGTGAAGGAATAAGTATATCTTTCATGAAGGAGAAATAGAAAATTTTAATAGCAAAAAAAAAAGGCTTGTGGTGGTCTGCTAGCTTGGGTGCATTTGAAAGGATTCTGTTCCTCCAGTGTCCTGTTAAGTGTACTGTGGAGAAGCCAGCATGCAGCAGGAGAGGACAAGTGAAGAAGCTAGAAAAGGTGACATGTCAGACGCAGTCCAACACTCAATCTGATCACACAGGGTCATTTAGGGACACTAATTCTTTAAATATAAAAATGTATATAAATTTTGATAGTTCCAGCTTCAATTTCAATTGGCTGAATATCATAAACTATTTTTAAAAAGCATAATTAATGAATGATGTATGTGCCAAAACTAGCTCCTAGTACATTTCTGCTCCATGAGCATAAATAAAAACATTGTTTTTACAGTGATATTGTACCATCCCACCAATATCTATCTATCTATCTATCTATCTATCTATCTATCTATCTATCTAGATCTAGATCTAAATATACACACACACTGTGATTGCAAAAACAAATGGTTTTAATACTTTTTAATCAATCCCATAGGAAGTAAGAGGATGACCTCCACCCCAGAGTCACACAACTCAGTTTCTAATACCCCTTGTGGTTCCCCTCCAAGCCTTTACACCATGGGCCCAGGCAACTGGCTCCATGAAAGGCTGTGAGCATGGTGGGATGGGGCTACAAGGAGTCAGGAAGGTGGAATTAGTGCTCTCCCTCAGGTTGATACCCTGTGGAGGGGAGTGCTTAACCAAAAAAAGATTTCATTCTCTGTGAGTGTTGTGGGTGAGGGACTCAGAGCAGGGAATCTGGTGGCTGTGCCTCCAGCTCTCTCCTCCTCCCCCAGATGCAGCAGTCACTCCCTACACACCTCTAGACTACCCTGAGCAGCTCTCCCTTCGCTGGAGCCCAGGGTGAGGGGTTGTGACCTATGATTTCACTTATATGTGGAATTTGAAGACCAATATAAACAAACAAAACAGAATCAGACTCATAGATAGAACAGACTGATGGTTGTTAGTGGTGAGAGAATTTGGGGGGACTGGGTGAAAAAGGTGAAGGGATTGAGAAGTACAGAGTGGCCCTGGCTTGGTAACTCAGTTAATTATAGAGTGTTGTCCTGGTCAGGACATACAAGAATCAACCACTGGATGCATAAATAAGTAGAACAACAAATCCATGTTTCACTCTCTTTTCCTCTGCCTCTGCCTCTGTCTCTGTCTCTGTCTCTCCTTCTCCTTTCTTATCTCTCTAAAATCAATAAATACATTTTAAAAAATGTAAGTGAAAGTTGGTGTAAGGCCAATGGCTGCTGCCATGGCCATGCAGGTTCTCATTGGATTCAGGCAAAAGGTAAAAGAACTGTGGAGCCAGAAAATGGTAGGCTATTCTGTTTATTAAAGTTTCCTAATGGTGAACAGCAAACAGGCAAGGAAGACCACTTCCCTCTCTGTCTCCAGACTCTCAGCCCCCACCAGATTCAGCAGTCCCCAGCCAAACAGTCCAGGTAGAAATCTCAGGGCTCCCAGGCCCCTCCGCATGCGCTCTCTCCCTTTGCACTCTCCAGCAAAACAGGCTAGGGGAAAAAGAAAACCTCCAGCAAACAATAGCAAACAACTGGCTCCTCCCAAACAGGAAGACAGTCGGAATTTGCAATCTGCCACCCTGAGGGCAAGCACCCACAGCCTTTTGCAGACCACACACACACACACACACACACACACACACACACACACACACACGGTGCTGCCCTGTGCCAATGCAAAATACAAGTGAGCAAACCTAACTCACTTGTTTCACACTGGAAACACATTGGTTTGCCCAACAATTGGTAATTACAAAATAATCATAGGGATGTAAATTACAACATAGAATATACAGTCAATAGTATTATAATAACTACATATAGTGCCAGGTGGATACTGGACACAGCAGGGGGAACAGTTTGTAATGTATATGATTGACTAACCATGTGATTGATTAACCACTATGCTGTACACCTGAAATTAATAGAAAATATTGAATGTATACTGTAATTGAAAAAATTATAAGTTCCATTTCTCAACAACTAATCTAAAACTTACAGAAAACTGTAAGCACGGTGCAAATTTTTTCCTGCATCATTTGAGATAAATTGCTGACCTAAAGCTTTAACACCCCCAATACTTCAGTGTGCATTTCCTAAAAAAAGTATTTTCCTACAAAACCATAATACAACCATTTAAAAGAGAAAATTAATATTAATATAGTACCACCTTCTAGTCTTCAGATCCTTTCTGAAGTTTCAGCAATGTCCCCAATAACATCTTTTATGAAAAAATCATCTTGTTACATTTATTTGTCATGTCTCATTAGTCTCCTTCTTTCTGGGACAGGCCTCATTTTTCCTGAATTTTATAACTTTAACTTTTGAACTTGCTAGTTATTTTGTAGATATCCCTTTTAATGATTCACAAATTAATATCGTCTTCTTCATATCCATAACCAAAGGTGTTTTCTTTTTCAGCTCCCTTACCTGAATACTGAAGTTTTTAACTGGTTACTCTGGATCCAGTGTGACTTTGCCAATCCTGGAGACCATTATTAGAATGAATGTTCTAAAATTAGAATTTGTCCTTCCCCAGATTAAGAGCCTTTAATATGCTAGCTTCTTTCTAAAAATTCAGGAGAAAGTTAAGACAATCAATTTTTGAGTTTTACAAATTAACTCAATCTTGCAAAATGATATGCAACTACAAATGAACTCAGGTGCTTTTCTGCAAAAATGTTTAAATAGTTTAGGTGAGGATATCTTAACTGCTTCATTTCCTTATATTTTACCAGACAACCCTGTTCTCGAACAAAAGTATCTCATCCCGAAAAAAAGATCATGTAATCTGTCATTATAGTACACTGTTAATCTTGTCAATTCTGTGATTTTGGTTTCAAAGCCTGGAATACCATCATAAAAAAATACAGTAGGTCGGACTGTCAGCAGTTTTTAAAACTTTCCATTACACAATGTGCACTGTGTCATCTAAAAAGAGAGGAATCAATTTTGCCCCAAGTACGGTGAGTTGAATCAGCAGAATCATCCAAGAGGAGTGGCATTATTGATATAAGAAAGTTTGGTTTCATTCTGTTTCTTGGAATACGCTTTTCAAATATTTCAACCAGCAATATCCTTTAGGTACAGTTAGTTCTAGTGCAGTGGCTCTTGTAATTAGTGTTTGTTTTTGTTTGTTTGTTTTAGTAAGATATTAAAAAGTATCTTGAAAAGCCATCCTACCATTGATTTTGTTTTGCAAATTATTTTATAAAAGCATGCATATAAAATATGCATAATTAAATATAGCTCCATTTTATGACTAAAAGAACATATATTTAATTCTATATTATGTAGATAAAATTAAAAGTATAAGCATTTATGATTAATTAAGGACCTGGTACACCCAGATCTATAATGTTATAATTTTTAAAAGATGT
The DNA here is from genome assembly GCF_036850995.1 of Saccopteryx leptura. Lineage (NCBI taxonomy): Eukaryota > Metazoa > Chordata > Mammalia > Chiroptera > Emballonuridae > Saccopteryx > Saccopteryx leptura. Next base: position 31,579,546 of record NC_089507.1, on the reverse strand, counting down.
ACGAAGTTTTCAATCTTTGATTTCACATCATAAAATAGGAGTGTTTTGAACCATAATACATTGTAAATTTTATTCAAGAGCTCTTTTTACAAAGTAGTCTAATATTTAATGAGTAATATATTTTTCCGTACTTGAATTTATCATGTAAATTTATCATAAAAATGTCAGTGAATCAAAAATAAAAAATTAAATATAAACTCAGTTTCCACTGAGTTTGGCATCAAAGAGCTACAAAATAATAAGTTTATTATTATACTATTGTTATAAAGTTTCAATGATCTATCAATATTTTTTCCTCTTTATAGAAACATTTGTCTCCTTCATTTAGGTCATCAAATCATTCTAAAAATAATCATAATCCAATAAACCAAATTATCATTGATTACATTTCAAATATTATTTTTAAAGTTTATGTACTCAGTAAATTGAATATAAGAATTATCTCATAATAATTCGTTTCCAATGCATTACTTGAAGATTAGAGTAACACCTTACAACAAAATAATTGCATTTTTTTAAAGCCAACCACAAGATAACTCCTCAAAATTGTCAACAAATACAATGAACTCTACGTTATTTTGAAATTCAGGGAAGTTTCAACAACATTCCATATTCCAGTTTATGACATAAAAATGCACACATGAAAGCATATCTTTCATTAATCTATTAATTCAAGTGTTTGTTAATGAATTCTATATGGCCAATTAGCTATTAAATTTTTATATGCCCTTTCTTGTGTTACAGAGACAGAGAGAAGAACAGATAGGGACAGACAGACAGGAAGGAAGAGAGATGAGAAGCATTAAGTCTTTGTTGCTGCTTTTTAGTTGTTCATTGATCACTTTTTCATATGTGCCTTGATGGGGGGGGGGCAGAACAGCAGATCAAATAACCCCTTGCTTAAGCCAGTGACCTTGGGCTCAAGCCAGCAACCTTTGGGTTCAAGCCAGCAACCATGAAGTCATGTCTATGATTCCATGCTCAAGCCAGCAACCCTGTGCTCAAGCTGGTCAGACCGTGATCAAGTCAAATGAGCCTGTGCTCAAGCAGGTGACCTCAGAGTTTTGAACTTGGGTCCTCTGACTCTCTGCTGTTGCTTTATCCACTGTGCCACCTCCTGGTCATGCCCTTTATATTTGTGTCTCTAAAGATAAAATACCAAATCAAAGTTATTATCCAGAAATTTAAAAAGTTAAACAATTTTGAAATTAAAATCTTGGCGTGAAAGGGTTAAATGTCAATTTTTTAAGTCAGTTAGAAAACTGATTAAAATAATCTAATAACTAATCAGAGAGTTTTACTCCAACCATTTAAATCAGGGGTAGTCAACCTTTTTATACCTGTAGCCTACTTTTGTATCTCTGTTAGTAGTAAAATTTTCTAACTGCCCACAGGTTCCACAGTAATGGTGATTTATAAAGTAGGGAAGTAACTTTATTTTATAAAATTTATAAAGCAAAGTTACAGCAAGTTAAAGCATATAATAATAATTACTTACTAAGCACTTTATGTCAGATTTTTGCTAAATTTGGCAGAATAAATCTTTATAAAACAACTTATTATAGTTAAATCTATCTTTTTATTTTTACTTTGGTTGCTCCGCTACCACCCACCATGAAAGCTGGAACGCCCACTAGTGGGCGGTAGGGACCAGGTTGACTACCACTGATTTAAATACTAATCACATGTGCCCTGTGGGAGTCACAGAGAAACACTGCCCAGTTTCCCCTTCAATAAAGGATTTGCTGTCATCTGTGGGGAATGTGGTCAGTAAAGATTCTTTACCTTTCAGCCCTATCCGAGTCTACCTCAGCTGCGGAGACCCACTTCTCTGCAAGTCACACCCTCCTGGGACAGCCCATATCTGGTAACTTCACAAAAAGGAGGATCAAAGCTTGAACAATTTGAAAAGAGAAAAGGGCAACTCTGATGAATACTGCATTTCAGATGTCCTTATAATGAGTTAGCTGAGGCATCAGACCTGTGTCACAGTGCAGCTTCATCTCCTACCCGTTCCTGCTTCTTCATCCATTATCAGAAGCACTGACCCCTACAAATTAACTTGTATCCCAAACACTATCTCAGCATCTGCTTCCAGGATACCCAAGCTATGGCAGCCCTTTTAACACCTAAGGGAGAAAAGCAAGGCTTAGTCAAATCTACGGTATCAGAGATGGTATTATAAAAATGTGGCAAAGAGAACACTGGGTTGGGAATGAAAACTGAGAAGCCCAACACAAGATTAGTCTTTATTACTACCTTAATTTGTCACCTCTCACAAATTGCTGAAGACCTGGGTGACCTGCTCCTTCACTCATCAGATTGGGAGACTGGCTGATGATCTCAGCACCCCTTCCAGATCCGCCACACTGTAAACTAACCCAGTAGTTCCCGAATGCCATTTTATGGGCTCCAGCCAGTCCATTGTAAGGCTTTTACCAACCTGTGGAAAAATGAGAAACGTAGGCTGAAGTAATGAATTTTTCAAAGAATAATTTAACTAATTACTTAATTAGTTTTATTTCTGAATCAATTCATTTTTCCTTTTAAAGGTTTGTTTTTTTTGTTTGTTTGGTTTTTTTTTTGTATTTTTCTGAAGCTAGAAACAGGGAGAGACAGTCAGACAGAATCCCGCATGCACCCCACCGGGATCCACCCGGCATGCCCACCAGGGGCAACGCTCTGCCCACCAGGAGGCGATGCTCTGCCCCTCCAGGGCGTCGCTCTGCCGCAACCAGAGCCGCTCTAGTGCCTGGGGCAGAGGCCAAGGAGCCATCCCCAGCACCCGGGCCATCTTTGCTCCAATGGAGCCTTGGCTGCGGGAGGGGAAGAGAGAGACAGAGAGGAAGGGCGGGGGTGGAGAAGCAAATGGGCGCTTCTCCTATGTGCCCTGGCCGGGAATCGAACCTGGGTCCCCCGCACGCCAGGCCGACGCTCTACCGCTGAGCCAACCGGCCAGGGCTTGTTTCATTTTTATTTCTTTTCTGGTTGTGTTAAAATATCCTCTTTTGGAAATAAAGAGGTCAGTTGGCAAACGATACTGGGGGCGGTGGACATCGTTTTGTTTTTAATGTTTTACAGGCCAAGTCAAAGTTGACAGATTTATTATCTCAAAATTCTGCTGAATGGCAAACTTCATTGTGAGTCCCCGATCTCAACCTTTCACCACAGTAATATTCACAGAATTGAAACTGATTGACAATGTTTGATTTAATTAACACTGATACACAAAAATGAATTAGGGAGAATAGTAGGCATGGATTCATGTTCTAAGAGCTATGCTTTGTGTGAATTTACATATATTTCTGGTAGGCTTTTGCATCCTAGAGAGGGTGGTACTTCAACGTATATTCTCATTAAAATGTCTACTATTTTCTCCTCTCAAAAATGTCTTCTGTTTTCTCTCAAGTCTAGGTTTACCCACTTTAAGTGAAAAAATTCTTAGAATATGTAATCCCCAAATTTCCATTCCTCAACTCTTTCAGTTGACCTCTCCAAAATTACTAAGAAATACAGAAATAATACTTATCTCCATCCTCCTTCATTTATCTCAAAACAGTGTCTTCTAAGTAACCACAATTCATCTACCCTAACCTAATACCATCCTTCTTCTTAATAGCTATCTTAACATAGTATAACAAAAAGCTCAGTGGACTGAAAGTCAATATATATATATATATATATATATATATATATATATATATATATATATATATATATAAAAGTGCCAAGTGGTACTGTAATTAATAAAGATAAAGTTTTAATAAGCAAGCTTATTCTATAGTGTGAGTCCATCCTCAGAGGATAGCAATCCTCCTACCTTGGTGACCAGTACTATCACTACTTCTTGTGCCAACTGGTGTGCGCAACTCCTGTGCACTCTCTTATCCTCAAAAGCAAGTCTTTCTTTTCTACCCTTCTGTTGGCTTTCTGCAGTTTCCTCAGGCCTGCCCCCATCTCCAGTCTGGGCTCTCTTCTCCTGGACTTAGTTGTTAGCACTTTGCTCTAGCTCATGAACAGCATCACCATCTGCAGGGTGCTCTGTGGCTGCCCTCCCATGTCTCTTGCTTTTATTCTTTCTACTGCACGCTCTTTAGGTGCGATTTTCCCTGTTCTTGACATCCCATGACCCTTTAAGTGTATTATTAAGTGAATCCTTATTCTCCTTTTTGTGCTAGTGCTTTTCTTGAAAAAAGTTTAGCATGAGGCTTTCACTGATCAAACCTATTATTTTAGATCCTACATTCAAAATGCTGCAACAACTGACAAGATAATTGGCACTACACTTACACTAAGAATTTCATTGAAAACGTAGTATTGTTTTTCTTTGAAAAGAGCAATGACTCTGTGTGTCATTAAAACATAAATATCTGTAGTTTCAATCTTCTGGATGCTCACGTAAGGTTTTCCACTCTCTATAAGGACCGTCTCTGGCCTATTTTCATCATCTGAAGCATTCTAAACAGACACATTTTTGAATTTATTTAAATGAGATGCATAGGTAATTATGGTAATCTATTTACTTCCAATCCATTTAAGTTTTAGATTTTCATTGGTGAGATCTCACCATAATGAGACCAGTAACCTTACCTCTCACCCCAACCCTATGTTAGGGTTGAGAACCTTTATTCCATCTGAGAGCTTTCTGTCATATTTCAGGTGAGACACTGGAGGATCACCTAGAGGTTTTTGAGGTTAATGCCAAAGGATGCCATGACCCAGCATGAAGTCCAGGTTTTTTTCCCAACTCTTTATAGATGAAATGACCGTATAAATTATCCCCACAAGTCTTTCTGTGATGATATTTGTGTTGCAAGAGCTGGAGGGCAAGAGAGGATATGATAGAGTCTTCTTTACATCTTAGAAGATTTTTCAGTTTCTTAAGAATAATCTAAGCAGCGATTTTCAGCCAGTGTACCACAAAAAATTTTAAAACATGCAATATCTGACTATTTAGTCAGGGGCACTGATTTCTTTTTTTTTTAGATTATTAAATTTTAAAAATGACAGCCATCACAGCAATAGCCTTCCAGTGTAAATGAATCATAATAAAAACTTTTTTTTTTTTGCCAGATCTGCAAAAAATAAAATTTTTGGTGCACCACAGAATTTTAGTAGTTTAATCTTGCCATGAGCTGAAAAAGGTTGAAAATCACTGATATAAGACAATGTTGTAAAAATGCCCCTTCTTTTAAAAGAAGTACAAAATTAGAAGCGTGGATAACCACACAATTGTTGTGAAGACCAAATATGATGTAAATAAACATATTTTGGAACTTTTAAACAGTAAGGATAAGATAAGATAATAAGAAAAAGAATTAAATTTGAGTCTAAACTTTAATGAAAGTGTGCTTTGAATCTAAGTTTTAATCTAATAAAAGTATGCTATACTAAAAACAGAAGCATTATTCTCTATATATATTAAATTTATACTTCATAAAATGTAAGCCAATAAGAGTTCTTTTATCTTCAATAGTTATTAATCGCTCATTTTATTAGTGTTTATTTCATACCCACCTTCAAAAATATTTAAAGAGCTAGTAAACAAAATAATGAGAAAAAAAATTAAAAACCATTATGAAACCAAAAAGATTAAGGAAAGACATGCAAGAGTCTTCTGGATATCTTAGAAGTCAGGAATAATACATAAAATAAAGAGACACACTGAAGAAATACAAATATAAGAAAAATATTGTTCTTCTCTTCTAAGAGCTTAAAGCAATGAATAAAAAAATATATAAAGAAATAGTAAAATTATACCATAAAGTCAAGGGCAGAGGTTAGAGCTTGTTTCTGAAAAAAGGTAAAGATTCATTTTTCTGTAAACTCAAGGGCTAGATGATTGGTAAAGCTACAGACACATTTTAAGAGTAAGAGACAAGGCTGGAGAAAATATATTTTAGAACTCTTCTTACTAACATAGTAAATAAAGTTATCTGCTTTGCAAGTGGGCTTATTGTTTCAAGTTCAGTAGAAAATGTTGGCAATGGCCATTGAGAACACAATAAGAAATAGATTTTTCATTATATCTGTCAATAACAGTAGTAGTCTATCAATATATAAAAAGAAAGACAGCTGATTTTTTTTCTTAATATAATGCAAGAACATTCTCTAGTGATCTTCTTTTAGATCAGATTATATTTAGTAGGCCAATCAATTTCTATTAATAATTCTGTATAGGCAGGTTTTTTTGATTAAATATACATTAGAGGAAATTATTTCTCTCCCTTTAAAGTCTAGACTTAAGATATTGTAGACTGAATCCTTAAACTATATGAAAATTAACTATGTTTATTTTATGAGTAGTAAGTCTCATAACTGGCCCTGGCCAGTAGTTCAGTTGGTTAGAGTGTCATCCTGATACATCAAGGTTGTAGGTTTGATCCCTGGTCAGGGCATATACAAGAATCAACCACTGAATACATAATTAAGTGGAACAACAAATCAATGTTTCTATCTCTCTGTCTTCCTCTCTATATATAATCAATCAATAAATAAAAGAAAGTGTCATAACGCTAAAGGCTTATATCTAATTTGTACCTCTAAAATGACTTTTCATAAACCATAATAAACATATAACCTCTTTTTCTGTAAACTATAGGCTACTTATCCAGAACAAAAATGTTTGAACATGTTAATTTTCATGTAGTTTAAAAATACATGTCTGGACTATGGACACAGAGCATACCTTTGGTACCATGCTTCTTTCTAATTCCTCCAGTTCACTTGTTCTTTTCAAACCTGTTTTTGGGAAGCATTCTTAGGCATTCAGAATCAAATTCTACGAAAATACCATTTTCTCCCCAGAAGCAATGTGGACAGTTTAGAGGTTATCCTGGAGCTTAGAAGTTGCTGTGGCTGAAGGACCAAGGCTCAGAACTCAGTTGGGTTTGAACTACACAAAAGGTAAAATTGTAATGATAAGAAGAGGTATGAACATGCCATCCAGATCCTTTTTATTGGGTTTTCATTGTTTAGGTAGAAAATTTTTTTTAGTTTATAGAATATTGAATTAAAGGCAAAAATTTGAATTAGCTTAAATTTCTGTCAATTTTAAAATGATTAAATATTATGGAACAGCATATTCATGCAACTGCTAAAATATGGAAGTTCTATGTGTACTGAAATGGAAAACAATCACAAAAATTATGTAAAAAATAAGTTGCAGAACAGAACACGATTAAAAAATTTGGGGGGGGGGGCAAAGCAACAAACAAGTATATGCATATGTTCTTATAAAGAGAACAAAAATATTTAGAGGACACACAACAAATTTAACAGTGGTTACTTCTAGAAATAGAATTGGGTAGCAAGAAACTTCCACTTTTTATTGTATAGATATTTTTATTATGTAGATATCTACACTGTTTAAATTTTGGAAAAATAGATTTACAATTAAACACAATCAATGAAAATTTTTATAGAAAGAAAATTTATTGAAGACAAGAATAATCTTCTATTTTTATACTCTGGCAATTTCCATATAAAAATAGTAAATTTTTTTTATAAAATTGACTACATTAATATCTCCTTTCTGATATTGTCAATTAGATGTGACCAAATATACAGTATATGATTCCTTTCAGTTCTGCTTGTCTTTCTTGCAGCTTTAAACTTCTTACTTTGCAAGTATTTAATAAGAGTAGATAACTTGGTTGGAAAGTACCTGGGTCTTGCCACTCACAGTTCTTGCTAATTTGGTAGAAATAAAAAATCTCATGCTCCGCCCCAGTTTTACATTTTAACAAGAATCCCAGTAGAGTCACATTTCCATTAAATATTAAGAAGCAATGCCCCATAAGACTCATCTTGAGTTTATGATTCCATACAAGTGTCTTATTTTTATTCAGATCATGTGTTGATGGAGAATCTGCTAAGGTAAGGATAGAGAAGATGAATAGAGATTAGGAAGGTGGAAGCTTCTTATCCGTATTGCCTTTAATGAGCACATGGTTCCAATTCTTTTATTTATTTAAAGCACCTCAGGACAGATAAGAACAAGATAGATCACAAATTCAAGTATGTAACTTTCCTCATAGATAGAAGACTGCATGATTCCTTATGATTTTTTACACTAAATTGGAAGTGGCTATTAAAAGATTTGCCATACATAATATATACTGTTTGTATAAATATTTATTTATTTACATTTAAGTGAAAGGTCAGAATGTAAAATTCTGGGTGAAATTAAATGTATTTATAGTGAAATAAATAGTTTGGGCTATAAAATGACAAAATCCCAGAAGTACTATTTTCCGAGTTTATCTGAAGTATAAAATACTTTTGGAATAAAGTAAAAAACAAGGCCACTAGCCATTGTGAATAGCACTGTCCATTCAATTATTCTTTTTCTATTGACTTATACCACACTATATAAAAAATGTAACATGATATTGCCTGTCAACTTGTAAACAGTAAAAGCTTTTGAAATAAATGAATACTGCAAGTCTCTTTTGAGTATGGAAACTTTCATTTTCTATAATATTATAGATTAAACACCCTGAAAACTCTTTTCCACAAAACAAATAGAAATGCTGGGTAAAATATAACATACGTGCCTACAAATTTAGAGCTGTATTAGGAAAATTTAAATAAAATCCCTGGAGTCCTAAACCAAATAGTTCATTGAAAGCCGGAGTGTTCATACACAAGAATTGACACTCAGTAGCCACAGGGAAGTTGTTGCTACCAATAACCTAGAGTTTGGAGTTTTGATGCTCCTAAGAAGACAGGTGACAACCTGTGCAAAATGAAAATTGGAACTGATATTTCACATAAAGACAGAACATTCAAAATCCTACATCTTCTGTGAAAGGATCAACTTAAAAACGACATACATCAATCAGCACAAGAAGTATATTATGAGGTTCTGGTCTAGACACCTGGGCTCTGGGTGGAAAAATTAGTCTGTAACAATTTATAATCATGGGTCAAAAATCATATGTTATCAAAGTTTCATTTCAACCTCCTGTGTTTTCTAATAGACTAGAAAATAGAGTGTTCTCAAGCTAATGATAGCCCAACAGTTTCCAGCCAAAGTAAATTAACAACCTGTCTAGATAAATTATCTCTCATGAGGTGACACAAGACTCCCACAGATAAAGCCTTCTTATGACATGAGAGTAAAAAGGGCAAAAAGCAGAAATATTTAAAAATACCATTATTAGATATTAATGATAGAGTACATTAAAATATATAGAAGTATAAATAAAAAGTAAAAGAATCAAATTCTCATAAAAAAGGAATAAGCAATAAAAGAGCCAAACAGAACACCTAAGAATGAAAAACATAATGAGTGAAAGTTAAAAAAAAAGCTTTATTAGATGAACTAAATATTAGATTAGCCATAGTTAATGAGAAAATTAACGACCTAAAAGAGATGATTCATAATATATTCCCCAAAAGTAAAATGGAGAAAGTATAAAAGAAAAATTAAGAGTCTAACATAATAAATCCAAGGAATACAGAGGATGAGAATTTAGAGAATGAGGAAAAGACAATTATTCTTAGAAATAATGCCTGAGAAATTTCTAGAATTGATGAAAGACATATTGTTATTTTAGATTCTCTAAGAATTTCTAAATAAAAATGAATCCACACTTACAAATATATCTTGTAGTATAATCATACAATTCAAAACTAAAGGGAAAAATTTAAAGATAAAAATTCAGATTATTGCAAAAGGACAATAATCAAATACAGCATCCCGGTGAAACAGTATTTGTAGAGAGTTGAGAGAACAGAGCTGCAACCTATTACAGTGATACCTTGAGATACAAGTTTAATTCATTCTGTAACCGAGCTCGTAAGTCACTCAACTTGTATATCAAACAAATTTCTCCCATTTAAAATAACTGAAATAGATTTAATCCATTCCAGCCCTGTGAAACATCCCCAAACCATCCTAAATTATGAAAAAAGACATGTTTTTAATTAAGAAAAACACGTGTATACTTTACCAATGCATAAAAAAATATATGAAATAAAAGAAAAAGTGTTATTTAGTACTGTATTCTTACCTTGGAGACAGATGAGTGTGGCTAACGGAGGTGAATGGTGGAGGAGGAGGGAGGGAGGAAGGGATGCAGGCACTATAGACCGTAAACTAAAACTGCACTTTCTTAACACTAAATGTAAACTAAAACTGCATTATCTTTACTTTAAACAAAACTAAAACTGCACTTTCTTTACTTAAGATGAAACCACAAAAATTTAATTGTAAAAAAATGCAATTTCTTAACTTTAAAATTAACCTAAGCTTAACATTACATATTTTTCATTTAATCATCACCTGTTTTTGTCTTTTTGGCTGCACTTTCGGCAATTTCACTTGCAGGACTTTTGAATAAAAATCTATCCAAAGAGGTTTGTTTTTGCCTGCCTTTTAAAGTATTATGGAAATGTGACAAACAAGTGTCATTAAAAAGTGCTGAAGCATGACCAGTTGAAACTTTTTCTGGGTGTTTCTTTTCAATGAAACTTGAAAGCTTCTCCCACATTGCCAGCATGTCTTTAATTTCACTTGTAGAAATCACTTCCTCCGACTCTACCTCCTCCTCACTACTAATCTCTTGCAGAAGTTCCATATGTTGCATCATCTGTAGCTCCGTCATCTTCTCAGTTGAGAATTCCTCCTCATATTCCTCAACGAACTCGTTTACATTGCCCTCATCTACCTCCAGACCCATTGACTTTCTGAGGGACACAATCTCCTCCAATGCTTCTACCTCAGTCTCAATCTCTAGTTCAAATCCTTCAAAGTCCCTGTCTGCAAAAACATCAGGCCATAACTTTTTCCATGCCGAGTTCAAGGTTCTTCTTGTAACTTCTTACCATGCCAAGTCAATAATGTGTGAACATATTATGTTGTAGCGATCTTTCCAAAATTCTCGAAGGGTTAGAATTGAATGGGTAAATCTCAAGATTTACCTATTCATAAAAAACTGCTGCATAACCCATGCCCTAGCATTGGCATGTCACATAACCTGCAGTTTTTCTTTAAGAATCTTGTGAGTCTTAAAGGCTCAAGGATTTTCGGAATGATACACTAGCAGTGGCTTTACTTTACAGTCACCACTAGCATTTGCACACACTGCAAGGGTCAGATGGTCCTTAATGGGTTTATGGCCTGGCAGCTTCTTCTCCTCTGTGGTGATGAAAGTCTTCCGGGGCATTTTTTTCCAGAACAATCCTGTTTCATCACAGTTGAACACTTGTTGGGGGATGTAGCCTTCTTTTGCAATAAGCGCAGCAAAACATGCGATGTACTCCTCAGTACACTCGCAGCTTCACCATGCCTTACCACTGAGTGATGCCAGATATCTTTTTGAAATTTTCCATCTAGCTGTGACTTGCCTTAAACATATCTCCTGCTGCCTCTTTTGAGGTTGATGGTTCTTTCTTCTTCAAGTTGCTGTAAATAATGTGTGCCTTTTCTCATATTACAGTCTCCATCACTGTATCTCCTGCCAGCTCTTTCTCTTTCACCTACACCAGCAGAAGCTTCTCCATTTCTTCATGGATATTTGTCCTTAATTGGGACAGAATTGTAGTTCCTTTTGCTGGATCTGCACTTTTGATAGCATCCTTTTTTTAAGGATGGTACAAATTGTAGATGTATTGGGGTCGTACAGCCTTGCAGTTCAATCACTCAAACACCACGCTCATGTTTTTCTATTATTTCTTGCTTTACTTCTATCAACATCATTCTCTTCTTCTTCTCAACACTGCCCTTTACACTCACTTTCTTCGGCCCCATGATAGCACACAAAAAAAGTTAGTAAAAATTGAAAAAATGATGCAAGAATGAGTATAGCGCATTGATTTGACTTGATTCTGTGGGCAATATGTGAGAAAGAATGAGATGCTGGTGTTGTGCTGCTGATACTGGACCTGTGCGCCAATGCACCAACTAGTGACAGCTTCCCGAATCACGACTCATATCTCAGAATTTTGCTTGGATCTTGAACAAAAATACGAACCAAGTTGCAGCTTGTTATCTTAAAAAAAAATTATATCTTGATCTGCTCGTATCTCAAGGTACCACTGTAATAGTAATGTCTAATAGGGGAATCTATACCAGGTAGAACTAAATTACTACAGAACTATGGCACATGAAGTGAAAAATAGTAACATGAGTTATTCATTTTAAGGTTTTTGTATTGTTCTACAGAAGAGCAAAGATGCTTATTTTTTTAAAACTAAACTGTTCAATAAAATATATCATTAAATTTTTAAGGTAAAAAATTTCAACAATAGAAGAACATATTACAGCTAAATCAGTAGAAGGGAAATGTCAGAATAAAGAAAATGTGAATAATACAAAAGGTATAAAGAAAGAGGAGGGGAAAGGTATAAACAAAAAGAGAAATTAGAAAATACTCAGTATAATGGAAAAAATAATTTTTATTCTTGGAGATACAAATTGTTTGAAGATATATTCATAAAACATAACAGAGATCTCTGCCCAACCATCTACCCCCACCTCCATATACATATTCCAGACATAGTTTGGGATAGAAGGTGGAACTTTATCTAACATTAAATCAAGCACTATCTTAGAGTTGTTTGATTGCAAACACTATTTACTGATTCTCAATAATTTAAAGAAAATCACATTTTATTGAAAGAGTATTGTGTAGCTTACAGATAAAAAAAAATATATATATATATAAGAGCTAAACTCTTTTCTATCAAGAAAGACAGGAACTGGAGTTAACAACTGGCCAATTGCTTTAGGGTCATAAAACAAGAATGAATGGACATCCAACCTTGTTTCACTTCTCTCTAGCTTCAAATTACCAGTCTCATTGACCCAGACAGGTGGATAATTTATTAATAAATACACTAAGAACAGAAGCAATTGGGCAGAGCAGGAGGGATGAGCAGGGTTTCCCAAAGGAAAATCAAGGGGTCATGACTAAAAAAGAAAAAGAAATCCTAACCCTGAAAAAAAATTACCAAAACTAATTCAACTTTATCTGCTGGATCTTTGTCTAAGTGTAGCAACAATTACTATTTGACTGAAAGGAGGTATACATTTCTAGAAGAGTTATTAAATTCTTTTTTTCTCTCTTTTAGTATTTATTCCAGTGATCACAAATCAAATGACTTCTGGCATCCGACAACTCAAGGAAATAAGTAAAGCATTAGTGTAATATGATGATAAATTAAACCTGACTTTCAGTGTTGGGAATAAAACAGGAAATGGTGAAGGTAAAGGAAGATGGTAGAGCCCCAGACTCAGCCCAAAGAAAAAGAGGTTACTCAGCTCACACTATCACTATGCAGATATGAAGGCCAAGTAGAACCAAACCTTAAAAAAAAAAAAATTCAAGAGACGGGTATTTATGCAAAATAGCCAGATATTTACTTTGATATCAATTTTTAATTGATATTAGCAATGGATTCAATTTTTAAAATTACTTCATGAACCAATACCAGACAGCTCAATTAAACACAGTTGCAGAATCAGTTTTGTTACTAGCCATCTGTGGATTGTGGCTTGTGGATCAGTGACTTGTGGATTCTCCTGTCTGAGCAAGTGGTGTTGCAAGAGTCTGCACCTCCAATTCCCTCCTCCTATCTTTTGTACTATTCTCAGTTATATATTTTACTTTTCTGTATATTGTAAACCTCACAAGTTAATGCTAATAGGTTTGCTCTAGACAATTATAGTTTAGAGAGCTTAAAAGTAGAAAATAATATCATGTATCTGTACCTTTTATGATATTTCTTTTTCTCGATAGCTTTTATTTTTAAAACTGTTTTAGGTTCACAGCAAAATTAAGTAGAAAGCACACAGAGTTTTCATAAACCCTGCCCCCCCACATATGCGCAGCATCACCCACTGTCAATCTCCACACCAAAGCAGTTCGTCTGTTGCAATTGATGAAACTTCACTGACATCATTATCATCCAAAGTCCATACTTCATATTAGTATTCACTCTTGGTGGTGTCATTCTATGGGTTTGAACAGTTTTAATGACATGTAGAGACCATTGTAGGATCAGACAGAAAGAATAGTTTTACAGTCCTGAAGATCCTCTGCGTTCTGCCTAGTCAAACCTCCATTCATCCTAACCCCAGGTAACCACTGATTTTTATACTGTATCCACAGTTTTATCTTTTTCAGAATGTCATATAGTTATAATCATACAGTGTGCAGGCTGTTCAGATTGGATTCTTTCATATAATAATACTCATTTAAGGTTGCTTCATGTCTTGATAGTTTATTTCTTTTTGGTATTGAAAAATATTCAATTATTTGGATCTACCACAGTTTATTTATTCATTATAATTAAGAATATCTTGGTTTGTTCCAAGTTTTGTTGATTATGAATAAAGTTGCTATAAACATCCAGGTGCAAGATTCAGCAAAAACTGAATAAGTTTTTTGGTAAATACCAAAGAGCATAATTGCTGAATCATTTGGTAAAAGTATTTTTAGTTTTATAACAAACTGCCAAAATATTTTCCAGAGTAGTTGTACAATTTTGCATTCCCATCAGCAATTAATAAGAGTTCCAGTTGCTACACATCTTGAGTTTAGTGTTTTCAGTATTTTAGATTTTGGTGAAATTCCTTAATGACATAAGATGTTGAGTATCTTTCCATATGCTTATTTGCCATCTATACATCTACTTTTATAAGGTGTCTGTTCAGAAGAGCTCTATATTTTAGATAACTGCTTTTTTCAAATATGTCTTTTAAAAATATTTTTCCTAATTTATGTGTTGTCTCTCATGTGTCTAGATCTTCACTTTTTAAATTAAATTTATTGGGGTGACATTGGTTAATAAGATTATATAATGTTTAGGTATAAATTTTTATGATACATGATCTGAACATTGCATTGTGTGCTCACTACCAAAAGTCTGTTTCTATATGTTTATCAATATAGTCATTTTTTAATCTTCACTTCAAATTTAATATTATTATCTATTATGATATTTTTAAAAAACTATGGTTTTCCTCATATTGTCAATAATATGCCATAATTCTTATTTAGTTCATTATTATAGAATCCATTATAATTTTTAAAAACAATGATAGTTAATCTGGGTTATCAGCCTTAGACATGTTTTAAGCAAATATTAAAATTACTCTTAAAAGTTTCCAAACTCTAAAATTAGCAGTTATTCTTGCCCTAAATTTTAACTTATTATTTTCAATACACACAAATCCAATAGCTACCTAGAGGGGAAATATTAAAAATCAAATAAAATCAAAGGGAAAGAAGAGAAAAGTAGAGTTATTCCAGAGACATTTCTTTCAATTGGCTCAAAACAAAAACTATGTATGAATAGCATTTAAAGACTATCAAAAAATAACTAATACTTATTTTCACACTGTTAAGCTGAAAGATTCAATGGTTGTGTGGAAATTCTATATAAAAGTATTTATTTCACTCTGGTGGATCACTAGGAAATTTCAAGCTTCATTATCTTTTGTGTGAGTATAAGTAGCTGTATGAAGACCCTGCCAACGACCTAGGTTACAAAAGTATACTCAATGAAAGTTTTTGTGCTTTTTTATCTTTATCATTTTTGTAATAAGTCTTTGCTCCTTTCTCACAACACAGATAAAGATATACCCATTATTCTGGGTATATTTTTTTGTTCTAGGGCAATAACTATTCAAAAAATATTTTTAAGTGAGCAGATAGCTGGGGCTTTGACCTGAGCTAAATTTCTGGAGAATGAAAAATTTTGGCACATGATAAAACAGAAGACCAAAGTGAAAATCTCCAAGAAAGAAAAACAGCAAAGACAGAGTATGAATTATCAGGTCCAAAGAAGATGGGCTTTAGGTGTGAAGTAAATAAAAGTTAACAACTTGGGATAAATAAACAGGACAAACTCTTTAAGGTATAATAAATAAAAAAAAGTAATATTATAAAAAAATTTTGATCTGTCCTTTGGTCAGGGAGGAATTTGTTAATGAAGAGTCCAGTGAAAGACCAGAAAGTACAACCAACATCAAGAATTATTTCATTAAAGATACGGCCATGTTGATCTGAATCAATAAATTACAAAGAAGAAAACAGGTATGAAATTTATGGACCTTAGCCACAGAGAACATTTTATGGTTTTGACCCCAAAAGCAAGGGAAATAAAAACAAAAATAAGTGAATGGGACTATATATATATCAAACTAAGAAGCTTCTGCACAGCAAAAAAAAAAAAAAAAACAAAACCTACAACAAAACAAAAAAGCAGCAAACTGAATGAGAAATTATATTTGCAAACAACAGCTTTAATAAGGGTTAATGTCAAAAATATAAAAAGAACTCCTAAAACTCAACACCAAACAAGCAATCCAATTGGAAAATGAGAAGACGACATGAACACATACCTTTCCCATAAAGACTTACAAACAGTCAACAGATATATGAAAAGATCCTCAATTTCACTAGCTATTAGGGTAATTAAAATCAAAACTACGAGATACCACCTCACATGTTAGATTGGTTGTTATAAACAAGACAGGTAATAACAAGTGTTGGGAAAGTTGTAGAGATAGAGAAACCCTTATTCACTGCTGGTAGGAATATAAAGTGGTTCCTCAAAAACTAAGAATAGAGTTACCATATGACCCAGAATCCTTCTATGGGTTATTTATTCCCAAAACTTGAAAACATTTGTTAGCTAAGACAATGGTCCCCAATGCCTGGGCTGCAGACCGGTACCGACCGGTCCATGGGCCATTTGGTACCGGTCCGCAGAAAAAAAATAAGTAACTTACATTGTTTCCGTTTTATTTATATTTAAGTCTGAACGATGTTTTATTTTTAAAAATTGACCAGATTCCCTCTGTTACATCCGTCTAAGACTCACTCTTGATGCTTGTCTTGGTTACGTAACACATTTATCTGTCCCACCCTAAGGGCCGGTCCGTGAAAATATTTTCTGAGATTAAACCGGTCCATGGCCCAAAAAAGGTGGGGGACCACTGTGCTAAGACATATGCACCCCCATGTTCATTGCAGCATTATTCACAGTGGCCAAGACATAGAGACAAGTGTCCTTGGACAGATGACTGGATAAAGAAGACGTGGTACACATATACAATGATACACTACCCAACCAAAAGAAAAGATGAAATACTGCCATTTGCGACAACATGGATGGACCTTGAGAATATTATGCTAAGCAAAATAGGTCAGTCAGAAAAAGCTAGGAACTATATAATTTCACTTATATGTGGGATATAAAACTGAGACTCATGGACCCAGACAACAGTATGGTGTTTACCAGAGGGAAGTGGCTGGGAGTTTAAGGGGGCCAAAATGCAGTGACATAAATGGTTGAGATTGGGTGATGGGCACACAATGCAATATACAAATCATGTATCATAGAGATATACATCTGAAACATATATTATATGATCCTATTAACCAATGACACCCTATTAAATTTAATTTAAAAAATATATTGTTTGATTTTTTTTTTTTTTTTTTTTTTTTTGCTGACTGTAAATTTCTTGAAGGTAAATGGAAAAAAATTAAAAAGAAAGAAAAAAACTTAGGTTTAGGTTAATATTTATTTATAGTTTTTTACTAGTAGACTGCCATTAATTAATAACATCTTTGCAAAGAAAAAACTTTTTCAAACGTTACACATATAAATAATTATACAACTTTTCAGCTCTCTTTTTATTATTTGTTTTTTCTTGTAAAGTGGTCTTCTTTTGGGCCCATTTTATTCAGACATAACACTGTTCTTTTGAAAAATTTTGTACAATGGTTTTACTTTCATGAGCAAATAAAATTTTAAGGGAATAAATTTTTAAGTCAATGTGTTTGCCTTAGAAAAAATAAAAACAAAATTACACTTTAAATAAGCAAAAATGCAACATTTACCCACAGAAACAGAAACCTATCATGAAACTGCTAAACAAAAACTTAGAGTGAGGAGCAACTCAATTTCACACTGTGCAACTGAAATGTACTGTAAGTAATTAAAATTAATGTAATTGAAATTGTCTCAATACCATGGTTCAACAGGTCATTTAATATGTTGCACTAGAAAATCGTAAAATTGTTTTTAAGAAAAACAGAGAGAAGACAATCACCATATTTCATCTAATTCAGGTGTCATTTAGGATTATAACACAGTAAAAGTTTGTGGTCCACACTGCCCTCCACTTCAGAAAGTAATATGAGCATGATTTCTTGGAGGAGGACACTTTCTTAACCACCACCCACTGCCACCCAAGATGTGTTTAGTTGCATTGATGTTTATGTTTTCAGAAAGTACCATTACTTTCTAATGTTTCTTATGGTCATGAGTAACTATTTGTGTAAGAATACATAAAATGCTCATCTACCCATTCCAGTATAAGATCTAAGAGGGCAGGGACCATTATTGTCTTTCAGAATTTGCAATGCCAAAATTCAGACTTAGCCTAGAATGAATGTTTAGAAAATACTGAAATATAAATTAGTATGGTAAATGTATTTGGTACATAAGAGAAAGCTATGATATATAAAGTAGATGACTGGTAGATAGAGACATAAATTTATTCTTCAAATTAAAGAAAAATAAAGGTAATTTTATTTTAATGCGTTGTTAGTGTCACATTGACATTAAAATTAAATTAAATGAAAATAAAAAGTACCAACCACCCGAGCACATGGAAGTGAGCTCATGTTAGTTTGCACTCTTGCAATAGCAGACATCGAGTCAAAGATTTGTATGTACAAGGAAACACTAATAAGGAAGCTTGGGCAAGTGAGACAGGACAGTAAAGCCCATAAAATGACTGGTAATAAATAGGTGGATTGCTTTGGAAAACCAGTGAGATGTGGCTCAGAAGTGTCCCAGCATAGGGCATGGAGGCTAGAACATTTATCTAACAAGTTCAACTCCTAATCAGTTGAGAGTTTAGTGGTAGCAAATGCAAGCTCTCTCGGTATGTTTCAGGGGGTAGTTCTCGTTGGGCTTGGAATTGTGAACCAGAGCTGCAAGTTAACTCAGGCGGGTCTCAGGGAATAAGAAGAGACTACCAGAATCTGCTACAGAGTACTAGCGAGAACAGAGACAGTGTCAGAAGAGCCCCGTCTTTGAAGGAAATGGTGGGGTTAATGCCATTAGTTCCCACAGAAAAAGCTAATTACTATGACTGAATGCCAAGCCTGACTCACATGGTTCCTTTGATGTCAGAAATTTTAATCAATTGTTTCCCCTGGAAGCCATGTCTGAAAGTATTGAAATACCACCGAAGAAAGGATTCTTTGGAATTAGAGTAGACATTTCCAAGACCAAATACTATTAATGGTTATTTAATTAAAAGACTGTAGTGGGAATTTCAACTTGAGCTTAAGCTGTATTACCCTAGGACTGAAAAATGTCTGGGAGAGTAGAGAGCTGGCAGAATGGCGCCACCTGGGTTCTCTTTGTTTAATGTAGCTCTCTCTGTTTCTGGGGTAGAACTCACCTAGGAGGATTGAGATATATAAGGCTTGTTCTTGATAGAGTCAAATGTCGGTCATTAGGATTATCTGCGGACCCAACTTCCGAAGGTGCTATCCTGAGTCCTAATAAAAGGAGTCTAAAATAATGGAGTGAGTGAAACTGAAAGGATGTGATCCCCTCAACTCTCAAACAGACACTGACTTCATAGAAACAGGAAAGAAAACGGAGATGTCTAGTTTGGTTTGATGGGTACCAGTTGCTTCAGACAATGGCAATTTTGGGCAGGTGAACTTGTAGGGGATTCATAGCTGGATCAGCGGACGTAAACTTGAATGCCCATAGCCGCTGCAGTCATTGGAAATATAGGCTACCTTACACCAGAATTTCTCTGGAAATGGGAAAAGTAAAGAAAGGCAACATCAACTATCACTAAGTAAAATATAGTATTACTATATTTTAAAATAGTCTGAAGAAATTTTAAAATAATTTAGAAGGTATGTTTAAGAAGGATACAGTAAAGTTTATGCAATTTGAGGAGAGGGGAACATAAAAGATTTTTTTTTCTGCAGTTGTGTGACTCTTAGTTGGTATGATCTGAAGAAACCCAGTTTGCTTTAGGACTGATAAGAGCTTTTCAAGAATTTACAGTCATTTTAAGGTACAACAAGGTCAGAATAAGGAATCACTGGCAAAGCATAATCTCAATGTACATTGAAATTTTCATTAAAATTTCTAAACAATCAACTAGCCTATAGCTTTTTCAAAGCACCTATATCAGGCCAGGAGGGTCACTCATATTGCTATGTGTCATTCTAAACCCCAGACTACATCAGAATATTTACAGCCCTGAGAATAGCAATCATTCCATGAACAGTGCATCTAGAAACAGGTCAGCTTAGTTTTGTTGGCTCCACCCTCTTCCTTTGTTTCAAATTAGCTCTGAACATTTTGTCATTGTGCCTTTTATTAATTTGTCTCGTACAATCATGGAAGGAGTTTTGGTGACTATCTTTATTTGGAATATAATTCCACATTCAGGAAGTTCTTAATAAGTAGAACATTCATAATATTAGTCTTGGAAATACAAAACAAACTCCTCTTGGTGGCTATAACAAGGAAAACATTGCTTTGTGTAGTGAAGTTTTTCTTAAAAAATATCAGTGTCTTTGGTAGAGTTTATAGCAATTGACTTCTTAGAAAGCATATAGAGACCAGAAGAGAGTTCAGAGGAAGTAAAAGGCTACTTAAAGATTTAGAACATAAGAACTATGTGGAAGTGCTTAGAAAACTAGGATTTTGTTTTGGAAAGAAAACTACTGTACAGGAAATTATTTCTTTCCAAATCAGAAGGCTTATTAAGAGCAGAAAGATAACCACTTGTTGTCTATGTCCAGTTAGAGGAAGATAAGAGGAGAGTGGGTGAAGGGAGAGAAAAGATGTGCTGTTAACAGGAATGGTAACCCTGGGACACAGGGCTGGCAGACATCGTGAACACATACATGCCTGTGTGTATTTGAAGTAAATAATGGGCTGCAAAATTTAAAATTCAAAAAGTGGTCTAGAGGTTTCTCAGAATCCCTATGCTTATCTTCAAACAAGCTAAACAAAAAATAGTATTTCTACTTCGTCATCCCTTTGTCTTAATTGTATGTCAGTATCATCAAGTTCTTATTCACTGCTTTTCTTTTTCACAATAATTTATTTTATTGAATTCAAGTTTGGCTTAATTTTCAAGTATCTTAATATAGACAATGCTTGTTGGACATAGGAAGTGAAAGATAAATAAGGCTAGTTATTTTAAAATATAAATATTTTGTACAGCACAATGCTTGCTTCAAACAAACTCTTTTGTGATTGGTCAGTAAGGATAAGCAGAGCTGCTCTGGTTACCAGGGAGTGAGAGACTAAGAGGCAGAGGGTAGGATGGGTTCCTGTTGATCTTACCTCCTCCCTGCTCTCATTACCTTGACTTCCAACAAGCCCCAAGACATCCTGGAAGGACCCTTATGGCTTTTTGAGCATAGTTTAAAAATCATTGACCCAGATAAGAATGACATATTGCAATCTGGTAGTGCTTTATAGCTCACAAAATGATTTAAAGCACATTGTCTGTGTCCTTCCTGCCTCAGCATTCAAATTCTATTTAAGTATATCATTTACAAGCATCTGGTAACGACTTTTTAAGGGTGACCATGAGTCTAGTTATATTAATTTAATAAGAAAAAAATAGGTTAATCTAGAATTGATCTTTTTTTCCTTAAAAAATATTATAGGACTTT
The DNA here is from genome assembly GCF_036850995.1 of Saccopteryx leptura. Lineage (NCBI taxonomy): Eukaryota > Metazoa > Chordata > Mammalia > Chiroptera > Emballonuridae > Saccopteryx > Saccopteryx leptura. The sequence continues at coordinate 31,557,848 of NC_089507.1, read as the reverse complement.
CTAGGTCTATCATTTTTTTGGAAAACATGTGAAATGGAAAGTGCTTATATTGCATAAAATACAATAGAAGATTCTACTACATTAGAGTTTGATATCTCACCAGGGCCAACTTCTCCATTAAACATAATAGGTACAGTGTACAGGGCCTGCAGTTCTTTTTTGGGGCCCTTAAAAATGTTTTATTATTTTTTTAACTAGAATTTAGATAATGGATTAAGCCAAAGCAAGTAGTTTACTGTATAATATTGTTATTTTATTTTGATTGCTTTGTATTCATCTCCTGTGTAAGGTTGGGATTCCTGACCTAGCATTATAGCAGTTGCCAAAAACATGATGCTTAACACTGGAAAGATGACATAGAGAGCAGTTTATTAGTCACATAAACTCCAGGCCTAGGAGAGGAGCACACCGCACCATGTACAATGGATGCATTCACAACATCGTGAACAATTGGGTGCGGTGGGAGCTGGCTTTGTGATAATCAGAGGATGCAGTGCCCTCCGGCCAGGGACTGAAACCCACCACTCAGGGATAAACAGGACCTATGCTTGGTCCTTTAGAAATAGAAAGATTACTTGGCTAGCAGACCTTATCCATGTGAAGAGTAAGAAAGAGAATTTAGGTTAAGACATTTATGATCCTCTGGGTTACACCGGATGTCAAGGCAACATTTAATATTGAAGTTTTTACATCTTTGCACCACATATATTCATCTTGATACCAATATAGTCATAAAATACATTTATGTAATATATATATACTTATATTTTCAGTAATTATATATATTTATTTAATGAAAGGAGGGACCCACAAAAGAAAAAGTACCTAGAGCCCATGAAAGTCATAAGAGGTTCTGTTTGGAACTGGTATAAAACTAATATGCTACCTCTGCTTCAGATTGAAACAAGTCCCTTAATTACCTTCAACTTTCTTCACAATCTAGCTTTGTTCTTAATCTCCAATTTAAAAATAATTGGGTCCATACATCAAATGTTACTGCCTGAAGGACAGGTAAGCGAACTGTTTAGAATCAGAATATGTGATTAATGTGGCTTTCTTTCTTGAAAAGATATTCTGTGTAATCTTGATCAACTTTCTCAATCTCTCTGAACTACAAGTACCTTATCTGTAAAGGAATAGTGTAAAGATGAAATCAGCAAAGCAATGTCCAGCAGGGGTTAGATGCATATAAGTCACCATTGCAATCATGTGTCTGACTTTAATATATCAGAACATTCTTGGATTTTGCCTGACATTAGTAGCACTCAATGCATATTAAATGAATGGATGGGAAGATAAATAAATAAATTTACATATAGAGAATTATCCTTGTCTTTACTCACACTGTCTTCCTTAGCTAGCATGTCTTTTCCCCTCTTTGTTTATCTAAGTTCTGTCTTTCTTTGGAAAACCAACTTTCATCTCACTAAATTATGTTTTTTAAAGATTTTATTTATTCATTTTAGAGAGAAAGTAGGTGACAGGGGAGGAGCAGGAACATCAATTGGTAGTTGCTTCTCATGTGTCCCTTGATCGGACGAGACCAGGGTTTTAAACTGGTGACCTCAGCATTCTAGATTGACATTTTACCCTCTGAGCCACCGCAGTTCAGTCTTACCAAATTATTTTTTAACAACTTAACTCTCTTTGATATTTTCTCTGAATTTTTAGAAAATTTATTCTCTGAGACATTTTGAGACATTCTCAGTTTATTTTGAACTGAATCTATGTATGATGCCTAGATTATTAATTCTTTAGATTATTTCCTATCCACCTGGGCTGCAGAACTTTATAGGTTAAAAAATATATCTGTCATATACCTTTTTGTTTTCTTAGCCCTAATATAATTTCTTGCTCACAGTCAGAACTGAGTCAAAGATAAACACGAGTATTTTCCTCTTTGCTCTTGTTCTCCTACTTGTTTTAGTTGATAGTATTCTCATCTCTCCAGTCATTTAGACTCAAAGCATCAGTTTCCAAGACAAATGTAGATTCTTGCGGACCGTGGAGTTAACATGATCCCCATGGTCTGAAGGTAGTTCTACTGTCAGAGAGCACAGATGCAGAAGAGGGGAAGGTTCCCGTACCTAGAACACCAGATCTGCTCCCTCCTCCTGCTGATCCAGGGTTCCACGTGGCTTTGGTGTTTCTGCAAACCCTTTCCATGTACCGCACTGTCCCTCAACCACTTGCACTGTTCTGTCTTGGAATGGTTTCTTACACACCCCAGTCCTGTGCTCTCTAAGCGAGGCCTTCATCACTCCCTCCTGGATTATTGAGAAGGCCTCTAAATTGGGTCTCTCTGTCTCCAGATTCCAACTTCTGTAACTTATCCTAACTCTTATACTTGAATTATCTTCATAAAAATAGTTAATTTACCCAAAAAATAACCTTTTGATCAAGATATTCTGTTGTTTATTTAGTATTCCCTTGTTTATAATATAAAGACCATGTCCAAATACTTTTGCCTAGAATTGTAGATTCCTTTCAGTATTTTAGTAACTATTTTTCCAATCTTATTGAATATCATATCACACCCCTTAAACATTGTGCAAGCTGGGCTCGCGAGTCTCTGAAAGACAAATAATATTTCCTGGTTTTTTAGTCATATTCAGGTTTCCTCTATTTAAAATGTCTGTACATAAATTGGTCTATTAGCTTATATCCTATCATTCTAAGTTCAGTTCAAATCTCACATATGTTAAGTTTTTTTTATATCACCTTCAGGAAGACTATATCCCCTGCTCCCTATGCTTTCTAATTTTTACACATTCTGTCCATTCATCATTATATAATTTTCACAATATATCTTAAAATAATGTGTAAGTGTGTGTGTGAGACAGAGAGAGAAAGAGAGAGAGAGAGAGAGAGAGAGAGAGAGATTCTCTGCTAGATGATGAAATTCCATTTAATAAATATTAATGTCTGATTATCTTTCCATCCTTAATAGTACTTGGAATTATGCCTTTCCCAAAGTAGTAATTAATAAATGCCCTGAATAAAATTTTTTCCTGAATTAAGAGAGGGAAACCCTCTAGGACTTTAGTGTCAGAAACAAAAAATTACAACTAGCTATGTCCACCTAAAATGGACCTAAAAGTCAATAAATGTTTCATGAATTATCTCCTTAATCCCCTTAATTTCCTTCTTCTAATTTGAATGTAGACATTACTTACCCTTATACAAAGAATTTTACAATTATTAGATGAAAATTCAATAAGTAATAAACTGATTTTTCCCACAACATTTTAAAAAATATTTCTTAAGGAAATATATTTCACAAATAAAAAGTTCCATGGATTTTGGAGTTTTTGAAATACTTAGGTTAAACAAAGTTGAATCGATCTTTTGCCACTGGTTTTTAGTACATTTTAATGCATTTTGAATGCATTGTGAATATCAAACAGACAGAAAGAGTGTATAGAATTCCCTAAGCAGATCATTGCACAGAAACTTTCTCCCAGAGCATACTGCATACAGATGGGATGGTGTTTGATGAAGCATTTTTGGAAACACTCTTCAGGTGTTAATCTATCTTAACATGAGTATAAATCTATTGTAAAGACTACACCATTTCTGTGAGAGATAGATAACTTTATTACCAACATACTCAAATAAGTAAAAGAACATCAAAATATCTCTCTGACAAATTAAGGATTCAATTAATATGGTACTTCCTAATGTAAGCCCTGTTAACAATTCCTTTTAATATCAATGAGACTGTATCTATGTGGGTCAAAATCATTAGATGCTTGGTTTAAAAAGCACACAAACACTTTTTCAGTACAAAACCATTAAAAAGTTTTCATAAACCTGAGTTTTCTGCATAACATTTTTAATTGTATGGGACCTAACATTTAGGGACTGAGGAAGCCATTGAACAACCTGAAGTCATTTAATTTTTAAGCATTTATTTTTTTATGCAGTAAAAATTCTTTGTTTCACATAGATGTATAGAATATAATCTATTTTTTAAATTTATTTATTGATTTTAGAGAAAAAGGGAAGGAGAGACAGACAGAAACATCAACCTGTTCCTGTATGTACCCTGACTGGGGTTGAACCTGCAATCTTTGCTTATAGGGACAATGCACTAACCAACTGATCTGGCCAGGGCTAATCTAATCTATTTACAAATATCTATATCAGTGGAACTGGCATAATATTTGTATTTTTGTGAATCAGTTATATCCTAAAGTTAATCATATGGTAAACATGAGATACTTGAGCAAGAATTAGTGATTAAGGAAACAACTAATGATCACTAGCCCAAATACTTAACTGAAAAACATACTAAAATTGATTGATTTGGTCATAATTGTGATAGAAACATTGTCTTACTATTGTTTTACCATAAACCGAAGAGAGGTTTTACGCATATAGAATATACAGTACACTTACGCATATAGAATATACAGTACACATCCAGAAGAGGTTATATGGGTCTAGAATACTTTAAAAGGTTCTGCTCACTGGAGGTGCTAGAACATTGGCCGTGGTTATTTTTTACTATTATCTCAGTCTTCAGATTAATTTCTAAAAGTATATGTTTATTGAGTTTACTGTATGGGCATCAAAAATACAACAAAATAATTAATACTAAAATAATATTATGGAATAAAATTACAGGTAATTAACAGCTTTTACTATATTTTTCTATCCTATAAGCAGTTATTAGTAGGATTCAGAGTTTAGCCATGGTTTTAAGCTGATTAACCATAAAATAAATGGGCTACATTGAGCCAGCACTACTCTTTCTCACTTGAAACAGGGACAGAAGATTGGCTATTAAGTATCCATGTGTAACTACCGTATTTTCCCATGTATAAGATGCTTCCATGTAAAAGATGCACCTTAATTTTGAGTCCTGAGATCTGAAAAAAAATGTATTATATAAATTTATTGAACTCAAGTTTTATTCATCATAAAATTCATACAACTCCTCATCACTGTCAAAATTCCCATCCATTAGCTTGTCCTCATCTGTCTCTGATGACGAATCACTGTTTTCAACAATGAATGCAAAAAAACAAGCACAAAAAAGCAGGAAATGCAAGTTAAAAAAAATCTACAACCACTGTATAAGACTCACCCAGTTTTTAGACCTAATTTTTGGGAAAAGGGTGTGTCTTATACATAGGGAAATATGGTATGTTCTATGTACACTCTGGAATCAGCCTCTGAGTGTAACTGAAGTATAACATACTTTTAGCAGCTGAGGAAGGCCATATTATTCCAGAGAAAGCTTGTATGGAGGGAAAAGGAAAAGGTGAGGTGAGATGAAATAAACATTCATGGAGAAACAGGAGATAGAGAGGAAGAACTGTTGAGGGAGAGAGAATACTTTCTAAGTTCTTGTGACTTCCAAGTTCTCTTTTCCAGTCTTTCTTTAGGCCTATCTCTATTTCAGGTTTTGCATATTTTGAGTCACTCTTGTGATCTGATGTTTTTAAAAATACCTAATTTGCTCAAGCCAGCTCACGTTAGGTAGTGCTATTTGCCATAGTAAAGTTTTAAACCCTGCATGCAGACAATTAACTTCAGCATCATTGTCTATACAGCAAGCTACTGCCAATGCTCTGGAGTCACAGACCACCAAGACACCCTTGTGAGGGGCACTGGGTTTAATTTCACACGGCAGCAAGGGGGAGCGTGCAACAGGAAGCTGTGGAGCAGCAGAGAACGTTAGAACACACTCATCACAGGATTTAGACTTAGGATTTGCGGGAGAGGTCTTAAGAAAGCTGGCTGTTGCTCTGAACTGAATGTTGTCAGGAAGTGCAGGTAATTCTAGGACTGGAAATCGTAAAAGTCTTATCTAAGAAAGAGAGATATGAGGTGGAGGCTTATGATGTAATTGGTAAAGAAACAGTTACTCATCTTATCTTAACCACTTAGTGTCACTTTTGTGGTAGGACCATGAGTTCTACAATCAAGCCAATTAAATTAAAATGTTAACCCTTCCATTTACAAATTGTGTGACTTGGTTGAGTGTATGGCCAGTAGTCGCCACAGTCATGGCCATTCACATGCATTGAATTCAGACAGACAGTAAAGAAACAGTGGAGCCAAAGAATGGTGGACCATTCCTTATTAAAGTCTTACACTGGCCGATGAGCAAACGCACAGGGAAAACAATTCCCTTTTACTCAGGGCTCCCAAAGCCACTGACACATTCTCTGGTTCCACAACCAGGAGAATCTTCTCAGGTTTCTTCTAGAATCAAAGGCCACACCAGTCTCAGTGGAGCTAAAAGCCCCTCAGCTCTGGTTCCCCATCTACACACCTTCTCTTTCTGCACAAACTGGCTTCTTCCTCAGCACCCTGCATTTTTTCCTCTCTCACTGCAAACATGGCTTCTCTTCTTGCCCCTTGTCCTTCTTCTACTCTTTTCAAAACTTTCTGGCTCAAAAACTTCTCCTCCAGCAAACATTAGCAAAACAATGGCCCTTCCCAAGCAGGAAGGTAATTTGCAATTTCATAGACCCACATATACCTGGAACTGCCCAGCCCCCAATGCAAATTTTATGTAAGCGAGCAAACATAAAAATCATATTTTACAAACTTATTTGACCAACAGTGACTTTGGTTGAGCTATTTAATCTCTCTGTGTTATAGTTGTTTTATTTATAAAATGGAGGGAAGAATAGCATTTATCTGATAGGGTTACTGTGAATAATCAAAGAGAAAATATACATAAGAAATTGATCAGAGCTGTGAAACACAGTAAGTCCTCAATAATATGCACACACAAGACAAACTCAAGCACACACACACACACACACATTTCACATATAAAATTCTCAAAATGGCCTGGCCTGTGGTGGTGCAGTGGATAAAGCATGGACTTGAAACACTGAGGTCACCAGTTCAAAACCCTGTGCTTGCCCAGTCAAGTTGTTGCTTCCTGCTCCTCCCTTCTTCTCACTCTCTCTCTTTCTCTCTCTCTCTCTATCTCTCCCCTCTCTAAAATGAATAAAGTCTTTAAAAATAAATAAATAAATAATGGTTAAAATGGCAAATTTAAAAAAAAATTCTCAAAATGTTCTATAGAGAATTTAATAACTTTTAAGGAAAATATTTATAAAAATGATAAAAATGAGCTCATCTTACAAGACAAATAGTCATTAATAGTAACAAATATCCATTAATAGTCATATTTTTCTCAATTTACAAACAGATATTCTGTCATCTATTCATTTCCTAAACTCCTAATTTATGCTAGATTCTAGGAAAACAAAGATACAAGCACAAATCTTTGATATTAGGTGGTCATTTTTTTAAAAAACCCAGCACTCATAAGCTTAGTGTTTCTATGCAGTTTTACACTGCTGCTTAAATATTTAAAATTTCAGAGTCTAAAGAAAAGTAATGTCATGGACTGCCTAGGGTGATTCAAGAAGTAGACATATTTTTTACAAACTCCATATTTCCTGTCTCAGTGTAGAAACAGGTCTTTTGTGATTAAGAATGAATATATGCTACTCTAGGTCCAAAAGTAGTGAAAAAGTAGACTTGTTTAAAAGTAGGGGCTATAATCACTCAATCAGTGTTTTTCTTCCAGAAAGTTGCTCCATAGCAAAGTTGCCAAAATAAATCATCCAGATAAAATATTGAAATACATTAAATTTTAAAGAGAGAAATACTAAATATTGCACTCTCCCAAATATATTACCACTTCTAGATTTATGTTAGTTTTTAAAAAGATTTCTCTTTTGTTATTTGAAGTACAATGACTACTGGCACACATTCTGTAGAAATGATAAACACCAGGCACATATGTGAAAAATTAAACAAAAATCTTGAAAGAATACCACTAATCATCACTATGCATGAAATAAATGCTTTACAATAGAAATGTTATGCTTACTTCTTTTTAGCTTTTTTTTCTTTAAAAAGTACTTTTTAAAATGAAGTTACATTATAATGTCTACATGTCAATAGTCCAATGGAAAAAAAATACAAAGTGTTGTAGATACTATTCCCTACTACATCAGTTATTAAAATATGGGTACTATATTTAAAAGTATCTTTTATCAATTACATCTGGTGATTGCAAATGCCTCTTAGTTGCATTCAGATAATGAAATTGAATGATAAGATCTGAATAAGTACTCAGATAAATTTTTCAAGAAGCTTCAATATAATTAGTGCCATCTTTTCCAATAAAGTTGAATCTCTTCTAGGTAACATTTATAAGTACTTGCCTTGTGTCAGGCACTGTGTAAAGTGATTTACATACATCATATAAGTTTTACTCAAGCAGAACACCATGTGAAATACATATCGTAGCCACCATTTCACAACTGAGGCACTAATTTCAGAGATCCAATTGACTTGCCCACAATCACATGAGTAGGAGGTTGTAGGTCTATTAAAAGCCAAAGCTGCTGCTCTTAATCACTAAGCTACAATGCCTCTCCTTGGCAGCCTTATTATGTAAGTACTTTGTATATGTGAATCCTTCCATTATCTCATTTACTCTGTACAACTACTATACTTTTTTATTGTTCGAAAATAGTTTATACACAATTTTATTTAAATATATGGACAATCAGTGGGCTAATGCTCATTCTAAAGGTGAGAAAATAGAGTTCAAGATCATAATGTTTGTTAAGTTAAAACTAGAATCTAAAGTTAGGTTTGTCGATTTTCTTAAACAGATTTGAATATTTGAACTCAAGCTTAATAAATACACTTTGAAAATGTAATAAGAAAAGTTATAGCAGAAGAACTAAGATTAGCTATATTCTGACCCTAGCATGAATATTTTAACATACTCTTAGAGCTACTGAGAAAGTACTGCAGGAAAATACCATCATCTCTAAAAGTCTACATTGTCTATGGATTTAGTTGTTAACGGTGGGTGTGCAATACAAATTCTTTTTAAAAACTGAAAGAATATTAACCTACTGAAACACTTGTATGTGAATTATTGTTTACACTTATTTCTGAACTTAGGTAATTGAAAGCACTCCCACTAAGCTGTCTCTTATTTCAGAATTACAGGAAAAAATTATCTCTATCCACAAATTACATTTAATAAGCACAGTTTAATACATTTTATGATAATAATAAGACCTGTGAACTGGGTGAAACCTTTTTCATGTGACCCTCCCTTACACTCCATCACGCCTATTAGTCCACAAAAGAAAGAATGCAGATACTAGTAATGGTATGTAGCAACAAGGGAAGGCAAGGCATTGGGTGGATCTTATCCCAGGTCAACAAAACTGTATAGTAGAAAGTATAAATGATGCTGAAAATTAAGAACATTTAGAAAGAGAACAACTCCAAAAATATTTTTTAATGAAACTCAGTTCTCTTTCTAGGAAGATACAGAATTTAAAATCTCCACACATAGCACCCTCAATCTCCAGTATACAATAACAACAAAATCTAATCAACTGAGCAAAACAAAAATGTGACTCACAGTCAAGAGAAAAAACAGTCAAATGGAAACAGGTTCAAAAATTACCCAAATGTTGGAACTGGCAGAAAAGTACTTTAAACTTGATGGACAATGGTTAAAGAGACAGAATAATTCAGGAGAAATTATTTTCAAAAGTAAATTAAAATTAGTAAATAACCAGTAGAAACCCTAGAAATGGAAGCTATAATATCTGAAATTTAAATATATATCATTGAATAACAGATTAGATGCGATATAAGGAAGGACCAATAAACCTAGAGGCAAGTCAAGAGAGCAATTATCCAAACTGAAGTACATCAATAAGAAAGATTAAAAATAATTTAACAGAGCTTTAATGACCTGTGGGATGGTGTCAAGTGGTCTAACATAGATATAATTGGAATATTAAAAGGAGAGAAAGAATGGATGAGGAAAAAATATTTCCAGAATATTGGTTGATTTTTTTCCAACCTGGATCAAAAACAGTAGCCCAGGGATTTAAGGTTCAGCAAACCCCAAGCAAGATAAGTAAAAAGAAAGCCACAGCTTATGCACTTCACACAAAACTGCTGAATACTAATGATGAAAATAATCTTAAAATCAGCCAGAAGGAAAACATACATTGCATACAGGGGTACAACAATAAAAATCATGATCAACTTCTTATCCAAAATAACAGAGGCCAGAAGAAGGAAGCTATTAAGGAGGAGGATATGAACACCATTTAAGCTCTGAAACATTTAAGCCTCCAGGGAGGAGAAGTACACAAATATCAACTTAAATATATGTTAATTGTTTATTGTTGCTTTCACTGCATTTGTTTTCCATTATTATCCTTACATGTACTTCCACTAAACTGTTATTTTAACTGAGCAGAACAAAATGCCTTTGCCTAGGATTTTATTTACTAAGCCTACTTTATTTGTGAGCTTTTGCCGTTATATGTTACAGATACAGTACTTAGGAATAGACTGAATCCTCCCTCCTCCACTCTCAATACTAAATTACCAAAAGAAGACTCTAAATGCCCTTATTGAAAGTTCAGGTGTTGACTTCTGAACTAATTAAATGTCATTAGGGTCTAGGTCCGTTGTACAAATTGTCAAATGCCATTTCCATGGACTTTTGGATGCAGAGTCAATTGTCACAGAAAAATCTAAGAAAACATAATGAATGTCTTTCACATATGCTTAGAACAAGGCTTCAATCCAACTATTTTCCCAAGGTATAGTTTAAGAAATAAAAAGTTTGTTAGACACCTCTTATGGAAATCTTCCCAGATTTTATCTTTCCCTCATTTGAGCTGTCACTTCAGCCGGGGGTTCTGTGTGAGCTGCTGCCCCCTTTCCACCGGCACTCCGGACCACCCCTCTTTTCTTGCTAGTACTGTGTGCTCCCAATGCCCTGCCCTGGTGCTCTTCTGTTGAGGGTGTAGGATGCTTTTGAATGCCTACAGAACACAAAATAAAAGAGAATTTAACACTTTAGGGGAAGTTAGGAGTTAGTGAATAAATTCTTGTCCTTTTACCTTCCCAGTGAACTTTACTAGAAGCCTAAGTTTCTGGCTTCTCATTAAATGGTCTGGTAAGAGCAAATAGTCAGACTCACATTATACCGGTCAGTTCAAAAGCACATCCTCACAGGACTCTCCAGACTGCCTTAACTCTCCTGCCCCTCACTTCTGCTCCTTAGGAGCTCACTCATTAATCAAGGCAAAAACGTAATTTTTTTGTCTTAGGCTCTGCTTAGTCTAGAAAATCAGACTGCATCAGGATAATGTTCTTTAATTTACTGATTCTTTCAGAGCAAACAATAGAAGCTGAGAAAATGAAAGCATTCATATACTTCATATATTGCTTCAAAAACATTTATTGAGTGACTATTGTGAACCTCAAGAAGAAAATATACAAACTAAGAAGGGCTCCTGGTAGCTAACTGGGCCTAAATTTAAAAAAAATAAAGTCTAGCAGCCAACTACACAGGAACCTCTCACACACACTGCAATTCGAGAAAAGCCTCTACTGAACTGCCTACCAACAACACTCTGTTTCTACCATCTGAGTCAGTCCTTTTAAAGCAGTTCTGGGGATCCCATTTCAAACAGTAGGACTGAGTCTTGACTCATCCATTGAGAGCTGCGCAGCTCTGACCAACCAGAGCAGCTCTATTCTGACCAATCAGGACAGCGCCTTTTAGACTAATGAAACTGTGAGGGTTTGGAGTCCTCATCTGCATGAAGATAGGCCAATCAGAAACCAGGGTGGGACTTCTATAGTCTGTCTATAGAAGCCAGCTCCCCTTTGGCTCTGGGAGCACACTTTTCTTTTCCACTGAAGAGTGAAGATTGCATTTCCCTGGCTGAGCTGAAACATGGAAGATGTCTCACCAGAGCAGAGAAGACTAGCATGGAATGGAGCAGAACAGAGCATATCAGATCAGATCAGCACAGCATAAAGCAGACCAGCAAGGAGCAGAACTGTCCAGGGAGGGGCCCGGCCCCAGGGCTGCCTCACAGCCACGCCGTATCACAATTGAGCTGTTTTGCACTGATTGAAGTTTCCCTTCACCACACCCCAGATTGAAGATTCCTGTTGTCAATAAATTATTACCAATAACCACTGGTTGACACTATGAAATGTCAAAAACCACACTTGCTGTTGCAAATACAGTAATACATTAGAGACACTAATGCCTTTGACCTCAGGAAGTATACAGTCCCTTTGCAGAAACAAAAATCAAGTCAATAATTAATACAGTAATTAGAAATTGTGCTAAGTGTTAAAAAAGAAAAGGAAACAACATTCTGAGAAATAAAACACCTACAGGTGACTCTTTTGGCTAGGTCTGCATGTGTAGATGTTTAACAGAATCCTTAATTGCATTCAACAAAAGCTAACTCTAGCTGGTTACCAAAAATACTGAGTGTATCAGGTATCTTACAGTACTGTTGGGAGGGATAGAGAACCATGCTCCGAAAGAGACTATTCCAGAAGCAACCCAAAACCACACAACAGAACGCTCTTGATGAAGAAACAGCGGCTGATGTTTGTGCTGCCCTACCATGACCAAAGTCAATCATTTCTGCTGCCCACCAATGTCACTTTGGTATGAACCACTTATTTTTAACCAATGGAAAACTACTACCATTCCACTGTGGGGGGGCACACCTCTAGTGCCTTCTGTAACAGCAAAAAGGGAAGCACCACGTAGCTTTTTTTGAGTTTATTGAGAGTGTGTCTGATTAGTGAGTTCTGGTCATCTATCCGCTTCCTAATACAAGGGAACTTGGGATTCTGAGTTATGATGTTTCTGCTGGGCAAGTTAAACTCGTGCTGTGCAAATTTTCATAAAGGCAGCAATCATAGGACAGATGCATTTGGAGGGTACACAAAGGCCTTAGGTAAATTACTTCCCCAAGTTACGATGCAAAGAACAAACAATTAAAGACAATTTTACTGTGAAGTGGAACAACAAGTCTATTCTCCGATCTAGATAGAGATATAATGGGGCTATGATGAAGAGATGATGTATCTGGATCACAGACACATGGGCAAAGTAAACCAAGCTGAGGTCGGAAAGATGGCCAGGGCACATCATGAAGGACTTCAATGCATGTTGTTCGTTAAATCCTGCATAGTCACCCTCTGTTCTGTTTTTAGCGGTGAGATGATTTGGAATCTATGTAAATCACAACTATGATTTTGGAAACTCATTTTCTCTCCATTGTAAAGAGTTCAGGAACCCAATAAATATTCATGTGAAGTGAATGAATGGGTACACAAGATGAATTTTCACATAAAGGTTTAGGTCTTAAAATTGGAATATTTTAATAAGAACCGAACATTTTCATTTGGATGCTAATATTCTGAAAATTGTTAGTATATGACTAATAATCATGTTCTCCAACAATTTATGATATTTTGAAACATAGAAATACAAAATATTTTACTGTAATCTCTTTCTAGGTAAACCATTACTCTATGCATATTTTCTTAAATCACAATATAAACCTACAAATAATTATTTATGGAACTGAAAAATCTGTTGCAGAGTTTCTGCATGCATTCATTTTTCTATCAGTAAAAAATTGAATTTTAAACATTTTTTTCAGAACACAAGCTTGGGCAATATTTCAGGACAAATAGTATGTCATCTTAAAGCTCTGAAGGTGTTTATATAGTATACTGTGTGAAAAAGCTTTATGATGTCATATTATAGATCTATTTCATACAAAATATGTTAATACTTCAAATCTTTTATTCTCTTTCTGAAATGGCACATGATATAACAACATGTAAATCTTTTACATTAGGAAGAAATCTGCTTTTTTTTCTATAACAAAAAATAAACTCAGTTTGAAATGTCTAGCTACTAGCTAAATAATTTTTGAGTTTGTAGCTAGAGATTACTTATTATAATAACTAATAACTACTATACATAATATAATATAGCAGATGGTTACATGAGATATCACATTTACTCACCACATAAGTAAGGTGATTATTATTCCCACTTTACAGCTAAAACAATAATTGTTAAATGAGGTATTCTGACTTTCCAAATATTTCAAAGTTAAGATCACAAAGCAATGTCACATAGCTCCACGGAATACATGAGGTCAAGGGTTCCAGCCATGTCCTTGATCAGTGATTCTGGTGTTCTTTGTTTTTCACACTATCACCAGATTATGAATATTTTTTATAAACATCTCTGCTAGTTTCAAAAATACATAAAAATAACTCTATCTGTGGTTATTTTATATTATACCTAGTCATATAGCAACAAGGCTACTCTGAATCACATTGTCATCAATCTGGATAGAGGCATTTTCTCCCCTATTTTCCTTCACATCTGATAGGGAAATAGCTACCCAGAGAAAAGGAGATGGTTCTCACTCATGTACTTTCCTGGGTGAAAAGAGCAGTTAAGAGTAAAGGCATCTCTCAAGCAAAATTACTTCATAACTCTCCTTGTGAAATTGCCAGAAGACAGAGCACACGTCCAGAAAGGCATTGCAAGTACAGATAGGCCACACATTGTCGCTAAATATGCCTATCATGTCATTGATTCTAATATATTTTATAGTGTTTCCTTTCTAAAAGGATGAGAAAGGCACAACCGCAAAATCATAATCCCCTCTATGAACCGATCCCTCAAATAGAAGCAAGGACAATATGAAGAGGAAAGACTACTATTTACTCAGCTATACCGAATGCCAGAATAGTCGCATGAGACAGTACCTTTATTTCTCACATCATATGATGAGGCAAAGACCCTTCCATTGGAAAATACAGGAGGAGAAATGTTCAGAGAAGATATCCATAGACAAAATAGTACCATTTGTGAATGGAGCCTACAATAATAGCTAACAATAACCTTATTCCTGTAAATCTCCACATTTTTCTGGAATCGAATTCCCAACTATCTATGTCACAGCTTAGTTTTAGAAGCCTCCTGAAGATATTTCCATCCCATGTTTTTACAAAAGCACTTTTTTCTACAGATATTTAAATAACAATGTGTTTTATTTTGTAGTTCAATGTTCTGAAACCACAAAGGTGCTCTGCCAATACATAACGGGACACAATCTGTCTTCATAAAGTAGTAACCTCTTGTGCATTTCTCAAGGATACACTGTAACAATTGAGAAATAAGCATCTGGATTCACTTCTGAATTAGAAGGATCTATATTTCCTTGTTGTCTTCCAGTTCCATTTCCTTATCTGAATATCCTGGCTTTCAGATATAATATACTTGTATTAGCATTTCTTGAGTTATGTATGTCATCAAGGAAAGTTATTCCAAGCTGAATCTTAATTTTGCAGATCTGCAAATCTGATTTAGTTAGTTAACCCAGAGAACAGACTCAAGTCAACAAAATTAATAAATACTGATTTCTAAGTCAGCTGTCAACTTATTAATTTATAAGGAGAATATTACACAGGGACATAAATATTCATGGTTATAGTAGACTATGACTGGAAATTTTCAGTCATTTTGATTTATAAATATACATTTATCAATATCTCTGTTTTTCCAGTACTATGAGTATTTAGAAAAGTTAGCTCGCCATACTTTACTAGAAAAAAGACGCATAATACAAAATATACCTACCAAAAGGATTTAAGTCATGTACAATAGAAAAGTACCAATATCTATTCAATGTTCTGCCTATAGATGTCAACTTTTCAGATGATTTTATTTCATTGAAATGATGGACATGGTGTAGGAAAAGATTACATAAAGAAACAAATCAGTTTTCTCATTTGTGATCTTCCACCAATTATATTACAGAATTAATTTAGATGCTCGGGCAACTGAAATATATACATATGTCATTCAAAGTCCACAAAAGGAAGCCTTGACTAGCATTCAAAATGAATTCTTAAGATTATTTTTAATAAACTCAGGTTATACTTTCAATAGAGGAGGAAAATGAAAAAAAAATAAAGAAAAATAGAGAAGATTTTTACAATTTTTAAATTTCAACTTACCTTTTTATTCCTACACATTTCATACTTTTGACAAAGTATTTCCACTTCCATCCCATCATGCAATTATTACTGATGTTACCTTATAAATTTAATGCTAATAATTCCCCCCAAAAAATATTTTTTAAGATAAACTCAAATGACTTGTACTATCATCTTATAACTAATTATGTATATAAATAGTTCCTTTGTCATTTAAATATCTCGTCCTCTTTCCCCCAAGTACTCTTCTGAAAATAGTGTCAAACATAGTTGTAATTATTTTTTTCAATTTTAGGAAATATACCTGCTATTGTTATTTTAATTAAATATCTCTAAAATCTGAAGTGGCATATTAAGCACATAGAGAATTTAGTTGTGTCTTAAAATAAGATTGATGTATTGTTAACTGAACAAATTATCTCATAACTTGTTTCTAAATAATAAAGAGTCAGCTGATGCCTTAACCCCCGTTGTGACTGCATTTGGAGATAGGGCCTTTAGGGAATAATTAAGGTTAAATGAGGGCAATAGGGGATGGGAGCCCTGATCCCATGGGATTAATATCCTTATAAGAAGAGACATCAGAGAGTTTATTCTTGCTTTATCACTGTAATTTGAGGATATAAACAAAAGGCAGCCATCTGCAAGCCAGGAAAAGAGCCCTTGTCAGAAACCTACCCTTCTAGATCTTGATCTTGGACTAGTGGCCTCCAAAAATATAAGAAAATTAATTTATCCTGCTTAAGCCACCAGTCTGTGATATTTCATTATGTCAACCTTCTCTAATATGGTAATAAAAATTTGATTGACTGTCATCCCAAAAATTCAGGAGAAAGAATTTGAAATAATAAATTACGAGATAAAGACTTTAGTGAACACATAGTCTAGAGTTCACCAGTTAACATGTTCTTTACCCATAAGCTTGACCTCTGCACCACTTGCTATGAAATATTTCAAGCACCCTGTATCTCGGTGTTGGAACATCTGCTTTTGTTTTGGCTAGATGTAAGACAGTGAAAGTCAATACCCTTTTGTCTAATTAAAGGTATACTTACTTTATTCCCCTTTTGCAACACAAATAACAAAGTTCTGATTAATCAGCTCCAGAGAAAATGTAAATACTCGACTTCACTTAATTAAAAATTAAACTTCCCTGGAGGGTTGATTACAGCAGGGAGTTGAGATATGCCTCCACGAGTTATGTGTTGTTTGCAGGACAATGTTAGAGACAAGCCTTGGGGACTTGTGCATCAGTACAAACAAGAATATACTCAGACATTCAATTATATATTTTCACATTCTCAGCAGGGAATGGGTATAGAGAGGGAGGCCAAAGGGACTTTCAAGAATTTTTAAATTCCTGAGGCCTAAAGTTCCAGTTAGAGTCATTAACCAGAGAACAGCTAAATATGAATCCCCATTAAAAGAAAAAAAATCAGGTGAGTTATTTTATACATAATAATAACATGGCCATGATGCAAAGTTCAGGTCAGACGATAGGGCAATGTAGCAACCTGATTGTATAAAATGATCATAACCAAAACATTGCAAGATTACCTTAATATGTCTGCATCTAATTATCTATACCTTTTTTTGTCAAGAGCAACATTTTACTTTCCAGCCCTTTTGTAGCTTTTCACTTTCTATTTCTGAAGAGGTACCATCTCAGGAGACCACGGAAGGTTGAATCTTTAAGACAGAGATCCAAAGCTGTAATTGATACAGAGACACGCAGATAATGTAAAGGATAAAAGAGGTTTGCTATAAAAAACTGGGGAGAATGAAGACCGGGATACGTGCTGGAGAACATCGCTCCTCTGGTCGGTGACAGCTGGGGGTTCTGAGAGCTCTCCTGTGTCTGGCTGTCACCACTACATGTGTGGGAAGAAATATCTGTCCAATGCACCCTCCTTCTTCAAAAGGCAATGAAAATTCACATTTTCAATACAAAGTATTTTGATGTTTACATGTTTAATGGATGTAAAACTATTTTAGGGTTAAAAAAAGAGAGCACATCTGCACACTTTATTCAGCCAGGGTAGCACCTCTGCTCCCCTCACTTGTTCAACAAATGTTTCATTAACTACGCGGGAATCTCATCAGATTTCGCAAATACAAAAGCAGAAGGGGACGTTTCTACATGGCGCTATAACATCTGGTTGTCAGTCAAATCAATGAAAATTATAATTCAGGTTAATTAAAAAACCTGATGGATCAAAGTAATCAGTTTATAGCAAGTATATTTAACTATTCAATTGTCATGAGGAAAACATGATTTCATTTCAGTTTTTAAAAAATCTGTGATTTTAGAGCTGAAAGTTCTTATTTTCTTGGTTGTTTCACATTTTTTAGCTATTTTGGTGTAGTTTAAATAAACCTTGGATGGCGCAGTTTACCCTGCTTTTCCGTACAGTAAATAAGTGCTGAACAACTGGCATGCCTAATGTTTCAAGGTAATTATTTAAGACCTGTAGCTGTCACTATACTACTGAACTTCCTGTTTACCCAGTAGAAGAAGCACAATGACATTGCTCCCCACATTACATGGTATTGTTAGCTTCAAGGTGTCATGTTTAAACTTTTAAATGTGTAATGTTTAATTTAGTTTGTTTTAGAAATATCTTATACTTAGTTGTTGTGGACTGTAAATGGCAAAAAGCCATTGTAGATTCGAGGCTTAGCAAAAGGCTAAGTTCTCCCCCCCTTCACCTCCATATTGGCTGTGATGCTGAGTATTTGCACCCACTCTACTTGCTTCCTTGGGTTGCTGGAAGCAATATACATGCCCTTCCTCTGACTCTCTGTTTGTTTCAGATGTTGGTAGATTTCACCAATGTATCCTGTTTTTGCCTTGGGAGAGTTCCTGTCTTAGCCTTGGATGTGCAAGTTTGTATCAAGGTCCTTAATTTGCATATGGCTATATAATAAAGCAAACTGGGGCTATGGGGTACTCGGATACTGCCAGGCATTTGGTAGGGCGTCGGCCTGGCATGCAAAAGTCCCGGGTTCGATTCCCGGCCAGGGCACACAGGGGAAGCGCCCATCTGCTTCTCCACCCCTCCCCCTCTCCTTCCTCTCTGTCTCTCTCTTCCCCTCCCACAACCGAGGCTCCATTGGAGAAAGTTTGCCTGGGCGCTAAGGATGGCTCTGTGGCCTCTGCCTCAGGCGCTAGAATGGCTCTGATTGTGGCAGAGCGATGCCCCTAGATGGGCAGAGCATCGCCCTCTGGTGGGCATGCCGGGTGAATCCCAGTCGGGCGCATGCGGGAATCTGTCTGACTGCCTCCCAGTTTCCAACTTAAGAAGGATACCAAAAAAATAAAAAATAAAAAATAAAGAAGAGCCCTCCCAGTCCCATCATTTTTGTTTTGATAAGTGTGTTTCCTTAATTCCGCACCGTTATTAGGAGCCATGCTGGTCCACGGCACTTAGTCTTTTCTTTTTAACTTAAACAACTAACTGCTTTTGAAAAATTAAACCAATTCATATTTCACTATCTGGTAACTCTCACTTATCAATGATATTTAGCTCTACATGGGTTATTTTCAAGACTGAATGCTCTGGGTAATAGTTGTCTTTGGCAATGCTCAAATTAGTTATAGAATGTAAACAATATAATAAACTAAAGCAAAAGAATATAAATGAAGAACTTGATGAGAATAAGAAAATATGTCTAAGTGTATCACATAAAAATTTCCATCAGTATTTACATGGAAGTAAATATTTTACATATAAATAAATGAATGTGACCTTTACTTGAAAGATCAAAATAAAGCAATCTTTTTTAACTCTTATCTAATAATTATATTATTTTAATTCTTTGTAAACTCATAGTGTACTTAAAACAATTATTTTTTAAAATGTAGTATAACTCTGAACAGATTTGTAACCAGTATAATAATGGAACAGAAATGAGGCTTATCCCAAAGAAAACAATGGTAAAGAGATTGTTTGGAAGCCTTACCTGATGATGAGTTAAGTGTAATCTTAAACTACATACAGCCAGTCCACTTGCTTTTAAACCTTTGCTCATCTTACTCCTGAGACATTACAATAGGCTTCTCTAATTTCTTAATGCTAGACTCTCGAAGCAAACCTAGAATTGGGTATCATTACAGTAGAGATCTAAAAAGCAAATCTATTGTATCCTTCCTGTTTAAAAATGTCTGCTAGCTTTCTATTGCCAACAGTACAAAAGTGAAATCCCTTATCATGGACCAAAGGATCTTCAGTTCATGCTTTCCAACCTGATTTTTGTCCCATTTCACTCCCTAATAAGATTGCTATGGCTTCTACACATTGACTTTTTTGGCCATTTCTTATTGTAGTATATTCCTATAAAGGTTATTTATTTAGCCCTCATCTTCTCCAAGGGAACACTTCTATTCACCATTTAAGATCCATCTCAAGTAGTGGCTCCTTTGTTAAGTATTTAATAACATTTCCAGGCAGATCAGAACCACTCTCTTATGTTCCGATGCCACTTCTTTCTATTATTAGAGCATTTACTTTCTTGTATTCTAATTATTTCTCTCTTTTTTTTGAATTTTTTTTGAATATTTTTATTTGGGTTTTTTTTTTGGTTTGGGGTTTTTTTGTTTTTTGTTTTTGTATTTTTCTGAAGTGAGAAGCAGGGAGGCAGAGACAGACTCCCACTTGTGGCCAACTGGGGTCAACCTGGCAAAGCTCACTAGGGGGCAATGCTCTGCTCATCCAGGGCATTGCTCGTTGCAATCGGAGCTATTTTAGCACCTGAGGCAGAGGCCATGGAGCCATCCTCAGCACCCAGGCTAACTTTGCTCCAATGGAGCCGTGGCTATGGGAAAAGAAGAGAGAGATAGAGAGGAAGGAGAGGGGGAAGGTTGGAGAAGCAGATAGGCACTTCTCCTGTGTGCCCCGGCCAAGAATCAAACCCGGGACTTCCACATGCCTGACCGACATTCTACTGCTGAGCTAGCTGGCCAAGGCCCTCTCTTCTTTCTTATTTTTAGACTATTAGCTAATCAAAAGCAGAAAGCATATGTTTTTGCACATATAGTGCCAAACACATGGAGGATACTCAAAAAGTGTTTCTTGAGTAAATACATAAATGAGTGAAGAAATGAATGAATGAGTGAATGAATTTTTTATACCATGTGTGTGTGCAAAACAAAATAATTCAACAGGGGTTATTAACAAAGGGAACATTTACCAAGGTGTGGTTGTTGAACTACCACTAAGCAGAGTGGAATAATCCCATTTAGTGACCAAGCTTTTACCAGCCCTAGACTTAAAAGGCAAGGAGAGGGAATAATTACTAGAAATAAGAGGGGCGGAGCATCATGTAGTTTTAATGCCTTGAAAAGCACAGTGACTTTTAAGCGAGGGTCACAGACTGTTGGAGACCACATCAAGAAAACTAACTATGGAATAAATACCATGACTCTACTTTATTGCTTCTTTCTAATCCCTTATTGGTAGTTCTTATTGGCACACTTCAACTAAAAGCCTAGAGGCCTCAGAGTCTCTTGAAATAAGCTATGCTTATTAGTGTTCCAATGATAATATGGACAAGGATGAGTAGTAGGTCTAGAGGGGCAAATGGAGACAACCAACATTATAGATATGTTAACATTATGTGTTTTACAAAGTGATAGCTTAACTATATCATCCTTCCTCTTTTTCTAGTTTCTGAATAAGTTGAGAACTAAAACTTACTTTTTAGTAAGAAAACTGGAATATCAGACTATTTCTTTTCTTGATGGGAGAAGCCAGATTATAGGATATGACTGTAATTCTATTTTCCAAGTAGGTTTGCAAATATTTCATCTTAAATCTCAAACACTTATTCACATGCTCATGACAATCTAACTGGGACAGTCCTGTGTACTGTACATATGGTACAGCAGAATCTATGCACCCTGCAGGCAAATTGACAAGAACATTTGTTTATTCTTCTCAAATTTACAAATATAGTAAATGCTGCAATAACATACCCTACAGTATCATAATTGGCTTTCCTCCTGATTCCAGACTCCTGGCTCTCATGGGAATGGATAAAACTTCTGAACATGAGAGGGGCAAATGAGGTTGTCAAGGAAAAGGTGAGGTCTGGCAGTGAAATGGTGGCCAACCCATCTCAGGAAGCTGGGAGGTGGAGGGTATATCCTTTGCTATCAGTATTCATTCTCCTGACCAAATCTTCTTGTAGCAGATAGTTGAAATTAGAACCAACAAACCAGGAGATATTTGGAATTGTTGCCTCTGTTATAGAAGTCCCTGTCAACCTTATGATCCAGAATGATCCCCATCAATATTCAATTTGTATTAATCAACAGATATTTTCTAACGTAGCCAGGATTTGTATTGACTTGAAAAATGAAGTCAGATCTTCAGAACCTCTCAACAACATGGCCTCACATTTAACATGACTATAAATTTTAGACCTTGCATATAATATTATGAACATGTAGTAAGTAAAGGAGAAGCAAAAGGCACTTAGAGGAATCCTTTCTCCTTCAATCAAGAACAACAACAAAAAGGTATGTTGCTTTCTAATAATTATCTACATAATAATAGAGTAATATTTTGCTTTATTATGTTAGATTAAATTAAATATTTATAAAGATGTACTCTGATTTGTAAATACTGACTAGTCATATTAACAATATATTTTAAATTAATTTTTGCTTGTCTGTTGTCTGATCAAATTTATATAAAAATATATTAGGTGTGTAATTTTACATTTTAAGAAAATCATACTATTTGCATTGGCATCTTAGGGGAAAAATATGACTTCTCCATCATCTAGTCAGACTTTGTAAAATATGCAGTAACATTAGTAAAATTTGATATAATTTCAAAAATAAGTATAAAGGAGTGTCCTGCTTGGTAATGTAACTACAATTTCAAGACTATATATTGTTTACTACATCCTCAGAAGATTATTTTTGGGGAAAAAAAAGAAATCTTTTGATTGATCTTTTTAGTTAAACAAACACCAAGCAAAGGCTCTTTACAGAAATAGAAATAGTTGAGACAATTTCATTCTACCTTGTCAAATGCTCTGCAATCAGCCAGATCTGATTACCTGTTAATTGTTTTCTTACATAATAAAGGCTTCCTTATTACATATGGTTTAAATTCACTATGCCTATCAGTGCATGTTCTTGCAGAACTAAAAATTGTCTGTTTAAAGAGTTGCTCAGGTAGATGAAGCACAGAGATGAGAAGAGTGTCACAGGGAAGTAAAGGCTTTCCTTTGCTCTGCGTTCCAAGAGAAACTCTGCTCACCAAGGCAATGGAGCTTGGTACAGCATAACTTAATCTGGACTTCAATGGTTGTCACATGCTGTATTGAGGAAAAAGGCATAGCCCAGACTTTCAGAATTGTAGTATATTTAATTTAAAGTTTATGTGACGGCCAAAGAACAAAACAAGGTGGCTGCTGGTCAGGCCACACAAGAGAAGTGACCATCTGCTTCTCTCCCCTTCCTCTCTCCCTTCTCTCTATCTCTTTCTTCCCCTCTCACAGCCATGGCTCCATTGAAGCAAGTTGGCCTGGGCACTGAGGATGACTCCATGGCCTCCGCTTCAGGCGCTAGAAGAGCTCCGAATGCAATTCAGCAATGGCCCCAGATGGGCAGAACACGCCCCCTAGTGGCCTTTCAAGGTGGATCCCAGTCTGGTGCATGAAGGAGTCTGTCTCTCTGTCTCCCTACTTCTCACTTAAGGGAAAAAAAATAGCTCGGTTGCAATCATCGCCCCAGATGTGTAGAGCATTGACCCCAGACAGCGGTTGCTTGGTGGATCCTGGTTTGGGCGCATGCAGAGGTCTGTCTCTCTATCTCCCCTACTCTCACTTGAATATAAATAAATAAATAAATAAATAAATAAATAAATAAATAAATAAATAAAATTAAGTACAGTTTCCTTAGAAAAAGGAATATATTGCTAGTCACTCAGGATATGAACACATAGTAGCATACGTTATAAATTTTACATCATTTCTATTCTGAACATTCAGTAAAGTCAAGTTAAAATCTAGAATTTGGATTTTATGTTTCTGTACGGAATTACAAACCCATCACCCTTATGTTTTTGATTCATAGCAAACAATAGGGATAGCTGAGTCTCTTCCTTGAGGTTAGAATGGTGGTGATGAGGGCAGTCATCAGTGAAAGACAGCTCTTCCCAAAGTGGTGATACCACAACAGCCATCAGCAGGAGAGCCAGCATTGTGGCAGCATGTCTGGGAGCTGAAGCAGAATAATGTGGGAGACTTATTTCTGAGCTATTTGTGGAGCTCTTAGAAATAGTTAGAGGACTTGTTGAAAGATGCTAAATTCCGTCATTCATGTACACAGGGCTGACAACTTGGTAATTTGGATATTTACAGTTATGTATGATGATGTGTGGTAGTTATAAGCTGGTCAGGCCAGAGAACATTTGGGTTGCACACAACTCACTTGCAATGCAACACAACAACATATGAACTTCTTTTTCATTTTTTTTAAATCCAATACAGAGAAATAAATTTTTATTCTAGTGATTTTTTTTCCCCTAAGGTGGTCTCTGTTTTGGAAGAGGTTTTTGAAACTGTTACTTAACAAGAATATCTCTTTCACAAAAAAGTTACTTTGAATCCTGAATAAATTAGTTTAATATGTGTATAGCCAACTATTGTTTCATAAACAGACTCTCAGCTGACGGATGAGCAGTCAATTCAGTAAAACTAATCAATTCAAGGAGCAGAACAAAAGAAAAAATTGTCAGTTAGTTCAGCCAGAAAGTAATGTGTCTGCTTGAAAAATCCATGGAGAATAAGGTAGCTGGACCATATTACTCAAGATACTGCTGAATCTGCAGACAAAAAAATATGGTATCTTGATTCCATATATTCTGTTATTTCACCCAGTAGTGTAGTCACCCAAAGATCACAAAGCTCTTTGGAGAGTTGTGGGTGAGGATGGTTTAAAGAAGGAAGAATCAGAATGAAAATGTAAAAAAATCGATACTATATTCATTAGCAAGTCTTTGTAATGGAAGAAAAGGGTAAGTGTAATTGCTGCACATGCTATAGACATCACCAAGATGTCCTAGATGCTATTATCATGTGTTTTTCTTCTAGTATTATTTCCATTAAAGTAAGGCTTTTGTGTTTGTTTGTTTTTTACAATACTCAATAAAAATGTCAAAGTAGCTGTAAAATGTTGTTAGTTCAAATTCAAATATGCTCCATTACCTTTTTATAGTCTCTGCTCTGCGACAGGGCCTGAGCCAAAGTCATCATTAAAAAAAGAAGAATCAAAGCAACATAGGATTTAAAGCCATGTTCTCCTTTACCCTGAGAAAATATGTTGCACATATTTTCAATAGAAATTCTATTATTCTATGCATCATCACTCAAATAAAACAATAGAGGAAGGTTTTTGATGATGTCAAGAAGCTCAAGAATGTTCATTAATACACTAATTTAGAAAGAAATGAAGTAAATAAGGAAAATGGGGAAGGTAAAAAGAAAGGAAGGAAAGGAGGGAAGGAAGGAAAGAGGAAAAAAACAAAAGAAGGAAGCAGATTACAAGAGAAGAAAAAAATAAAAGAGAAGGAGGGAAAGAAAAAAATAGAGAAGGATAAAGAGAAGAAAGAAAGACGGGACTTAAGAAATCAAGTCCAGTCCCTGGTTGTATCACCCCCAACCCCTAGGGCTTCAGTTACTTCATATGTCCCCTTGGTCCATATCAACACAAAGTACTGTATAAATTTGTTCAAAGGTGAAATTGAAGCAGTTACTTCTGCACACTGATTTACCCCAGCTCAATACAGTTTAGCATTACACAATCATTACCATCACCTTGCAAATCCTTTCCCGCCTTCCCTCAAGCTGTTCTCTCTGGGATCCCAACTCCTTTATAAATTCATGGTCCCACAGGTGCTGGTCTTCACTGCTACTCCAACCAGTTCCTTGCCCCATTAGAAACATAAACCCACCCTGAGACCTCACTTCCTTGAAACTCCCTCAAAAATCAAAAAGGCCACTTTCTCTTCTTCCTTCCAGACTTAGGAGGCACTGTTAGAATGTCCTGATTCCCAATTCCACTACAAAGCCACAACATTTCCAGCTCTAGGCAAAATCCCATGTTTTAATTTTAGATCACTGCCCTTTTCATGGTCTCCTTGCAGTGAATCCCTGCAATTTCCTACCTTCTCTTCGCTCCTCTGACGTTTCTTCACTGATTAGCACTTCCTCTTTCCCCATTGGCTCCCATCTCTCACACACAATAAACAGGCTCAATCTTTTCAATACATTTAAAATCTATCTCTTGTCTTATACCTCTCTTAACTCTTCTCATTCTCATTTTCTCAACCAAACTTCTTAAATAAGTTATGCCTACTTTCTCTCTGCTTGTTCACTCCTTGATCTAAAGTAGTCTGATGTCTGTCCCAACCATGTTACCAGAGTTCCCACTCACCTGCCAACTGCTGAATGCAAAGTCTCCGTAGCGTTTGTACTGGCCTGTCTGTTGTATGTATATTTGATATTATCAACTCTCTGTGCTCTTTATTCTTTTGCTTCCATAACACCTGCTTTCCTGGCTTTTCTTCTCTCTCAGTATTCCATCTTGATCTCTTTTGCTTGAATCCAGGTCGTTAGAGTTCTCCAAGGTTCCTTTTATTTATCTCTCTTTTCCTTTCACCATGTGTTCTCTCTCTCTCTCTCTCTCTCTCTCTCTCTCTCTCTCTCTTTCTCTCTCTCTCTCTCTCTCTAGGCATACCCACACTTAGACATTTAAATTTAATCTGTAACTGCACCAGAGGAGTTTCCTTAGGCATGGAAATACCTACTACATAGATTTATCGTGTAGATTATACATAAATAGACACATAAAATGTCTAATACCATGCTCGGCACATAAAACAAACTCCAAAGAGAATTTTCAACTCTTTGTGTTGAGTTATTTGGTTTTGGCAAATATACTTTCATCACAGAACTCACTACTGAACTTTAGCTTAACTATGTAACTGCATATTGCACCTTCGTATCTGACAGAAACCTCAAAGATGTTTTCCAAACTAAAGTCTCATTCTCTTTCTCAGCCTCTTACGTTTCTCCTTTTAACCCCCTAAAATAGGTCTACTGCTTTTCATATTTCAAATTTAGGTTGAAGACTCTAGACTGTGCTTATACTTCATATCTGCCCAGAAAACATCTATTTTTAAAATTCTAAATCACTAGTTCTCTCTCCCACAGTATTTAATTTCCATCATCCCAGAAAAATTCATGTTAGAGTCAAACAACATAGAAGGGTAAGATTTAAATTTGAGTTTGGTTTCTTTGTACCTATTTGATCTTGTATAAGTTACTCAGCTTCTCTTTACATCATTTTCCTATTGTAAAGAATGGGGTCAGTAGTTGTAAAACAGTTATGAATACCTGACAAAAAGTAAATGTTCAACACACTTAAGTTATTATGCACATGTACAAAATTACGTAGACAGTAAATTACCATTATTTTTATTGTACTAGTTCCTCTTCACTGCTGGATCATGAAGTCTTTGGGGAAAGAGACTTTAGACTATTCTAAATCTCTGTATCTCCAAAACCTAATGCTGTGCCCAGCATTAAGGAGCTCTTCAATAAATATTTGTTGAGTAAATGTATAAAATGATGAATAGCCACTATTGTTACAGAGATATAAGTGTATATGAAATAGTGAGAACTCAGCAGTACCCTCACAACAGAGAATACTTTATTAAATGCCTTTGGCTAATCTCCAGTTGCAGTAACAGCACATTTTTAAAGTCAATATTCTTGGATACCACAAAATAATTTTGTAAAGGTAAGGGAGTAGGAATATTTATAAGTCTATGATCACATGCACAAAGGTAAAAAAAGTTCTCACTTTTCTACCTCCTCAGTCTTCTCACTTCAGAATACATCACCTAGTCACATATAGCAGGCTTGTCTCCATGACAAAATTACATTGTACCCCATTTCTATTTCTAGTGTTTAATGATGAGAATTATTAGCCAGGACTTTTTTCTTTCTTGGTGATATGGGCACTATCATCTCTTGGATACCTGCTTCCATGGCCAGTTTTAAAAGAGCCATTCTTGAATATATTCTAATTTCAAAAGCTGACAGATTATTATTCTTGGTGGTGTCATATGTATGTAATAAAGTATTGTTTTTTTAGATTTTAAAGCTATTGGCTAATACATTAGGTGAACAAGAAAAAAGAAATAATAGAAAGCAACAGTAGTTAGGCACCCATTATGTTCCAGTCATTGTGTTAGGCAATTTACATATACTGCCTTGCTTAATTCTCACGACACTGATAATTATTTTATTCCCCATTTATATATGAAGACACTAAGACCCACGGAGATTAAGTAGCTTGTCACAGAAGTAGTAATTAATAAATTAGTTAATTAATCTGGTTATTTTGTTTTTTAAGAAGACATTGTGGGGGGTTTTTTAATCTTAAAGACTAACCATGAACACATCAAAATTACAACTAAATTATAGAATAATCAACCTAGAGGACTATCTGGAGGCTAATTAAACAAAATCTTATAACTAAGGCTATAAAGAAGAACCATCTTGAGACTGATGTTGCCTTCTTTTTTTTTTTTTTTTTTTTTTTACAAATTGAAGGCAAGATCCTCCACCTGCATGAAAATTACCACATGCTTCATTGCAGTGATCTGGAACAGAACCCACATATCTTGGAGGTATGCTTGTATAAAGGCTCCCCTAAATGCCTTGAGAATTATCACTGATTGTTTCCTAAAGCAAAGCTAAGTGGAAGATTAAAACAATAACATGAATAATTTAAATCTACAATTCAGCATTATCAGAATTAGCAGGAAATTCCATTCCAGTTTGCTCGAACATGGCACTTCAGAACAAACAAAATTATCGTAATTATAAAGAAAACTGAAGAAATTTTCCTTGGGGATTTACATACCACCACAACTGCTCAGGACTCTAGAGCTGGGGTCCCCAAACATTTTACACAGGGGGCCAGTTCACTGTCCCTCAGACCGTTGGAGGGCCGGACTATAAAAAAAGACTATGAACAAATCCCTATGCACACTGCACATATCTTATTTTAAAGTAAAAAAAACAAAACTGGAACAAATACAATATTTAAAATAAAGAACAAATAAATTTAAATCAACAAACTGACCAGTATTTCAATGAGAACTATGGGCCTGCTTTTGACTAATGAGATGGTCGATGTGCTCCTCTTACTGACCACCAATGAAAGAGGTGCCTCTTCCGGAACTGTGGTGGGGGCCAGATAAATGGCCTCAGGAGGTTGCATGCAGCCTGCAGGCCATACTTTGGGGACCCCTGCTCTAGAGGAATCCTGCATTACATTTTAAACAATCTGCAGAGTAACCTTCACTAAAGACAGTCCAGTTTCATCAGTCACAGTTCAAAATGTTGCAAACTTGAAGCACCAAACTTGTTTGAAAATTTTAAATAACCAAAATTATTACCTTGTATCAAAATCTAAAAAACAAGTGTAGAATGCATCTTATTTCTCTATAAGAACAGAGAAGACACATATTACTAAGCAGCAGCCTTGATGGTGTTTCAGGAAATGTCAGTAGAAGTCCAAGCAAATAAAAACGAGGTCCGAGGGTCATGTTAGCTTCTCCTAGGTCAGGTGGGTGGAAGATTTTAGACACCACCAACAGCAAACAGCCAGGAGACTATGGGGCAAGTAAACCCCCCATAGCCAGAGTGATTTAAGGGAAGGTCGGGAAACCAGAGATGTGGGTAAAAAACACTATGGCTGCTTCTAAACAGCCCACTTTTAAGCTAATGGCTGCTCCAAACTGCCTCAAAAGTGCCTCTAGCTGCCCTAGGCTTCCGGTTCACCTTTATCCTTCCCAGGGCATTTCTGGTTTCCAGGCCTTAAAATCCCATCTGAAACTAGGTGGAGAGGCACCATGAGGAAATTATAATTGACTTTTCTTTAAGGTACAGGCCCCTGGAAATCTGTCTCTGGATGTTCAATGTTTTTCTTTGTTTAAGTAAAACATTTATTAGCTTACATTTCTTAATTTAAAAATAAAGATCTTCGGAAGAATAAAGAGAAATCAAAAGTGTTACCTGTTTGTTGGAAGCAATGAGAACTCTGAATGGGGACAGGAGAGAGACTTTTCACTGAATACTTTTTAATACTTTTTTACAGTTGAATCATGGGAAGGTAGAATCCATGTAAAAATTAAATGTTAATTTTTAAGTGAAATAATAAAGATAAAAACTGTAGCTAGAGTCATATTGATGATCACCCCTATTCCAACGTCTAACTATACAGAATGCAATATATATATTTCAAGTCCCTTATCTAGTTTTTGTTGAGCTAACAAAGTCTGAAAGAGACAATCCTTTTCCTTAAAACATTAACCTTATTTCCAAATAAAAGTCTGTCTGGACAAAAGCACTAACCATGCACCCCAAAATGTGGTAGGCAATTAATCACGATTAGAAGAGACAGCTTTCAGGTTAAGTCAAGTGAAGTGGTCGGTCAAGTTGAGATAATCACTAAACATAAAACAGTAGAAATACTTCCCCATTCCAGCTGAAATCCCAGTTGAGAATCCAACAGAGCTATGTTCAAACAGTGGGCATGCAGTTCCAGTTTTTGTTTATTTTTAGAAAAATACTTAGAGGACACATGAAGATAAAAAAATAAAAAGAGTATAATTTAACTAAAAAATCATTTGTGTTCTTGGGTCTATTTTGCTAAATTTTTCTCCTTACCTAATCCCTCAGTGGCCCTACTCCAGCTGCCTCCCAAATCTGAAAGTGAGGTGAAAACAAATAATTAATTAATCCTGTGCTAACTTAAAAAATACAATCTTTGCCCTTAAACCCAATGACTATCAAGTTCAGAATAGGCTCTTAGTAGAATAGAGAGCTGTGTTATTTTACATAGGTACCTCTCAAATTGAGTGGAGTCAAGCTAATTTTATGAGAAATTGTCAATAATACACATAGTTTATGTGGACTGGCAAGAGTTGATCCGAATAATAGAGTTTAAAAAATAAACAAATATCCTTTTACCTCTTGAATTACCACCTAGTGTGTGAGATATGTATCAGAGACTAAGAACCATTGTTTAGACAGTAATGAAGTTAGTCATTGAGCTGAGGATTATAAAAATCGTTTCTGATTTTTTTCAAAGCACACTGAATAGAATTTAGAATGTAAGTGACCTATGATTGCTGACATATAATTGTTTCTTTCACATTTCTAGGGGGAAAGGATGTTAGTCTAGTGCTAATACCCTCTGTGGGAATATTTTGGGAACTCATTCTGTTGTCTTCCTCTAAAACAAAAGCAATATAAGTTGATTTTGTTATTTCAAGAAACAAAATATTTTATCTGATTCCAGTGAAATTGTGAACACAGGAAAATATTTCTTCACTTATTCCAAAGGCGACACTGACAGAGCATTCAGCATAGCACAGCCCTCAGAACTGAGTAGACTAACACAAAAACTAAACTTTCATACATGTTTAATAATGTTTTACCATGCCATCCTTATATGCCAAATTAAATTATGCAAAAAACAAACCAGATTTTTGCAGAATTCTGCAAACTGTAAGTGAGGGCACGTAACACCCACCAAAAAGAAACAGAATTGGAGGGCTGGAGAAGAGCGAGGTCAGGAATCTTTTCTTCACTCCTTCTCTGCCTTGGCACCACATGTCTAGAAGTCCCAGTATTTATCTTATATTAAAGCTCCTGTCGCCTGACCTGTGGTGGTGCAGTGGATAAAGCGTCAACCTGGAAACACTGAGGTTGCCGGTTCAAAACCCTGGCTTGCCTGGTCAAGGCACATATGGGAGTTGATGCTTCCTGCTCCTCCCCCTTCTCTCTCTCTCTCTCTCTCTCTCTCTCTCCCTCCCTCCCTCCCTCTCCCTCCTTCCTCTCTAAAATGAATAAATTAAAAAAATTAAAAAAAAAACATTCAAAAAAAAAAAAAGCTCCTGTCAAGTTGTCTTTCTCTAAGCTTCCAAGTTTTTCTTTCACTACCGTCTCTTCCTCTTCCACCTTTGCGTTTAAGAGCGAAAGTGGCTTCCTGCTACTGCTTATCTCTGGGGACCTTAACATCCCTTCTGATTTCATGCACCATGCCTACGTGTCTGTGATGTGTCCCTTTGTTAAGGTTTCCTTAGCTGATCAATCTGAGTGGAATTTTGTTTTCTGCTAGAGCTCTGATTGATACAGTGAAGTCTATGTAATGTATAGTAAGCAAATATATACTCATTAAATGCTTCCATATCTACTTTTAAGATTTAAAAGGGAAAGAAAGAAAGAAAGAAAGAAAGAAAGAAAGAAAGAAAGAAAGAAAGAAAGAAAGAAAGAGAGAGAGAGAAAAAGAAAAGAAAGAAAAGGGGAAGACAAATCCATAAAACTTAACCTAGCATTTCCCATCTAAAGAGTTTCCAGTTAACAATGAGGGGCTTAATTCAACACTTCAAAAAAATACTGGTGCTTCGCTGGCCGGTTGGCTCAGTGGCAGAGCATGGCCTGGGGTGTGGATGTCCCAGGTTCAATTTCCAGTCAGGACACATAGGAAAAGCCCATCTGCTTTTTTCACCCCTCCACCTTCTCTTGCTTTCTCTCTCTCTCTCCTCCCCTTCCATAGCCATGGCTTAATTGGCTCAAACGAGTTGGCCTTGGGTGCTGAGGATGGCTTCATAGCCTCTGCCTCAGGCACTAAAGAGATGGCTCGGGTTGCAATGGAGCAAGGGCCCCAGATGGGCAGAGCACAGCCCCCTAGCAGACTTGCCGCATGTAGGAATCTGTCTCTCTGCCTCCGCTCTTCTCACTAAAATAAAATTTAAAAAATACTGATGTCATTCTCAGATGAAACCCAACAAGTTAGTAATCAAAAACAATGAGTTTTGTTTTAGTTTGGGTTTATTTTGCTTTGGTTAAAATGATGACAACATAGTGAAGTCCCAGTACCTATTTTCAGATAATCAGAAGTTTTAATGAGTGATTTAGTGATTTTATGCATCTAAATAATAACCGTGTGAATACTATTTACACTCAGTAAGTACAATGAGGCATAAGTAAGTAAGTAAGCAAATAAATAAATAAGAAACCATAGAGAAAAAAACAGATAAAGGAGTTGTGGGGGTTGAAGTTCGGCAATGACCGCCTTCATGCTGTGGCATCAGCGCGGGAGGCTCTCTGCAGACTGGGCCACACTCCTCAAGGACAAATCACAATGCAGAGCAGCCGCCGACCCATGAACCAGACCCAAGCCATCTGCCGTGACAGCCTTCCGTTTTGAAAGTACACCCTTGTTTGCTTCAGTCTCATGAGTTAGAGAGGTCGATAGGATGACCAAGTTGGATTCAAACTTCATCCTTGTCAACCCTAAATTTCAGAATCACGTTCACTGACCAGATCTATGCTTGACTGCTAGGGTGGCTCAGTGTATGGAATTTACTGTCTTGCTTTTGCCACACCAACATCCCACACCCAGAACGGAATGAGACCGAAAAGCCCCTGTGAAAACGATGCACTGGACACCCTCGTTGTGTAACTAGCCCTTAATGGTCGACTCCAGAGAGCCTTCAATTAGTAGTTTCCAGAAATGTTAGAGATAAGATTTTATTCAGTCTCATGTAGGAGCTAAGATATGCTGCTGGTTTGTGTTAATAAAAGATATACTCTCTGAAAAATCCTGTATTAATCCAGTTATAGCCAAGGCTATATTCCCTTGAAGGTTATGTCTTAGGTGTCTGGAAACATCTAGTGATCTCTACCTTCAGATCATCTTTGATACCAGGAAGAACTTTCATAATAGGCCCTGTGTAAGAGGCTTCGATTTCATATGGTTAACCTTTTATTTTTCTTTCGATATAGCTATATCTGTATGTATATATGGTATAAATATATACATTAATGCATAACTAAAATCCACTTTCATATAGTATCCCTAAATATTTTACTTACTTTTAATACTATTTCCTTGGAGAAGATAATTTTTTCTTTTTTTTTAATACACATGTTTACAATTCTACTTGTATCTGAGAAAATAAAATAGTTTCTAAATTTTAAAACTTAATAGGTTACCTGGCCAGTTGACTCAGCGGTAGAGTGTCGGCCTGGCGTGCGGGGGACCCGGGTTTGATTCCCAGCCAGGGCACATAGGAGAAGCGCCCATTTGCTTTTCCACCCCCCTCCCCTCCCTCCTCTCTGTCTCTCTCTTTTCCCCTCCCGCAGCCAAGGCTCCATTGGAGCAAAGATGGCCTGGGCGCCAGGGATGGCTCCTTGGCCTCTGCCCCAGGCACTAGAGTGGCTCTGGTCGCGGCAGAGCATCGCCCCCTGGTGGGCAGAGCGTCGCCCCTGGTGGGCGTGCCGGGTGGATCCTGGTCGGGCGTATGTGGGAGTCTGTCTGACTGTCTCTCCCAGTTTCCAGCTTTAGAAAAATACAAAAAAAACCCAAAAAACTTAGGTTATCTGAAAATACTAATTTATAAGAGACATCAAGTGAAAAAGCCTGAATTGAAGGTGGAGAGAAATAGGTCCTGGTGTTGGCCTGCCCACCATCCACCTAAGTGATCTTAGCCAGTCTTTTTATCTGCCAGGATCTCAGTTTTCACATCTGTAAAGCAAGGAAATTGATAGTCCTTCTCTGACCGCTGTCTCTACCTGCAACTCATCATCTGTACCAACAAACTGCTCCTCCCGTTGAAAGCGCTTCTTGTATCTATAATTTTCACAACTTGTAATTACTTCATTGAGAAGCTGAGCTCATCATCCCCTTGCCACACACACCTTCACCTCATAGTTAAGTTTGAAGACTCGTGGTTTTGAAAGCATACTAGATGTGGAGGAATGAGGCCTGAATTTGGAACCTCTCTCTGTTACTGTGTTTTCATGTAGTATGTCTCATTTCATTTCTTCAGCAACCCTATAAAGGTAGGTTCTCTAATTAAACTTTGGAGTTAGATAACACTTAGGCAGTGAAATCCCAAAGTTACCACTGAGAAAAAAAAGAAAACAAGACTTGAATGACTGACTAAATATAACTTCTGTCTACATTCTGCCCTTTATGCATCTTGCTGCAAATGTTACGTCTGAGAAGTCAACTAACATTTTCTACTGATACTGCTCAGTTGCTGAACATTCCAGTTTTAATTACAAAGATAACAAATGCTCAATCAAATAAAACTGCTGTTAGATGGTGTCCTACTGCTGAGACCCATATGGATAAGCAGTGTGTGTTGGGAAACTTATACTCAGGCCAAACAAGAAAGCAGGTCTCAAACTCACAGGAAGACTTGCTTTAAGGAGCAGAGACTGTCATCCGAGGCCAGCACCACCTCGCTGACAGTCATGGCACTAAATGAGCTGATCTCAACTTCCCCACTGGGATATTAATTTATTATTATTTTGTTATTATTTATATTAATTTATTATTATCACTACAGAGTTAAATGACCAACAACTGTTTTCTTGTTTCTTCTTAGGGTGCTATTTTAAAATAATAAACATATAATTAAATTATTTGAAAACAGGTTTTTTTTTATCCTTTCTTTTACTGAAATATTTCTACCAGTTTTTAGATTTGCTGACAATGCTTCATTTTAGATCATTTTTATTGTGCTCACTTCATATTTTAATGATCTTTTAGGGTTAAAAGTCAATCTAGAAAAGCCTGAATTGAATAAACTTTTACCATTTAGCCAATAATTCTATTTTTATGTGTCAAGCATTCTCTAAATTTTTCAGGTCTGTATGCTCAATTTATTATTGAATACATAACAGAATATCACAATGTTTTCTTTGGTAGATGATTCAAGATTTTACAGGGTCCTAAGATAGCTGCTATAAAAAAACTTCAGAAGAAGTATTACTTTATTTTTTGTCTATTTCATTATTAGCGAATCAAAGTGAAGAAATGGCCTCACTCTGGTCACATAGCTACTTAAAGATAAGCAGGGTAGACTTGGGGCTGACATCAATGCCTCAATAGTCCTGCTATTGGAAGTGTAGTAAGAGGAGCTGCAGCACCAGCATCACAATAGGGGCATGGTAGGAATGCAGAGTCTCCCACCCCTCCACACACTGAATTAATATGCGCGTTTTACCAGATCCTTAAGTGATTTGCATTACATTAAAGTTTCAGGAGCCCTGGCCGGTTGGCTCAGTGGTAGAGCATTGGCCTGGCGTGCAGGGGTCCCGGGTTCGATTCCTGGCCAGGGCACACAGGAGAAGCACCCATCTTCTTCTCCACCCGTCCTCCTCTCCTTCCTCTCTGTCTCTCTCTTCCCCTCCTGCAGCGAGGCTCCATTGGAGCAAAGATGGCCTGGGCGCTGGGGATGGCTCCTTGGCCTCTGCCTCAGGCGCTAGAGTGGCTCTGGTCGAGACAGAGCAACGCTCCGGAGGGGCAGAGCATCGACCCCTGGTGGGCAGAGCGTCGGCCCCTGGTGGGCGTGCCGGGTGGATCCCGGTTGGGCGCATGCGGGAGTCTGTCTGACTGTCTATCCCTGTTTCCAGCTTCAGAAAAATACAAATAATAATAATAATAAAAAAAGTTTCAGGAGCATCCAGCTCTATAGCACACTAACAATTTTCCTTATTACCCACCTACAAAATAGTGTGACCCTTGGCAGATGGATTAGTCTAAAACTTAAAAGATATTTAGGGAAATTGAGGCCTAGAAATTTTTTTTAACTTATGTTAAAATTTCAAATACATCTTTTTATTATCAAGCACTTTAGAAATAATTCATAATAGGTATTTGTAATTGCAACATAAATTGTTATCTGTATATGCATGTGTTTAATACATATATAGTTAAAGAAGTGTGTATTTCAGAGTTTTTATTGGAATGCGCATTCGAGAGCGCACGTCTGCAGTCCACCCCGCTTCAACTTCTACAGGGTCTGGCATCCTCTATTAGAAGCACGCTATCGCCACCTGCTGGCATGAACAGAGCAAAGCTAGCAAAGTGTTGAAAACTTGTTTTTTATCATAATTCCATTATAATTTTACTGTTTGGCAATCACATTTTTCCCAGTCCGTGATTTGTCTCCAATTTTATGACTACTCCAGCCAATTTTTTCTAGTTATGATGCCAGTTGGTCAAATAAGTTAGTTAAATATGATTTTTATGTTTGCTCGCTTATAGTTTGCATTAAGGGCTGGGCAGCACCAAGTATATGTGGTCTGTGAAATTGCAAATTACCTTCCTGCTTGGAAAGGGCTATCGTTTTTCTAATATTTGCTGAAGAAGAGGTTTTTGGTTCCTGAAAGTTTTGAAAAGAGTAGAGAAGAGAAGAGACAGAGAAAGAAGCCATGTTTGCAGAGTGAGAGTGGAGAGAATGCAGGGTGCTGAGGAAGAAGCCAGGTGGTCCAGAGAAAAAGGAGATGGGAAACCAGAGCTGAGGGCTTTGTGAGCTCTCTGAGACTGGTGGGGCCTTTGATTCTAGAAGAAACCAGAAAAGATCCTCCTGGTTGTGGAACCAGAGAATGCGTCCGGGCTTTGGGAGCCCTGAGTGAAAGGGAAGTGTTTTCCCTTGTGTTGCTCATTGGCGGGTGCAAGACTTGAATAAAGAAATAGCCCACCATTTTTTGGCTCTATGGTTTCTTTACTGTCTGCCAGAATCCAATGTAAAGCTACATGTGAATGGCCAGGACAGCCGTGACTACTGTCCCTACAATGCCCTAATAAAGTAGCTAAAAGAAAAAGATTTTAAGTCCTGACCTGTGGTGGCGCAGTGGATAAAGCGTCGACCTGGAAATGCTGAGGTCGCCAGTTCGAAACCCTGGGCTTGCCTGGTCAAGGCACATATGGGAGTTGATGCTTCCAGCTCCTCCCCCCTTCTCTCTCTCTCTGTCTCTCCTCTCTCTCTCTGTCTCTGTCTCTCCCTCTCCTCTCTAAAATGAATAAATAAAAAAAAAGAAAGAAAAAGATTTTAAGACAAGCGTAGGGATATACAAAGTTTACCTTACTGTCCTCTTGCAGAGATTTATAATTATCAAGAGAAGTGTTCCTATTTAGGAATTAAAGAGTAAAATTGAGGTACCAAGTTGAGCATAGTGAGCAATGAATGCATAAAGCTTCATACCTGTGTGGAAATTTCT
Organism: Saccopteryx leptura; assembly: GCF_036850995.1. NCBI lineage: Eukaryota > Metazoa > Chordata > Mammalia > Chiroptera > Emballonuridae > Saccopteryx > Saccopteryx leptura. The sequence continues at coordinate 31,519,847 of NC_089507.1, read as the reverse complement.
CCTTTATCTTTCCCTCTTCCTTGTTTATGTATGTTTCTATAAAATGGGTTTTCTCTTCCCTCTCTCTTTAATCTAAAATATATTAATATTTTCATGCATGAATATACTTGAACTTGTAATGGTAAATTTTCTTTAACCCATACTTTATTTCTCTCCAGGGCTCTGATTAATTTACACCCCCCAAAAATATATCTTTTCTTTCCCTCACACTACTAAAAAAAAAAGACACAATGTTTTAGTCATACTACCAACGAACTTAGTAGCTTAAACAACAGACTTTTATTTTCTCACAGTTCTGGAGCCTGGAAGTCCATGATCAAGATACTGGCAATTCTGGTTTCTGGTGAGAACTCTTAACATGGCCTGTAGAGTCACTTTTTCATTGTATCTTCACATAGCCTATTCTCTGTGCTGAAAGGGGGAGGGGGAGGAGCCTGAGAGGGAAGAGAAGAGGAGAGAAGAGAAGAGAGGAGAGGAGAGGGGAGGGGAGGGGAGGGGAGGGGAGGGGAGGGGAGGGGAGGGGAGGGGAGGGGAGGGGAGGGGAGGGGAGAGGAGAGGAGAGGAGAGGAGAGGAGAGGAGAGGAGAGGAGAGGAGAGGAGAGGAGAGGAGAGGAGAGGAGAGGAGAGGAGAGGAGAGGAGAGGAGAGGAGAGGAGAGGAGAGGAAGACATCTGGTATCTTTTCCTCTTCTCATAAAAACAGATCTATTGGGTTAGGAACCCACCCTTATAACCTCATTTAGTCTTAACCTTCCTAACTATCCTATCTTTAAATACAGTTTCTGTAAGGTATTTTTCCCAGCTGAGAAAGAAGGAAGGGGCTGTAGCCAGGAAGTGTGGAATAATAAAAGGCTTTATTGAGTACAGAGTACTTCCGGCCCGAGTTCCCTAGCCCTGGGGACAGAGGCTAGGGGAGTTGTGAGGGGTGACTCGTGTGAGAGATATTTAAAGGGTCCCTAGGGTGGTTGAGTTAATATGACGTGGTGAAATCTCACTGGCTGACAGAGGTGTCACTCTTTTCCAAAGGGATCTTGGGAAGTTTCTTTTGGCATGCTTGGTTGTGGGCAGTCAGAGCCACAGTTCCCGGCCTGACCTTTCCCACGTGACCTTCCCTCATTATCCACTAACCTTACATTCTGACCTTTTGTGTTAAATAGAATAGGGGCACCGTTTATTCATCTGGCTACTTCCTGATGATTAGGGGCATCATGGGGAGGGGATATTGGCCGGTGGTGGTTTTGAGAGGTGTCAGGAGAAACATCTGTTTGGCTGTGACTGGAGAAACTTTGTGGATGCAATCCTGTAAAGATTTTTTTTTTTTTTTTTCCTGAAGCTGGAAACGGGGAGAGACAGTCAGATAGACTCCCGCATGCGCCCGATCGGGATCCACCTGGCACGCCCACCAGGGGCGATGCTCTGCCCACCAGGGGGCGATGCTCTGCCCCTCCGGGGCGTCGCTCTGCTGCGACCAGAGCCACTTTAGCGCCTGGGGCAGAGGCCAAGGAGCCATCCCCAGAGCCCGGGCCATCTTTGCTCCAATGGAGCCTTGGCTGCGGGAGGGGGAGAGACAGAGAGGAAGGAGGGGGGGGTGGAGAAGCAAATGGGCACTTCTCCTGTGTGCCCTGGCCGGGAATCGAACCCAGGTCCCCCGCACGCCAGGCCGACGCTCTACCGCTGAGCCAGCCGGCCAGGGCCAAGATTTTTTTTTTTTTTTTTTAAAGGAGTAATAGGGGGATCTGCAAGGTCCAGCCTTTTGTTGAGCTGGAGATGGATGGAGTCCAGTGGTTCTGACTGCCAGTGGTCCTGTAAGAAGGCAAGCTTGAGGCAAAACTGCATGTCAGGAGTGGTGTAAAAAGGGGAAAGGAATGGGTCCCATCCACTCCCATAACCGAGACCTGTGAGGGAACTAGAGGTCCAGAGTGTGATGGCAAAACAGAGAAGGTAGCCCCCGTGTCCACAAGAAATGAGATGTACTTACCCATTAGTTGCAGCATACCCTGGATTCTCCGTGTCCAGGCCATGTCCTAGGAGTTTGAGCGATGGACTCGCCTGGCTAACTTGGCCTCCCATTCAGGTGGCTCATCCTCCACGTAGAGACACTGAGGAAAAGCCTGTTGCCCAGAGGGGCAATTGCTCCACCAGTGACCGGGCTGCTTGCAGTAAGGGCAAGGCTCAGTGGGCAGCTGTGGGCGGGGGCCCTGCCAGGATCAGTTATCCTGCTTGCCACACTTAAAGTAAGCTGCTGGAGGATTCCTCTTTGTGGCTTGGACTTGGGTCGAGCACCTCCTGTGCCTTGCCCCTGTTGCTCTGCCGGCCTCAGGGCTGCCACAAGAGCCTGGGTTTGAAGCATTTCCTTCTGCTGCATGCGGGCCTGGTGAACAGCCTTGGCCTCTTTCTACTAGTTGGGACCATTGTAAACTTTAAATGCCATGTACACAGGTTTTGGATAGGGGTTTGGGGGTTGAGAACAAGAGGAGGGGGGCTCGTGGGGAGCCCAGTACCCAGATCCAGCAGGAAATGCTGGAGCCAATGGCAGGACAGGGTCAGAACTTCCTGCAAGAAAACTGGGGTTGGGTCTTGGGGTCCTGCAAACCGGTGTAAGTGCCAATAGTAGGTGGAGGATGGCCTGACGAAGGAGGGGTTTAAGAACACAGTGGAGAAGGGAGGGGCCCCTGGCCAGCAGGGGAGGAGAAAGAGAGACTGGCACTGGTGAATAAGAAACAGGATTTTACGAAGGGAAGGAAGGGGGCTCTCAGAGGGAAGAAACTTGAGTGGAAGAGGTCCGCAGAGGGACCAGAGAGAAGTCCCAAGAGAGGAGCGCCCCCGGGGGTCAGGCAGGAGGGGGAGAGAGTTGGGAGTCCGTGGAAAAGGAAAGATTAGGAGCGGAGGTTTTAGGTGAGGTTTCTCCAGCCAGAGAAAGGGCCTGTGCATAGAACAGGCAGCACAGAGATTAAGGACGGGCACGTGAATAACTAGAAGCCCTGTATATAAGGGACCTCCAATCAGCTCCCAGCTTTTTTGGCAATAGTTAAATTGGTGAGAGTGTTAAAACCGAAAGTCCCTTCAGGAGTCTAATCCAGTGGGTTCTGTGGCCTGACCACAGCAGAGAAGAAAAACAGTTTCTTCTTCTTTAGGGAGGGAGATTTCTGTGCCCCCACGGCTGCCCTCAGTCCTTGGAGTGGTCAGAGATGAGCATTAGTGTCCCAAAACTCAAGCTCTGGCCACAGATGGATAGAGAAAAGTGGATGTGCTCAGGACGTCTCCATGGGCACACACGCACTCGGATGGAAAGAGGTCCCTGACATAGCTATGGTTTCTGACAGAGAGTCTCAGTGGAAAGAACTGGGGGGGGGGGGTTGGAGGCAGGGGACTTACCGCACCATGTGCTGAAGTGGGTGGAAGGTCAGAGATCCTGGTTCTTTCTCGAAGGGGAAGAGGAAAGGAGCGGTCTTTGCAGACTTCAACTCCTCCCGGGTTTTTGGCACCAAAATGTAAGGTATTTTTCCCCACTGAGAAAGAAGGAAGGGGTTGTAGCCATGAAGTGTGGAATAATAAAAGGCTTTATTGAGTACAGAGTGCTTCCTGCCCAACGAGTTTCCCTAGCCCCAGGGACAGAGGCTAGGAGAGTCATAAGGGGTGACCTGCATGAGAGATATTTAAAGGGTCCCTAGGGTGGTCAAGTTAACATGACATGGTGAAATCTCACTGGCTGACAGAGGTGTCACTCTTTTCCAAAGGGATCTTGGGAAGTTTCTTTTGGCGCGCTTGGTTGTGGGCGGTCCTAGCCAAAGTTCCCGGGCCTGACCTTTCCCACGTGACCTTCCCCCATTGTCCACCAACCTTACAGTTACAATAAGAGTTAGGGCTTCAACATATGATTGGGGAGTGGAAAGGACACAGATTGGTTCATAACATATTAAATTTTAAAATAACTGCAGCCACTTATGCATTTATTATATGCTTAATAATATTTTAAGAGATAATGTTAGTAATATATTTAATCCTTTCAACAACTTTTTGGGCTAATTATTATTATTATTATTATTATTATTTTACAGGTAAGATAACTTAGGCATAGAAATGTGAACTTGCCCAAGTTTGCCCTCCTAATAAGATAGAATAGAGCCTGATCAGGCAGTGGCTCAATGGATACAGCATCAGCCTGAGACACTGAGGACCAAGGTTCAAAACCCCAATGTTAGTGGCTTGAGCGTGGGATCATAGCCATAACCCTAAGGTTGCTGGCTTGAGCCCAAGGTCTCTAGCTTGAGCAAGGGGTCACTGGCTCTGCTGGAGCCCCCCACCCCCATCATGGCACATATAAGAAAGCAATCAATGAACAACTAAGGTTTCACAATAAAGAATTAATGCTTCTCATCTCTCTTTCCTTTTCTGTCTGTCAATCTCTCTCTCTTTCTCTCTCTCACTAAGAAAGGAAAAAAGAAAAAAAAACATTAGAGCCAAGATTCAAACTTATATGGGCTCCTGAGAATAGACAAGTGAATGTACTAAAACATGTTAAGAATGGAACATTAAATTCCCAACCTGTTTCTCAGCTTTATGAAGAGAAGAATGGTCAATACTAACTATAACTTCATACATAGGTCTCATTGGCTTTTATGTAGAGGCATTTTCATTGTTCTGTTTTAATTGTAAAAAGAATATTAAGTCTTTCTGGAGAAAACCACCACCTGTAAGGTGCTTTGTATAACTGGCTCTGGTTTTGCTAATGTCCATGTACTGCAGATATATTTACCTATGTGAGGAATTTACAGGTATTGTCATGAAAGAGCCTTAGATCAGCATAATGTGTGTGCAAGAACTAGGAAGTGGAATAATTGAGAGACTTACCTATGGAGTGTACCACTTTATTGAGCTGGCTTGGACCTTTTGTGTCTAAATGGTTTGTTAATAATCTCATCTGAAAAATTCACTAAATATACTATGAAGATTATGTACAGGAATTTGACAGATGTTATATATAGTCTGTATTAATATTTTTCAAACCAGATGATAATAATTCATGAATAAGGAAACATCATTACTCTCATTTATTTTCCAAAATTTGACCTATTTTGAAATTAAACAGATTAAAGAGTTATAACAAATCACTTCATCAAACAAAAATTAATTTTTAAAAGTCACTCACATCATTTTCCTTGGAAAATAATTCTCAATATTAAATCTTAACATACAAGGCAGTTCAACATCTTCAGCTCTTTTCAATAACCTGTGCCACTGAGTTGGGATTCCATCAAAACTGACACAAAAATCATTTTTTGCCTTAAAATTTATCTTCACCTTAAATAATCAATGTAAATATTCCTTCAGTATAAACTTAACATAAAGAACTATTACTATGCAATTTTTTTTTTTTTTAGGTGAGAGGAAGGGAGACAGTGAGGCAGACCCCTGCACACAGTTGGACAGAAATTCACCTGGCAACCCCTGTCTGGGGCTAGTGCTCAAATACCAAGTTATTTTAGTGCCTGAGGTTGATTTGCTCCAAAAGAGCCATCCTCAGTGTCTGAAGCCCAGCTCAAACCAACTGAACCACTAGCTACAGAAGTGAAAGAGGAAGAGAAGGGAAGAGGATGGGGGGAGAAGCAGATGGTTACTTCCTCTGTGTGCCCTGACTGGGAATCAGACTCAGGAAGTCCATATGCTGAGCCGATACTCTATCCCAGGGGTCCCCAAACTACGGCCTGCGGGCCGCATGAGGCCCCCTGAGGCCATTTATCTGGCCCCGCCGCACTTCCTGAAGGAGCACCTCTTTCATTGGTGGTCAGTGAGAGGATCATAGTTCCCATTGAAATACTGGTCAGTTGGTTGATTTAAATTTACTTGTTCTTTATTTTAAATATTGTATTTGTTCCCGTTTTGTTTTTTTTTTACTTTAAAATAAGATCTGTGCAGTGTGCATAGGGATTTGTTCAGAGTTTTTTTTATAGTCTGGCCCTCCAACGATCTGAGGGACAATGAACTGGCCCCCTGTGTAAAAAGTTTGGGGACCCCTGCTCTATCCATTGAGCCATCAGCCAAAGCCATTATACAAGATTTTCAGGGAAAAAAAATCTTTGTAAAATTTATTAGAATTAAAATTGTATTTTATTGTTACTTTAATTTTTGATTATTCTAATTTTATAGTTTAACAGCTATATTGTATGTTTTATAATTATACTCTTGCAATAGCAGTATAATAAAATTTCTTTTTTAAAACAAATTTATTTGAGTAAAAAGAAATTTATTTTAAAATAAGTATTTAATAAATAATAATAGGGGTACATGAATACAACAGAAACCATGGCATCGATTTGTGAATGATGAGAATTATGAAACAGCATTCTAGCATATGCTCTAAAAATCTATATCATTGTAATTACTCAACCACATCAAAAAGTTATTTGCCGCATCTGAAAATGAAAATTACATGTCATAAAGAATATATATATATATATATACATATAAATAAAACTAAGTTAAGAGAACGTGTTTACTACTATTACAACTGATAGGAAAAGAGATCTAAATTCGGTTTTATACTTTGCAGATAATCTTAGAGATTTCACTTATCTACTTTTCTTTTATTCACTTATACAACTTATTACCTGCACATTAAGTTTTACATTGATCCACATTTTACAGTGTGGATAAAATCACTTGTCTTCTACATATCCATTACTCCTTACTAAATTGTAAACTGTTGTATGCAAGAATTGATCTGTTGCAGGTATTTTGCACCTAGAACTGTGTGATACTTATACCTTGCCTTAATTAACTTATTTTAAATGTCTCCAAAAAATGTATTTTTCAAGGTGGAAAATTATGAATTAGACAGAAAAGCAAGATAGAAAGAAAATATTAAATATGATGCATAAATATATCATTTGTATGATATAGAAATATATCACTTTATATAATATATATAAACATCTCATAGGACCTACACAGCAAAAATTAAGGATACAAATTGGGTTCTTGACTTCCTGACCATTAAAGGGAAAAAACAGAAGGCATTCTAAATATATGGCACATGGTTTTCTTATTTCTTCTCTTTCTCTTTTTATAAAGGCACTGGTCCTATTGAATAAGGACTCACCTTTATGACCTTACTTAACCCAAATTATCTCTTTAAAGGCCTTATGTCCAAATAAATTCTGAAGAAATGATAATCATGAATGTAATTTCAGTTTTTATTCAGGGCCCTGTATACCAAATACTATCATAATATGAGACCCTAATGGAATGATAATCAGATATCCCTAATTCATCTTCAGGCAAAGCTGGATGCTGGATCTTTTAGGGGGGAATCCTCTGATCTCCATTTTCTGAAATTAATAATGACACAGAACATCACTAAGACTCAGTGATACTGAAAAGAAATAGTTATTCAGATATAAGACCCACAGGTCTCCAGAATAAAAGAAAAATAGTAGAAAGAGTTTTTAATTTCCTCCATGTCTTGAAGGGTATTTCACAGCCTAGAAACAGTTGAGATGAAAAAAATTGAAATAAAAAAAAAAAGCTTCCAGGGAATAGTTGACAAATTTGTGGTATTAAAACAAAAATTACAATGGTTTTTTGACAGTGTGAGATAAGACAGAATATTTCCTGACCCATAGGACACTATTTCATAATTTTGCAGGAAGAAATAAAGTGGAATAGAACTTTCACTCCATCAAAATGTCAGGTGCATTAATGCAGAACTTGCGGTGTATGCTCTTAGTACCCTGTCCTGGTCCCTGCCCAGTGTTGGCTGCTTATTGTTCATGGCTGCACCTTTCTCTGGGGAATTTGGCTCGTACGGTGGAAGCCACACCACTGGAGAGATTTTATACCTCCCTTTTCTCTCCTCCCTCTCACAACCTCAGCCAGAGTGATGGGCAGCCAGTAATGTAGGGATATAAAAGACTGCCCCTTGTCACAAAGCTGGACCACCTCAGTACTTCATGTTCTAGAGGTCTCCATGAGATCAAGCGGACAGTAGACTCATGCTGAGACCACACCCTCCTTAAACTTTTTTCCCCTGCCCTGTCCTGGATCCCCCATTTCTTCCTCAATAAAACAGACACCAGAATTCCTTACACATACACTTGAAATGTAGGTCTCTGACTTGAGAAGCCCACACAGCACAAAGGTGAGACCCGTCTTTTCATCTGAGGATACATTACACTCTTGTAAACATAGTGAGAACCACAGAGGCTATCTTTTATAGAAAAATGTCCTATTGGGATTCCGTCACAGTCTCTGATTGTAGCACAATTTGGTGGTAGCAGTTTCTGATGTCCTAGATGTCTCATTTCTGCCTTGGGTCTCATGAATTTATTGCTATGCCTACAAACTATCGACAAGCAAGCATTCTCTTCCCTCAACATCTGCCTCTCAACTAATTTCTGCTTTCTTTTAGTCCAAATAGTGCTTCAACCATCCCTATAGTCCTCTAATTCAGGCATTGAGCTTTTTCTGAGAATAACTCTTTAAAGAGAGAAAAAAAAAGATGATTCTGAAACTGGCAGAGAGAAACATAAAATGTCTTACTCCTAGACATCCATGTCTGTGTAGAAGATTATGACACAGATTTCCAAATTCTAGACTCACCAGAGACTGATACAGGAAACTTAGTGTTGGCCTAGTGCTGGACTCTCCTTCATATGTACCAACAGCAGTTCTTCTCTGGCTTTTCTTCTCAAATAAACACGTACGTGTGTGTGTGTGTGTGTGTGTGTGTGCGTGTGTGTGTGTGTGTTTTCCTTGGTATATATACCAAAACATATATGTACATACAAATTTATGTAGGTTCGTTCTGTAGAGATTTTTATATATAAATATCAAAGTTCTATTCCAATGTTACTTCACTTAAATCCACTGTCTGGTGACGTAGGACGATATCTCTTTTTTTAGTTTTGTAGGTAGCAACATGTAAAACACATTGCCAGTGTTTACTGCATTATTTTTAAAGGGTAAAAAACAAGAATAAATCTAGTCCTTTTCTTCTCTTCCTCTTATCAGTTATTTCGGTACTTTGTTCATTCCAAAAGCCTACTAGACTTTTATCACTAAATTTAATTCCTCAACGTTGCAAAAGCAACCCGAGGAAAGCACTTTCGGGGAACTGCCACAGCTTCCGGTGATTAAAAGCACTCTGTGCTGTCCAGTTCTTTCTGGAATTTCTTCTGAGCCAAAATACAGATTGTAACACAAGAGCCAAGTTCTCTAATCTCTTCCTTCACAGCAGAGTTAGCTAAAAGCTTTTGTTTTCCCACACGGAGGCTTCAAGGCAGTACCTTTACATAGTAAGGAAAGTTGCCATAATGTCGTTTTCAGGAAAGTCAAACACACACACTGATGAAGCTGTTGACAGAACTGTAAGTGAGTTACGGCTTGGCAAAGCATGAAGCCATTAAAAGAAAAATGTCCTCCAAGTCATCCCTGAGGATCAGCAGATTTTATACTTGACAGCTTTTCTTTGCTTAATGGAGTTTCAATGGGAATTATAGTAGCAGAGTTTGCATTAGACGGTTCTTTATTTAATGTGTTGAAATATGGGTCCCGGTCAGAAGCTCTCGAGAAGGGCGGGTAATAAGGGCCATGCAGGGTTGCCTAGAAATTGGAATGAAATTCCATTTAACACTAAACAGTCACACTTGTCAGCAATATTTTAGGGGGAAATGCTTTCCTAACTGAGTGATGGGTTGATGGTTCAGTGGGTTCCTCCCAATTCTAAGTTCCCTGAGTTTTTCACAGTTTTATAGTAGACTGTATTGAATCTCTGAACAAAGGTTTAGGAATCCTTAAACCTATATTGACTTGACTCAAACTGTCGTCATAATTGGGACAAGTTAGTTTTACTTTATATCCAAGTTAGTTTTACTTTATTCTACTCATTGTAGAATCTAGATAATACCACTGACTTCAAAAGGATGAGACTTTCAAAGACTTTATATAAACAGTAACAAAATGATAACATTGATTGCATACCTTGTTTTGACCATACGTTGTATTAAAGGTTTTATTTCATAATTAATTCTTTCAGTAGCTAAAAGAGGCAGCCAGCTGGTGCTTCCCCCCCCCCTTGGCAACAGAAACAAATTATCTTTAAAAAATTTGACTATAAAAGCTGTTATTTTGTGTCCTAGAGTGAATATGGTGGGTATTTATTTTATTCTTGTTTCATTAGGAAATGCATAAGTGAGTTTATTTTAACACCTTTCCTTCCAGTAAAGTAGTTCAGAAAATCCCTGTGTTTCTGGCTGAATTTATTCATTCAAACAAAGTAGAAAAAATACTGTTTAAGTAGTGCCATTGATTGAGCATATGTAGAACTTTCAGGATTGCTAAACTATATAGTTAAAATCTTCAATTACCTTTTCTCACTACTTTTTAATCTATGTTGAAGCTTTAAAAATGTACTAACTTGAATATTTGGCTACATGTACAGTTTTGCTATTCACTTATTTGATTCAGTTTTCAACTGAAGTTGATTGTGGCACAAATGATCTCATTGTAGAAATTACTGAGAAGGGGAGAAGTACAACAGGAGTCAATTTAACCTGTTAGCATGGTTAATACACGGGCATTCTTGGCATTTGTGACTTGCCTTACTCCTTCTTCTGGGCACCCACCTTGCTTAGTATATGTATGTGCCAGTGACATGGCACTTAGAAAATACATTGTATTGTCCTATTGTATGCCCATGGAGCCCATAACTCTCACTGCCTAGATTAGCAATTTTTAACCTTTTCCGTCTCATGGCGGATTACACATAAGCCGATTACTAAAATTCTACAACACATCAAAAAATGTATTTTTTGCCAATCTGAAAAAATTAGGTATAATTTGGATTTATTTACACTGAACAGCTTTTGCTGTGTTAATTGTTATCATTTTTTTACTTGACAATCAAAGGGAAAAGAGGTCAGTGCCCCCCCTAAATAAATAGTTGGGTCTTTCACCTGTTTTAAAAATTCTTGCAGCATACCAGTTGAAAATTGCTGGCTTAGATAAATTCTTTAGTGTCTTGGATTGTCTTCTGGCTATACTGCTTTATTTGTAACTTTGTGGGTGACAGGACTAAAATAAAAGTTTGCAACTGCTTTATGAGTGGTGAGTGCTAAGATAAATGTTAAGTGTTACCTCACTTTTTGGTGATGAATGTGTTTGTATGCATATTAGGTCCACTGAATCTAAATATCTATGAAATAAACCCTGGCCCGGTAGCTCAGTTGGTTAGAATATTGTCCCAATATGCCAAGGTTGTGGAACATGCAGAAATTAATCAATGAATGCATAAAGAGGTGGAACAACAAATCAATGTTTCTCTCTCTGTCTCTTTCTTAAAAAATCAATTAATAAAAAATAAAATATAATATAATAAAAATTCAAATAAATAAATATGAAATAGTGAAAGCTAGAAGTGATAAGATCAGCAAATATAACTTTAGGCAAGGTCTTTAAGACACAATTTCATTTATTTATTATTTATTTAATTTATTTATTTATTTTAATTTTTAAATTTTTTTCAATTGCAGTTTATATCCAGTATTATTCTGTATTGTTTTCAGGTGTACATTATAGTGGTTAGACAATCATGTACTACACAAAGTGTTCCCCCTGGTATTTTCAGTACCCACCTGGCATCATATGTAGTTATTACAATATTATTGACTATATTCCCAACGCTGTATTTTATATCTGCATGACTATTTTATAACTACCAATCTGTACTTCACAATCCCTTCACATTTTTCACACAGTCTCCCAATCTCCTCCCCTCTGGCAACCATCACTCTGTTCTCTGTATCTATGAAATCTATGAATCTGTTTCTGTTTTGATTGTTTGTTTATATTGTTCTTTAGATTCCACATAAAAGTGAAATCATAGCATATCTATCTTTTCCAGAATGACTCATTTAACTTAGCATAAGAACTTCTGGGTCTATCCATGATGTTGCAAAGATTTTGTTCATTTTCATGGCTGAGCAATATTCCATGTATATATGTACCACCACTTTTTATCCACTTGTTTATTGATGGCCACTTGGGTTACTTCTTTAGCTTGAATATTGTAAACAACACTACAGTATGTCCATAAAGTCATGGTGCACTTTTGACCAGTCACAGAAAAGCAACAAAAGATGATAGAGATGTGAAATCTGCACCAAATAAAAGGAAAATCCTCCCAGTTTCTATAGGATGATGTGGCAGTATGTGCGCATGAGCAGATGATGACATAACACCGTGTATACAGCAGAGCAGCCCACGGCCATGCCAGTCGAGATGTGGACAGTACAGAGGAAAGTTCAGTGTGTTCTGTGGCTCACTAAATTCGAATCTGTGACCAAAGTGCAACGTGAATATCGGCGCCACCACATAGGAATAACATTACTAGGTGGGATAAGCAGTTGAAGGAAACCAGCAGTTTGGTGGAGAAACCCCGTTCTGGTAGGACATCAGTCAGTGACGAGTCTGTAGAGGCTATACGGGATAGCTACCTAAGGAGCCCTAAAAATCTGTGCGTGAGCCCACATCGAACTGCACTGAATAGGTATGAAACTGGGAGAGTTTTCCTTTTATTTGGTACAGATTTCACATTCCTATCGTCTTTTGTTGCTTTCCTGTGACCAGTCAAAAGTGCACCATGACTTTACGGACACACTGTACAATGAAAATAGAGGTGCATATATTCTTTTAAATTGGTGTTTTGGGTTTTTCTGATATTACAGGTATAACTTTATGATTTCCATAGCAACCCTTTGCGGTCAATGCCATCTTGAACCTTACTTCTCAGTGAGATTAAGTAACTTGCTAAAGTTCACACAACTGGCAAATGACAGAGCTGGAATTCAAACCAAAGCAATCTAAAACCAGAGCCCACCAGAGAAACCTGAAGATGAGAAAGATGTGTCTGTCTCTAAAGTTATCAGTGAACATTAGAAGAATGGTGTTTCTGGTAGAAATTTTTCTAGAGCAAGGTTAACAAACTACAGTCTTTAGTCAATTCCAGTCCTCCATCATTTTCTTTGAAATAAAGTTTGATTGGAACACAGCCATGTTCATTTATTTATACCTGTCAACAGTTGATTTTGCTCTGCAGTGGATGGGCTGAGTAGTTCAAACAGAGACTGTGTGGTCTACAAAAGCCTGAAATATACTGCTCACAAAAATGAGAGGATATTTCAGAATGAATATGAAACGATTAGAAAAAGCATTTAGGTTTTTTTTTTATTAAACAAGAACATCAGAAAAGCAAAGAAGTCAAAGAAAGTTGTTCAATTATGCAAATGAGATTCAAAACCAACTTTTATTTCATTGGTGAAAATGCACTGTACAAAGGACTGAAAGTACTGGAGTATCTGCACGTTTCCTGATCCTCTCATTTCTGTGAGCAGTGTATTTAGTATCTGATCCTGGTCTAGAGGTATCCCTCTCAAGTTCCTTCTCTCTGAATCATCAGCCTTCTTCTACCCTTTCTCCTATCATTGCTTATTGAAAAGATATCACAAAATTATGGATATATATTCAAGCACATTCTATTCATCGTAGAGTTCAAAATATGGAATTATTTTTGCGTTTTTAGAAAATCATCTAAGCCATTTTATTTTAAAAATCATCTGAGTCTATTTCTTTTTTCCTTAAACATTTAAAAAATTTAAATCTTTGCTCTGTTAGCATTTATTGTTTTATATCTACTAATAAAAAAATGTTCTCCATTTTGATTCATTTTTCGTAAAATCTCTTTCATATGTTAGGTTTATTAAAATAGTCAGTAACTAACTGACTTTCTTCTTATCCTCTTGTGCTGATCCTGGATCCATGTGCTCCCCTCCATTCCCTTCCCCTTCCTCCTTTGCTTCTATCACAGGAGATCTGGTCACAGACTCCTCCTCCACTGCCGTCCAGGGTTCATTCAGCCAATAGGAAGCCTCTGGCAGATGGGAAGGTAGGGAGACCCAGGGTATTTCTTCCTCTTCCTACATCACTTCCATAGTCTGTTATGGTTGGTAGAGTTGTTAGAGGGAAAAGGGCTTATGTTTCAATAAATTGCTCGCCTCCCTCTGTAGTGGTCCCAGCCTCCTTGCACGGCTAATTTCTGGACTTTCTCACCATTTCCATTAGGCTGTGTCCTCTTTTCATCTGTTGTACAATCAGTTCTCTATACATTTAATTCCTACAGATGTAAGTTCTCAATATGACTTCTTTTCTTTGGTTTGATTTTAATTGATGTAATTTTATTTGGTACATGCTTTAGAAATAAATACACTCTTCACATTTTGCTTTTTGTCAAACCTGACTTTTCAGAAAAAGAATTATTCAAAGTCTTTTCATGTGATATATGTTTTTAAAAATATACTACTGTTCTAGCAGTCTTGCAAATTGGGTTTTGAAAGAGTATCAACAACAACAAAAAATGACAAGTTTTACTAAATTTAAACTTTGTTCATGTACAAGTTGCCAAATTTCATAGAAAAATGTGAACCCAACCTCATTTTAGGCAGGATGCATTTCAATTTAACAGAACATATTTCAAAATACTTGTCTTAAGATATAAATTATTATGGGAAAATTCAAAATGAAATATGAATATGGGAATTAAAGAGAAAAGTCTCTTTACCATTTCCTCATGCTTAGGTTAAACGCTCTATAAGAACTCAGCGTGAAGACAATATGAATGCCTCCCTTGAGATTCCCACCTTTCCCAAGGACAGAAACAAAATATGACTTGCAATGTGATACTGCAGTGAAAATGAATGAGTGCCCAGAGACTTGACTTGGGCTGGTGAGCACAGGACTGTGTACAGATGATGCATTACAGAGTTGTGCATATGAAACCTGTATAATTTTGTTAACCAGTGTCACCTCAAAAAATTCAATAAAAAGGAAAAAATAAAATAAATGACTGCTAATAAGTAGACTTCCCCAGGTTTAGGGGCCAGAATGTAAAAAAAAAAAAAAAGTTTTCATATTTATATTAGATTTTATACATGACATTTGTTTTTAACATTCCCTATAAAATGTAATGTTTTCATTTTTTAAATATTCAAAAATTTAAGATCAAATACATTACAAGACATGGAAAACTTCCCTTAAGGAATGCTTATATAATACCTCCTTAGCCCTGGCTGGGTGCTCAGTTGGTTAGAGTATCATCTGGAAGTGAAGAGGTTGCTGGTTTGATTCCTGATTCAGGCACATACAGGAACAGATCTATGCTCCTATTTCTCTCCCTTCCTCTCCCACTAAAATCGATAAGTAAAAATAAAAATTAAAGAATACCTTAATATGATTAAAAATGGCAACTAGTGTTAGAAAATACCTTTTAAATGTCTCTTTATGCCTAAAAGAGAATGGCATTAAAAATACTTGGTTGACCGGAGATTCACTGAGTGTTTTATTCTTTCTTTCCTTCTTCTGCTCCCCTTTTTCTAACTTTTCTTTACTCTCCTTCCAGGTATGTTTTGTAATGACATGGCAAGAGTATGGGTTCTGGAGTCAGAGACACCCAAGTGCAAATCTCAGATTCCCTGTTTTTAACCTGAATCATGACTTACTTCTCTTAGTCTCCATCTCTTCACATAGAAAATGTGTGTAATGCTATCACTTCCATAGGATTTTGGTAAGACAAAATAACTTTTAAAAAAATATGTTATAAAGGACTCCTACAAAATATTATTTTAAATTTCAAAATTCAACAAGTAGACAGGCAAATTAAAAACTGGGAAAATAATTTGAATAGACACTTTGCTAAGGATGACAAATAAGGGAAAGGAAAAATGGTCAAGATCATTCATAATTAGGGAAATTCAAATTAAAATAGTAAAAAAGATGCTACAGTATATATATTAAAATGAAAATAAAATTAGAAAGAATAACCGTGCCAAGTGCTGAGGAGATCAGAGGAGACCAGAGACTTCTATATGGGCCAGAAGAACTTGAACATGGTTGTAACCATTCTGGAAAACGGTTTGAGGGCAATTTCTTAAATTGTT
Organism: Saccopteryx leptura; assembly: GCF_036850995.1. Taxonomy (NCBI): domain Eukaryota; kingdom Metazoa; phylum Chordata; class Mammalia; order Chiroptera; family Emballonuridae; genus Saccopteryx; species Saccopteryx leptura. The sequence continues at coordinate 31,503,863 of NC_089507.1, read as the reverse complement.
AAACATACACTTCCCTCACGGTACTGCAGTTACACTCCTAGTTTTTACTCACGAGCAATGAAAGTATATTGATACTTTTAAAAATTATGTGTGGGTAATAAAATTTCCTCAAGTCATCAAAAATAGTCTTTTTAACCATTGAATTTGCATTTTCAGGTAGTAATCAAGATTCCAAATTGCAGTCAGAGTTCAAGCTTCCTCTCCCCCGCGCCAGTGTTGTGCAGGGTTGGCACCTGAAGGGACAGATGTGGTGTAGCTGGCTTCTTCTGACTCCCCTCCCATCACCAAGTTGTCCTTCATTTCTGCTCCACTCACTGAGGTTTCTGCGCTGGCCAGGGTCTAGCCAGCAAAGAACAGATTAGGATTTTATACGGTAATACCGGGATAATCTGGTCTCTTCGATGTGTTTTTCTGGATGTGTTCATTGTTCAAAGCTGACATTTTTTTCCTGTGCAGGGATTTGTGGGTTCTGTCTAGACATCCCTCTCCTATTTCTTGCAGTTACTGAAATGTGTAACTGCAGATCCCTGATATAGATTAGAGCTCTCTGATGAGAGAGATGAATGACATGAATAAACAGAGGGACAAGCGATGTTTATGGAATAAAAGATTGAATATTATTAAGATTTACCTAAACATTTAGTACAATCCTAATCAAAATCCTGAGTGGCTTTTTTTTTATAGAATTGACTAGCTGACTCAAATTCATAGGGAAATTCATAAGAACCTAAAATAACCAAAAAAAAAAAAATCTATTTGAAAAAGAATAAAGGCAGAGGGCTGATACCACATGACTTCAAGATTGACCACAGTGCTACAGTATTCAAGATGGGGTACTGGCATAAACATAAAGACAGTAAGTGCCTGGAACAGAATAGACATCCAGAAGTAGATCTATGCCTATATGGTCAACAACTTTTTAAAAGAGCACAAAGACAATTTAGTAAGAAAAGGTAGTATTTTCAATAAATTATGCTTGATTGAATTTCCATATGTAAAAAAAAGAATGTTTAACTTTAATTCACAACTTGAATCAGAAGAAAATTAACGGCCTGACCTGTGGTGGCGCAGTGGATAAAGTGTCGACCTGGAAATGCTGAGGTCGCTGGTTCGAAACCCTGGGCTTGCCTGGTCAAGGCACATATGGGAGTTGATGCTTCCAGCTCCTCCCCCCTTCTCTCTCTCTGTCTCTCTCTCCTCTCTCTCCCCCTCTGTCTCTCTCTCTCTCTCTCCTCTCTAAAAATAAATATAAATAAATTTAAAAAGTAAAAAAAAAAGAAGAAAATTAACTTAAATTCAATTATATATACAATTGAAAAGCCTAAAATTATAAAACTTCTTGAAGGAAACAAAAGAAAAAGTCTTTATGCTCTTGGATTAGGCAAATTTTCCATATTTATAATGCCAAAAGCATCATCCATAAAAGAAAACATTAATAAGTTGGAGTTCTTTGAATTCAGAACTTCTGCTCTTGGGAGACACTATTATGATAATGGAAACAAATCAAAGACTAGGAGAAGTATTTGAAGATTGCATACTATGAAAAGACTCGAAGCCCAAATACACGAAGAACTCTCAACAGTCAGTAAATAAGACAACAAACAACCAAATAATAATACTAATAAATAATACATAAGCAAAAGGTTTGGTTCACAAATAAAGATATGCAAATGGCAATTAAGAACATGAAAAGATGCTCAACATCATTAATCTTCAGGAAAATGCAAATTAGAACCATTTGATACCACTACACACCTAATAGATGGTCTAAAATTTTTTTTCATAGACTTTACCAAGTATTGATAAGCATTTGATAGTAATCTTTTTTTTAAATTTTATTTATTCATTTTAGAAAGGAGGGAGAGAGAGAGAGAGGGAGAGAGAGAGACAGACAGAGACAGACAGAGAGAGAGAAGTGGGGGAGGAGCAGGAAGCATCAATTCCCATTTGTGCCTTGACCAGGCAAGCCCAGGGTTTCGAACCAGCGACCTCAGCATTTCCAGGTCGATGCTTTATCCACTGCGCCACCACAGGTCAGGCCTTGATAAGCATTTTAAACTTTCATTCACTATGGGTGGGAATCTAAATGGCATAATCTCTCTTGAAAATTGTTTGGAGTTTCTTTAAAAAAAAAAATTAAATCTGCACCTATAGTGTGACCCAGTCATTGTATTCACAGGTGTTTACTCCAGAGAACCGAAAGTCTAAGTCCATACAGCAACTTGTATATTAATGTCCATAGCAGTTTTATTTGTAATAATCAAAAACTGGAAGCAAGCCAAATGTCCCACAACAAGGGAACGGAAATAATTTGTGATATATCTATACATCAAAATGCTACTCACCAATGAAAAGAAATGGGGTTGATACAGACACCACCACAGATGTGGCTCCAAAGTGCTATCTCAGAATTGAAAATGCGTCTATAGCAGCAGAAGGTAAACCAACAGAGGCCTGGAGGCAGGGGCGTGCTGCCTGAAAAGAGACTGGAAATTACTAGCAAGAAACAGAAGGACATTTTGGGAGTGAAGAATATTTTCATTATCTTGACTTTGGTGATGGCTTCATGGATGTTTAAATATGTCAAGATATCAAATTGTACAACACAAATGTTGCAGTTTATTATGTCAATTGTATCTCAATAAAACTGCTAAAATATTCCTAGGGCGCATTACAGAAATAATTAAACACCCTTCAGTCCTGGACTTAGCAACTTGCAGCTGTGTGTCAGAGACAGCACACCAGGTGCAGAGTGACCCGCCTGGGCTGACCGTGACTTGAGTCACAGTTTTCAGAGCATGGTGAATGCCCTTTCTTCCAAACTGCCACTGAGACCTCAAAAAACTCAAGTCACTGGGCAAAACACCCTCTGTAAGTAAAAATGGCAGCCAGAGGGAGCTGCTGCGTAGACAGCAGGACTTACCTCGCCAGCTCTTCTCATCTGGGATGCAGGGTGCTACTGTAGGTCTCTGCCATTAGAATTGTGTCTGAGCCCAGCTACCAGCTACAACTGCTTTTAAACTCTGTAACACTGTGATACATACATGTCCGCTGAGCCTTATTTTTCCAATCTGTAAAATGGGGATATAATAACCTATGATGGTTATTAGATATGGATTCAGTGAAATGACTTATGCAGAATCCAGTTTTCATAAAAAGCACTATTCATCCATGATTATAGTTACAACAGTAAGATTCAGCAGTCCAAGCAGGCTGACGGAGCTTGTCTTTTTTTTGTGACAGAGACAGAGAGAGTCAGAGAGAGGAACGGACAGACAGAAAGGGAGAGAGATGAGAAGCATCAATTCTTTGTTGTAGCTCCTTAGTTGTTCATTGATTGCTTTCTCATATGTGCCTTGACTGGGGGGCTACAGCAGATCAATTGACCCCTTGCACGAGCCAGTGACCCTGAGTTCAAGCTGGTGAGCCTTGTTCAAACCAGATGAGCCCGTGCTCAATCTGGCAACCTCGAGGTCTCGAACCTGGGTCCTCTGTGTCCACTACACCACCACCTGGTCAGGCTGATGGAGCTAGTCTTGTAATACGTCCTTGACCTGTCAAAGAGTACAATCCTGAGATCAACATACACTTGTATTATTTCCATTTCTAACAAAATAATGAAATGCCTTTCACAGAATTAAAAATTGGGGGACTTTTACCGGAGAGAGAGCTGTGCAGAGTAAAACACTATGTGATATGTAAACTTGAGAGCTATTTTAAGTACAACCAGTAGAACAGACAAAAAGAAGGATTGCAGTTGTTACATACTGGGGAAAAGATGTTCCTGAGCAAAAATGTCTATTGCTCCATACCAGAGATGCAGAGTCTCACTAATTAGAATAAATTAGTATTGGTAGGGCTCCCATGACATGGATGAAAGACTGGCTGACATGTAATCAGCAAAGAGTGATGATAAACTTAGCTAAAAATGGTCCTAAATGGATTCAAGAAGAAGACATTTCGAAGCACATCAATTGAAATAAATAAGAAATAGTGGAGGTAACAGATGTTTTAAACCCAAGTGAAGCCAAACAGAAGATAATGTTGCTTCTTTAAACTTTTAGAGGCCATTTACAAGTGGCTCTCACATTCTCTCATTTAATTTCCTATTGACATAACTAATTAGGCAACGTTGGTATTAACTCCCATTTTATAGTTGAATAATCAAAATTCAGAAGACTTGGGTCACTTGGCCAAGGTCATAAAGCTAATAAATTTCAGGATTGGGTCTATAGTGAGCTAGTGACCATCTGCTTTGTTTTTTGTCTGCTCTACATCTGTTATTTGTTCTGAAAGTAATGCCCTGATTTTGTTTGGGGGAACCACCACTTCCCCTCTCATTAATCAGGTGATTTTAATACGACTCCTGCCACTCATAGATTCAAGGTATGTTTTGGAACTCCTATTAGGCTTTTCAAAGAAAAGGAAGATCTCTTTTTTTTTTTCTGAGGCTGCGTAAGTCATTTAGCTGAAAACAAAGATTGACCAAAGGTCACCACATGTCAAATGGAAAATGTCTGCCTAACAGTTAATCCCACTGAAAGGAGAGTAATGCCAAGAAAGGACAGAAGAGAGAAGGGGGTGTGTGTCTTGTTGTTAGTAAGTAGGTGTTAGAGAGCTCAGACATTGACACATATTTATTTCTTTAAAAACTTCAATGATTTCCCCCCTTTCATTCAATCATCACTACAACATACACTTCCTACATCTCTAAACAGATCAAACTTCTTCATATAAGCTTCCTCATCTGACAGTGTTTGTTATTTTACCAGTTTTGCCCGTTAAAGGTGTCCTGTTACATAAAGTTTACCAGAACACTTCACTGCTTCCCACTCCCTTTATTGCAATGTTTATCCTGTTTTTCTCTCTTATTTGTGCCCCAGCTACAGGTAGATGCTAAGGTATTTCAAACATTGACTGAAATAGAGCTACAGCATGAACATTACATATTCTTTGTTGCCAAGGTTAAGGATTTTAATTCTTCTTTGATGCAGTCAATTTTTCCCCCAAGGAAAACTGCTCCAAGGATCCTGGTACTTCAATTACGCAAGTAAGCAGCCAGAAATTAAACTGCGATATAAACATTAACTTCAAAAAATATGTATGTTTTACATTGGTAATATGAGTTGATATGTTGTTTGAAGTAAGAATTACATTTCACACTTTCTTGGTTTTCATTTGTATGTTTGATTATCATATGAGTTTTCTAGTTTATTTTTTTTTTCTATTGAACAAGTTATCATGAACTTAGAGACTGAACATAAATGTGTCATTCAGTTCAGTAGTTCAGAAGCCTGACGTGAATCACAGAGATAAAATCAAGGTGCTGGGAAGGCTGTGTTCCTTTATGATAACTCTAGGAATGGACCAGTCTCCTTGCCTTCTCCATTTCTAGATGCCACCCATGTTTCATGTAGTGGCCCCTCCCTTCCATCTTTAAACTCAATGACATTGCATGTTTCTGACCATTCTTCTGTAGTCTCATCTCCCTCTGACTCTCTTTCTCTACATTCTTCTTCAAATTATAAGTATATTGAGCCAATGGTAATCCAGGATAATATGCATACTTTAAGGTCAACTGATTTGCCCTTTAATTCCCATTTGCCATGTAAGGCAATATATTTACAGATTGAGGGGATTAGGACTCATCTTTGGAGAGTGTTATTGTGCTTACCACAACTACAGGCACACCTTGGTTCATTTCACTTCACTTCATTGTGTTCTATAAACTGAACCCAAGACTTCTCCACCAGCAAAAAGATTATGACTCATTTTATTGTACTGCTTAAACTAACCCACAATATCGCCAAGGTATGACATCGATTTAGTAGAAGTATTGAAATGGAAAGATATATTTTGGTTGTACACGTATTGAGACTTGTAAAGCCATAGCTCCAATTACTGTGTATTCTTGTAAAAGTAGAGTAGGAAGAGATGGAAATGTCAATAAAATGTTTGTAATTTATAAAAGAGAAGGGTCAGAAGACAGAAGCTAAAATGATTGTTTCCATGGAAGTCTCTAGCCACAAGAGACTCCCTTCCTAGCGTTGCCCTGGCATAACTTGGAAATCTGAAGACAACTGTCTTTATTTGGGCTCTGGCCATCTCACAGCACGTCAGCAGGTCTCTTTCCGGAAACTTCAAGGTGAGTCCGATGGGGCAGGGAAGATATGCACTTGGTGAGCATACAGGATGTGTAATTCTTTGGGGGTTTCAGAAATAATTGAGGTCACTTTTCTGGAGGATCTTAAGTTCACTGCTCAGCTGGTGAGAGCTAGAGCTAAAATTTGGCCTCAAAAAGTTAATTCCACTGCACAATTCCTCAGTCAGAGACCTTTAAAATTTACATATCAAGCACATCATAAATGTTTTAATTCCTTATGCATTTTAATTTTTATTCTAGTACCAAATATGATCAAAGCAACCATAAAAACATTCACTTGACTACTGCTCCTTTCTTTTCATGTTTCATGACAGAATTTTTAAGTATTCTTTAGTTCTTGCACATTCTGCGATCTCTCCATTTAAAGGTGTAGAAGCTTATTGTGCATCTGTGCTTACTGGAAATGCTGGAGCAACTCCCCAAAAGCAAGTTATCTGGAAGACAGCTCCCTTTCTAGCAGTTGTTTTTCAAAATCAAACCCACAGAAGAAATTGAGATATGTCTCCTAAAGGAAGAGAATAAATTTGACCTGAGAGGAGTTCATCTGAGGAACACATAGAGAGAAGAAGCTTTTTCCCAGACTGAAAAGACCTCTTTGAAGACCGGATGGGAGACAGGTGTCCGTGGGTTGCACTGGCAGGGAAGGTCTGTGCATTATCTCAGACAATACTGCAGGAGGGCAACGGACCTCAAAGGGTGCCAGATCACAAAATGGAATTTTTACTCATCGTGTTTAGGGATTTTAACCATGCGGTCCCTGGCCTTACCAAGGCCTGCAAAGCTGCAGTTGGGACTTAGAAACATCAGAACAAGTGGCATTACTGAAAGTCTCATCAATGATTTGTCTGAGTGATAACCAAGCAGACTCACCTTCAGGACCTGGACATCAGTGTCATGAACTCCATGGTACGTTGCACTTCTTGGAGAGAGGAGAACAAAATAATAGCAGATTGGATTCCCTGTTGCCCTCTCCTTCCCCCCAGCAAAAGAGAAAGGGAGACTCAAAAGCGAGCTCTTTCAAAAAAACCCAGATGTGCAATTGCAGGTTTATTTGTGAGCAAAGATTCTTCTTACTTGGCCTCAGCTCTTTTCTCTCTCATTTAGCAGTAAGTTGCCTGCACACATTGCCTCTTAAGCATTATTATATTATCTATGCAGCCGCTGATTCTTTACCTAGTCCAGGTGAAAGAAACAGTCACTTGCTACTTGATATTCTGGTATCTGCTCTTTCTACAATAAGGTCACTAAGGATCTTCCTGGACTGTGGGTTTAATCCTGACCTCTACAAGATGATAACTTTGAAATCTGAACTGAAGTAATTCAGTTATATTAAATGTACAGCAGCCACCCCTCTGCCCATGCCAAGTTGGGAACCATGGCCATCGTAGGCACTGAAACCCAGCCAGCCGCAAGGAGGGGAAATGCACGTGTCTCCATGCACATGGAGGTGAGGAGACATTTTGCTACAAAGTCAGCAAACTATTTATTTTTTCATCACTGAACTGTTCATAACAATAGAATTGGCTGATTTTTAAACATAATATTGAGGAGAAAAACTATTCTGAGTATTTGAGGAATTGAATTACTTAGATAAGGGTTCAATAATTTCTATTTTGTCATAGTTGATGCTGAACTCTTCTTACTGAGAAGAGTGTCTTTGGAGCCATTGCATTTTATATCGATCCTAGTTTATAAGTGATAGTAAATAAAAGCTTATAATTTGCATATCAGAGACGTTTAAGATTCTTGTAGATGATTAGGTGTCAAGTATTTGAAGAGAAACAGGAAATATGTAGCAAATTGGCAACAATTAAATATTAATGATACCATAGGCTTGGTAGTTTTCTAAGTATTTTGCATGTATCATTTCATTTAAATAAAGAAATGTTAGCAAGAACTTACAAATAAAAACAAAAAATGTTTAAGCTCATCTTTTCTATTTATGGGTAACATTAAACTATTTTCATAACACCAACCTCATTTTATAAATATGTACATTGTGAATTAGAAAATATTTTAATAACACCCACATTAATGAAATTGCTATGAATTTTATTGCACATATAGCTATTATAACCTCAGTCTCCTTAGACTTTTACTTAAATAATTAGTAACATTAAATAATATGAATAGAAGCATTCATAGATAATGCTTAACATTCAAAAGAATGAGACCCAATTTTTAATTTAATCTGGCACAGAATATTTAAATATAATCGCTCTTTTTTTTCTGGTTAATTAATCACAGGGACATTTTGAGATCAGAATCACCATATAATTATTCTTTTTCTAAAACCTCTAAAATTGAAGTTTAGCTGACAAAAGAATATTTAAATTTAAGAGCTTTTGAAAAATTTCCTCTGTGAGGCAGCTAGAACTAACTTTATTTTATTAAGGTTTTAATTTTTAAAAAATCTTTGACTCCTCAAGGTGAATAAGAAGTCTCTCATTTGACAAACACTTACAGGATTACAGAGAAAATCTTTTACTAAAGCAGTGAGGGTGAGGCTTTCTGGAATGTTGAGCAATAAAGGAAACAAGACCTAGCTCCACCGGCCTTCTTCTGGTTCCTTAAATCACAGAGATTTTTACTGCTTCAAAGATTTCCCATAAGCTCCTCTGTCTCTCTAGAATTCTTACCCTACTCCAGACCACCCCTAATTCTTTAACTGCCTAATTTCTACTTACTCTCAAGTCCTTTCCATAGGCAGCGTACCAGACCTCTCCAGTCATTTTATGCCTCCCTGGGAGATGGTCTGATATAACCATACACTTTCATACTTTATAATTATATCTTTAGTTAGGCGAATTTTTGTCTCCCTTATAAAATTATAAAGTCTATTTCATGAAAGCAAGAGCTGTTTTCCTTGTTTCCTGCTATGTACCCAACAATCATCATGATGCCTGGAATATTATGGGTCCCACAGGTTTTTGATGAAAAGAGATACCAAGGCTCTTGTTAGAAAAATATATAATATATCAGAGATTGTCATTAACAAAACAATAACCTAAAAACTTTTTATTTTTCACAATTCGGCATCAATGAATAAAATGAAATTTATTTTTTCCAAAAATAAATGGGCCTGACCTGTGGTGGCGCAGTGGATAAAGCGTTGACCTGGAACACTGAGGTCACTGGTTCAAAACCCTGGGCTTGCCTGGTCAAGGCACATATAGGAGTTGATGCTTCCTGCTCCTCCCCCTTCACTCTTTCCCTTTCCCTCTTTCTCTCTACTTCTCTCTCTCTCTCTCTCTCTCTCTCTCTCTCTCTCTCCTCTCTGAAAAAAGAATTGAATAAATAAAGTCTTTAAAATAAATAAATGGAGCAACAGCTGTATGCCAGTCAATGTATTAAATGATGGCAAATCAGACACTATCTTTGCACTTGAGTATTCGCAAGTCCATGGAAGAAACATAAACAAGAAACAATTATGAGAAACTGTGACAAGCATTACAACGCAGTAAGGACAAAGCACTATAAAAGCATATAAGGGAGGAACCAATTCCAAATATCAATTGCTTGTTACAAATTATCACAAAGCAGAGTGACTAAAACAATTTTTTTAAATTTATTGAGGTGACGTTGGTTAATAAAATTATACATTTCAGGTGGCTGCTTCTCTAACACATCATTTGTACAATATATTACATTGTGTGCTCGCACCCCAAGTCACGTCTCCCTGCATTGCCATCGGTCCTCCTTTACCCTCTGCCCTCTCCTCCACCCCCTTTTCCTCTGCAATCCCCACCCTGTTGTCTGTATCTATAAAATTTTTTCTACGTTTAATCCCTATATGACTGACAGTTGTCAGAGAATACAGGGGTTGGAAAGGTTAGGTGAAAAAAGTGAAGGGATAAAGCAGTTTGTTGTTTTTGTATTTAATTATGCTGCGGGTCAGCAATTTGAGCAGAGCCGAGAGAGAATGGCTCTGAGAGGGGAGCCCCAGAATGAGAACTTTGGTTGTGGTAATAGTAGATTTTTAGTTGTAATGAATAGGAGATATGTAAGGGTTAGGAAATAGTTAATCTGCTGGCTTTTCTCTCTTAATGGTTCCCTGGCCTTTACTCTGAAATACAGTGAAAAGCTTACCTTTGCAGGAATGTTGGGGAAAGCTTACATTGGGGAGAAACCTGACAATTAGGGGAGTTTAAATCACAATAATTGTTTGTAAAAGCCTAGTCACAGGATTTACTGTGAAAAGGTAAGGCCTGTAGATTAATTAGAAATTTAGTTTACAAATCTTAATCTTTACCTTATATCCTAAAAAAAAAAAACCAGAGAGTCTTTTCACAGACAATTCTGAGACAGATGGTCCTAAATGCGCCAGGTCCTGACTATTCCTGGGAGACACCTGTCCCTGGCTGCCTTAAAGATTTACCAAGGATGCCAGATAAGACCATGCTGATTAGGCCTGTGCGACATCAGAATAACGTGCAGAAGAGACATTTCTGCAACTGAACCTCCAACTCCTACAAAATGTTACATGACTAACTGCATGGAAGTTTTTTCTCCTTAGACCATTACTAATAGCCTCTGAACCCTATAAAAACAACCAGCACCAGGAGAATATTAAGCCAGTTCTTTTGTACAGGAGTCCCCTGCCTTCTCAAGTTGCTGCAATTTTAATTAAAGATGCTCTTTATAACTACTCAGTTCCTGTCTCTTGTGAAATTGGCAAAAAAAAAAAAAAGGCAACAGATATCATAAATCCTGGCTTGTTCCGGTAACAGCTCAACTTTACTTCACGATGTCTTGGAGCCTAAGCTAGAATAATTAGAACTGAGGGAGGGCTGGAACAGCCAGAGGGTAGCCAAACGCCTCTCTCTGCGTCTGTCTGTCTTTATCTCTAGCTATATTGCTAGCTTGGGCATCTTTATAACATGACAGCTGTAGTAAGACTTCTTACACTGAGGTTTAGCACCTTAAGTAAGGGTGTTTCAAGACACCAGGAGAGGATACTACTATCCTTTAAAATTTGAACCCCTGGTCAAAGTGTAAGGTGACCAATGGTCCTCCTTTAGGGAGGACAGTCCTTCTTTTGTAAGTTCTATCCTCCCTCAAAAAGTGTCCTCTTACATGTCCTCCTTTTTGATTTTGGAAGACTAATCTGTAAATGTCCATATTTGATGGATGCAGAGTCAATTCATGAACTGAAAAACGAGATAACAAGCATAGCCAATAGAACAGGCCAGATAGAGGAGAGAATTAGTGACATAGAAGACAAGCAACTAGAGGTACTACAAAGAGAAGAGGAGAGAGACTCACAAATTTAAAAAAATGAGATAGCCCTACAGGAATTGTCTGACTCCATTAGAAAGAGCAACACAAGAATAATGGGTATATCAGAAGGAGAAGAGAGAGAAAATGGAATGGAGAACATATTCAAACAAATAATAGACGAGAACTTCCCAAGCCTATGGAAAGAATTAAGCCTCAAATTCAAGAAGCAAACAGAACACCGAGTTATCTTAACCCTAACAAACCTACTCCAAGGCACGTCATAATGAAACTGACACAAACCAACAACAAAGAAAGAGAGATTTTTCCTGGTTTTGAGAAGTTATCTTTTTACTTTTTTTCTTTCTTCTCTCTCTTTTTGGCTGGTGGTGCTGTACCCCAGGTTCTGCCACTATGACACTCTTAGGCAGAGATTTACTGTTGTGTCACTATGGTGATGACATAAAGTAGGCCTCAGTCCCATTGGTAGGCGGGGCTTGTTAGTGTTTGCAGGCTCTGACAATGGGAGAGTTCATTTTCCCAGAGCCTCTCTCCAAATCTCTCCTTCCTTAACCAGCAGCCTGGAGACCCAGCTCAGAAGTTGCCCCAGCCACTGCCTGGAGAGAAAGAGGCTCTAAGAGCTGCCAAATCCCCCCTGTATCCCCACTCAATGCAGGGTTCTGGGTAAAGCTTTGCCAGCCAGAGCCGCCAGTGTAATCAGGCAGGGCTGGGAGCAGATTGCCTTTCAGGTGTCTTTCTATGAGCCTCGGGGCATGTCTAGTATGCCTCAGCACTCTGCAGGTCTGCTCTCCAGAGGCTGTCTGCAAGCTGCCTGCGCGCCCTTCCCCCCACCACTTCCACAGTTCTCTCCCCCAGAAGTGTGCTTTGTTAGCTTGTATGGCTGGCGGATGTGCAGCGCCCAGACAGGTCCAGGTATAAGGAAGCCGGCTTTCATGCACTTCCCCTGTGCTGTTATTTGGAAAGCCAGGATTTTCAGAAACTCTGGTCACAGCCCACACAGAGGGTCACTACTGACAGTCTCCTACCCAGCCCGTCCGTCCAGGAATGCAGGCACCCATACCCAAAGCGCCAGGTGGATCCACTCTCACACTGCCCACGCTCGCCAACTGGGATACCGGGAGTAAACAAGGCAACTGCTAGCCCCCCTCTGCCAGGGTCTGCTGCTGGCATTAGCTCCTTGTGGGCTGAGCCACGGGCACACTCTCTCCTCAGCTTGAACGTCTCTGCCCTAGCCCAGCTTTGTCTGTGCCCCCAGCCCTCAATTTCTCTCAGTTCCAAGTGAAAGCAGCCCTTGCTCAGGTCAGTGAGGAAAGCAGAATACTTTGTTCTCTGTCTTATCTCCTTCAGAGTGGAGTATATATTCAGCCACCTTTTTGCCCAATCGTACCTTTGTTTGATGTATGTGTATTTCAGATGCTCCTGATATTGTTTTTCTGTCTCTAGTTGTTGAATTTGTTGAAGTTTTAGGGAGATGTATTGGGAGCACTCCTCACGGCGCCATTTCTCTGACCAAACCATATCTATTAATAACACATTTGGGTTAAATAATTGCAGAAAACACGTTTTTTAATTAGAAAATGATAAATACATCCAAATATCACTCCAAATTAGTGATTTTGTTTGATATTTAGTTTTACTAAATGAGTACTTTTTTCTTACAGTTATTATTAAAAATTAATGGGCATGTAAGTATAATTATAATATAAAATATTACAAATATTTTTATTATGCATTTATCATATTATAGTGTGTCACTGTTGCAATGAATAAAATGTTTCTTTTATTTACAATATTGTTTTCTTCAATTTATTTTTGTCCTCCTTTTTATTGTAAAAAAGTCACCTTTTCAGAGTGGGACTGAATGAGATGCATATGTTAAATACCTATGACATATCCTGAACTAAGGCTGTGTCAAACATTTTGCAGAACTTATGGTAACTTAGGTTTGTGGGGTCAAAAGAGGTTTTGTGGAGGGTATGAAATTTCTACTGACACCTAAACAAGTATGAGTTTGGGCAAAACGTGGAAGCTAAAGTAGGGGAGGAATTTCAAGCTGAGGCCATCACAGTAAGTTCTTGAATAAGGTCTTTTCATTCAAAGCATTTTTGTTATGTGGATGATGGGAAATAAACAATTCTTAACAGGGCCACTGTTTGCACTGTTTGTGTGAAGTTTTTACCTTCTCCCCACGTCTGCAAGGATTTTTTCTGAGAATTCTAGTTTCCTCTCATAATTCACATGAGTTTAACTGACGTGTCTAAATTGTCCCAGTCTGAGTGAGTGTGGGAGTGTGTAGCTGGTCCAGCAATGGAAACATATCTTGTCCAGATTGGGTCCTGCTTTGCATCCTGAGCTGCTGGGAGAGACTCCGCCCCCCACCCCGCCTATGACCCTGAACTGGAACAAGCAGGGGTGCAACAAAATTGTTTTACTTGTTTTTTATTAGTCTTTCTTAAATGTCTATGTAGTTTATATCTAATTTAATGTTTAATATTGGAAAGGTTTTGGTTCTTAGTTTAGTAGTTGGATGTTTTTATAGTCAGAAATATGCCACAGAAACTTAACTCTTGTTTATATCAATTAGCTTATGATAAAATTGGTTTCATTGTAAGTCATTTCATTAAAAGTTGTAATTTCCAAGAATCTATGGAGGATGTTAAGTGAGGACTTACTCCACATGCAGAGTCTCAGAGCAGAATACTCACAGTTTGGCCAGAAGGTGGCTCAAGAAGAGGTGAGGAAGGAAAGGAGAGGATAGTGCTATATGATAAGACTGACTGGAGAAATTGTGATATATTTGTGAAACATGTTATAGGGGATGCTAAAGAGCTTGTAGTATAACCTGGAAAATATGGATAATCCTTCCAGAGACATGATGTAATCAGACTTAGAGACATTTTAGAGCAGCGGTTCTCAACCAACTTCCAATGGCTTTAGGCGACCCCTGTGTTTTGGTCGTTCGACCCCCACTGGAGTCACGACCCACAGGTTGAGAACCGCTGTTTTAGAGGAATCACTCTGGCTACAGAGTAAGCACAGTGGAGTTTTGCAGAAGTGTTAAGCACAAGACAATAGCGATCCAGGTGAAGGTAGTAGTAGTATGTATAGAAGAGGAGGATGGATTTGAAAGTTCAAGGCCAGAAAGACAAAATGTCAATTCCATACTGATGCTCTCTAACTGGTACCTTGGGCAAGTTCTTTGAGATCCCTGAGTCACACTTACTCCAACGTAAATAAGATGAATCATTTATTCTCATAATTATATATTATATTATATTTATGGCTAATATTTATTAAACATGTGAGATATTGGCTAAACATATAATATGTATCATTTTATAAGCAATCTTATAAGGTAAGTAATTTCAGCCCATTTTAAAAGGAAAGAAACAGGCATAAATAAATAGGAAAGCTCTTTTCGTGAGGTTTCCAAATTTGCAACAGACCATGCAGACAGGTAGTCTGGTTCCAGAGGTAATGTTCTTCTTAACCTCGTTCTTGGTGTTTCCATGAAGATAACATGCAATGATATTCTAATTATCTATCTCAAGCTTTAACAACCACTATAGACATTCATTATGTGACAGCTATCATTTGAGTGTAGTGTCTAATTCTAACAACATGTCTTGAGGATTCTTGGGAACATGTCTAACATTTCATGACAATCTCTGTTAATAGAAAAATTCATTACTGGTCAAACTCAGTCATTCACCTAGGATCGAATGCCAGGTTGGTTCAAGTATGTTCTAGCCATGATGTCAGATGGATGGAGCAGCCAAAATCTCTGCTCAGTTCACTATGATATAACTTCAGCTGTAAATTCCAGCAGGGGCATTCCCTGAGGCAAAGATTCAAGCATAAATAGTTTCTGTAGGAGTCAATCCCAGGAAACATCCACAGGGAGTGAGAGTAAAGACAGCCTACAGGTGCATTATTGAGCAAATTACCTCTGGGCAATAGAGCTTTACTCCACTGACAGTCAGAAAGAGAAGAGTTCCAGTTATCCTTCCAAAGGGTCAGAGAAACTGGGAGTGTCCATTCCTCCACTATCTGTTTATCAATAGTTATAGACTGCTCTGGGGACATTAATCCTTAGCACTCACCTTACCTTCCTCTTGAGCCAAAAACATTGGGCGGCCAAACAAAGAGCTGTAGACCAAGAGTCCGAGGTATTCAGAGCTAATAAGCTGTGTGCAGAAGCCAGAGTGGGGTTATGGAAGGGGCCCTGGCAGTATCTGCAATATAGACATGTTAAAAATGAGAATAATGTGAAGGAGAAAGTGATGAACGTGCAGATATTTTAAGGACAAATAAATATTAAAAATTCTCCCTGTTAAAAATAAGAGAAAAGATCCCCCTCTTCTTTTGGAATTGTAAGTGTTTACCAATCATTAAAAATATATATTTGAAAGCAATTTATGAATTGCAAATACCTTTATTTTTATTACCTTTTCTGTCTCTCTATATGAAAAATTTGATAGTGTGTTATGTATAAACTAACCCTGCCCTTTCCAAATTAGTTTGTTTCTATATCTTCTTCTCCCTCTCCACTTTAAGCATAGACTTGACTCCCTTAATCTCAGAGACTTGTTGGGACCTGACCCCCCAAACTTGGTTACCAGGATGTTGGACAATCTGGACTTGCCAATGTCACCATTGAGGTGACATCCCTCAAAATAGCAGCAGTTACTTTTTTAGATTGTACATCCACAGATGAATAATTGTGCCATTTTCACTTCAATTCCTGACAGTCAGGATCAGTTTGTAAAAGGTTGTTAAAACAACATGTTTAGCCTGACCAGGCAGTGGTGCAATGCATAGAGTATTGGCCTGTGATGCTGGGAACCCAGGTTCAAAACCTCAAGGCCACCAGCTTGAGTGTGGGCTCATTAGGTTTGAACATGGGCTCACTAGCTTGAGCACAGGGTCTCCGGCTTGAGTGTGAGGTCATCAACATGACCCCATGGTCGCTGGTTTAAAGCCCAAAATCACTGGCTTGAGTCCAAGGTCACTGACTTGAGCAAGGGGTCACTCACTTTGCTGGAGTCCCTCGGTCAAGGCATATATGAGAAAGCAATCAATGAACAACTAAGGTGCCGCAACAGAGAATTGCAGCTTCTCATCTCTCTCCCTTCCAGTCTGTCTAATTCTCTCTCTCTCTCTCTCTCTCTCTCTCTCTCTCTCTCATTAAAAAAATGTGAAATGTCAAATGGGGTAGTCTATTGCAGAAGGGAGTTTGAAAGTAGTGTCTGCCTCTGTCCTGCCTGAAATATCATGATTGTTTCTGAAAAGTATCTTTAATAAAGCTGTAGACAGTTTGGGAAACACCTCTGTGCCATGAAGTTCATTGTCACAGACCATGGGAGGTTACTCATCTACCTGTGAGACACTGGGAATGTTCAGAGAGCAAGAAAGTGTCTGTGTTTCCAAATGAGGAGCAATATCCTAACAATCAAAACTGCTTGAACAGCAGCAGCTCCACACTGTCAAAGCCTCAATAGACCGTTTAGAAGTGAAGGCTTACAGACTGTGACTGTTTATTCACTTCCAGGAAATGATGAAGGACATTTCACAGACTAGACAGATATTTTGTGACAAGAAACAACCAAAATTTCAAAGGGACAGCTAGGTCAAGTGAGGAAAAACAATAAAGATGTAAATAGTAAAACAGAAATTATCTTGAGACTGAAATCTCATACCTTCCTTTTATAAGCCATGATAATAGAAAGCCAAACACATACCTAAATTCTGGTCTTCTACCATTTGTTTTCTATTTCAATGACTTCATCTTTTATATTTGGGGCATTTCTCACCTAGGATTTTTCAAAAACATCATAATTAATTCCACTTTTATTTGGTTGTGGAGGAAATATTTTACTGGACTCTTGATAGATGTTAAGCCTGACACTTAGCTCTGGGAATTTAGTTTTAAAAAGACAGGGACCTTCCCTCAGTAAAGTTAAATAATTAAAGAAGTAATGAAAAGTAAATCAGCCATCACAATACAGTGCAATGAGAACTTCAATATGGGGTGATTACTGATCCAACTCAGGAAACACATATTAAACACCTTCAATGTGCCCACCAATATGTTAGACGGTAACAAAGATACAAAATAAACCAGATGCTGCTGCTCTCTTAAACAGGATATTCATAAATCAAAGTGTGTCCTAGGGTGTGAACATGCACCTTCGATTTAGCTCTTGGATCTGTAACCACAGGTCACACCAAGTGCTCTTCAAACACAATAAAACTAATGCAAGGTTATCTTTCTGTAGTGGGCATATCATGAAGGGTTGCTCTGCAACAATTGTTACAAGTGCCTCTTTAAGAGATTTAAAGGGTTTTCTTATATTATGCCAACACAAATTCAATTTAGTTTACTAACATGGAGGTCATAATTTGGAAGAAATATTGTTGCTTATAGCTTATGACATTTAACTGAATTTGAAGGTTGCATGAAGTTTTTTTTTCTCTTGTTTACTTGCTTGTTTTTAAAAAGAACATCTATATTACTTCAGAGTGGGAAATGGCAGATGATGTTTGGTCCTAGCTAGCAGTAGCAGTCCCTCGGACGGAGACACATACTGCTTTTTTGTGCATTTTTTGAAAAATTCCTTGGTCATTTACTTAGTCATACCCTTATTCCTTTTAGTTACCTGGTGGCATCTGTTTCAAAATATGCAGCTTAAGCAACTTTCCCCATAAAAAATGTCTCTATTCTTGTTAACTACCTAGTAGAACTTAAAATTATGAATCCTTAAGTGTCTTGACATATAAATTTTTTATTTTAATGGTAAGTTGAAGGATTCACTCTAGGTATATTGGCATTAAATTCAAACGAATTATAAATCAAGTGCTAATGGATCTTGTAGACATTATAATCTCTCCAGTGCTCTAAGATCATTGTATAAGTGTCAAGAAAATCAAGTGAATAACATAAATATGTAATTATATGTTCTTCTTCGGTTAGAGTAAATTATTGATCTGCTATTAGTATGACAGAAAGGTACTCACAAGTAGGTGGCCAGGAACTCCTAGACTAGTCATTCACATGAACAAAATAAGTCAAAGAAAATTTGCCTGAGATTCACATGGCCTACGTGCTTACAATCTAATGAGCTCCAGCAGCCTTGAGTGACCTCTAATTACTCAAAGATTCACTACACTTCTGAAATCCCAAAACTGTTGGTGTCGGATCCCTATGTACAAATTCAGCAAATTCTAAACATTAGAGATATAACCATTTGAGGATAAAACGTTTTAAATGAAAGAGAAAAATGTTAACATTGAATTACACCAAGCAAAACAGCTATTGAATCAATAGCAACGTGCTGAAATACCAGGTATGAAGAAAATTAACAAATAACTACCTTTGAAGTTTATTCTTGACCTACTATAATTCTTTTTCTGCTATTATTTGTGACATTTAAAATTTTTCACACTTAAACATTTTCTCTTTTTTATTTTGATTAGGACAAAAATCACCCAGCTTGAGAAATATTCATAGGTTCACAGAACAAAACCTGCTTTGGGAGAACATGTCAAATTTTTACTTAATGAGAAGACAGATACAGCTAATTATTTCTGGATGGTAAGCCTTGTAGCTCCTAATAGTTTTTTAAAAAAAATAAGAAATATAAAATACGAAGTTCAATGTGTGGACTAATCCTTCTCAAAAAGCATATTAAAAAAAAATAGGACTTGGCTGTCTTTTATTTCTAAAATTTTATTCGATATTTAGGAAAGAAATGACTAGAAAAGTGGTAAGAATCTAGAACTAAGTAAAGGCAGTTACTGAAGAGAAGAACTGAGCTAAAGGTAGATTATGAGAATGAAGAATGATCAGGAACACGTGACTAAACGCTGCAGTTCGGACACTGGCAACAGGTGGAAGCCTTCGAGATGCTGGTGAAAGTCTAACCAAAGGCTCTCATCTCTTTCAGAACCTCAAAACACCCCATGTTCTCGGCCATGGCATGGCCATCAAGCCTGGGACGTACTCATGACAGTGTTGTGGGTGTGACACACTTTGACCCTTTGCGATAGTGTAGGTGGCAATTGACTATATTAGAATCAGAAGCTCTACCGGATCATTCTTTATAACGATGTTTACTAAACATGCTTTGCTTTTGCCACATAACATTCCTTCAGCTTCTTATAAATAATACTCTAAATTTCCTGTGGAAAGCTGCTATATACGTAATTTAATGCCATGCCATGGAATTTGGGATACTTGGTTTCAGCAGACAGCTTTAATTAACCACAGTGGGCCCTGGCCGGTTGGCTCAGTAGTAGAGCGTCGGCCTGGCGTGCCAAAGTCCCGGGTTCGATTCCCGGCCAGGGCACACAGGAGAGGCGCCCATCTGCTTCTCCACCCCTCCCCCTCTCCTTCCTCTCTGTCTCTCTCTTCCTCTACCGCAGCCAAGGCTCCATTGGAGCAAAAGATGGCCCGGGCGCTGGGGATGGCTCCTTGGCCTCTGCCCCAGGCGCTAGAGTGGCTCTGGTCGCGACAGAGTGACACTCCGGATGGGTAGAGCGTCGCCCCCTGGGGGGCATGCCGGGTGGATCCTGGTCAGGCGCATGCAAGAGTCTGTCTGACTGCCTCCCCGTTTCCAGCTTCAGAAAAATAAAAAAAAAAAAAAATTAACCACAGTAATTTGTCAAGAGATGGACAAATGATATACTCAGAGACAGTGAAACACAATGGAGCTTTTGCTAGGAATCTTGAGGGATCCTCTATTTCCTTTGACTTTAAACCTAGCTGAATGTGGACAGGAGCTCTATAATGAGCTTGTCCCTCATGGAGACAAAGAATGAAGACAAGACCTAAGAGAAAGCATTGCAGAGCTGAGAGATAACATGGGACAAGGTCATAGCTTGATTAAGTTGCCTCTGAAACTAGACTCATCCCAAGACTTTTCAAGTACACAAACAAACAAAAATCACTGTTTGTATTAAGCCAATTTTAATAATACTGACATGCATGGATTTTTGCTCAAAATATAGAGAAGTGTTCTGGCAGAGTAAAAGAGATTTAAAGGCTCTGTCCAGTGGCTCAGTGGGAAGAGCATCTGTCCGGCATATGGGCGTACTAGCTTCAATTCCCAGTCAGGGCACACAGGAGAAGCAACCATCTGCTTCTCCCCTCTTCTATCTCCTTCTTTTTTCCCTCTTCCCCTTCTGCAGCCAGTGGCTCAATTGTTCAACTGGGGCCCTGGGTGCTGAGGACAGCTCCACTGGCTCACATCAGTCTCCTTAGGCAATGAAAATAACTTGGTACTCTGAGCATCGGCTCCAGATGGGGTTGCAGGTTGGATCCCAGTTAGAGTGCATGCAGGAATCTGCCTCATTATCACCCTTTTTACCTAAAAGAAGAGATTTTGAATTATAACCATCCATAAATAAATCTTCATTTTATTGCCACCAGAAGTATTACTCTGGGTAAGTGAATTAACCTCTCTGAGTTCAGTTTTAATAGGGCACACAAATCATAAAATCCAAATGATCATGAAAAAAATCTATGGAAAGTTTCTAAAACAGTGTATACCACATAGTAGGCACTCAAAAAATAGTGCTTAGTGCTTTTGCCTCTACAAAAGAAATGATGAACCATCTGAGAAGTCTTTATTGATATTAATGAAAAACTAAATGCAAATTGTGGGGTAAAAAAAATATATAAAACTTTTTATCTTGTTTTGTTAGGTTGATAAATTCCAATTCTCCTTTTAGTTCTGAACCTTTGATTCTATACTTCCTCAATGCAAAACATGTAATTATAAGTAAACAATATATTTATCAACACGTTTTTTATATTAAAAGAAAAACAAAAAACATAGTTTATTGTTTTTTTATGGCTAGCTACCCTGAAGTAGTGAAATATTTATTCTGAAAGGGTAAATTATGGTTAAAAATTCTTTTTTGGAATTATAAACTTTATTAAACTACTGCTTGTTTTCATACTTTTCTTTTTTTTCTTTCTTCCTGCATAATTTAGCCAATAAGAAGAGGCAAGCAGGGTAGGAGCTGGTCAGGGATTGGAACAGTGGCAGCCCTTTGGAATAAGATGTGGGAGCCAGAGCAAGATGATAAGTGTGTGCCTGTGGGTAGGTGGCACTCGTAGGTTGTTAACAGAGCCTAAACAGTGTGAAGAAAGGTGTTCACATAGGAGTAAGGGGGCAGTAACAGTAGCAAGGTAGGATTGGAAATATATCAAGAGAATGAATTCACTAGTAATTTGTTTATCCAGACAAGAAAGTTAAGAATGTAGAAAAGTGAAAATTAGAATAAATGCTTGTTGCTGAAATAAAATTGAAGGCATTAATATAACTTATGGGAATATTTATATATTTTATGTTCATATATATATATTCACATGTATACATTTAGAGATATATATGTATATGCATTCATACAACTCCTGACTCTACTAAGAAGGTCTGGAGCAGTGACATCCCAATAGCAATAAACACACCTAGTATCCAGATCTTGGTTTCTAAATATATCCCTCTAAAAGGCAGTAGGGCTCCTTGGGGGAAAAAAATGGTTAATTTTAAAGCTGAGACAGAGAAATAAAATATGAGCTTGGAAGACATTGTTATCAGAGAGAAGAAATTGCTTAAAGAATGGTGAAGATGTGTTAAAAGAATACGAGCTTAGCTTAAAAGACTATTTTCAGGAAAATTTGAATATCAAAATACATGACTGTAACAGATTAAAAGCTTTCTTTTTTTTTTTTCTTTTTTTTTTTTCTGAAGCTGGAATCGGGGAGGCAGACAGACTCCCGCATGCGCCCACCGGGATCCACCCAGCATGCCAACCAGGGGGCGACACTCTGCCCATCTGGGGCATCACTCTATTGCGACCAGAGCTACTCTAACACCTGAGGCAGAGGCCACGGAGCCATCCTCAGTGCCCGGGCAAACCTTGCTCCAATGGAGTCTTGGCTGCGGGAGGGGAAGAGAGAGGCAGAGAGGAAGGAGGGGGGAGGGGTGGAGAAGCAGATGGGCGCCTCTCCTGTGTGCCCTGGCCGGGAATCAAACCTGGGACTTCCGCACACCTGGCCGATGCTCTACCACTGAGCCAACCAGCCAGGGCCTAAAAGCTATTTTTGAAATAGGAATCCATAAACCCATACTGATATCAATAAATGAATAAGTAGATGTTGATAAAAGAAAGCATTTTCTTTTGGTATAATTTCAACTAATAAGTTGAATTTATACAATAGAGTGAATGACAGAATTAGAAAATCAGAATTTTCCTTAGTAACATTAATTTACTCAAGACATTTCAGCGGATGCTAAAATGAATAAAGTTCGATGAGCAATGGCAATTCACATTGTCTCAAAATATCTCTCTACAAAATACTTATTAAATATCACATAAGGACACATGAGAAACCTAACAGATGCCACTTTAATCAAATAATCAAAATTAACATCACCAATAATTGGACAAATTAAAACTATTTACCACCTAATAGTATACAATGAAAAGAACACAGCATTATTTCTCTAATACTCTTGCCCCAAAATGCATAACTTAAACTCTAATCATGGGAAAACATCAGAAAAAAATCCCAGTTGAAATTCTCAGCTAACCAGCTCTAATCTTCAAAAAATATTAAGATCAGGAAAGGCAAGGAAAGACTGAGGATTTGCTCATAATTAAAGGTCGTTAAAGAGGTTGCAAAATGCAACCTTGGTTTACACTCTTGGAAAAACTGGTGAGGTCTAAGTAGAATCTGTATAGTCTATGGTGATCACGTATTGATGTTCATTTTGTTGATTGTATTGTGATTTTGTAGGAGACTGTCCTTGTCTCTAGGAAATACACACCAAATTATTTGAAACAATGAAACATCATATCATTAAATGACCGAAGGAAAACAAAATTTTTTGTACTATTCTTATAATATTTACCTAAGTTTAAATTTGTTTCAGAATTAAAATTATTTTAACAAATAATTAAATGAAATTAAATATCACAAAAGTGAAAAGCTGAAGAAAACTAAAATGTCTATCAAAAAAATGACTGGATAAACAAACTGTAACATATTCATACCACATAATACCCCCAGGGAAGCGAATGGAAAGGACGACTGGGAACTGCAACATCGGGATGACCCTCCCAGGCGCAATGCTGACTGGAATGAAACAAACACACACACACAAAGTTGCTGTGTGGTTTTGTGTATTAGAAATTCTAGAACAAGCAAAACTAATCTAAAATAATAGAAATCAGTGGCCTGGTTCTAGAAGGTGAAGAATCAGGGAACACTGGCAGCAAAGGGGCACAAGAGAACTTTCTGGAAGGATGGAAGGGTGCTGTGTTCATTGAAATGGTTAAGGCAGGTGTATACTGTTGTCAAGAGTCATAAATCTAAACTTTACTGTATGCCATTCTATGTCATTAAAGTTTATTTTAAAATAAAATATTGCTAGTAATTAAAAAAGAACAATAGTAATAGAGGACATAAAGGAGCAAGTAAAAAATATCAATAAAAATAATAGATTTTAAAAGCCAATTGCAACTGTTCTCCTTGGAGAATTTTTAATGAACAGTTACGAAATGGTAAATTACATGTTTATGTACTGAAACTTAATCAGTTAGTAAATGTAATAAGCTTATGCATTTAGTTTACTTATCTCTTTTCATTTTAATGTGATATATTTAATAAAATTGTTATAAAAATTAAAATTTTAAACCAAGCTACTTTGTTATGTAAATTTAAAGTATTTTTTATTCTAATAGCTTAACTTTATTTTAATATGCTTTGTTAAAACAATCTTGTTTTTTACACAACTCAATTTGCATAACGATTTAAGCAAATGCTTTGATTGGCTTGGTCTAGCAGAGGGACTCCATGACTTCATTATCCACATCTACAAAGTCTTCAAAATGTTTTGAACCAAAAGCTTTATCATGACCCTAGTGTATCTAGACATAACTTATACTATTCTTCTAAAACTGAGAGCATTTTAAATTGCAACAGCACTAATTTCTTTTATGAGCAATAGACCACACATTCTAGGGGACAGTGGTTCTTTTTTATAAAAGAAATACATGGTGTCAAAAAGGGAAAATGATTTATGTGGAGTGCCTCTTATTGGAAAATATAACAAGACATGCTAGCTGGGCCTCACATGGGGCTGTAATCATTCAGCTCCTTGCAGAGCATTCATTCAAAGCAGTACTGATCAGCTGCTCAGAGCTGATCTTTGAAGAGTCTGTTCATAACCCATAACCCATAACCCATTCCTTTTAAAAGAATTCTTTTCAGATTTATTATGCTGAAATGAAAGAGGGAAGACATCTAAGATTTAAATATCAAAAATTATGCACCATAATTTTGCTCTTTAATTCATGGGTGGATTATTTGGTGCCCTTAAGTGCCACTCTTAAATTATTTAAAAGAAACTAAGTAATCTAAATTCTTCTGCTGCTTGAATTATTTAGGGCATAAATGTTTCCTGTTGAATGCTTTTGTGGTCACAATTTGTGTCTTGGCCTAAGTGAATAAA
Organism: Saccopteryx leptura; assembly: GCF_036850995.1. Classification (NCBI taxonomy): domain Eukaryota; kingdom Metazoa; phylum Chordata; class Mammalia; order Chiroptera; family Emballonuridae; genus Saccopteryx; species Saccopteryx leptura. The sequence goes on along the minus strand of NC_089507.1, from coordinate 31,478,939 downwards.
ATTAGATTTAATGCAATAATACAAAAGGAATGGTTAGAAATAATACATGAAATGATTTTTACTTTTTCCTTATGAAAATGATGAAGTAGATATTGGAAATAATATATATTTCTTTCTTTATTTTTTTTTCAGTACAGCTCTGTGCCAACAAGAAATTGTTCCTCTCTTTTCCTCTCTCACCTTATATGAAAGTAAACTGCAATAAATTTTCCTGTGCCAGATTTTTAACTCGCTCCTAAATCTGCCATTACTAGTTCAGGTTTCCGGTTACCTATTACATGGCATATAAATAATAATAGACTTACCAGTGTGGCCAATTACTCTGTTGAAGAGAAGTTGGCAGTCTGTCTTTTGATGTGGAATCCAGTGCATTCCCTCAGTAGCATAACTTTGATTGTATTGTTAAGAGAAAATATTGTGCTTTATTTGGCCCATAGGTTTAGAAATATGCTATTTTGAAGCCTTACTAGAACTTCATTTTTTCATTACAGTTGTCTCTCATAATTCTGTATTTAGAAAGTCCAAAATGACATGTTTTGAATTTCTGAGTTTCAGATTTTATTTCTCTTTTTACTAGTTAGGGAAAGTGGGAGACAGGAGAAGGAAGACCAGTTAAAAGTTGCAAAAATCACAGACAGGTAGGGAAAATAAGAATATAGAAGTGACTAAATGAATCAGAAAGGGAATAAGAAATAATGGCATTATTTTGTTCATTAGATATCCTCTTAAATTAAGTTGAGATGTTCTCTGAATTGAATAGTATCTTAAATGTAATAAACATCCTTTGTTAGGGGTTTATAGCTGCAAGCAAAGAAAGCCAACTCAAGAGACCTTAAGGAAAAAGAAAAATATAGCTGAAACAGGCTGAGGAGATAAAATTTACTCTATGGACAGAAGGATATTTCACAGAAGCCGAGGGCCACAAATTCAGGTCACTAGAAGAGACTACAACAGGACTTGGAAGGGTATGGAGCTCTTGTTACCTCCCTTAGCCTGTTTCTCTCTGGACTTTCTCTCCCTCTCTCCACAGCTTGGCTTACTGGTTCACATGGCATGCAGAGTTTAACTAATCCAGGGTTTCCCATGTTAGATCCGCTATGCTCACAAGAAGCCCAGACTCACCTACAATTCCCTGGAGGAAGAATCTTACCAGCATCACTTGATCCAAATGTCTGCTTATGGCTAAATCAACTGTGAAGAAAGATTTTATTATGTGGCTTTGGGGCCTAGGGTTGTCATAGGTTTCCATAGCAAAAGGAGAATTTATTGCTTCAGGAGCTGGGCAGATAGTCAATATATGCCTGCCACAGAAAGTTGTAGCTAAACCATTTTAGAGCAAATTGTCATTTTATGTCATGTCTTTTAATAACAGGTATGCTTAAAGTAATTTTCCAAACACTAAGAAGTTAGGCTTTGTATGACCAGTAGTCACTGCTGTCATGGTGTAAAGCCAGTAGTTGAGGCCAGGGCCACTATCACAGCAGCCTAGCCCATGAAGGTTCGCATTGGATTCGAACAGTCGGTAAAGAAACAACGGAGCCAAAAGCTGATGGGCCATAGTCTTTAATCCTAGCTTGCACTCGGCGGGCAAGCAAAAAAAACACACACTGGGCTCCAAAACCCACTCACATTCAGTGCTCACAAAGCTACTGACTTATCCAAGTTTCCTAGAATTAAAGGTTTCTAGCTCACCAGACTTATTCACCTCTGTTCCCCATCTCCTTCCTTCTCCCTCCACAAACTCTACCCAAACTGGCTTCTCACTCAATTCTCCGCCATCTTGGCTGCTTCTCCTGGCCTACTCCACATGGCCTTTTTCTGCTCTCCTCTCTGCTCTCTCCTCTAATCTCAGGAACCAAGAGAGCAAGCTCCCATTCTGCCCCTATTTTATAGTGTAGAAATCCAAACCTTTAATCCAATATACAAAATAGGGAAGTCTCTAATACAAAGTCACTTCTCTGAGGCATGATTGGATTGTACCACCCCACATCAAAAAGGGTGGAAAGGCTTAGTCCTAAAACCAAGCCCCAGGCTACAATGATCCTGCCTGCCCACAGCCCACAGAGACACACATTAATATCACCTGGGCAGCCTGGCCTGTGGTGGCGCAGTGGATAAACCTTCAGCCTGGAATGCCAAGATTGCCGGTTCAAAACCTGGGCTTCCCTGGTCAGGGCACATACCGCAAGCAAGCAATGAACAACTAGCCTGAAACAACTGAGTTGTTACTTCCCATTCCATGCTCCCCTTTCTCTCCTGTCTCTGTAAAATCAATAAAGTATTTTATATATATATATATATATATATCACCTGGGCACCAGCCTCCACGTGGGCAGCGCCATCTTTAACAAAGTGAGCATAATACATTTTATCTGCCTAACACATGGCCATTCACATGCAAGTTCCCATTGGATTCGGGCAGATGGTAAAGAAACAGTGGAGCCAAAGAATGGTGGGCCATACCTTTACTCAATTCTTGCACCAACTGATGAGAAACACACAGGGAAAAACACTTCTCTCTTCGTTCATTCAGAGATCACAAAGCTACTGACACATTATCCAGTTCCACAACCAGGAGAATCTTCTCTGGTTCCTCCTAGAATCAAAGGCCTCACCAGTTCCAAAGCCCCTCACCTCTGGTTCCCCATCTGCCAACATGGCTTCTTACACTGCAAAAACTAGCTTCTCTCTTTCTCTGCCATCTTGGCTTCTCTCTCCTCCTTCTTCTTCTTTCTTTTTAAAACTTTTCTGGCAGAAAGCTTCTCTTCTAGCAAACATTAGCATAACAATGGCCCTTCCCAAGCAGGAAGGTAATTTGCAATTTCACAGACAACATATTTGGTGCTGCCTAACACCATTTTTAACAATAAAAGTGAGCAAACTCAAAAAACAAACTCAATTTTACAAACTCATTTGCCCAACAGAACTCTATATTTTGCCTATGTAAGTATAAGATACTTTGTAAATTGAGTGCTTAATTTTCTGCCTTCAGTGTCTATTTTGCTAGTATTTTTCAGGTTTTTATATCTGAAACAGTTTCCTGTACTTCCCTGAATTACCTTTGAAAACTGGGCTGGAGAGCTCAACATCAATTTACTATGACCTATACCTTCCTTTGAGGTCTAATCCAGCACTGCAGGTAATGACTGTAAAGTTAAGGACTATATTCTATTTCCCACAATTCTCTGCTTTGTATGATTCAGGGTAAAAAAGCTTGCCATTGAAATGCATTTGCATGAGGCTTGAAAGGAACCATTTTTCCCAGAGGCAGTTGCAATCTAATGTGTGAACAACTATGAGACTCCCAGTCGTCCTAGAGAATTCAGGAACCAGCAGCCTCACCACTGAATATTTGAACATGTTCATGGAGCTTCTTGGAAATGCTTAAGATTGAAGCAACTTCCAGGTGAGGACTTGAGAACCTTTTGGTGTTTTGTGCTGAGCTCTTCAATGTCAACTTCCTTGACTTCAGCTTTTCCAATAATTGCATACCTCTTTAATCCATTGTTGGGAAGATAAAGCTATTTTTTCTCACCCTTACTTTTAAAGATGGACACTGCTCTCACGTGGTGATATTCTCACAATACAGCTAGTTGCCCTTCTTGCTTGGGATGGGCGTGGTCATGCTAATGTGTGTTCAGGGAGGGCTTTCACATCAAAAGATTTTGAAAGGTGGAGCTAGGAGACCATTTAAAGAGAATGGCCAGATTCTTGTAGGGAGGAGCAGCCCATGCTAGAGCAGGGCAGGGAAACCACGTGGAGAAGGCAGTCAAAATGGCGGAATGGGAAAGGGGAAGCCAGTTCATGGAGGAGATGGGGAACAGAAGTAAATAAGACTGGTGAGGTAGAAGCCTTTGATTCTAGGAAAACTCAGATGAGTCAGTAGCTTTATGAGTGCAGAATGAGTGCTTTTGGAGCACAGTGTGTGTTTTTACTCACTTGCCAGGTGCGAGATCAAATAAAGGAAAATGGATCACCAGTTTTCAGCTCTGTTGATTCCTTACCATCTGTCCGAATCAAACCTGAACCTGCATTGGCCAGGCAGCTTTGATAGTGCCCATGGTTACTGGCTTTACATCCATATATCGAATCTACTTTTTATATTTTAACCTTTTATCTTTAGAATGCTTCAGTGGCTTTTCTGTGTTCTTGATTACACTAAGTTTAGTTTAAAAAGATTGTTGAAACCTGATCAGAGCTCTGTCTGCATTTCATATGCCATAAAATACACAGTCCTCCAAAGTGAATGCCCTTTGTCACTCAAAAATCAAGCTCAAGGCACTCAGGTGTATCACTTTCATGTTAAATAAATAATACTTCTGCTTGTCTGAGCACTTACACCCAGGGTCACCAAACTTTTCAAAAGTTTTCAAACTCACAGATCCCACAAACTATTATTCGCATTTATTTAGAAAGATAGAATATTATTATTTGTTTATACATCATTTCCCCTTAAAATATCCAGAAGCCTGTGGGAATGAAACTTGGCAATGGTTATTAGTCGTAAAGACTGATACTTCAGTCATCATCAAACAGCTGCCTTCAAAAGTTAAAACATTCTCTTTTATGTACCACTTTGGATCCAACTGCCAACCCAAATGCCTCTTCGAAAAGTTTTTAGAGGCAAAACTATATTTTTGGAACTACTTTGGAACCTTCATTACCTCCTACTGATAAAATCCTCAGCATATAACATATGACTCATCCCTCCATACTTCTCTAGTATATTTACTTTCATTAGAACTAGTGTTGGCTGCTGGATTTGCCTTTGAACTTAATACTTAATTTGTATTAAGCTCTCATGAGAGCACTGGGAGGAATAGGCACGGTATAAATAAATACAATAAAATGAATAAAGCACTAGGTGGGCTATGCAATGAGGCAGAAGTGTCTGTATGTTTGCAGGAAATTCAATAGGCGATGAATGGTTTTGGAAAACACATGCACAGCCAGGAAGAGGCTTCAAATGAGCAGGCCAAAGGCAGGAAGTCTTTCATTCCCACTTCAGTGGGCGTCCAGCTCAAATCTGCATGTCTTTGAAACCCAGCTGTGAAAACCGTCTTTTTCACTTTGAAATGAAATGCACTGGATTCTACCATCAATTTCACTATTAAAATAAACACATCCACGGACAGCTTATTATTCTCTTGCCTACAATTTATGAAAGTGATGAGATAAAGTTTATAGTTAATTGAAAGGTGCTGCTGAGGATAGGTTCATAATTATCAAAGTCTTTTTCCATGAAAGTCCTTCAGAAGGATTCAACACCCAACAGCTGGTTATGTTGTTATAGCTCTACTATAGTTTCAAGTGAAAATTTGTTTTCAAATGGCAGTAATTTTCTTAACTTGTTTTCTTTATTACAGAACAATGTCTTTATTAAAACAAAACAGACTTCCAGGATGTGTTATGTCAAGCAGTGAAAAGTAGTAACACATTTCACCAGCCTCCAAAACCTTGTGTTTTACCCTGGTCAGCTATGTTGGCAAGAGTTTAAAAAATGTCTATAAGACTGAAACACAAAAAGTGACCATTTAATTTCTTTTTAAAATTTTTTAGACCATTTTACTTCAATTACATTTAATCTTCAATGTGTTGATGACCTTCACCGTTCACTATTTAGAAAAAAAGAAAGTCTTTAACCTGATTACATGTTTTTATTTTTAATCATTCTTTCCTTAACTTTGGCAGGTATTAAGCCGATTGTTGGACAGATGAAATATATTATGCTCACTTTGTTAAAGATGGCGCTGCCCACGTGGAGGCCGTTGCCCAGGTGATATTAGTGTGTGTTGGGGGCAGGCTGTGGGCAGGCAGAATCCTTGTAGCCTTGGGCTTGGTTTTGGGATTAAGCCTTTCCCACCCTTTTTGATGTGGAGTGGTACAATCCCATCATGTCTCTGATGGGTGACTTTGTATTAGAGACTTCCCTATTTTGTATATTGGATTAAAGATTTTGATTTCTACACTTTAAAATGAGGGCAGAACAGGAGCTTGAGCTCTTGGTTCCTGAGATTATCATTAGAGGAGAGAGCAGAGAGGAGAACAGAGAGAGACCACGTGGAGGAGGCCAGGAGAAGCAGCTAAAATGGCGGAGTGTTGAATGAGAAGCCAATTTGTGCAGAGTTTGTGCAGGGAGAAGGAAGGAGATGGGGAACAGAGGTGAATAAGTCTGGTGAGCTAGAAACCTTTGATTCTAGGAAACTCAGATTAAGTCAGTAGCTTTGTGAGCACTGAATGTGAGTGGGTCTTGGAGCCCAGTGTGTGTTTTTTACTTGCCCGCCAGGTTGTAAGGCCAGGAGCCGCCATCGTGGCCATTCACATGCAGGTTCGCATTGGATTCGGACAGTCGGTAAAGAAACAAAGGAGCCACAAACTGGTGGGCCATTTTCTTTAATCTAGCTTGCACCCGGCGGGCAAGTAAAAATACACACTGGGCTCCAAAACCCAGTCACATTCAGTGCTCACAAAGCCACTGACTTATCCGAGTTTCCTAGAATCAAAGGTTTCTAGCTCACCAGCCTTCTTCTCCTCAGTTCCCCATCTCCTTCCTTATCCCAGATACAAACTCTACACAAACTGGCATCTCACTCAGCACTCCGCCATCTTGGCTGCTTCTCCTGGCCTCCTCCATGTGGCCTCCTTTAGCTGCTGGCTCTACTCTCTCCGCTCTCTCATGCTAACCTCAGGAACCAAGAGCCAAACTCTCATTCCGTCCCCATTTTATAGTGTAGAAATCCAAACCCTTAATCCAATATACAAAACAGGGAAGTCTCTAATACAAAGTCACCCTCTGAGGCATGATAGGATTGTACCGCCCTACATCAAAAAGGGTAGGAAAGGCTTAATCCCAAAACCAAGCCCCAGGCGAAAGGATTCTGCCTGCCTTTAACCTACCCCAACACACATTAATATCACCTGGGTGACAGCCTCCTCCTGTTATCTTTAACAAAGTGAGCATAATACATTTTATCTGCCCAACACAGGTCCAAGCTAGAATGAAAGATAATGGCCCATCAATTTTTGGCTCCATTGTTTCTTTACCGACTGTCCGAATCCAATGTGAACCTGCATGGGCCAGGCTGCTGTGATGGTGGCCCTGGCTACTGGCTTTACACCAATGTTTATATTAATAATATATTTTCTAAATATCATTGAGCAGCAATTTTTTTTTTTTTTTTTTGTATTTTTCTGAAGCTGGAAACGGGGAGAGACAGTCAGACAGACTCCCGCATGCGCCCGACCGGGATCCACCCGGCACGCCCACCAGGGGCGAAGCTCTGCCCACCAGGGGGCGATGCTCTGCTCCTCCGGGGGTGTCGCTCTGCCGCGACCAGAGCCACTCTAGTGCCTGGGGCAGAGGCCAAGGAGCCATCCCCAGCGCCCGGGCCATCTTTGCTCCAATGGAGCCTCGGCTGCGGGAGGGGAAGAGAGAGACAGAGAGGAAGGAGGGGGGGTTGGAGAAGCAGATGGGCACTTCTCCTATGTGTTCTGGCCGGGAATCGAACCCGGGTCCCCCGCACGCCAGGCTGACGCTCCACCGCTGAGCCAACCGGCCAGGGCCTGAGCAGCAATTTTTTAGTAAACACTCTAGTTCATCTCTTGGCTCTTAAGAAAACAGTTTGAAGAAGAAGATGGCATGAAAGAAAGTAAAAGATTTCTATTTCCATGTGCTAAAATAATCTTCACAGGAAAAGAAAGCCAACAAAGAGTGATAGAGAGAGTGAGGGCAGGAGGCTGTCACTGCTCAGAAAAGTTAAGTTAATCTGACAGTTCTTTTGAGTTAGAGTGGCATCCCTCTCAGGCTGAGTATGGCTGTAAACATAAGAGGCAAAAAGAATTTTTTAAAAAAGCTTATGTCTACATTAGATCTCAGAAGAAGATATTTTACTAAAAACCTGCCATCAATTTCCTTGTTAAATATTCTCATTATGAGAGTTTTGTTCAGATTTCAGAATGTCAAATATTTATGTTTGAGTTTATAATCTAAACACCCTACACACACAAACACACACACACACACACAACCTAGAAATACTTATAGCCTTTGTATTAAGACTTCTTATGTGAGGAATAATTGATAAAATTATTTAGAACAGTATTGTAAAATTGCAGTCAGGGAAAATATATGGGGAGGGAATCATGTATACACAAGTGAATTTTTGTTCATATTTGTTCACTGGATCATTATTTTAGCTGATGAAAATCCTGAATAGTTTAGTTTAAATGTCTTTTAAAGATGTCAGATGGAATGTCAGCATTAGCACAATCTACCAAGTAACAGCTAAACCTTATGTCACTTTTCTTTAGTAAGCACAACTAGATATTAGAAGAGGCATAATGTAATGGCATTCCAATCCTTTATTTTTAAGAGTTGCCTATTTTCTGTGAATAATGATGGATATCTTTCATAGTATTTCCCTGCATTTCAGATTAAATGATTATTGGTATAAGACAAACCACAAAGTATACTTTGAATCAGTGCGAAAAATATTAGCACACTGATGCAACAATAAACTCCAAAGATAAGTCAAATGTTCTATGATTCAATTTTATGTTCATTATATGTTTACAGAGTGTCAATCCTGAGCATGCCAGTGTGATAAGGTGTCAAGGAACTGCAGAACTGTTGATACCGGTATTTCAAAAAGAAGAACCAGGCCCCCTTTCCCCTCCTTTCTGAGGAGAAAACCCAAGAGAAAGAGATTAAAGGGGTAAAAGTTAGTTAGTAGTTAATCATAGTTTAACTATAGTTCTCTGGAAGGACTGACACCACTTGCTAGGCAGAGCAAAGAAGGTAGAACTTATCTGAAAACTTGCAGAGCTCCCCAAACTTTTTACACAGGGGGCCAGTTCACTGTCCCTCAGACCGTAGGAGGGCAGCCACATACAGTGCTCCTCTCACTGACCACCAATGAAAGAGGTGCCCCTTCTGGGAGTGCAGCAGGGGGCCGGATAAATGGCCTCAGGGGGCCACATGCGGCCCATGGGCCATAGTTTGGGGACACCGGCAAGAGCCTTTAGGAGACAACGTTTACATATCTTAATTAAAAATTCCTACACTGATCCTAACTCTTCCTCCTCTCCTGGAGTCATGAGAGTGACATACAGCTCTAGACAAAGGAATCACAAACCCACTCCCCTCGCTTGAAAAACCTGCATTCTGTAACATTTTATATGCTTTCTAATTATCGTCCTTCTGAAATTCTTTATATGTATAAAACTTGTAAACGAAGCAGTAGAGGACTAGCTAACCCCAACACTCTTAACAAAAGTAATTTCATTTAGCTTCTCTCTTTATCCTAGACTAAACATTTCATTTCCCACTATTGTGGCGACAGGGATAGGTTGTAAACCCTAGATTTGGGAATGTCTTTGATACGTAAAACGTTTATCACTACTGTGTTGATATGTAAAACAACATTTACCACTACTGTGTTAAGAATGCTTTTTTCCTTTTAATAGCTCCTATAGATAAATGTTGTAAGCTTATCCATAAATGACTTTTGTACAATGCTTCCCCCTTTCTTTCCCCGCTAACCAGTATGTGATTTTGTCTCTAGAAAAGCAGCTTCAGGACTATGATCTGGGCTGCTATACCCTGTGTATGTCGCCGGCTTATTAATAAAGCTACTCCTAAAATTTCTTCTGTAACCTGCCTTGGTGTCTCTATGTAACCCACAGATTACACTACTTTATAACACCAGAAGGCAAGACCTCTACTGAGCAGTGCTGCCAGTTCCAGCACCTGGAGAGAACAGGAGAGGAGCTGCCAGGATGTTGGAAGTCACACTTTAGCATGAAGACAGTAAAGAGCATCAGAAACTACACATACATACATAGAGTACAAGTGTACTTCTTGTGCTACTTAACACATACACAAAGGTTTGGGAGCTAGTTTGAAGTTTAAGGTGCACACTGCATTTTTTTTCCCATATAAGACATCAGGGACAATTGGGCAAACCAGGGGGGAAAATAATTCTCTCTGAGGAATAAAAAATGTTTAGATGTAGACAGATGCCCATGTGCAGGAAATTGTAAGTAATGTCAAAAAGCTTTTATTTGTAATCTGAAATTGTACTTTAGAAAGTAATAATTTTTGTCAACCACGAAGTAAAATTTAGGAGTAAATCAATATTTCTACATACATACTTTTTAAATTCATATTATTGTCACTGTTCATGAGTCTGTAAAATACTTGTTTTGAGGAAGATAATATATACCAGACATTACCAGCAAAGATTTCATCTTCTTGCTTGTGGAGCAAAAGAAACATGGAATTTAGCCAAGGGCTCTTTGAAGATTAGACAATTACCAGGTGATGCAGGGTCTTCCTTGCATCCCGTCCCGTGATTCCATGAGAATAGCTTGGGTGGTCAAGGGATAGATTCCTCGAACACTTTTCACTATCTTGGTAGTGGGTCCAGAAGCCTTGCTATCACTGTCCTCCTTCCTGCACACGTTGCAGAGCAACCACACTGTTTCCCGTTGGTAAGCAGGACCAGCCAGTTAGCCAAACAGTAATGTTTTTCTGATGTCATCCGAAGCTAACAATGGTCTTATGAAAATCACAACTTTCAGTTCAACAGACCATTGTTTTGGCTCCTGGTGGAGTCGCTGCTCCTCTGAATACTTAAGATGTCAATAACTCAATATCACGGGAAGAGGAATAACACAAAAATATTTTGAGCCAAAAATATCCTGATGAAGCAAAAATAAGATCAGTTATTTACTGTCTTGGTTAAGAATATATACTATACCCCTAAACCCTTAAGTTATTATTTTCCAACTTCCTCACTTCTTTTAATATGTAATTACTTTTTTTCTCCAAGCCAATATTCATAGAATAAATAACTTGACTGAAAGGCAAAGATGAGTGCAAAAGTCCTGTGCTTTCAAAGATTTTCACCATCTATTCCCACATTGTCTGTAATCCTATATGGCTGGGACTAAAATAAATACTTTATGCATATTAATTTAACCTTCCCAACTACCCAATAAGTTAAGTATTAACATCACCTCCATTTTACAAATAATAAAATTGAGCTCAGTTTAACATGTAAGAAATTTGCCTGAAGTCACAGAACTGGTAACTGGGCTTCAAAACCGTATAGTCAGAATCCACAGCCTGTGCTCCAAACCACAGTAACACATAGCCCATCATCATCATCTCTGGGACCATCTGGAATGTATAATGAATGCTTGCCATCTGCCAAACACTGTGCTAAACACTCTGTTTTCCACCTTTCTGCTTCCATAACACGGCCATGACTTTCCACCCATATTCTTGCCTATAGAAATCCTAGCTATTATCACAAACATTGCTTCAAGCTAAGTCTCTCCAGGAGTCTCCTGTGCTCATATATTCTGCTCTTTTGAGCATGCTACCCTTTAGTGTCTTTACCATCTGGTAACTAATGATCTGCATGATAGAGTCTGTGTTCTGTTTATCTAAAACATGTCTTATCTCCCCAATCATGGTAGAGACAAAGCCACCTTACATTTCCCTTCGTATCCCTCACGATGTCTGGTAAATATCTTGACTGAATGCCACATGGTTTGTCCTGATTCCAGAAACTCAAGGAGTTTTCCATAATTACTTATCACAATAACATTACTAACAAACTGAAATTTTTTATTCAGAGACTGAGGTGCTCCTACTTCATAAATAGACTCAAATATTTTCCCCAATCCTTATTTCTACAAACATCAAAAGAGAAGAAAATGAGAAGAGAACAGTTTAGGAAGAGGTAACAGCTACCGGCAGCTGTTCACCCAATTTTAACAGCACAGGATTCTTAGCAACTATTGAAGAAGTACAAAGAGTACAGACACATTTGCCTAGGGAACAACGTTCTGAAAAGCAGGTGTATTTCTCTTTCTTAAAAATAAAGCACGCTACAATATTTCCTAGCCAGAAAACAAAAATGTGACAGAAAATATATTGACAACTTTGTCTCTAGATAAACTTGACAGCAGACAGGAAACCAGTCACAACAGACCTCTAAAGGTCAAAGCCAATATGTAAACTTCAGAGCAATGAAGTGGCATCTGGTCTTCTAGGAAACAGCCATTTGTATTTTTTACTATGGCTTCTCCTGGGGGCCTTACGCTTCACAACGTCTTCATCCCTCAAATGCAAAACAATGCAATACACAAAACAACCAGCAATTTGTAAGAAAAACATTGAAAGATCACTACTTTCCATTTTTCTTTTATTGTCATAATAAGCTTATGCCTAACAGCAATTTCCAGATTTGTCAAACATGTTGCTTTTTAACTGATCTGTGTACCTCAATTTTGGGGGACTCAGATAACGTTTTTATTGATATTCCCCTAACACGGTAGCAGGGAGAGAAACGTTATGATCAAAGAAACATATAGGGGGAAAAAGTAACAACTCAAGAGCACAGATTGCTGAGGAAGGTGCAGCTTAAAGAATCAATATGAGTTTTCTAGCTATTGATTAATATTTAGAGGAGGCTTCACTTTTGCTACATATCAGCAATGCTTTTAGGGCATCTTATGTTCCTATAAAAGCTACATTACTATTCAAAGTCACCTTGCCACCCAATCATGCGTTTTGAGTTTTCCAGTGTTTTCTCTGCTAGGTTTAATAAAAAAATTCAAAAAGTTCAGAATAGAGCCAGAACAACAACAATAAAAATCATTAGAATGGGTGCACTTTCTTTTTCTAGTGGAAGAGTTTGAAGTGTGTGTATGTGGGGGGAAACTCCTCTCTCATCAAAGAATTTCCAAGGAGACAGGTGGTCCTCTGAAGGTGAGTGCTTCTTCTTTGGAATCCGCCGTGGTTGCATTTAGAAAAGCAGGTCTGCTGCGGCTGCACGCTCAATGAGACTTTTTTAAAATGTATTTTATTTTATTTGTAATATAAATTTTATATACTTAAGATGAACAACATGATGACTTTGTATACATATACAACTGTAAAATGATAGCTACAGTCAAGCTAACTATCATTTCCTCACATAGTTACATTTTTTGTGTATGTCATAAGAGCACCTGAAATCTAGTCTTTTAGCAAAGGTTCGGTGTTCAGTACAGTATTATTATTAACCATAGTCTTCAAGCTGTAGGTTTGATCTCTAAGACTTCATTGGTCCTGCCTAACTGCAACTTTGTACGCTTTGACAACCATCTCTGTATTTTTCCTACCTCCACACACCTGGTAACCACCATTCTACTTCTCTGCTTCACTGCAGTCAACTTTTATAGAGCTCCCCAGAGTCAGTTTTGTTTCTTCCCAAGTAGCCTAAGTAGCATATCAGTTTTAATTAAGTGAAGTAATTTGTTATGATTAAATATTACATAGGCTTGTTGAATGCAAGAACAAAGAGGAAGGTGTTGTTCTATGGAAAGTAAGTTTAACACTTTAGAAATAACTTTATAAAATCCAATACTAAGGAAAAAATTGCTGTCAAGTTATTGTGAGTGAGGAAACTATAAAAGATCAGGAGAAACAATCCCCCAAATAAAAAAAGACATTACATTCAGATTGCTTGCCAAAAGGGTCTTTACATGTTCACGTCACTTCAAAGAATTCCAGAATGGCTTCTCTGAGGTTTATCCCTGAAAGACCAGACAAAACTCTCATCAGTATACTAATAATTTATCTTTTTTAGAAAAGACGTCAATCTGACAAAAAGATGAAAAATAAATTTTTTCATTTTTTTATGCATTTATATTTATTAAGTATATGTTATTTTTTAAGATCCCCCTCCTTTAATCTTTTTTAACAATGTATTCATGGACCACCTCTAGCTCTGATTATATTACTAGGTATTCTGTGCCAGCAACCAGCCTGGCCTGGCTTTTGAAATAAACGAAGCATTGCAGAGAGAAACCGGGGAAAGTGTAAAGAGCGCAGGGCACAGGGCAAGCCTTCCTTTTAATTCTAACTCTGTGGCTTATGTAGATCTTCATCTTTGAGCAAATCTGTTGCACATTTGACTGATTTCCTACTTTATCCCAGAAATAAAAGCAACTCACGTGGACACTTAAGATACAACAGACGAACATAAATTTCAAGATGAGGAAAATTAATTAACAATTTGCATCACAGTCTCTTCACGGTATTCTGAAGAATAAATGAGATACCTTCTAGAAAATAACAAAATGCAGAAGGTGTCCAGTCCATGTTAGTTCATTTCCTTATGTGGTCAATAAAAAGATATATTGCTGATGCACAATTTTCATTGTAATTATGAAATTACCCTGTACTGCTTTGTATTTTTAAATTCCTTTCCTAGAGAGTATAATTAATCGCACACAACAACAATATGGGATAAATATAGCAGGTACAATTATCTCTCATTTATATTTTATAGAACTTAAACAGGTGAAGTCTCTAAACCAGATTCTCTCAGAAATTTAACATAAATTTTATGCTCCAGTGAGCCTAGTATAAGCTTATTTTCTGAGCCTATTACTCTCATTAATTTCTGTAATTCTATACATTACCTGAGGTTTTTAAAAAATTTCATTACTCTTCCATCATGTTCTTTAGAGGCTCACAATCAGCAGAAAATATAACACTTTAATTCAATGCCAATGCCTTCAAAAAAGATGGAAACAAAAACATATTGTAAAGGCAACTGCAAGTCAGAGAGCTTTTGCCCTCTGAGCCTGTAGTCCATAATGGGGCCTGAAACTTAGTATCCCTTGTACTGTTCCGATTCTCCGCCCCAATTCTATACCAGACCAGGGCATTGGGACTATGGCTAGATTTGCAGAAACATAGCTGGGGTCTGAGTAGTCAGGAAATTTCTGGATAGAACCTACTAATTAATAGAATCTCAGAAACATGTGGGAACTGTGATGAAAAACACTTCATTGATGCAAAAAACTTTTCCTTCCTTTCTTGACAGAGAAGAAATTTTCACTCAACCATAAATTGTACCACTCACTTAGTTCCCTTCATATTTTATTTCTTCCTCCTACCCTCTCTTGCCTTTGAGGTACCTATTTTATAGCTTAGTACAGGATGGGGCAAAAGTAGGTTTATAGTTATGAGTATAGGAAACAGAGTTTATTCTTATACTATTACTATTTATTAACCATTTATCATTTTTTATATGAACAACTATAAACCTACTTTTGCCACACCCTGTATAAATGGAATCATATAATATAAATACAAAGCTTTTGTGTATGGGTTTAGTTTACTCACATAATGTTTTTAAAGTTCACTCATATTAGTGATAGATTTAAGAGCTTGTTCTTTTTCATGGCTCAGTGGCATGCCCTTGTATGAATATACCACAACTTGCTTATCAATTTCCCTGTCAGTGGGCATTTAAAATTGTTCCAATTTTTGGCTATTAATAATATAATTTCCACAAAACTCTTCTACCGTGTGGACATATGTTTTTATCTCTCTTGATTAAACAACTAGCAGTAAAATTGAGTATATAATTAGTGTATGTTTACCTTTACTGAATTTATTAACTAGTTTTCCTAAGTGGGTGTACCATTTAATAGTCTCATTAGTGATATACGAGAGTTCCATTTGCTCCATCTCTATACCAATACTTTACATTTTCAGTCTTTTCAAATTTTAGCTATTCTAAATAGGATGTAGTAATATCACATCATAACTTTAATTTACATTTCCTGATGATTAATGAAATATAATTTTCCTACATTTTAGCCATCCATATGACTTCTCTTGTAAAGTGATTATTGTCCACTTTTGTATTAGATTGTCTTTATTACTGATTTTTCAGTGTTTTTAAAATAACCTTGAGGCAAGTCCCTTGGCAGATATTTGCACTATGAATATGTACTCCCAGTTGTGGTTTCCCTCTTCATTTTTATATCATAAATAACTAGCTGTACTGGTCATGTGTTGC
The DNA here is from genome assembly GCF_036850995.1 of Saccopteryx leptura. Taxonomy (NCBI): domain Eukaryota; kingdom Metazoa; phylum Chordata; class Mammalia; order Chiroptera; family Emballonuridae; genus Saccopteryx; species Saccopteryx leptura. The sequence continues at coordinate 31,463,067 of NC_089507.1, read as the reverse complement.
TATGGCTCAGTCTGGTTAAATGGAAAAAAAAAAGAGAAAGCATACGTTTCTAATATGTTTAATTTCACAATGCTTGTGGGTATACAATATTTTTTGTTGTTCCATTGTCTGAGCAGGTATAGAGATTGGTTTGCTAACTCTAGAACAAGCAACATATAATAGTAAAATATTTAGTATAGCGTGTGTTGCTTTTACGTCCAACAGATGGCGCTGTTTTTTTTAAAAAAAAGCATGTTTTTACCTGTCACAGGTGCGACATTCTATATAATAGTAGGTATATAAAAACATGCACATATATAAAAACACGCATGTATTCAAATGCAACATTGTGTCAAAATTTCAAAGCAATTGGTGAAGAACTTTCAGAGTTAAGATTTTGAACAAATGAACATTTACATTTTTATTTATATAGATGTCTCTTAATGAGGATATTTAAGTCCAATTTATTCTCTAGTTAGGCACCTGGTGACTTGTTCAACCATCTTTGCCTACCCTGTTATGGTGAAGATATTCTTCTGGTTTAGCTTTAATAACATTTAGATCAGAATGTCTCAATCTTGACATTACTTATATTTAAGACTGGATAATCCTGTTATAGGGTGGAGGGGGCAGAAGTTGCCCTGTGTCCTGTAAGATGTTTAGCAGTATCACTTGCCTCTAGACATTGGATGCCAGTAGATGTCATGGAAGCAGTGGTAGTAGTAGTCATTTTCAAAGTCATTTTTTCCTGCATGGGAATCTAGTATTTCCAGTCTATTTGTCAAAAAGACTTTCCATTGCCTGTCGCATCCAGCCACAATGAGTCTATTACGGGGTCTTCGAACGGGAAAGGTATGGAATTGAAATAAATGATAGACAGGGACTTAAAGATATATATATACACACACAAATGGCTTCAGGAGGACGCCATGGCAAACAGTCCCTACTGTTCCTGAGCCATAACGCCGCGCTCCCAGAAGCACATCCACTTTTATTCATAGAAAAAAAAAATGTGGTTCATCAGCAATTCAATTAAGTTTCCAAGGCAACTCAAAGACAACCCCCACCATACTATCCAAATCTACTTTACACTAATAAGAAACTAGCTTCCAGCCTCCTCTGGAGAACATGGGTGAGACAAATGAGAATCAGGTGTGGCTCTTCATTAACTAGGCAAATGAGGTGGGGTTTGGGCCTAGCACCTCTGTCCAGAGTGCAAAAATATCCTGTTTATTTATTCAGTCCCCAACATATCCCCCTTTTTATTTTTATTTTTTAAAACTTGAATTTGTGTGCTGTGATTTATACTCATCTGAATTACCATGTTTCAATTTGGAGGCAGACTGGTAAACTATATAATCAATGCTAACAGATACTATAAGAAGTATCCTAATACAATTAAGTAATTAAAGCTTATTAGATTATCAAGCAAACACCATCATCACTTCATATTATTTGTAAATGTAACCCAACCCCACTTCAATCTGAGAACTGTCCCAAGAAGCAGGAGTCACACACATTCAGAAAAAGTCCACAAGGCACTGGAGTTGTGATCACATTTCCACACTTTGCAACTAGAGTCCAAGTCCCAATGATCACTGCTTCTAGCTGGTAATGATCGAGATAGACTGGTAAAGCCAACAGCAGCATGTATGGAGATGGAGCTTCCGTTTTCTTTAAACTGGAGAGATGAACCCAGGGTGCCTTTCCCTGGAGCTCTGCAGCCATGGCGTGGTGAAGAGAACCTTGGGATACACTGTGCTGGGTGGCAGAGGTAAATTTGTCTAAATTAGGAGCAGGTCCCAGCCTAAAATATGCATGGGGCATTAAGGCAGGAGGAATAAAGAAAACACTATATATTAAACAAGGCAGCAGAAAATAAAGACTATCAACATACACAGAGATCTTTGAGGGATGAATAAAAACCCAAATATTGAGGCAAGGCATAGTAAGTGGCCCTCGTGTCCACAAGAAACAAGATCAGTTTACCTGCTATTTGGAAGAAATACCTTAGGCCCATCCATGGTGATGTAAGATGGGGCTGACAGCCTTGGGAACCTTTAGCCTTCAGAGGTAAGTCCCAGTAGGCTGGGCAAAGTCAGGTCACAGGTTGCTGGAGCAGGGCTGGAAGAGACTGAACCCTCCCTTAGAGAAGTGAGGGGGCAGCTTACCTTCCAGTGTCCCTTTTTCTCCACAGCAAAGGTATGTCCCTGATAGGCTTTTGCTCAATGCCCTTCCTTTCCACTCTTAAAGCAGGGCCCTAATGAGTCCTATGAGGCCCCTTTGGGGTGTTGGAGCCTTTAAGGGTGTATGCCAAGAGCTGGTATTTTTTCTGATCTCTTTTGGGCTTTGTCTGCCTTTTTTTTTTTCCTCTTGGTCATTATAGACCTTAAAAGCCATGCTCAGAAGATCTCACTGAGGGTTTTGAGGGTCCACATCCACCTATATAAACCTTTTCTGTATATCTGGGACTATTTAGAAAAAGACAAAACAGTGTTACTAGCTAGATCAAATAAAGAGGGTAGAAGTTTGCAAAAAAAAAAAAAAAAAGGTTTGGCGTCTCCTGTACATCAGCATTCAAAAGAAATTCTTCAAAGTAAATAGATTTGCAGGAGTTCCAGGACATGACTCTCCCTCTCCCTTTTTTTACAATTGACCCTTAAGCATTTGTTGAGTACATTTCACAACACCTTGATCTCAAAAACTGCAAGAAACACCCATCTCAATGACAGCCTCCAACAAAATACAGCAAATGCACTTTCAAGCAACATTCCCACACCTATCAAAACACTTCTACCTAATCAATCAACAGGCAATTCAAAGAGTAAAAAAAAAAATTTACACCTTTCTTAAGCAAATCCACCCTGCTTCAAGCTTTGCAGCTGCAGTAACTTTAGCTTGAAGCAGTTTGGCCAAATTAGGAAGTCTTTAGGATCTACATTTCATTTTATCCAAATTTCAATGAGCACTCTTTACTTGTTCCAATTAAAATTTTAAATTTGTAGGGATGATATTTTATTTTTACAATATTAGAGCTGGCATTTCCAATTTTTGCCTCCATATACTTAATTCAGGCCTTGAAGCATTCTGTTCAAACAGCTTTTTCTAAAAACAAACAAACAAACAAACAAAAACAACATTCATACAAAAAGAAACAGGTCCCTCACTTTTGATCCTACAACTCCTATATTTATTTCTCTCCCGAATTATTTCTTATTATACTTTCTCACCAAACGCTACTTAAAAGCTCCACTCTCTAGAAGCTTATACTTACTTCATGTGCACACTTCTAGGGGGGTTCATTACCTCTCTCCTCTTTCCCTTTTTGATGGCCCCACGTTTGGGCACCAGTTGTTGTGGTCCAACCATGACGAGTCTATTACAGGGTCCTCGAACGGGAAAAGGTATGGAATTGAAATAAATGATAGACAGGGACTTAAAGATATATATATATACATACATACAGATGGCTTCAGGAGGACGCCATGGTAAACAGTCCCTACTGTTCCTGAGCCTTAATGCCACGCTCCCAGAAGCACATCCACTTTTATTCATAGAAAAAAAATGTGGTTCATCAGCAATTCAATTAAGTTTCCAAGGCAACTCAAAGACAACCTCCACCATACCATCCAAATCTACTTTACACTAATAAGAAACTAGCTTCCAGCCTCCTCCGGAGAACATTGGAGAGACAAATTCGAGAATCAGGTGTAGCTCTTTGTTAACTAGGCAAATGAGTGGGGTTTGGGCCTAGCACCTCTCTGTCCAGATTGCAAAAATACCCTGTTTATTTATGTGGTCCCCAAAAATTGCCCATTACTTTGAATTGCCATCTTTCTTAAAAAACAATTGACCTTATTGTGTACATCTACTTTTGTCTTTTCTCTTAGATTCCATTAAATTATTTGCACTTTTTTTTTCTTTTTTTAAGTGAAAGACAGATAGAAAGGCAGAGAGATGAGAAGCATCAGCTAAGAGTTGTGGCACCTTAATTGTTCATTGATTGCTTTTTCATATATGCCTTAACCAGGGGTCTCCAGACAAGCTAGTGACCCCTTGTTCAAGCCAGCAACATTGGGCTCAAGCCAGCGACCTTTGGGCTCAAGCCAGCTACCATAGGGTCACATAGGGTCATGTCTATGATCCCACACTCAAGCCAGTGACACTGCGCTCAAGCCAAATGAGCCTGCATTCAAGCTGGTGACCTCAGGTTTTCAAACCTGGGTCCTCAGTGTCCCAAGCCAATGTTCTATTCACTGCACCACCACCTGGTCAGGCTTTACTTATTTTACTCTATTTGTTTAAAATGTTTTTGTGTACTCTAACTTGTTCATATTTTCATATAAATTTAGAATTATTGGTCAATTGTACAAAATATCTGGTGGGGTTTTAATTGAGATTTCATTGAAACTGTAGATATCTTTAAAATGCTGTCCAATTCATAAACCTGGTTGATTTCTCCATGTATTTGGATCTTCTATAATTTCTCACCAAAATCTGCACAATAGTTCTTTTTTGTTTGTTTGTTTGTTTTAGATTTTATCTATTGACTTTAGAAAGAGGAGAGAGAGAGAAAGGCAAGAAAGGGGGTCAGGGAGGAGTGGAAAGCATCAATCTGAAGCTGCTTCTCATATGTGCCTTGACTGGGCAAGTCGGGGCTTTAACCCAGCAACCTCAGCATTCCAGGTGGACTCTTTATCCACTGTGCCATCATAGGTCAGAGTGCACAGTGGTTTTTTTGTTTGTTTGTTTTTTTGTTTTTGTTTTTGTTTTCCAAACCTAGAAGTGGGGAGCCACTCAGACAGACTCCTGCATGCACTCGACAGGGATCCACAAGCATGCCCACCGAGGGCACCCTCCGCACATCTGGGGCGCTGCTTCGCCGCAGACAGAACCACTCTAGCACCCGAGGTAGAGGCCACAGAGCCATTGTCAGTGTCTGGGCCAACCCCACTCCAATGGAGCTTCCGCTGTGGGAGGGGAAAAGAGAGACAGAAAGGAAGGAGAAGGTGAAGGGTGGAGAAGCAAATGGGTGCTTCTCCTGTGTGTCCTGACTGGGAATTGAACCCGGGACCCCCAAACACATGGCTGACACTCTACCACTGAGTCAACCGGCCAGGGCTGCACTGTGGTTTTAAATATGAAAGTCTTACACATCTTTTGTAAAATGTATCCCATGTACTTGATGTTTTCTGATAGGAGTAGTATAAATTGCATTATTTTAGTTTTATATTCTGCTTGTTACTCATGTACTGTATTTCTAATTTTTGTCTAATGACCTTCAACTCGACAATTTTGTTAACTTCACTTTGAGGTTCAGTAGGTTCAATAGTGTATAGATTCCTTTGGACCTTTTACATCCCAATAGTGTTATTTACAAATAATGAGCTTTATTTTTCTCCAATCTTTATGACTCTTTTCTTTCTTTATTTTACTAATTAGGACTTTCATCAAAATGTGGAATAGAAGGGATGAAAGTGAACATTCAGGTACTCTTCCTGATCTTAGGGGGAAAGTAATATTTTATATATCAAATATTATTTTAGCTGTAGATTCTTTCTAGTCAACAAGTTTGTTTCTTTTCCTTATTTGAGTGTTGAGTTTTGTTCTAACAAGTAAACACATACTAAAAGATAACCATGATACCACAGAAGGTTGGTTTTATGCCCCTAAGGACAAGGCTGTTTTGTTTTTTTCTTAGCTCCACAATATAGCCCTTAATTTCTTGCCTTATTCTAAAGATGGACCCCTTCTGAGATTTCAGAGAAATATTCATGAGTTTCCTTGTGAAGTTCAAACTCCGACTTTGCAACATGGACAGCTATTGAACTCTCTGCTCAACCTTTTGGCCTCTTAGTTATTTTCCTCTGTGTAATTGTGATTTATAAAAAGTAATATATATTTGGTCTTTATCTCCTTTTCTAACACAAAACTCCAAAAAATGCCTAGAATTTCCTAAGTTATAAAAGCATAAAATTATCTTTTGTTGTGTCAATGAGGTTGCTTTTTGGAACTTACCTAAGGATGGCAGACCCCATGATGGGAGAAGCAACCTGTGATTCTAAGGATGGAACTTTCAGTCCCACTCTGATTGATCTCTGGGGACAGGAAAGAGACTGGAGATCGACTTAAACGCCAATGGACAATGATTCAATCAGTCATATCTATTTAAGGAAGCCTCCACAAAACCCCAAAGAGACAGGATTCTGAGAGCCTCCAAGTTGGTGAACACGTACACAGTCAGGGAGAACGGTACACCTGGAGAGGTCATGGAAATTCTGTACCCTTTCTTCATACCTGGCCCTATGTATCTCTTCCATCTGGCTGTTCCTGAGTTATATCCTTTAAGCCCATGACCTGTTAAGTAAAACATTTCTCTGAGTTCTGTGAGCTGCTCTAGCAAACTAATTGAACCCAAGGAGGAAGTCATGATCTATAGCCATGGTTAGAGGCACAGGTAACAAGTATGTGGGGAGGGAAGGCACTCTTAAAGAACTGAGTCCTTAATCTGTGGGATCTGATGTTACCTTCAGATAAATAGTGTCAGAACTGAGTTGAATTGTAGGATACCTGGGTAGAGTGGAAGAATTGCTTGGTCCCAGGATATTATTCCATATATGTAGGTTGGGAATCAGCTGAAGGTTTGAGTGGAATTAATGAGCATACTTGGTGACTTTTTTTGGTCCTCTTGTTTCTTAGAATTTTCCATTCAATTCTAGGTTCTCTGCAGCCCCAAATTCCAACATTTATTTTTTCAGGAAGAGTATATGAATGCTTACTTTCATCACTTCTGTTTAACATTGTGGTAAGTGTCTTAAATAAGGCAAGAAAGAAGTCATAAACATTGTGTGTGTGGAAAAGCTCATTATTTGTAAATGCCACAAGTAGGATGTGTAAAATCCAAAGAAATCTACGAACTGCTGAACTTAAAAGTGAAGTTAAGAAAATTGTTGGATTCAAAGTGATTAGACAAAATTAGAGATATGGTACACAAGCAACAAACACTTAGAATATAAAACTAAAATAATACAATTTATACTACTATCAGAAAACATTAAGTACAGGGGATACATTTTACAAAAGATGTGTAGGACTTTCACATTTAAAACTACAGTGCAGATTTTGCCAAGAAATTAGAAAAGATCCAAATACATAGAGAAATCTACCATGTTTATGGGTCGGATGACAACACTTTAAAGACATCTACAATTTCAATGTACTTTCTTTATGAGTTATATTTAGTACAAACTGGGAAGTGCTCTCAGAAGATAAGCTGGGTAAGTGTGGGGTTCATTTTGTTTCTATTTTTTCCTAGGTTGAATAGTTGTTTTGTTTTGTTTTTACTAACTTGCTCACGATAAATCTGTTATTAGCAGTAGACTTAGCCTGCTATCAACTGTTCCATTATTACCACACTCAAACTCGCCATATTGGATTTCCTAGTAGCTCCTCCAACATACAACTTTTTGCTGTCCTCAGGCTCTCCACACATGCTATGCTTTACCTGAAACACTGCCCCCCTTGTTGACTGACTACTTTCCAATTGCTCATCATGTCTGTTTAAATATTAGTTGCTCGCCAGTCTTTTTTTAACATTTCCTAACTCATCTAAGTTGCTCCTTCTGCTATCCGTACCATAGCAGAATGTTCCATTTAGCATTTTTTTTTTTTTTTTTTGTATTTTTCTGAAGCTGGAAAGGAGGAGAGACAGTCAGACAGACTCCCGCATGCACCCGACCGGGATCCACCCGGCACGCCCACCAGGGACGATGCTCTGCCCCTCCACGGGCGTCGCTCTGCCGTGAGCAGAGCCGCTCTAGCGCCTGGGGCAGAGGCCAAGGAGCCATCCCCAGCGCCTGGGCCATCTTCGCTCCAATGGAGCCTTGGCTGCGGGAGGGGAAGAGAGAGACAGAGAGGAAGGAAGGGGGGTGGAGAAGCAAATGGGCACTTCTCCTATGTGCCCTGGCCGGGAATCGAACCCGGGTCCCCCGCACGCCAGGCCGACGCTCTACCGCTGAGCCAACCAGCCAGGGCCTCCATTTAGCATTTCTAAGACTCATCCCACTTAGAGTTATTTAATGTTTTCTTCCTCCTTAGAGGGTAAACACCATGAAAGAAATTATACTGTATACTGTGCCTAGCTGATTAGAAAGCATTTGGTAAATTATGTATAGCTTTTTATAAAGCAGAAGTATGAAATATTTTGATAACCTTATTACAAATGTTGTGAAGGTGATTTATTAAAATCACTGATAAAGAAATTCATCCAAGTACAGATATATGTGTACAGTCTGGCATCAGCTAATAATTTCAGCAAAATTTCTCTGTCCACTTTGCTATGATTGCCTACTCTATGTACAATGTAGTTCCCTGTGTTTAGCTCAGCAGGACAAGAACAGCAGCCTTTCAGAGGACTTCCTGTGACAACTGCAGAAATCAGAGGCTTGAAGAAAAAACTTCAAATAACTCTTCTAGCAGCTTTTTTATCATCACCAAAAAAATAAATCCATCTGATAACATTCATTATTTATCATTAATAACATCAGCTCTAAGACATAAAAATAAATCTAGTCTAAGAATAAACGTGATCATACTCTTTCCCTCTATCCATAACTCTCTTCTTCCTTGCAGCTCGGACACACACAGAAATTTGTTACATACCTACAGGGTTGAATTAATTCACTAATAGGGTGATGCTGCAACACGCACCATTAGATAGATATATTTTGTCATTTCTTTAGCAAATCAAACCCATTCACAGAGTCAAGCTTTGGCTCTCTTGGGATGGTACTGGGTAACTCCAGTTAGAAACCAGGATCTAGCACAGGGCATGGCACATAGCAGTTGTTAAATGCACATTTATTTAACAAATCAAATAAAACGGTCACAGTAAAAAATTCAGAACAAAGGCAATTATAGTAAACAAAATTTATTGATTAATCCATAAATGTGACCATTAAAAAAAGTATAAACCCAATTATTGCCCCGGATAATAAAATGAGGCTTTCCCCGGTGGAAGCACCGCCTACCCAGCACAGCTCTTACAGCGCTGAAGACCGTTCTCGTTGCACGCTGTGCACTTCAGGGCCTTGAAAGAGTCTGTGAAGCAGTTTCGGAACACTGACATCTTGCTCCCATGGCACACGGAGCATGGGTGGAAGCCAAAGCCGCCACAGGAAGGACACTCGTGTGGATGCTGCACTCGCTGTGTAGAGCGGCAGAAGACAAGAGAGAACAAGAAACATGTTACCATGAGTAACTCACTCAGCCTTTCTGTCTTCTATACTGTTGGTGGTCATAAAAATAATACTGGCATAAATATGGGTATGGATTGGACACACTTACCTGTATATATGTCACTCACTTGCAGAAAAATAGCTGAAGTTTCTTTTATTGCCCTATTAATGGCCATCAATAGCACAAGCTTAAATTTATATAGCTTGGTGCATTTTAGGTCGAAGGGCACACACTTAGAGAACCCTATCATATAAAAACACGTATTTACAAACCAACACACTTTCAACAGTTTTGTGTCTCTGTTTATAGAATAGTATCAATAGTATTGAGTCTGAGAAATCAGAATCTCAGAGACCTAAAGGCTGTCGTATGTAGTAGCCGCTACCAACTGGAGACCCAACATCATAGTGCACAGCTGAATATGTTTTGTTTTTAAAAAGCACTTTCGAATGCATTATTACAAAGAAACTTCCCTCAACCTTCCCTTCACACATACAGACACCTTTGTAAAAAAGATAATTCTTTAAGCAACTTTTTGTTCCTTTTATATGTGAACAAAATCTTGGCCCTGGCAGGTTTGCTCAGTGGTACAGCATCCACTCCACGTGTCTATATCCCTGTTCGGCTTCCCCATCAGGGCACACAGAAGCAGCACTCATCTGCTTCTCCACCCCTGCCCCCTCCCACTGTCTATCCTTCCTCCTGCAGCCATGGTTCAACTGGAGAGAGTTGGCCCCTGGCACAGAGGATGGCTCCATGGCCTCTGCCTCAGGCGCTAGAAAATGGCACTTGTTGCAATGGAACAAAGGCCCCAGATGGGCAGAGCATTATCCCCTTGAGGGCTTGCCTAGTGGATCCTGGTCGGGGTGCATGCGAGAGTCTGTCTCTGCCTCCTCTCATCTCACTAAATAAAAAAATAAAACAAAAAATGAAAATCTTGAGACATTTACTTAAGTCTGTAAAACTTCACAAGGTAGCTATCAGCCTTTCTACCTCAAGTAAAAATAAAGAACTCTGAAAGCAGAATGAGAATAAATAGGCAATGTTGAGGATATTATTTTGAAAATTATTTATACACATTTGTTTGCTTTCTTGAGTAGGTAACCTTTGCAAAAGTTTACTAGTGGCATCCATCAGCTGGGGACAGATTAAGAGCCGCCATTATAAAATGAATACAAAAAAAAAGGTGAGTAAATATCAAGCTTCTTTTGACTTGCAAAATAAGAATTTGCAGCAATGTTTGAAACAAGAATATTGGCTAAAATAAGGTTAGGAAATGTGAATACACACACACACTCTCAGACAAACATGCTGGACATACATATATAAATATATATATATAAAGCTCTTCTCTAGAGTTTCACAATTGCACATATAAAACTGTCAAAAAAATGAATGAAAAGGAGCTAGATTAACTGTGTTTAACTCACCATTTTTCCAGCACAAACAACTATTATGAACCCTTTTCCCAAGATAAACTCTATTCTCTCACAGTTACTGGCTAACGGAATGTGCTTTGGGAAACAAACATTAAGGACATGGTTGCCTTCAAATTTATACATTCCCGGTCCACTTTTCAGATATGCATTTTCTGTAAATAGCAAGATTCGCGTGCAATTACAGTTTGACTTAGCTATTGCATCGAGATGGCAAAATTCACATAATAGCTCACTTTTAGTTGTGCAAAATTACTTTGATGGAAAGTAATGGCTGTCAACCTGAATGACACAGACAAGGAGCTCTGTCACGTGTGTAGAGATTCAAAGCTCTTCCAAAACGTGAGAGTGTGTGTAGCAATTCAGTTACTTCGTAGGCGGAATTTTCTCATTTCTTTGTGAAAGAGTTGGCCAAAAAATGGTATATCGAACTTAAAATTTTGCATGATATTAAAATGTCTTTAGAAAAAACATCTTGAGTAAAAACAAACCTAGTGATGGAAATAGAGTGTGGTTTAAAAGTAAAATATAACAGAATTAGTAAGTAATGGTGTTCTTATCAAATTTTAGGAAAAATATGATAGAGCTATGCCAGAATGTTATATTAAAAATATTGAATGACTTGTACAGCGAGAACACCAGGTAGTCAGAGCATGCTGGGTTGGCCTAGGTCCTGGAGAAAGAATTTGCAGGACCCCAGAGTCCAGGACTTCACCCAGTGGTGCTGCATTACGAATTGGTCTGGGATCCAAGTGAAGTAGGATTGTCAAATTTTGCAACTATAACTATGGATGTCCAGTTATATTTGAGTTTTAGGTAGGCCACAAATAATATTTTGTATAAGTAGGTGCCAAATATTTTATGGGAGATACTTAAACTAAGAAATTATTAATAATTTATCCAAGATTTAAATGTAAGTGGGAATCCCACATTTTAACTATTTACCAATTTCAATATCTTAACAACCAGTACAAACGTGTTTCAATGTATTCAGTAACTAGTACAGCTGCACCAGTGCACACGAGCTGTTAACTCTCGCTATAACCCAGGACACATGTGAATGACCAAATTCTTGAACAGCATATAGTTTTGAGGTAAAATATGTTTGTGAGGACGAGTAAAGAAAAACAAAGCTGAAATGAATGTGACTTATAGGCAGCTTCTTAGGCTCATTCACTAGCTGTGTAACTCACTCCAAACAGGCTCAGAGCACACAATTCAAACTGATAACTCAACAAAAAGAAAAATTATGTTCCATCACTGATCTACAATATGACTGACAAAGATTACTTTCAAAGGACCAAAATGCCATACATTAAATCCGCTAGTACCATTTGTATGCTGTTTCTTAATAGTTTTATCTGCAAATCAGATCAAATAAATTTTCTAGAATAAAATTAGTATATAAACACTAATGGCTGAATTGTCATTTTAAAGAGAATCACAAATGGACCAAGGCCATCCTAAAATAATGTCACCAGAATCCATGCAATGCTAATATGACACCTGTCTTTTACTCAACGGGTTATTGAGATGATTCAATGAGTTAATTCAAGAAAAATGAATAGAATATTGCCTGACACACAGTAATACCTCAATAAAGTTAGAATTTTTAGCTATATTTCAATAATAAATCATTCATTTTTAAGAGATTTTTGTTAACTACTGCTTCAAGCAAAATTGCTGTGGTCATATGATATCATTTTCTATCATTCTTAAAGACATTTCATTTAAATTCTTCTTCTATACTAAGTCTTTTAGTTTAAGGTCTTGGGGGAGAGTAATGTTTCGATCCATGTGTGAATTCTGATGTCCTAGAACACAGTGTTGGAAAGAATATGAGACCACTTCCATTCCTAAGAAAAATTAGCTATTTCAGCCACAAACTTGGACAGAATGGCTTACAGAGCCCTGTAGAATTTATACGCAATTTTCATACCAACCTCATTTTAGAAAGGAGAAAACAAAGCCTCTGAGTAAGTAAAGAAAAAAATGTTTAGGTTACAGGGATATTAGAAAACTAGAAATTGAAGGACTCTCTTCCAGAGCAAAATCCGTTGTTTTTTCTCTTTAACATATTTGTGACCTTTGTTTACATCCATTTTTCCCAAATAATATATGATGCAGGATTCCCAAATGTAAACAGTTCTGAGGATAAATGTTACAACTAAAGTGGAAGTGGGCTGGGGGTGACAGTGGGGCTGAGACCACCCAGTAAGGTCCCCCAGGACTCCTGTAGCCTCCAGGAAGGAATCCCATTCCTATTACATCATCCAGTACAATCTACCTCATTAGATCTTCTACTAAAAATAAACAATCCAGGCATTCCTAACCATCTCCTTCAGAGAGCGCTTTTGTTATACTGGACCTCTGGTTGTTCCAGCTTAAAGTCTTCCTTATAAAGAAAAATATCTGGTTTATGTTAGATGCTCTTTTGTCCTAAGGCCCAGCACCGCCACAGAGTTTTGCCCTCAGGGATGAAAGTGAAATGAGCGAAAGAAGTCCCCCAAACTTAGTCGATGTTCCAGCTTTGAGGAAGGGGGAATAACTGCATCATTATTATTAGCAACAAAACAGACTTCTGCTTTCCATGAAGAAGTCTACTCAAGGACTTTGACCTTCATGCAACTAAGGAATTGAGGGTAGCTCTTCAGTGTCCTGGTGCCCAGCAAAGTGAGAGGCCACGTGGAATTAGTTGAGAATAGCACCCAGAGTACAGAATCTACAGAATGTCACTGCTCTGAATAGTGGTTTGGGGTAAAAGCATGACCCTTTGGAGTGCAATTCAAAAAAAACAAGTGAAAATCATCCTCCTGTTCATCTCTTTCTGTTCACATATTCTTAGTGAAGAACTTCTTTTTTTTTTTTTTTTTTTTTTTTTGTATTTTTCTGAAGTTGGAAATGGGGAGGCAGTCAGACAGACTTTCGCATGTGCCCAACCGGGATCGACCCCGCACGCCCACCAGGGGGCGATGCTCTGCCCACCCAGGGCATCGCTCTGTCGCGACCAGAGCCACTCTAGCGCCTGGGGCAGAGGCCAAGGAGCCATCCCCAGCGCCCGGGCCATCTTTGCTCCAATGGAGCCTCGGCTGCGGGAGGGGAAGAGAGAGACAGAGAGGAAGGAGAAGGGGAGGAGTGGAGAAGCAGATGGTCACTTCTCCTGTGTGCTCTGGCTGGGAATCAAACCCGGGACTCCTGCATGCCAGGCCGATGCTCTACCACTGAGCCAAACGGCCAGGGCCTGAAGGACTTTTTAACAATAGATATTCAGCAGTATCTAAGAGAGATTTATTCATTCATCTGACAAATATTTTGGGAGTGTCCACTTGCTGGGCACTGTGCAAGGCACTGGGAATACAGCAGTGAACCAGACACCTCCCTGTTCTCTTAAAGAAAGAGCTTAGCCCCAATCTTAGATCTCTGAGTAGGTCCACTCCATACTGCAGTCATCTGAGTTGAAACAACAGAAACTCCCAAATTTCTGACAAAGGTCCAAAGGACAAGGACACAAAGGTGGAGTTCATAAATGATAGGCAAATGGATTTCTTTTGTAGCAAAAATTCAAATTTCAGAAATATAGGCCTGACCTGTGGTGGCACAGTGGATATAGTGTCGACCTGGAAATGCTGAGGTCGCCGGTTTGAAACCCTGGGCTTGCCTGGTCAAGGCACATATGGGAGTTGATGCTTCCAGCTCCTCCCCCCTGTCTCTCTCTCCTCTCTCTATCTCTCTCTCTCCCTCTCTCTCCTCTCTAAGATGAATAAATAAAAAATTACAACCTTACCCGTTTAAAAAAAAAAGAAAAGAAATATAAAGTGTTTGTTGTTTTCTAATATGAAAATAAGATGAACAGATCAATAATCTTTAATGTCTTCTTCAAGTTCAGAAAATAAATGCACTTTGTTATTCTTTTTTTTTTTTTTTTTTCATTTTTTCTGAAGCTGGAAACAGGGCAAGACAGTCAGACAGACTCCCGCATGCGCCCGACCGGGATCCACCCGGCACGCCCACCAGAGGCGACGCTCTGCCCACCAGGGGGCGATGCTCTGCCCATCCTGGGTGTCGCCATGTTGCGACCAGAGCCACTCTAGCGCCTGAGGCAGAGGCCACAGAGCCATCCCCAGCACCCGGGCCATCTTTGCTCCAATGGAGCCTTGGCTGCGGGAGGGGAAGAGAGAGACAGAGAGGAAAGTGCAGCAGAGGGGTGGAGAAGCAAATGGGCGCTTCTCCTGTGTGCCCTGGCCGGGAATCGAACCTGGGTCCTCCGCACGCTAGGCCGACGCTCTACCGCTGAGCTAACCGGCCAGGGCCACTTATTATTCTTAACCTCCGGTCATCAGATCCTATTCCAGAACAGCTTTAAAGTCCCTTAAGTATTGTACCAGAGAGGAAGCAATTTATCTGAGTCTTTGTGACCATAAACTTCATCATCCAAATTGTCTATGAAGCAGGCTTAACCCATAAACAAATTGTCAAAGAGTGCACACTTGACATATATATATATATATAGTCATATCTGGATGATTCAGCTTTGTGTATGTACTTTGCTTTAAACTATATTCAACAATTTAATTCAGCAAATGCTTATTAAGTGCCTAATGAACACCTCTCAGTCTGACCAAGCTGCTAATAAACAGAATCTTAACTGATAATTAAGAGTTTCTGGCATCCTCAATTTGCAGAGTTGGGAAAGAAACCACTGAACAGAATGCAAACACAGAGGAAAATTGTAGCTATTGATACTAACTGGATAAGCCTGAATGTGTGAATCTGATTTTTTAACCCAAACTACCATAAGCCTACTGAAATGATGTACATATTTCAGAGACAGGCAGACTGAGCACATGGCCTGGTTTCCCCAGTGAGTAGGTGGTGCTCTGGGGCTGTAGTCTCTGAACATGCTGTGGCCATGTCCTCTCTGATAGGAGCCATCATCCAAGATGGTGCCTCTCCTGTTAGGGTTGGGATGGGCTTTGATACCTCCAATGCCTTGTTACAGCCTGTGCCATTCCCAGCATGCTCTGTGCATTGCTGGGCATCTTGCCTCTGTTCTACGTGAACAACAAATAAGGAGTCACCAGCCCTCAGGGAAGAATCAGGTTTTCCAAGAAAAAAAAGTGCATAAAATGGATTCTATATTGGCAATATCACTAGAAACAACAACACAATGTTTGCTCATAGCTTGAAAAAAAAGTAGCAAGGCGAAATCTTACTTAGATTTTCTCTACCATCTGAGAACGTTAACCCAGTATCTGCCATCACAAGGTGTTGGCTAATACACTTTGGTTCCCTTGCCTTCTCTGTGTACAGACCAGCGGATCAGTTATCCATCTGGGTTACAGCTTTTGGAGAATCCTAACTCACCTCTTGGCTTTTAATCTGTAGCCTATTTATTAATATAAATAAATATATAACTATAACAGTAAATAAGTTTTACCAAAGAATGCTGTTCTTTTTATTCATCCTTTTTGCCCAAGCATTCTCCTAAATAAAATAACAACTTTTCCCTGTCTTTCATTAATTAATATTTTTGCCTTCTCAAAAATATCCATGGATGGAAAAGGATTAAACTAAAAAATATTTATTGGATGCCTATTATTTGCCAATCCTTGTACTAGGCACCAAAACTAAAGAATAGAACAAAATAGACAAGCATCTGTGTCCACCTGGATCTCCTCTTCTCTCGGGAGGATCCTCTGTGAACTGTCTCAGGAGCAGAGCCTGCACTGGTACAACTAGCCTCATTGGACTCGAGTCCCACACCAGTTATCATCATATTTCACTTGCTTCTGTTGCCTTTGGCCAGCCCCTCCTGTGAGAGGTCACTGACAATCTTCATCAACAAATCAGACCCACTCAGCTTCCCAGAGCAATTTTTACTTGGGAGTAATGTTTGCTAAAATTATTGGACCAGGAAACTTGAAATTATTTGCTGCCACCATTGTTGATTGCCCTACTGCAGCTGTTGGCCTGTTTTCTCACCATTAGTTGTGATAACTGCTGAAAACTGGGGTCTGAATTAGGAGGACCAGGCAGTCATAGTTTACTATGTAGCTCCCAGGTAACAGCAAATTAGAACTTGGTAGGATCTCTCTGTTTTCTCTAAAATTACTACCAATTTGCATATCTTCCATGATTTTCCATGAGTATCAGAGCCCAATGTTAAAACCCAGTCTGTTCCCTGGACCTAATATTCTATCTACCTCTCAGTAAACTTCTCACCTGGGCCTTGGGTCCTGCCACATGGGGTCAGATTTCCCAGAAACCTACATTACACTTAATTCAAGAGTGATGACAGCATAGATTCATGATTAAGACTGTGGACCTTGGAGTCAGCCTGATTAGAATCATAAATTTACTCTTTATCAAGTAATTTACTCTTCTGTGCCTCTATTACTTTGTCTGTAAAATGGGAGTTATAATATAAACCACCTTGAAGATTTGTTCTGAGGTTTCAAACACTTAGGACATAAAATACCAAGAATATTACTTGCTGCACAGTAAAGACTCCAATTGTTTCCCAACTCAGGAACACTTCACTCCTGCTCCACTGCCAAAAGCCAACCAGCAGAATGAAATGGGTTTGGATCTGAATGTTGGGTCCCTTACCCACTTTGTTTAGCTCATCCAACTGATTCTCCAGAGTCAATCTCTTTATTTGGTTAACAATTTGCTTTAAACTCCAGGTTCTTTCACAGACAGAGTTCAGGGTTTTCTTGCATTCAAATTCTCTACCAGTTTGGTTACATGGGCAAAGCAGCCCAAAGAATTATAGCACCTTAAATGCCTATAACATTAGAAGCCAACAATATCATACCATTCTTTTTAACACTAGTCTTAAATGTTTGTGCCACATGTTGTCATCAGTAGAATGGAGACAGACTTAATGAGGAGAATAAAATCTACTTCCCAAAATTCTTTGCACTGAGAGAGAGAGAGGTTACACTTATACTTTTTTCTTAATAAAGTTGAAGAATTAAAAAATATAAACTCAAAGGAATAAAAATCCATGAATACCTAAGTGAGTCATCAATCTTTAAAAAGAATAATGAGGGAGAGTCGCCCTGTAAGAATCTAATAGTTGTTATTAAACTACAAAAGTAAAAACAGTTTGTTTCTGGTACAGCAAAAAACAATGGGGCCCTGGCCGGTTGGCTCAGTGGTAAAGCGTCGGCCTGGCGTGCAGGAGTCCCAAGTTCGATTCCTGGCCAGGGCACACAGGAGAAGCGCCCATCTGCTTTTCCACCCCCCCTCCTTCCTCTCTGTCTCTCTCTTCCCTTCCTGCAGCCAAGGCTCTGTGGTCTCTGCCTCAGGCGCTAGAATGGCTCTGGTTGCAACAGAGCAACGCCCCAGATGGGCAGAGCATTGCCCCCTGGTGGGCATGCTGATTGGATCCTGGTGGGGTGTATGTGAGAGTCTCTCTGACTGCCTCCCCATTTCCAACTTCAGAAAAATACAAAAAAAAAAGACAAAAAAACCACAATGGGATCAGTGGAATTTAGTAGAGAGCTCAAAGTCCCAAGTGTTGATGGGGATTCACTACAGTATAAAGTTGACACAACAAAGCAATAATTATTAGACAATGTCGAGAAGCTGGCTCACCATATGTAAAAAAAAAAAAAAAAATAGAATTGGATTTTATGTTAATTAAATACCTAGATATGAAAAATTCAATATAAGAAAATGTGTGACAATATCTTTCTGACCTTAAGATGGGAGGGTATTTTATAAATAAAATTCAAAAGCACAAACACACAGAACAATGATAGTTTCCATTATATTAAAGAATTTCTGTTTGGGCAAACAGCACCATGAAGTAAGCTAAAAAAAAGGAGGGGGGGGGGAACATTGCAATGACTAAAACCAACAAAAAGTTAACATCTAGAATATAGAAGGACTTTCTGAAAATAAATCCCCCCAAAAAAGCGAGTCCAAGATTTAATGGCAAAAGTATAAGAATACAGAATTTTCAGAAGAAAAAATGGTAAAAATCTACCAAGCATACAATAAAATGTCCAAACTAAATGGTAATCAGGAAAAATGTAAATTAAAACAATAAAGCAATATACCTCTATTCCTATTGCCTTGGAAAAAATTAGACAGCTGTAAATTAGAGAACAATGTAAAATAATAGTCAGGAATGTAGGAATATACAAAAGCTTTCTCTGTAATAGGGAGTGTTGAATGATGCAACCATTGCAGAACACCATCTGGCAATCCCTGAAAAACGAAGTATGTGCACAAACTCTAATCCAGCGATTTCCACTCGCAGGGAAAACCAGAGGGAACATGTTCAAGATCGTTCCTTGCAAAACTGTGTGTTTGATGGAAGGAATTGAAGGACATCCTGGGAGCCCATCAGTGGAAGAGAGGGTAAATTAAAAAACAGTGGGTGGGCTTCATGGAGTTACACAGTCCAAAACAGAAGCTGCTAGTCACATGTGGCTATTTGAATTTAAATTTAAATCAAGGCCCTGTCCGGTTGGCTTGGTGGCAGAGCATCGGCCCAGCATGTGGATGTCCCTGGTTCAATTCCAAGAGAGGGCACACAGGAAAAGCAACCATCTGCTTCTTCACCCTTCCACCTCCCCCTTCCCTCTTTTTCTCTCTCTTCTCCTCCCATAACCGTGGCTCAATGAGTTCAGCCTAGGTGCTGAGGATGGCTCTGTGGCACCTCCACCTCAGGCGCTAAAAGTAGCTCAGTTGTGAGCATGGCCTCAGGTAGGCATCTGCCCCAGACAGGTGTTGCCGGGTGGATCCCAGTTGGGGCGCATGCATGAGTCTGTCTCTTTATCTCCTCTCCTCTCACTTGGAAAAGAGAAAAAATAATTAATCAAGAAACATTAAGTAAAATTAAAAATTCAGGTCCTTTGTCACACTAGCTGCAGTGTAAGTGCTCAATAGCCATATGCAGCCTGTGGCTATTATTTTGGATAATACGAATGTAAATATTGCCATCATGAAGAAAGTTTTATTGAACAGTGTTATGTAGAACTATGCAGCAGTTAAGAGAAATAGATTAAATACATTCACACAGCAATACATATGGTACCTACAAACATAGTACCTAGAGGAAATATGAAACAAAATTAGATATATTCCATAACACCATTTACATAAATTTAAAATGTGCATAGAAAATAATAATACACATTAACTTACTTAACTCAAATAAAAAGACACATATTAACCCAAATTAATGGGATCATGAAGTTGGAGGAGGGTATAGGTACAAAAGGAAAGAAATTAACTCCATTCACAGAGATTTTTGAGCTGGAAGGCATTTTAGACTATCGAGTCCACACCCACATTGTGTTTGTCCTTCTGGGATATGTCACCACATGAATGAAAGAGGATGTCCACAATCAAGGAGCATATTGTTTCTTTGGGACATCAAGTACCCAAAGAAAGGTAATGCAAAATTTAAAAGACTTTAATAAGCACTCACCGAAAAAGAGGGTGACAGAAATTCAAAGGTGGGAGAGATCAGAAATTATTTGGGGAAGAAGTGATATTGCAGGTGGGCCTCGAGGGTGGTGGAGGTAAATGCAGAATTGGAACAACCATATTGCAGGAAAACAGAACAGCTTCCACAAAGGAATAAACCACACAGAGTTCTTCCTTTCCGCGGACGTGGAAGGAATGGTTGACAATCATAAACAAGGTCAGCAAAGGAGCAAAGGAGACTAGACCCATGATGAGCAGGTAGGGGCACAGGCGCTAGATCCCAGGCAAGCAGATTGCCTTGCTCACCTGGAAGGTCCCGGTTCATGTGTCTGTCCCAGAGTAATTAAAACACACCTGTGCACTCTCAAATGTCTCCGTTTGCATGATAAAATAGATCATCTTCTTACATATAGAGAAAAATAAGCTTAGCAGAGAGGTATTGAGGGTGTTCTGGCTGCATATTGATTTGATATATTGTATATTTAAATAATCATTTCTCTGATACTGTAATAATCAGTATAGGAACAAAATGTTAATGCACACTTTTATAGAAATAAATTTTCTGTAATCTTTAGAAATGATGAGTTGGACCATGAAAAAAATAAAATAATGTAAATGAAGAATTTTAAATGTGCTTCAAGACAAGTGTCTGATTTGAAACACTTTATTAACATTGTCTCTATTAGAGAGAACTAGGCTCTAATAAAACTGACTCTAATAATATTGTGAGCTCGTTAGAAGCTAATACCAAAGTCACTCGAGCTGGAGCAAACTTAACGGCAGGTGCCATCAAACGAAAACTGCCACACATATCCTGTTACATATTTGTAAGAACATGGGAAAATCGAATTAGGAAAACTCAATTGCAGTCAGAATGTGTCTAACATTTTGATTACTAAAAATAAGTTGCTAAAAGCACAATTACCTCAATTTTGGTTAAGAGGTCTTGCAGTTCTCCTGATTCATTCATTGACAAAATTTTCTCAGCACCCTATTAACAAGAGAGGGTAAGGGGAAAGAAAATCCATTTTGTTAGTATTGGAAAGAAACAAAGTTCTAGCCAGGAAAGTTTAACCTACAAAATACTGAGCCCTATTCTTCCCATCAATCTAAGTAAATTTACAACCAGGAGGCCAAAGAGGAGAGGCAATGTCTCTTTCCTTTCACATATTCTCCCATCTAGCAGGATGCTGTGGGCGAGAGGAGCACGGCCCCCCACAGGGGGCGAGCACTGGAAAGCCCACAGCTGCTAGAGTAAGCCCCATGTGAAAGGCTCCTGCACACCCATCCGAGATGTTCAGGGACCCTGAACCCGACTCTGCTGTCTCCTCCCTGTTCCAAGCCGTTCTGAACATGGTCTCCCTGATGACCCAGGCAGGGGGCTGACTGCAGAGCCCACGTTTCCACCCTCCGAAACTTTACTGTTAAAATGAGAACGGGGGCGATGTATGCACTCTCCCACCAAGCCATCGCGTTTCCTCCAGCTACCCATTTTCCTTTCCTGCCCAGGGTCTGCCTCCATTCTCCCACTCCACTCTCCATCGTATAGTCATAGAGGGGGAAGGACAACTTGGGGCAAGTATTTCTAACCAAAGACAGAGACTCCATCTGCCTTATTTACATCACATCACCAACACGGAATGTGGAATCCACTGCTGAGTCATCGAGACAGGGAAAACGCCAGCACACAGTACACACTTTTTGGACTTCTGTTTGCACTGGACAGAGGAGAAAACCCAGACTCACTTCAAAATAAAAGGTTTCTAGTTCTTAAGGAGGTAGCAGGATACCTTTATGTAAACACAAAGCAAAGTAACATACAAAGTAGCAGAGACAGTAAGTGTCAAATGAATGATGCAGAAAACGGTGAGCTAGAAAGTCACAACAAGGGGACAAAGATCTGCTATTCAGGGTAGAGAAAGATTTCTGGGGTTGGTGGCATGTGATCCAGACCTTGGAGACTAGGTGAGGTTTCTAAGACAGGCTGGGCCGCTAGGCAATTCCTGTAGTGGTGTATAGGACTGCCTTTATTTCTGGGTTTCACTTTACATCAGTTTATCTTATATAATTTATAACATGTTAATCACCATCAGAAATGTCAACTTGACATATTAAGAAGCACTATGAATGAATACACAGGGCTACAGAGAACATGTGTCGCTCTACAAGGTAGGTTATACTCTTTTATTTGTGGGTACTTTTGCCAGGAATATAAGTGTGATTCCCCTAACATGAGAACAAAGGTAACAAAAGCACCAAATAAAACATAAAATTCTAAAACGCAGTAATATCTGGTGATACTTTACTGTTGCTACATTCTTTGTCTTTTAAAAGTTAGCTAAGCTAAAAGGGGAAAAGCCTCTGAGGCGGTTGGTACAAGGATCAAAGCTGTACGGAAACAATATAGGAGTCCTTTTTCTTCAATGGAAGAAAACGCACCGCAGTGACTGTAAGCAGAATGAATGCGCCAGAGACGGGATCGGACCTCTGCTCGCCAGCTCTTCTCCTAGCAGTCAGTGTGTTCATCCTCTAGCGCAGTGATTTTCAACCTTTTTTTTTTCATGGCACAAACACACACTAATTACTAAGGTCAGTGCCCCTGACTAAATACAACCATTTTCATCTCATGGCACAAATAAATTAGTTACTAAAGAAGAAGAGGTCAGGGACCCTTTTTCTTTAGTAATTAGTTTATGAGTGTGTGAGAAACAATGGTTGAAAATCACACACAGGCCAGGAAAGGACGACCTCGTTACTCTTAAATGAATCAAGTTTGCTGGGCCCCCTCAGACAATTCCAGCACCATCGCTGTTATGGAAGCATGTAGATTCCATGCTTCAGATGAAATGCAGGCTTTGCCCACTTCAAGCAATATCCCTAAAGGCTGGGTAATCAAGACACCCAGGCGTCTAGTGCACTGGTGGTGTAGGAAGTGCTTCAGGTGGGGGGGAATCTTTGCTCTGTAACAGAGACCTGGGAGGGTCTCACTCTCAAGTGCTGCTACTCAACCTGGCCTCCACCCAAACTCCATCTGGCCAGCCCTCAGATTATTTCCTGGGAAGGAGTCCTCGGTCCTTGCGTCCACGCTGAGCAGAAGCAGGAGCCCGAAACCCCCTTGTGTCCCCATGGGTGCCACGTTCTCCCCCTCCCCCTGGCCCTGTTTTTGCTGAACCCAAGGACAAGATCACACAGGCAGAGAGGAAATGAGACGTGCTCCCTCTGCTCCTGAGCAGCAGCAGGACGGGGATCTCAGCCCCTCTGGCAAGTTTCAGAGAACACTGAGATTCGCCCATCCTGAGACATGGGACTCGCTCCACCTCTCCTGCTCGCCCTTCATTTGCTAGTCCACAGGCCTCACTCCCTCCAGCTTTCCATCAACAGTATCTCCGTTATTACCTGGCCGAAAAATGCACCCCTGTGTCCATAAAAGAGTGTATATCCTTCTGTGTTGATATTCTAAAGGAAATAATCTTTTCCTGGATGATACTTGACTAAGAATGTTGCGTGTAAGTTTGTTAGTTTTTAATTATAACTCTATATTCATTAATCATTCTACTCTCTGGCATAGTTTGCCCAGATTTTCGGGATACCTATGGAAATATTTCCAGTATATTTTTCAGTAATCATTTTTTTTTCTGAAAATTAATACAATCCTAAAAATAATGATAATAGCAATATATTCAGTGCATTACAGTTAGTGGCTCTTCTAATCATCAGTGAAAAGCAAGCATTCTTACCTCCATTTTTTAAATGAAGAAACTGAACTTTGAAGAGAGTAAAGAACATGCTCAGGGCCTTTTTGTTCATCAGTCCAAGGCCAGGCCAGATCCTGATTTCAGTTCTTGCGGCCTCTCTGACCTACACTCTGTCCTTTGTACAATGCATGCTAACTGCTCACTGATACACGTAACTATGTTAGTGAAGAAAAGTGATAACTGGGGAACAGTCTCAGTCTGTAGTTAGAATTCACTGTTTGTTGAGTTAGGTGCCCAAGGAGGTGAAATGAATGAAAGCTTCCATCACAATGACCCCCAGAACGAATGTGCTGGAGAAGCCTGTTCTTTTTATACTTCATTACTGTACTTTTTCCCCCCAGTTATTTCTAATATGTTCTATACGTGATGAAAGGACTTACATCATTCTAGTTCAATACATGAAATTAGCTTTATTCTCAAATAGTTCCCACCTTAAAATTCTGAGTATTGGGCTGTGAACTGTGAACAAGCCACTTGATTTCACATGTGACAGATATCTTAGATAAAGTCCGTTTGCATAATTTTTCTCATGGATGGATCTCTAAACAGAGACCATACCTTCAAAGAATTTTTTAAAAGGTGAGAAAAGTAATCAGCCCCTTGCTAACCAGGACAGCCAGAACACTTGCTCACCATATTTGATCCCTGAATGTGCAAAACGTGCACCATATTCAGTTATGCATATGTCCATTCATTTATTCTCATAGCCAACAGTATTTTCAGCCCTATTATGGGTTAGGTACAATGCTAGGTGTGAGAGAAGTAACAATAAGAAAAAAATGGCTCCTTTTCCTGAGGAGATGCAGTCTTTTGGAGGAGACAGATATTAAACACAAGATTACATAAATAAATGCAAACTTACAATTGTCATAAATACTACAAAAGAGGCATTGGTGCAATACACTATAAAGCATATAGTAAGGTGAATTTCACCTAAACAAGAAGATTTGTTAAACTCCACTATTACGTAATTTTTAGGAAGAATAGTAGCTAACTGAGCACATAAAATAAAGGAAGGAAATTAATTCAGGCAATAAGGTTACCAAATATTATCTGTATGTCACTCTTTGTAATTACCATTTCCTTCCATTCAAAATAAGAAAATCTGTGTTTTATGAAATGTTCTATGATACTCTGCATAGTATTTTGAATCAATTCCCCAGAGCAAACAGAGGTAAGATACTAGGTCACAATGTAAACAATCTATTTTAACAATGGGCTGAAGAAAATAATAGATTGGTATAAACCAGCTTGTACTTAGCACATTCTTCTAGATTTGGGGAAAAAGCTACAAAGAGTTTCCAAACATAATAATAATAATAATAACAAAGTAAACAAATACACGCATTTAATTTTTTCAAAAAATTGTTTAAAATCACACATACAGACTTCAGTTATCTTGTCGCTGCTCTATCTCCATGTTGATATCCAGGCTCCAGTTTCCACATAGAACAATGATATTTGAAAACCACTCACCTGACATTTCTGAGAGCTCCAGAAAAACTAGAAGAATGCTCTTACTAACCAAGCCAAACACAAAATTTAATTCTATCTATCTATCTATATGTATATATGTATATATAGACATATATAATTTTATTACATGTATATATATTTATTTTAATTTAATTTACACTTATTCATACACCATTTCATGTTACTAAAAAAGCAGCTTGCAACAAAAGCTCCATGCAATAACATAATAAAAGTGAATAGGAAGTCAGGACACAAGAAATGTCCTAAATAAATCTCAAAATGATAACTATGATGAGCTTTAAATTTCATTCTGAGCCAGCTCCTCAGTTAAAACAGTTTTTCTTAGCACAGTCATCCAACAAAGCAATGCCTTCCATGAGACATTAGATGAACTAGGTAATATAATAAATAATGGTCTTGGTTTTAATTAACCATAAAAACACAGTGTCCAGATAAATGCCATCACAGAACTGGCTCTTGAATCAAACAGTGCGAGTTTTCATCGCTCCTGCTGGCTTAAACAAGGCTCATTTTCTCTCTCACTTAATTACCTTCCTGCAATTTATTTCTCTTTATTTCACTGTATAACCTACACTGCTCATTGGAACGTCTTCTAATGACTGGGATGAAACCCAAACTCCTAGCATGGGCTACAAAGGCCTTCACTATCTGGCTGCATCCATCTTCGCATCCCTGTCTTTTAATACCATATGCTCCTGCCCTCTGAACTCCTTCCCTTCTTCTGGTCTTTCCATAAGATGATGTGCCTTTGCACGAACACACAACATCCTTTGCCCAAAGTTTCTTCTATCCTCCCAACCACTTTATCCTAGAAAACTCCTATACGTGCTTCTGAACCCAATAGAAATGTTACCTTCTCAATGAAGTGTCTTTGATCTTCTCAGACAAAAATCAGTCATTCCCTCAGACCACACTTTGCCCTACTGCACAGTGAACACAGCAGTCATTACAGGGGCCCCACTTTCTCAAGGATCAGGCACTTGTGAGGTACACCGGAGACACTCACTAAACTTTTGCTGTCTTATATCTTCAGCCTTTTTGTTATAAATGCTGCATTAAATTCCAAATGTCTCGTTCTTATAAAGACTCCTGGTTGAAAAAGAAACCAAAAGCAAGGGCACAAATCAAATGTAACTTGGTGGAGATAAATTTGCAAAGGAACCAAGCTGACGTGACTTGATGCTAGAATATCCGATAGGATTTATTTGATGATAGAATACCAGAGGAGTGAAAGGGAGGAATACTGTGGAAATGATCTCCCCTAACCATCACCTCTCTCAGCTAGGCACTGATGGAAGTGCAGAGAATACCACTGGAGGTTGTACTCCCCGGTAGAGACCAGGGCACTAGGATGGTCTAGTGCTGGCTGCCAGGGAAGCCTTTTGCTGTGCAATCAGGAGAGCAGATGGCAGGACTGGCATTCAAGGAGCTCAACTGGCACCCAGCATTGTGCTTGCCAAAGGATGTGTTCAAATAATGTGTGTTGCTGTGGCTGCCCTGCCCACCAGAGTGGGAGGTTATATCAACCCTAGAGACCGGCAACCTAAGTCCTGCTGACAAAGTCAAAATTTGCTTCGGGAATCAATTCTGGGTCTCTTTCAAGACAAGAACAAACTCCATGGAGGCCCTGACATTCTACACCACTGGGGTCTGGAAATGCTCAAAGCAGGTGCAGCAGTATCCCACTAGTGTCTTAAAAAGAACAATGAAACCCCCAGGGATCATCTCATTCTAAAGGGCATAGTTTTCCTGTGTCCCTGGCAGGAAGAATTAACTGCAAAATGAACCAAACTAGCTGACTTGTTCTGTGCAATTATGTAACACAGACCTTTGGCTGCTAGAAAATGCCTGCCAAAGAAAGTGAATTTTGTTGTATATAATTAATGCTGAGCCACTTTTTTTCAGTGTATAGAACAATCTCCTATAGAGGCCAATCTTGATATATTTTTTTGTAATAAAATAAAAAATATCATCAAAATAGTTGACATGGGGACATATTGTTCTCTTTTTTACGACAAAAGGCTGTCTCATTTGTTTCTTTAAAATTTCTATCAAGTCACATAAAAGTGATAGCAAGTCATCAGGTTAAAAGAATACAGTGGTGGGCAAAAGTAGGTTTACAGTTGTTTGTATGAAACATGCAGGTTATAATTATTACAATAGCTTTATTAACTCAAAAAAATGTCACAATAAAACTGTTAACCTACTTTTTCCCACCCTTGTATATGGTATTACAGGTTGAGCTAGAAACCAGAAGACTGTTCTATTTGATAGATTTAAGATTTCTGTTTATTGTTTCAAAAAATTTCCTTTACATTAACTGATTTATAAAATGCAATAACTCGGCTCAGCTTTTTAAAAATAACTCCACATTAAATTATGAAGCCTCCTCTTAAAAATTAATTTGACTGGGCGAGTAATGGGAACTCTTTAAAACTCAGCTTCCACACCTGTAAATTGGATGCAATAATGTTTACAGTATTGGAAAGATTACATGAGATGATATGTGAGTCTGGAACATGGCATGATACATAATAAGAATTCAATAAATAATAGTTGTGTTATTATTATTACTAGCAAACTCTCCTAGAATCAATGTTGAGTACACAAAATTTGGTCCACAAATATTTTCTGTCTAGTGTCCATACCTTATAAAAGATAAATGGAAATCTACAAGAGTTTACATTGTTGTTGGATGGTATCACCATCAAGTGAAAAAGAATGTAATAAAATAGAGGGGGACTCATGCAAAATATTGGGGTGAAAGATTCAATTTTGCTACTTTTTACGAAGAAAAATTGGTATAAAATTTGAGGACTTTTTAGACCGTGAAACTTCTCAGCTAAATTGTAGAGTAGTTAAAGTAGTTTTACTATGGGAGATTTTACTAGCTTTCAGCTAGGACTCTCTCAAGAATGAAAAACTGAGGATAGTTATTGACCAATATTGCTAAAGAAAATTGAGTTGAGGGTTTCCCTGGGACAATATAGCTATTTAATCCCTGAGCAGGGAAAATCATTTGACTAAGACGCAAATGATGAGAATGAGAAACATAATTAGTTGAGCAAAATGTCAATTAAAATTTATTTACTAGGAGGGAGCTCAAACTTGAATTGGGATTAATCCCAAATGGAGTCCAAGGATATTTTGATATGGAAAGGTTACTAAAGACTCATTACTGCAGATCATACATTCAATAAAAAGTACTTTATCTTTCATATTACTATCTTAGTCAGATTACCAGAAGACTGTAGACACCACCCCCAGTTGCCACCCAGAAAGACTTCTCTACAGTGTATTAAAGGTCGCAATCATAAAATGGAGCGGATATCCCATTTTTATAAGGTACTGTATAATTCTAGAGAGTCATGAATTGTCTAACAATGGTTCTTTTTAAACTCATGACAAAAACCTAATGCATCTTTCCAGATCCCAGCAGGAAATAGATGGCACTTATTATTATTTATTTACTGTTATTTATTAGATGGGCCTGTTAAAAGGCTCATCTATGGAAGTATAGACAACACTAGGGAACCCACAAGCTTGGTGAAGCCCCTAGGAGCTCCAACAAGAGAAACGGTTACTATCCCCGGGTCTCATGTTCTTAGTGAAGGCTTTGTATTCCAGACCTTAACAACAACAAAGGAGCCGAGGGATGGAGGCTGAGAGGAACACAGGGTCTGCCTGAACTGTACCTTATGTAGCAGGTGAAGAGAAAATCAATGCCACAGCCTCTCCATCCTGCCTTATTCAGATTTCCCACTTGAACCTCCCTTGGACTAAAGTTGTGGGGACAGCACTAAAAATCACAGAGCAGAGGCATTTGTATGATTTCATTTTAAAGGTTGCCTTCCTGGGGCTCAGAGCAGGCCAAAGTGGGGTGGGGGTGGGGGGAGAATGGATTTGGAAGGGAAAACAGAAAGTAACCTGCACAGCCGGCAATGAATCGGCAATGATTTCTTTCATTCTATTGGGGTTGACCCCTGTGTGAGTCCATTTATAATGTGTCGTCAGTACAAGAGACTAGGGATGAGGAGAATCTTCCTGTAATTCTAAGGTGAAGGAAAATGAATTGTGTGGGTAACACAATATGTTGGGAAGGCTGTAGCATTGGGTTAGAATTGTGGGCTCAGCCATGCGTTAAATCCTGTCTCTGCTACTTAGGTAGTTAGTGTATAGGCTTAAGCAAGTTACCCAACAGCTCAAGACCCATTTTTTTTTCAGCTATAAAACGAAAAGAAAAATGTCTCTAGCATGTACAGTTGTAAGAAATAAAGGTAATAATGCATACTACTAGTTTAACATAGTGCCAGGCACACAAAGGGCATTGATAACAAGATTATTATTTATTTATTCTTATTATTTTCAGCAGAGTAGTAGAAGGAATGGATTTTCCATTGAGTTTAAATCCAAAGATCTTTTTTGAAGGATTCATTGTCAGTTGTTTTATAATATCAACTACAGTGATTTCATCTTATTGGGACTATCTTACTTCTACTAATAGTGTGTACAGACTCTTAGTTACTCCAACCCCGCTGTCACCATCCATTAGCTATTCTCCTTGTTACTAGAACATCTTCTGAAATTTATTTGGGCAAAGCATAGAGTGAAAGACTGCTTTTCCTCAGCGTTTGTGTGGTTTGCTATAACCATGTGACCAAGTCCTGGCCAATGAACTGTGAACAGAGGAAATGCATTCAGCTTCTAGGCCATCATCTTAAAAGGAAGCTTATCATTCCATACTTGCTCTTTTTACCTCTTCACAAGCAGGAAAAAATATGATAGAATGAACCATTTTTAACCATGAGGTGAGGATTCACCATGAAAGGGAGGTAGAGCAAGATGAAAGAGTCATTCATGGAACAGAGACCTCTGCACCATTCAAAATTATTTGAGAGACAAGTAGCTACCTTGTCTGGACCAGTAACCTATGATTCATGTAGAGGTTAGATAGACACAGAGACAAATACAGAGGCACAGATAAATGTATATGTATGTATGGATGGATGGATGAATAAATTTATGTAGAGATGGTGATGGAGACAGAGATAAAGATATAAAGATATGATAGAGATAGAGATGGAGGTGGAGGTGGAGGTGGAGGTAGAGGTAGAAGAAAGGTAGAGACAGAGAAAGAAATAGTGATAGGATGAGGATGACATTACTGAGAGTGAATTGGAGGCCAACACAAACTCTTGGGTACTGCTTAAATTTAGGATATTTTTTAACTACAAGATTTAGGAAAAGAAGTAAAACAAGGTAGCAATAATAACTTTGTCCATAGAGATTTCTTATAGAAACTTTAAAACTCTTTTTTTCCATTCCTCCAGGGACTTCCCCTATCAGAACAGTCTCATGTTGGAAGAAGTAAACTGAGGAACTAATCATGTAGCAATTTCAGGGAGAATGAGTAGACTTGGGTCTCTAAAAATGGAATGAGAAAAAGCCTGGTACTCAGATAGTGTGTCATCTATCTTTGTCTTAGACTATCGAACCTCCAAAAAATCAAGCTGGGGGTTTTCTCAAAGTAAGAAGGCTTTCATGAGTTATCTCTTGAGGACATAGGCTATCTCAGCACATACAGCAATGCCAGAGGACTGCTCTCTCTTTTCAATTTTACACACACATTTTTTATTGTTACAGGAAAGTATGTTAGAGTCATCAACAGAAGATTTTCAGATGCAAGCTTTATAAATTTAGGGGATAATTCTGGGACAGAGGAAGCAATAAATATACAAGTTCAAGTGGAAAATGGAATGCTGATGTAAAGATGACAGTTCTTAAGGGGTGTGAGAGGAGAAGATTTGAGCAATGAGAAAGTAGCAAACTCTAAGAAGTTTCACAAGCACCTACCATTAACCATGTGCTCTATAGGCATCATTCATTTAATCTTCATGGCAGCCCTGCACACTGTCCTTTAAAACCCTCAGTTTTGAAAATAAGGAAACTGATACTCAAGGAAATTATAAAAGCACTAGTGTTACAAGAGTGCTTGTTCAAGATCATCACACTAACATTTATCAAGGTCAAAATTCATATTGAGATCTACCTGGCTCCCAAGTCTGTGCTTTTCTTCATTAAACTACATCTTTTTAATTTATAAATAAATACTTTGAAATAATATTTACCTTTAAGAGATACTAGGAGAATAAAGCATGATATTAACACATGTTAAGCCATAGTTTAATATAGAACACAGTAAGGGCTTTAACAAATTATATCTGTTAATACTATTACAATTATTTTTTTATTATACTCAAACCAAGATAGCAATATATTATAAGTTCTATTTAATGTCCATTGATGATAAATGATCAAGAATATAGATTTTAGAGCGTGTCATTTCTTACCACCCATAGACCTTTTCAGTATTTCATTCATGCCACCTGACTAGGCAAACTAATGTTGTGAAGTTCTGACCTGTGTGTCTCCTGTCTCCTACTTTCCTTCCTCTGAAGCACAGAAGCGAATTGATGGAAATATAGGTTGTTAGTTAAAGAACATAGGCAGGTCTATGTCAGGACATCCAAAGAGTAAATATATAGTTCTCTCATTTAGAAGATGGACTAACACAAAAGTTATCCATGAAATGACCATTTATCTTACCAACCATTTAATTAGGTAAAGCATGGTTGTAGATAAAAGATAATACTAAAAAGATGAAGTCAGCTAAGAGAAAAAGAAGCATTCTAGAAGCAGTAAAACGTAAACTAAAAAAGTAGAGACCAAGAATAAAAAGAAGTTTATTTTAATCAGTGAAATCTAGATTAACCCAAGAAAAACTAGGAAGAAGATACTAGTGAAATAAAATAGTATAACCAAAGCCACAGCAAAAACTAAAAAAAATGAAAATAAAGAGAGCCCTAGAAACATTTTTAAAATAAAACAAAATGGAAAAAATATTTGAAAATATAAAATTAAGCAGTTAAGATATTACAAGGCATGAGAATAAAAGTCAAAGAACTTTATTAGAATGTATAAATGAGGCAGCTTCTAAGACCCAGTGCATAAACCCTCATATGAAAACTACCCAAGTTCTTAAAGCCAAAGCACTTGTTTCTAAACTATCAATGGCAGTGACTCAGATCAATACTCTAGCAGTTGAACTTGTCTCCTCACTTTTCATCACCCTACATCCAAATCCATCAGTAATTCAGCTGCAATGTTTATTCTGAATCCATTCATTTTCCATCACCTCCACTGCTTACATGCTATTCCAAGGATTCACCATGTCCCTAGTTTTATACTTGCTTGCCACCAGGATCTTCCCCATAAAAAGACAAGAATGATATTTTACACAGTCAAAATGGTCATGTGACTTGCGATTTCCCTATTGAAAACACTGAACACTTTTGCTTTCCATTTATAACGGAAGCCAGAACCCTTATCATGATGTATATAATTCTGTTGAAGAATGGTCCTGCCTAATGCTCTAACCCACCTCATAGCCCCACCTCTGTCTCAAGCTCATGAATTTCTCCTTGAGCTTTCTTTCCATTTTCTCTTAGCTCCTAGAATATGCCAGTTTTTCCTGCCTTAGAGCATCAGCACACATTTGAATGGACAACGTCTCTATAATCAGAATCCCCAATTTAAGGTTCTCCGCAGGATGGCCTCATTACAGTGCTCCAAGACTCAGCTTCAAATCTCAGACTTTTAAGCAGGTTTTCTCCCATCACTCAAGTTAAATAACCTTTTCTCCTAATTACTCTCAATCCCAATCCCATTAACATCATAACAGTTTTCAATCTTTAATGAAGTATGTTTGTTTACCTGCTCAACCCTACCCCCCACCCCCGTAGAATGTAAACTCCATAAGAGCAGAGACAACAGCTATTTAATTCAACACTGTTTATTTCAAAACTGTCACCTCACATGGGACCAGATTCATATTAGTTTCTTTTTTTTTTTTTTTTTTTTTTTTTTTTTTCCATTTTTCTGAAGCTGGAAACAGGGAGAGACAGTCAGACAGACTCCCGCATGCGCCCGACCGGGATCCACCCGGCACGCCCACCAGGGGGCGGCGCTCTGCCCACCAGGGGGCGATGCTCTGCCCATCCTGGGCGTCGCCATATTGCGACCAGAGCCACTCTAGCGCCTGGGGCAGAGGCCGAGGAGCCATCCCCAGCGCCCGGGCCATCTTTGCTCCAATGGAGCCTTGGCTGCGGGAGGGGAAGAGAGAGACAGAGAGGAAAGCGCGGCGGAGGGGTGGAGAAGCAAATGGGCGCTTCTCCTATGTGCCCTGGCCGGGACATATTAGTTTCTAATAAATATTTGTTGAATGAAAGATGTTGCTGCCATGGGCTTCTTTCCAAAGCCTTGGCCTTCCTAATGGACAAGAATCCTCGAGATGCAGAACCAAGGAACAGAAAGCAGGATGCTTGGTCTCCAAGCCCTTCTGCATGTCTGGTATCTCACTCCACCAGATGTACTATCTTAGGTGTTAGTGTTCAGATAACTCCGTACAGCAAGTAGCAATTCTGCGACTTGGCTCCTTGATGCCTATAGTTTGCAATCTGGTCATAGTCTCCTTTCTTGTGGTGGCTCTTTGTTCTTGAATTACATAAGGTTGAACAACACAACATTGCCATCATTGCCAAAAAGGACCACACATTGAAAATTTGCTGTAATTCAACTTAATAAATACACACAAAAAAAGGAGCATAGAATTAAAGTTAACAAATGTGCTACAAATAATGAAATGCATTTAATCAATCTCTCAAAGGTTGGTTGAATCTTTTTTTTTTTTTGTGGGAGACACAGAGGAAGGGACAGAAATGGAGACAGACAGGAAAGGAGAGAGATGAGAAGCATGAATTCTTTGTTGCAGCACCTTAGTTGTTCATTGATTGCTTTCTCATATGTGTCTTGACTAGGGGTCTACAACAGAGCAAGTGACCCCTTACTCAAGCCATCAACCTTGGGCTTGAGCCAGCCACCTTGTGATCATGTCTATGACCCCGTACTCAAGCTGGTGAGCCCACTCACAAGCTGGATGAGCTCACACTGAAGCTGGTGACCTTGGGTTTTGAACTTGGGCCCTCTGCATCCCAGGCCAATGCTCTATCCACTGCCCACTGCCTGGTCAGGTGGGTATATTTTTAAATTAAAGATGTGAGAACACACCTCAGAAACTAAACCCTGGTTCAATACAGTCTTGCCTAAATCAGATGTATCAATACCTTATTTTTCTATGAGACCAAAATAAACTATCTTCTCTTTGCACCTAAAATTTTCAAACACAGTAGAAAAGGACAGGAAGCAAGAAAAAAATATAGCAATGGTTCATTTAGCTCAGCGTTAGTGGACAAATCAACTAAAGTTTAAGAAGGCTATTACACCCATGTCCAAACAATTACAAGCAAGCCATTCAGAAGCTTCCAGTGAGGTACACACATGGCTGAGGACTTAAATTTTGAAGAGTACATATAGATTCTCCTCTAGAGAAACTACACATAAATCCAGATGCTTTCTTCACACTACAGAATAACTGCCATTGATTGCTAAATTTAGTGTTTAAAAATGAATACTTTCAATTAAGAGAGTTTGACCCTTTGCAAAGTCAAGCAGCATCAAGCCCCACACCAAGCTATCATCCGCAGAGCATCAGCCCCAGCACAAGGTGAATGCATAACTAACCAAATAAATAAATAAGATACCTGTATTTAGGACAAGCAAAAGAAACAAATTAGAGAGTCTCTCCAAATGATACATTGTGACTAAGGAAGAAAAGTTTGACTGTTGTACAGAGGCATCCAATTATCTCTAAGAAAGAGTTAAGAGTCAAATTAAAGAAGGAGGGATACCTTTAGCTAAACATATTGTCTCTGGTATATGGCTAGAAAAAATATGAATTGGTAATATAGTCCTCACCACCTGCACCCATATGTTTGCTAATAAATACAATCAGCACAAGTTCACATATCCCTGCAGGTAACAAAAGGTACATTAAGTAGAAGTTAAATTCCAGCAATCATCTAATATCAAGCCATCTTGAGAATATTGTGGGCTTGTTCGCTTGCTGGTGCTTACAAACTATTGAGCCAACTCTATGCTTTAGGTTGGTTCAATGGTTTGTATACTTCTAGGGATCTGTTAGTGAATTAAATCTATTGCCTTAATTCATTGTATGATGAACTTTATATAAGTTTTTTTTTAATTTTTGTGGAATTTATTGGGGTGACATTGGTTAATAAAATTATATAGGTTTCAGGTGTATTCTATGAGTTTATTAGAAGTCCTAATAGTTGCTAAGGCAAGAAATCTTTAAGGAAAAAAACTGTTTAAAGGAAATGCATTAATTTGGGAGTGTCATGAGAGAAAAAGTAGGCCTGAGCATGGGAGAGACTAGGAGCCCAGGGACAGCAAACAGAACAGCTTCACTGCTCTGCTGGAGACAAAGATTCTCGGTTCTCACTTTCCAAAGAAGGAGGAAGGGTAGAAGAGACTGGGGAGGGGACAGAGGAGAGGCTGTGCAGTGACAACTTGGGACAATCTAAGGCTACATGGTGAAGACACATGAAGGGGCCATGCAGCTGAAGGGCCCGCAAGAAACTCACGTTTCATCAAAAGCTGTCTTTGAGAGCAAGTTGGTTTAGCACATAGCAAGTCCTTCCTCACCCATCCCTCAAGTCTTGATTAAATTCCGCCCCTGCATGTTTAGCAAGTATCATGCACACAGAAATAAACAATAAGATCTGAATTTCCCATGAAGGCTGACTGTGGTGAAGGAGAGAAATTGCACAAAGAAGAAATACACTAGAGGTAGAAGCAATCATAACACAAGCCTCTCTACCCTCATCTTCAAGAAATGGGAAAATCTTGCTGAAGATTTTGGGCATGCACTGAGAACGTTTGAGTCGCCTAAGTGGTTAGGGGACCCAGGTGTCCCCTGGGTCGTGCTTCTGTTAAGCCATTTGTTCCTAACTTGTCTGTTGGTTTTAAAGTAATTTTTGATAGCCTCATAGGATCTAACATAGGTACCAGATATATCAAATTAGCAACATGAGTTGAATTTCATTGCCAAGGAACCCAAATCTACTGTCCTGCCAATCATTTTTTAAGCCAATTGTCAAAATTCATTTGTGACATTTACAAAATTGAACCAACAACTATAGTCAAGAAGAAAGATCGAAAAGGTGCAATACTTTTCTTCTGTTTAAATTTGTATTTTTATAAGTAATTATTTCTTGAAAAAGCACCCTCTGCCTTATGGAGATGTCAGGACACACATGAAATGTTTACAAATAGATGATTCCCTGTTGGGACATGCTAAAAATGTGAAATTCAAGTGTGCCTGCCCAAACGTGAATCTTGCTATATTTTTTTCTTTCTTTCTTTGTCTTAGAAAAAACATTTTTTTCCTTATAAACCCTGGCCACTTTGATGACCTTTTGTTCACTCATTTACACTGTTAAAACTTTTATTACCTTACAGTTCTGTTATACTGTCTTCAGAAATTGTGATTTCCAATATTTACATTTCTTGAGCTATGGGGAAGTAAACTGTGCTTTAACTTACTCACATGTGCATGGGCATAGTGATTGTATACATAAATATGGAAATCAGTATTTTCCTTTCAAATTCATTTCTATGTTAAGAAAAGAAAAGAATCAGCTAATTGAGGAAATGTATAATGGAAATGAAAGATATGAGTTTGCTAATTTTCTAGAGAGAATTCAGCCAAGCTTCTGAAAGTATATTCAAACAAAATGGCTGAGAGTACAGATTCCAGTGTCAAAAAGCCCTATTCTAGACTTCCCTCCACCTCTTCCTGGCTGTGGAATTTAGAGTAGATTTTTTAAAATTTTTCCATTGATTTGAGAGGAAAAGAGAAAGGGGAAGGGAGGGAGGGAGGGAGAGAGAGAGAGAGAGAGAATGAGAGAGATCAACTTATTGTTCGATTTAGTTGTGCACTCATTGATTGCTTATATGTGCCCTAACCAGGGATCAAACCCAGAAACTCAGTGTGCCGGGATGATGATCTATCCACTGCGAAACCTGGCCAGGGTCCGGGTAGAATTCTTAATCTGTCACAGACTTGGTCCTCTTGTTTGTAAATGTATGACCAGTAGTCGTGGCCATCGCCATGGCCATGCACATGCAGGTTCTCACAGGATTCAGGCAGACGGTAAAGAAACAGTGGAGTCAAAAATGGTGGGCCATTCCTTTATTCAAGTCTTGCACCGGCCGATGAGCAAACAGGCAGGGAAAACACTTCTCTTTCACTCATTAAAGAGCTCCCAAAGCACTGACACATTCTCCAGTTTCACAACTAGGAGAATCTTCTCTGGTTCCTCCCGGAATCAAAGGCCCTACCAGTCTCAGTGGAGCTCACAAAGACCCTCAGCTCTGGTTCCCCATCTGCACAGCTTCTCTCTCTTGATCAAACATGGCTTCTCTCTCAGCACTCTGCATTCTCTCTGCTCTCGCTCTGCAAACATGGTTTTTCTCTCCTTCTTCTCTTCTCTTTTCAAAACTTTCTGTCATGAAACCCCTCCTCCAGCACACATTAACAAGACAATGGCCCTTCCCAAGCAGGAAGCTAATTTGCAATTTTACAAACCACATTTACCTGGCGCTGCCCAGCCCCCAATGCAAACTATAAGCAAGCAAACATAAAAATCATATTTTACAAACTTATTTGCCCAACATTCCACCCCTTTAGCTCACTTTGCAATCCAACCCACAGACATTCCTGTGCAAGGAATGAGGTACATTATACAAACAAATTACAGAAACAGCACAAGTCATACAATTTCAACAATTACAAAGGTGCTCTTCACAGTGTCTCTTTGAGCACTTTTCCCAAAGTTTCCTTGATGTTTTTCTCCATTTGATGAAAAGCTTCCCGGTGCAGGAGGGCCTCCACCAGACTTTCCACCCCCATCAGGGTCTCTCATGTTATCCAAAAGCCACATGTCCATCCAATATGGGAGCTGGTGCCCCTCTGGTCACTGTCCAAGAGTCAGTCCATGCACATGGGGCCTCAGGCCTCCCCCCTCATCCCTATCATCCTGGCAGCTCTTAAGATGCTGCCTCAAGGAGGAGCACGTGGCAGTGGTGGCCAACATTTCTTCCTTTGCTACAGAGAACATGCTGCTATCCACCCTTATGTCCCACAATCACAGCAAACTTACCAGGGGCTTAGTAGGTACTCTTTGCTGCTGGGCTTTTACCTGTTTGTGGACAGCAGTTTCAGCCCAAGTCTCCTCATCCTCAGAAGAGGAGCTAGAAATGCTTGCTTCTGCCGACTCAGAAACACTCCTCCGGCAAGTTTCCATCTTAGGTTCCAGCAGCTGCTGGCTTTCGTGAAGTTGAACCCACAGTTGTTCCTCCAACAACTGCTTCTACCAACGTTCAACTTCCAGGAAACTGCAACTCATGAACCCATGCAGCCTCCTTTTCCAGTGCTCACTCCAGTTCCAGAATCTGCATCTCTTTCTCCCATGGCCATTACAACTACTTCCGTTTCTCAGTTTGCAGGCCTTAGGCAGCCTCTTGCATAGCCCTCTTGTTTCCTCTCTCAGGGCTGTAAAAATCAGTGAGCCCACGGTCTCCAAAAGGACAGCCATGGGGAACCATAACAACAACCATTCTTCTACCCTGCCCCTCAAGGGTGGTGGCAACTCCATACTGATCTGATCCAAATCCTGTCATAAATTATGCCAGATGTATGGCCAGTAGTCGCAGCCATAGCCGTGGCCATTCACATGCATATTCTCACTGGATTCGGGCAGACGATAAAGAAACAGTAGAGCCAAAAAATGGTGGGCTAGTCCTTTATTCAAGTCTCTCACTAGCTGCTGAGCAAACAGTCTGGGAAAACACTTCCTTCTTCATTCAGAGCTCACAAAGCCCTAACACATTCTCCAGTTCCACAACCAGGAGAATCTTCTCCGGTTCCTCCTAGCATTAAAAGCCTCACCAGTCTCAGTGGAGCTCACAAAAGAGCCTCAGCTCTAGTTCCCCATCTGCACTCCTTCTCTCTCTCGACCAAACATGGCTTCTCCTTCAGCACTCTGCATCTCTCTCTGCTCTCACTCTGCAAACATGGCTTCTCTCTTCTTCTCTTCCTTCTCCTCTTCTCTTTTCAAAACTTTCTATCATGAAAACCCCTCCTTCAGCAACCATTGACAAGACAATGACCCTTTCCAAGTTGGAAGGTAATTTGCAATTTCACAGACTACATTTACCTGGCGCTGTCCAACCTCCAATGCAAACTATAAGCTAGCAAACATAAAAATCATATTTTACAAACTTATTTTCCCAAGAGTAAAATGATAGGCATCTACCTTGTGAAGCTCGGAGGATTTAGTGAGATTCTGCCTGTAAAGCATTTGCTACTGTGCCTATCACAGACTACTCAATAAAGGTCAGTTTTTTGTTTTTTTTTTTAATAATTTTCTTTTTAATGGGGCGACATCAATAAATCAGGATACATATATTCAAAGATAACAACTCCAGGTTATCTTGTCGTTCACTTATGTTGCATACCCATCACCCAAAGTCAGATTGTCCTCTGTCACCTTCTATCTAGTTTTCTTTGTGCCCCTCCCCCTCCCCCTTTCCCTCTCCCTCTCCCCCCTCCCCTCGTAACCACCACACTCTTATCAATGTCTCTTAGTTTCACTTTTATGTCCCACCTACATATGGAATAATGCAGTTCCTGGTTTTTTCTAATTTACTTATTTCACTTTGTATAATGTTATCAAGATCCCACCATTTTGCTGTAAATGATCTGATGTCATCATTTCTTATGGCTGAGTAGTATTCCATAGTGTATATGTGCCACATCTTCTTTATCCAGTCATCTATTGACGGGCTTTTTGGTTGTTTCCATGTCCTGGCCACTGTGAACAATGCTGCAATGAACATGGGGCTGCATGTGTCTTTACGTATCAATGTTTCTGAGTTTTTGGGGTATATACCCAGTAGAGGGATTGCTGGGTCATAAGGTAATTCTATTTTCAGTTTTTTGAGGAACCACCATACTTTTTTCCATAATGGTTGTACTACTTTACATTCCCACCAACAGTGGATGAGGGTTCCTTTTTCTCCACAGCCTCTCCAACATTTGTTATTACCTGTCTTCTTAATAATAGCTAATCTAACAGGTGTGAGGTGGTATCTCATTGCAGTTTTGATTTGCATTTCTCTAATAACTAAAAAAGATGAGCATCTTTTCATATATCTGTTGGCCATTTGTATTTCTTCCTGGGAGAAGTGTCTGTTCATGTCCTCTTCCCATTTTTTTATTGGATTGTTTGTTTGTTTGTTGTTGAGTTTTATGAGTTCTTTGTATATTTTGGATATTAGGCCCTTATCTGAGCTGTTGTTTGAAAATATCATTTCCCATTTAGTTGGCTGTCTGTTTATTTTGTTATCAGTTTCTCTTGCTGAGCAAAAACTTCTTAGTCTGATGTAGTCCCATTCATTAATTTTTGCCTTCACTTCTCTTGCCATTGGAGTCAAATTCATAAAATGCTTAAAGGTCAGTTTTTAATAAAGATTTTTATTCTATCCTATTTTAAAATGTAGGTTTTATTATTATTCAGATATGGTGACACCACAGATCAGGAGATGATTGTCGTTGCAAAGATAGCTGTTATATCCAGTCCCCAAGAGGAAAGTATGCCAGGACATGTAGGAACCAAACAGACAAGTACCAGTCTTGGTCAGGAGACAGAGGTTGGGGGGAGGAGGGGATTATGGGCAAGAGCCTTTACTGTGGCTTCCACAGAAAGGTCAAGGAAATGCAGGCTAAATAGGCTTGTAATTGGCTAGTTTAAGTAATTTCAGTGGACCCTTGAGGATGGATAGGGATTGATTCTGGTGGCCTGGTATCTGACTCTGGGGCAAAGGGTAGTGGCCCTGAGTGTGGGGGAGAAGATGAGATGGTTGAGGATGTGAGCTCTGGATTGGTTGATTTGCATGCAACTAACAATTCACAGCAAACTGCCTCTAGGAATTAACTAACTCTGGGAGGGAGTCCAGCCTGTGTCAGCAAGGCCTCAGATGTCAGAGAATCAGAAAATACAGAAAATGAGATTTTTTTTGTATTTTTCTGAAGCTAGAAAACCGGGAGAGACAGTCAGACAGACTCCGGCATGCGCCCGACCGGGATCCACCCAGCACGCCCACCAGGGGGCGATGCTCTGCCCCTCCAGGGCATCGCTCTGCCACAACCAGAGCCACTCTAGCGCCTGGGGCAGAGGCCAAGGAGCCATCCCCAGCACCCGGGCCATCTTTGCTCCAATGGAGCCTCAGCTGCGGGAGGGGAAGAGAGAGACAGAGAGGAAGGAGAGGGGGAGGGGTGGAGAAGCAAATGGGCGCTTCTCCTGTGTGCCCTGGCCGGGAATCGAACCCGGGACTTCTACACACCAGGCCGACGCTCTACCACTGAGCCAACCGGCCAGGGCAGAAAATGAGATATTTTTAATTCATCTTTAACTACACATTTTTATGCTTCTTTTCTACTATAAATTTTAGTTGTAGTTTGAACATTAGCCAGGACCATGCCTATATAAACAGACATACACTGTTTCTGCTCACAAAAATTGCAATTCGCCAACTACTCTGTGATCGATAATAACCTTTACTATCGATGTATCAACACAACATGTTGTATACTTTAAATTTACACAATGTTATGTGTCAATATAATTTTTAAATTATAATTTTTTTAAGTTATAAATTTTTAAATAATAACCACTAAACATTTGAAGTTTCCCCCATATGGTAAAAAGAAAAAAAATAGCATATAGGTAATCCAAATTTCAACTTTCAGTGATCTATTTTAAGGCATTATCTACCCAAATGTATCTACCTATGAGTAGTAATCTCCCATGATTATAGAATATTTGTATACATTTATTAATTAAAACATACATAAATAAAATACAAAAAAGTTTATATGTTACTCAGTTGCTCAAAAAATTATCAAAATTGGTATAGATTAAATAAACATGATAAGAAACTGGACTAATGTAGGGGAAATTAAGGAAAAAGAACAGAAGTTCTTTATTGAAGTAAATAAAATTCAGGAAACAGAACCCAAAATACTTGGTAGTCAAGGGGTTGTAACCAAGGGTGACTATTATAAGAAAAGAGATAAAGAAATATACAGTCATATTATAACATATTTAAATATTATTAATATGTCCATTTTATTAATATAAAATATTAACTTATAAAATATATAGTATTTAGCAGAGTTTATATTTTTATACGGTCAATATGTTATTTTATCATCTTTTATAATTGCAATTAGGGGGGAATTACAAAGCTATATTCAAAACTA
The DNA here is from genome assembly GCF_036850995.1 of Saccopteryx leptura. Lineage (NCBI taxonomy): Eukaryota > Metazoa > Chordata > Mammalia > Chiroptera > Emballonuridae > Saccopteryx > Saccopteryx leptura. Next base: position 31,420,414 of record NC_089507.1, on the reverse strand, counting down.
TAATTAAAGGTGACAGCTCTCCATAATAAATCTAAACTTGTTCATAAGAAAAATGAATGTTTGATTTTTTTTTTTAAACAGAGACAGAGAGAGAGTCAGAGAGAGGGATAGATAGGAACGGAGAGAGATAAGAAGCATCAATCATCAGTTTTTCATTGCGACACCTTAGTTGTTCATTGATTGCTTTCTCATATGTGCCTTGACCGTGGGCCTTTAGCAGATCCATTAACCCCTTGCTCGAGCCAGCGATCTTGAGTCCAAGCTGGTGAGCTTTGCTCAAACCAGATGAGCCCGTGCTCAAGCTGGCAACCTCAGGGTCTCAAACCTGGGTCCTCTGCATCCCAGTCCGACGCTTTATCCACTGCGCCACCGCCTGGTCAGGCAAATGTTTGATAATTCTTAAAACAAAAATAAAAATTGGCCACAGGCAAGTCTGTTATTTTACTAGAATTACAAATACATTAGTCAGATTTCTTCCTTGTGCAAACCAAAAGGCCCACCCATCAATAAGCACAAGTTAGAAAAATTAAGATGATTTATTCTCCAAGTAACTTCAAGTCAAAGTTAAAGCTGACTTATTAGGGTCATAAAATATCACTGATTATAGTAAATTTATGTCTTTATTTCCTGCCATTTTGTAACAAAGCTATTTCTACCCAGCCATAATGTGTATTTTTAATCAGACAACATTAGTCACAGAAGAGCAAACCACAAGTCACAAGGACAGATGACAATAACTCTATTATGTTAGAGATAGGTTTATGTGACATTGCATATAAAGCAGGATTATAAATCAAATTCAATTTCCTCTTTGCTTCCATAATAAAATTTTGCCTATAATGAAATCATTTTGATCCTAAATTTTATCTTTACAAACACACTTGAAAAATGCAGAAATTTTTTCCATATTTCTAAAGAATCAACTGTCTAAAAAATATCTACTCTTTATTGATTAAATGCAGTTTATGATAGAGTAGCCTAATGAAGAAATATGAATTCTTCAGGATGTTTATATTTTGAGACATTCTCCAGTAAGATTAATCATTAGAAGGACAAGCCTGGTTTTACCTGACATCAAGTGCTGAGCATGTATGTCATGGTTTGGCTTTAAACAAATTCTAAGCCCTCAAACCCAATGAGATGTCATCTTGAGCTGGCTGAGTGGACCCTCCAATTCTTTAAAGGTAAAACTTACTTTGCATATCACCTTAGAAGAGAACCATGAAAAAATTTAAATATCATTCTCTAATTTAGCAATTCATTGCATTGACCTGAAGTGTGGCACACACATGCTTCATTTTTTTAAGGCAGCAATATCTTGGCATTTTAGTAAGACTTGCACCATGTGTGGGTTTCCCCAACACCACCCAATTCAGCTGTGTGCTCAGGATTGCCAAGTAGGAGCTCCTTAGAGCAAGGATGTGGTAAACTAGTGACTCCTGGTGGTTGTTGCATAATTGTGCAACCATTTCTAGAAGAGTCTAAAAGAACTGGAAATAAAATATATTGTTTCATTTCCTTCCATAAAAAAAGTACTGCTACCAGAAATATGAATCATTATATACATTCAAACAAAATTCACTGGGTAAGTAAACATTTTTAAAACTCTTTATAAGGAAAAGTGCATTGTAAGGTATTCAAATCAAGAACACTAAAATTTATTGATGTATACTGCTAAAATATGACTATAGCTCAATATTCTCATCTCAGGAATTTTGTCCTAAAACATAATTCAACAGGAACAAAAATCTCTATTCAACATTATTATAAAAGCAAACCCCAAAACTAGAAACATTAATTTCCAACAAAAGCAAATGTTTTAACAATTCAAATGCATCATCATGAGGGTAGATAAAAGCATTCTTGTTTAATTATAAGTATATGAAAAAAATAAGAATGTTTTTGAGAAAATATTAAGCTTAGCAGAGTAAAAATGGTTCATTTGTTGTGAATGTCACCATATAGTGTATATGTCACCATACACACACAAGGCAATATGGAAAATGAACACAATTGTCATTAATATTACATATTTTTTATTAAGGACTATTTTTAGAGCAATTTTAGGTTCACAGCAAAATGGAGAGACAGTCACAGAGACTTCCCGGATTTCCCTACCCTTACACATGTATAGCCTGCCCCATTATCAACATCCCCCACCAGAGTGGTAATGTTTATTAACAACTGTTGATCCTAACCTGACATTTCATTATCACCCAAAGTCCATACTGCATGAGGGTCCACTGTTGGTGTTTGTAGATTCTATGAATTTGGATAATGTGTAATGGCATGTGGTCATCATTATGGTATCATACAGAGTACTTTCCCTACAAATATTCTGTGTATTGTGTATTAACACTTAAAAATCCCATCTTTCCAATAAAAAGTTAAGGACAGAAAATATCCTGATTGAAAAATTATTTCAGACCAATACATAAGGATAAGCTAATAATCAACTTTCAAAACTCAAATCTAATCAACTCTTTCTTTCCAACTTCTACTCCCCTTCACTATTCATCTCCTCACTTCCTCAGGAAAGTCTTCTTTAACCTCTTACTTTGGGTACACCTTATTAGGTTTTCTCAAAGATTCTATTCCTTTCCTTCAGAACAAATTTCTCACTTTGTAATGATATACACATTAGGGCGATTATTAAAGTTTGTTTCTTCTACTAGGTTATGCAAAAAAGACTGTGTACACAGGAAATACTACAGAAAATGGCGGAATGAACTGAAGAGCAGGGCATACTCAATGAGAGGGTTAACTTGTACAGCGTGTCCCCACTATGGTAAAAGCTGCAGCAGAGCAAGGAGTGGCGGTGGTCGCTCATTCATTTGGGCAATTTTCATCAATCCACAGAAGAACTTGGATGATATTAGAATATCTAGTCCCCTTGGTAGAGCTAATAGGAATCTGTCTCTTCATTCTCTCCTGTTTATCAACTGCTCTTATTATCTTCAGAAGAGACATTGAGAAATTAAGGATTTTTAACTTATGCACCCCTTTGTCCTGGTGTCCTACTTCCCATAGTCAATTGTGCATGACTTTAGCCCTCAACTAGTCCTCTCTCTTTCTTTATATAATACAAACTGATCAACAGTTATTGCTAATCTACAGGAATACTGTCTTTTCCAAGAACCATCTTTGGCCAATTATTCTTTGGACCTGTTGAACTTCCATTGACCTTACTCTTGCTACAGCGTTACAAAACATTTCACCTTCCTTTCCCAAATAAGAAAGCTCCTTTCAGGCTTTCTCATGGTCAGCATCAGCAAATGGAGCCTTCTGCTTCCAGAGCTCTAGTTGATTTCTTCCACACTCGATTATTTATGAAAGAGATAGAGAAGAGACAATATGTCTATTCCACTCTCCAGAATAGGTATACACAGCATGCAGCACATTTGCTGATACCTACTTGGAACCTAATGATGTTTCTCAGTTAAAAGTAAGTAACTGAAAACTAGAGGATATTGTTGACAAGTTGATACAAGAGGTGTTTTAGCTCAAACAGGGATGCACCAAGGAATAAATAACCCCGAGTCCAGGGAAAGCAAGAAGGGGACGCATAAAAAAGAAGATAAACAAACTGTTTCTGAGATATTACTGAAATGAATTGCTCCAATCTGGCTGGGAGCGCATTTTCTGCTGTTCTTTTTGTGTCCCATACATTTTGCCTGTGAAAGATAAAAGACATTCTCACTGGAAGAAAGAAAGGAAGGACAAGAAAGGATGGGAGAGAGAGAGAGGAAGTCTCACCATTGATTAGAACCACATTTGCCATTTTCTGTGCTGAGATGAAGTGTGGTATGTGTGATGTTTGCCAAGATGGAGAAAGGAGAGAGAAAAAAAAGCTTTTTAAAATAACCACATTTTTGACCCTGGCCGGTTGGCTCAGTGGTAGAGTGTCAGCCGGTGTGTGGATGTCCTGGATTTGATTCCTGGCCAGGGCACACAGGACAAGTGTCTATATGCTTCTCCATCCTTCTCCCTCTCCTTCCTCCCTGTCTCTCTCTTCTCCACCCACAGCCATGGCTCCATTGGAGCAAAGTTGGTCTGGACGCTGAGAATGGCTCCACAGCCTCCGCCTCAGGCACTAGAATGGCTCCAGTTGCAATGGGGCAATGCCCAGAGCATCGCTCCCTAGTGGGAATGCCGGGTGGATCCCAGTCAGGTGCATATGGGAGTCTGTCTCTCTGCCTCCCCACTTCTCACTTCAGAAAAATACAAAAAAATTTTAAAAAATTTTAAAAATAAATAAAATAAAATAACCACATTTTTATTATTTTTCTCCCCAAATTGGGAATAAATAAAAATAAAAAATTTAAGAACTAGATACACCAAAAAAAACCTACAAAAATTTTAACATATTTATAAAAATATTTTAAAATTCTTTTTAAGAAACCCATTTTAATTATATTTTATGTGATTATACTAAAACAAGTGAACTTTTTCGCATCCACAATCACCTGACTTTAATATTCTGAAGTTACTGACAGCTGAGGACACTGGGAAGTCCTTTTCCCAGCATGTTTATTGCCTGAATCAAGCTACTACAAACCATTACGGGGTCTGGGTCCTAATATGAAAACAAAAGCAAAGGTTTTGAGATTGCTGAGGCGATAGTATGATTCACTTTGAATGTATCGAATATAAACAAATCTGATTTTCAACTCTTTTCCACACTAATATTAGAGTTGTAAGCAGAAAAAAATGTGATAAGAGAAAAGAATAAAAATTGTGTATATGAATAATAAAATGTTCATAATCTTCAAAGGTAGAAAAAAACCATAGGCAGCACAATACATTTTACATTATATTATATGAAGAACAAAATCAAATTAAGTTAGTCATCTACGTTCTAAGTAATTTGAAGAGTGATCTTTAGTGTGCAGAGAAATTGATGTTCCAATAACATGATTTTTCCAGGCTTGAATTGTAGTGCTCTTCTTTTTTCTGACTATTAACTATTGGTTGTATTATACTGTTTAGCTTTCTGAAGAAGGGCATTGGCTCAGTTTTCTTTTAATGCCACGCCTCTAGTTAGATTCTATGATTTTCTTTTAAAACAGCCGTATGGTTTTCTGAGTAGGATGGTGACATAAGCTCTTGAGTCTAACCCTTCTATCCTCCACAACCAAATTTCCCCTGAAAAGAAAAAGAAATGTAAGAATTGGGAGAAATATGACTTAGGTAAAAACTAGAACAGGATAACGTACACATGTCAGGTGCTTAAAAGATAGGTTGCAAAGGAAGGGCAGACAGGACTGAATGTTCCATGAACTCCACCATAAAAGGAGCTGCACACTTGAGAAAAATGTGGAAAAATATTAATACTTTCAAACACAAGATCAGTGCTCACTCATCCAGACATGAGAGGCAGTCAGGAGTCCTCAATAAAGACAATAAAGTCTCCAAAGAGGTAAAAATGTTTGTGCTGTTGGCCTCAATTATCTCATTTTTAGAAACTTCTCTAAGAAGATTGTCTAATGATAAAAAAATTATATTCACAAAGATGTTTATTTCAGTACTTTCTACAACAATGAGCCTAAATTTTCAACAGCAGGGAAAAGAAGAGAAAAAATGTAATACATGTTAAAAATATTTATAAAACAATTAAGAAAGAGTTTTATCATTATGGACACTCTAAGATCCTTTTAGCCTGGCTCTAGAAGTCCATAAGTAAAACCAACCAGCTCCACGTAACGGAGTACAGCGTATGAATTACTGCATTAACTGACATCGGCAACCTTTCCAATCTCATTGCCCACAGATCTCTATATACACTTTGATAGATAATCCCCAATGATGGGCACCATCACTTTCTCCCTCTCTGTAGTCATATGTCTTTGAATCTGGGTTTGTGATCAATAAGCAGTGTAAGAAATGATGTTCTAGAACTTCTGAGTGGCCCTAGCAGATGCAACATGGAACAGAAGAATCCCCCAGCTGAGTGTATTCAACCCCTGAAATCGTGAGAAATAATAAATTGTTTTAAGTCACTAAGTTTTGGGGTGACTTCTTACAAAGAATTTGATAACAGAAACATATTTGCTATTCTATGGGTATCTCTGTGAGTTGGCACTTCCTAATATTATTTTGGCCCTACTACTGCCTTTGCCCACTTTATGAACTTCACATCAACTTGGAAGACCCACCTAAGCATTTACTCCTCAATAAGACCATCTCTGAGTATGGCAGTTACTCTTGATGTCCTCTGCATGTCATTATATGCTGACATAGGGCATATTTACTACTGTATCTTTACATGGCCAGATACTTGTTTCCATGTTTACCTTCACAGTGACTGTGAGCTCCTTGTGGGCAGAGATTGTAATGTCATCATTTTTTGTATTTCCACTGCTTAAAACAATACCTAAAAAGAATCCAATACAACAGATATGACTGTTCCTCTTTTATAGATCTAAACACTGACATAGAGTGCCTAATGTGCTTAAGGTCACTTGGTGAGAAAGTTATATTAGATGTATGGGGAGGTGGATTATAAAATAATAAAATTCTATGAGCTCAAAAAGTCTTTTAGGATAACTCCATCTTTCAGTGATCTTTTTCCCACTGATATTCTATAGCACTTATAATCTGAAAAGAGAGAAAAAAAAACACTATAAGGCACACAATGCTCCATATATACTCTTGTCTTTTCAGTCTTCCTGCAAGTTTCTGGCACGTAAACCTTACAACTTATATTGCTACTAAATACTCCGAGAGGCCCAACACAGCATATAATGGGTTCCCCTTCATTTATTAATTGGTCATTTCAAAAATATTACAGTAGTCAATGATGAAGAACCATTCAGGAAAATGTTCCAAATATTTTTTTAAATATAAAAATATTAATTAATATTTTATTATATTTTCTATTCCAATTTTATGATAACTTATTATTCTATGAACTGCAATACATTTTTAAACATATAATTTTGAACCTAGGAAAAAAATGACCTTTAAAGAATATTTTTTGTGCATAATCTTCCTTTCATCTGAGTTCTGCACTACCAAAATGAAAGAGTAGACTGAAGTTAGCCATCTTCAAGGAAAAATCATATTGTTATTTTTATTGTATCCTCTGCTTAACTATGAACTGAGATTTGGTGTCATTCTTAGTCAGTGGCAGCATGAAATTGATGTATTTCTCATTTTGACTTATAAAAATCTAAAATGTCAATCTTGCCCTTTTTACCCCAGGGACAAAACTCAGTAGAAAAAATGGAACCTGGATTCTCAGCAAGCAGTCCCACAACCAAGAGAGCACTTCCAACCCCCTGGGTTCTTCCCCTCACCTCAGACCCTATGCTACATGCTTAAACTCTCTTGACTCCCTCAAGGGAAAAGCAAAAGCACAGCACACCCCAAAAAATACGTGACATCTGAGGACCCCATGGAGAAGAACAAGAAGGCCCTCTGGGTGGACTCTAGATGCTTTGGGGGGTTTCTAATTTGGCAGTCAGAATGAAAGGTAGATTGCAGGGCCCTGGAAACCATCAGCACCCAGCTAAGCTGAATGTGAGAGAAGGCTACTAACTTGTTCCTTAGAAGCTACCATTTTAGAGAGATAGAAGTTGACTTGTTATTCTGTCAGAAAAATGCAGTTATTCCTTAGAGTTCTTTTACCCTGCATCTCTTCCACCAAGCTTTTCCCCAGAACGGAACTGAGTCACTCCTCATTAGAAAGAATCAAAGAAGTTCACAAGTTAGGCATAGCACTAGAATTCTCTGTAGAAGTCTCCTGTGCTAGGAACACACAGGGCATGAAATTAAGGACTCATTCTCTCCATTTCTGAATAAAGTCTAACCCATTTCACAAAGTATAGCTCAAATATTGCCTCCTTCTCTGAACTTTCTCTCCTTACCCTGATTGAAATAGGTCTCTCTTTTGTTCCTTCTAAATAAACCTTGTTTTACCATTAACTTAGCATATGGTGTGTTGGGCAATGAGTTTGTAAAATTTGTATTTTTTGAGTTTGTTCACTTTTATTGTTAAAAAATGGCACTGGGCAGCCACGGGTGTGCTTTCCCTCTGAGCAGGGCAGTTGATTGCAAATGGCGTATTGCCATCCTACTTGGTAGAGGCTATTGTTTTGCTAATGTTTGATGGAGGAGGGGTCTTTGTGGGCGCAGCCAGTTTTGCAGGGAGGGCAGAAAGAATGCAGAGTGCTGAGGAAGAATCCAAAGAGGAGCAGAAGGAAAGGCAGAGTGCTGAGGGGGCTTTGGGAACTCTACTGAGGCTTGTGGGGCCTTTGATTCTAGGAGGAACTGGAGAAGATTCTCCTGATCATGGAACTGGAGAATGCGTCAGGACTTTGGGAGACATTGAATGAGAGGGAAGAGGTCTTCTCTGCCTGTTTGCTTGTCAGCTGGTGCGAGACTTTAATAAACAGAATGATCCACTGTGAAGCCAGTAGCCACGGCCACCATCACAGCTGCCTGGAAACATGCAGGTTTGCGTTAGATTCGGACAGACAGTAATGAAACAACAGAGCCAAGACTGGTGGGCCATCATCTTTATCCTAGCTTGCACCCAGCGGCCAAGTAAAAACACACACTGGGCTCCAAAACCCACTCATTCAGCGCTCACAAAGTTACTGACGTATCCAAGTTTCCTAGAATCAAAGGTTTCTAGCTCGCTAGCCTAATTCATCTCTTTTCCCCATCTCCTTCTCTCTGCACAAACTCTGCACAAACTGGCTTCTTCAGCATTCCTCCATCTTGACTGCCTCTCCTCTCCTCCACGTGGCCTTTCTCTGCTCTCCTCCAGCATGGGCTCCTCCTAGAATGTAATCCCTCTTTTCCTGGAACAACGTGATCTCTCTTCCTTTTAAAACCTTTTGGAGCGAAAGCTCTCCCCCAACACATATTAACATAATCACTCCCATCCCAAGCAAGAAGGGTAATTAATATTATCACCTGGGTGACGGGCTTCCACATGGGCAGCACCATCTTTAACAAAGTGAGCATAATATATTTTATCTGCCCAACACCCACCATTTTTTGGCTCCACTGTTTCTTTACTATCTGTCCAAATCCAGTGTGAACCTGCATGGCCATGATGACAGTGGTAGCCACTGGCCATACATGGTTCAACTAGCTTAGAGTGATATTGTAAGCACCCATATTCACCCCATACAATTTTTAAATTTTTGAACCCAGATTCTAGAGTTTCAAAATCTTTGATTTCCTACAACATTATATTATGCTTTAAACACAGAGGATACTCAAGGTTTGCTCAATGACTGTCCTTGTTCCTCCTAGGCTCTCCAGTGTGACTACTTTTTACGATAGACCAGAGGCTGTGCAAAGAGACATTCCCAAACCTGCTCTACCTGATTTTAGCAATGTGATTCAAGTTCCAGAGAAATTCAAATAATATCAAATAGCTGAAAAGAACTTTAGACATGTATTTCTGTGTTTTTCCAAGTCTTTCAACTGAACTTTTTTGTTTATTTTAAATCTTTCAAGGGAAACCATATGTGTAATACAATAAAGCGCATGGAGCAGTGGGTGTTCTTGGCATTTGGAGAGGAGATTGACATCCCTCCTGCTTACACTACCCACCAGGTACCCTCTAAGGAAAGGTCAAAGGAAACTCCAGGGGACCACAGAGAACTATTTGAAAACCACTCATTCTGATTCAGCCTCCCCTCACAGAAGCCACAGGAGTCAGAAAGAGGTGCTGAAATTCACAAAAAAGGATAAACACTGGCCCCCAGGGACCGAATGCTGTTGATTTCCTGCAGGGCTGACCTAGGTTACCCCCAAAGAGGCTGGGCCCCTGGTGTTAGCATTTTAAGGCTTGTTGCATCATTTTATTCATTCTGTTCATTCTTTGAATCGAATCCAAAGAATAAACACCATCAGGACCAAACATATGGTTAGGTCCTTAGCTTAATATTTGTTTTTGGAGAGACAGGCGTCTTGGGATGAGCTTAACCAAACTGGGAGTCCAAGGAGTGATTAAAAACAAAACAAAACCACAACACAATGTATCATAATCCTACCTCAGCAGAAGGAACCCTGACACTTGGTTCAGGAGCTATTTACTTTTTCGAATCCCAACGTGAGATATCAATCTAGATATTTATAGAAAAATAGGTCTTAAGGGCCAGAAAGTCTAAAAGAAAATACATGAACTTTGCCTTTATTTTTTTCCAGTCAAAATATAAATGGTATACACATTTGATTTAGGATTAGGACGCTAAATAGTAAAATATTTATTACATTTGTTTTAAGTTCTTGAATAGTCAATTTAAAATTGTTCCTCTTATATTTTTTCTTTTCCTACAAGGAAATCTGGATTGGAAACTTTATCATACATTTATTTAAGACATTTAACTTTAATTGAGCTCTAAAGAAAGGTATGTCATGAAAGATTTCTACTTTCATTTATTCTCTTATTATATTTTCTTATGTTGTGAGAGCCCTCTGGTGGTGGAAAGGATACTAAACCTGTGCATAAGAACAGAGATAGAGCTCATTCATTACACGTCAAAGCTTTTCTTTACTGAGATGCTGATTTCAAGTTCTATTAGAAATGATGCTTCTTAAAATTTCTATTAGCTTTCACCTATTCATAGAGTGGTAAATCAATTTTTATAAATTTTCTAAGATTAAAAAGAAAAGATCTTAAATGCTTACATGAAGTCTTTCAATCTTAATAAGAAAACACTGATTACATGCAAAAACATTTCCTTTTCAATCAGATTAAGAATAGTTAGCAATTTACATCTAAATTGAAATATAGGTAAATTGGCTGCTGAAGCCTTTTATTAAGTGACATGTTCTATAGCCTCTTTTAACTCAATGCCAGGTCACAAATAGACACCACTGATTTATACTTTACAGTGTCCAGGTCCAAAGCACCAAATTTAAGACTCAGGTTTCAACATATTATGCAAGTCATTAAACAAGGGACCTACCAGACACTTTAAGGAATCTTGCCTCACAAAGAACTACAACAGACAAAGCGAAAAGTGCCGACGTCTTGGGCACATGAGACAACAGACTTAAATTTGTGAAATGATAAAACCAGGATATATATTAAGAAAAGCTTGGCCCTGGCTGGTTGGCTCAGTGGTAGAGCATAGGCCTGGCGTGCAGGAGTCCCGGGTTCGATTCCCGGCCAGGGCACACAGGAGAAGTGCCCATCTGCTTCTCCACCCCCCCTCCTTCCCCTCCCGCAGCTGAGGCTCCATTGGAGCAAAAAGATGGCCCCGGGCGCTGGGGATGGCTCCTTGGCCTCTGCCCCAGGCGCTAGAGTGGTCTGGTCGCAACAGAGCCATGCCCCGGAGGGGCAGAGCATCGCCCCCTGGTGGGCGTGCCGGGTGGATCCCTGTCGGGCACATGCGGGAGTCTGTCTGACTGCCTCCCAGTTTCCAGCTTCAGAAAAAAGAAAAAAAAAAGAAAAGCTTAATGGTGAAGTTGTTTGTTGGGCTTACAATTTAGAAACACTTAATGTCTGCATGCCTCAAAAGGTCTCTCTTTAACAGACTCTAAGTTTTGGGAGTGAAAGTTGAATTGTTCATAAACAGGTTTCGAGGTACTTAATACTTAAGGACTTTTCAAGTCATTGGATTAACTCCAGCACCCAAAAACGAGATGAAGAAAACTGTTGGCTGCATTTCTTCTGTGAGAATCAGGTGATAGGCAAACAGATCTGTGAAGCTGAAGGTGATGATTTGATCACCGGACCAAGGACACCACAAGATGTTACTGGTGAAGCTACTGTGCTACTAAGGGAACAATGTGATGCTGTGTGACTGGAGATTAGAGGGAGATTTGGTACTTTGATTTAGTTCCATATAGCTGTGCACTGAATGACAAACTGTTCCACAGACAAATTTCACAAGCATGTGGAATGTTGAAACATAATTAGCTGGCTTTGCTAAAAGTGCGCAGTCCTCCAACATGAAAATGTCAACGAGCACACCTGTCTCAGGCAGAAAGCCAGGATTAGATGACAGCACAATTCTGCATTTTGGTAGACTGATGTGGTTATTGCCCCTAACTTGTCCATGCCTTATTTTATGGACACTCTCTACAACATGGCTTTGGTGTTCCTCCCATCAAGAGCTGGGGTTGTCTCTTCTGTCCATCTTGAATCTGGATCTGACCATGTGACCCGCTCTAGTCAATGGGATAAACACAAACATGATGTAAGTAGGAAGAAATTTGAAATGTGTTTGAGCATTGGGCTGATCCTCTTTCACCACTAGAAATCATTTGCCATGATTTAACACATTCCAGCTAATCTTCTGGGGTGGGGGTGGGGCATTGCGAAGGACTGGGAACTAACAACCTTGGGAAGTCAAGGGAGCTTGTCCAGTGAGTGATAACAGATTTGATTATATTTCTGAGTACAGTCGGGTAGGGAAACAAGTGAAACCAAAGTGGTGACTATAAGCTGCTGAAAGGGAAAGGGGCCCAGGATAAACAATACTGATGATATTATAGGACTCCAATAGAGAGACACGGAAGAGAGACAAAAGGACAGAAAATTGTGGCCAGAGAAGGACATTTCTAAATTCAGGATCTGGAATGAGGAGTGGTTTCAAGTGATGTAACTCGGGATGTGAACATGCTGCTAAAAGAGTGAAATAGAAAGGATTGGAGACGAGGGGCAAAGAACTTAGTGGCCTCATTTTAAACAGTTCAAACTCTAAAAACAGACACACCTAAATTTTAATTTTGACTAAGCCACTTGTGATCTGAAGGCATTTAAACAGTTTCTTACCATTGCTAAACCTTACTTTTCTTCAGATATAAAATATGCAATGGAAGACATAATAACAGTCTATTCACAATATTATTTTAAAAGCTAAAGAGCTTAGCCTGACCAGGCTGTGGCACAGTGGATAGAGCGTCAGCCTGGGATGCTGGGGACCCAGGTTTGAAACCCCAAGGTCGCTGGCTTGAGCACGGGCTCATCCGGCTTTGGTGTGGACTCATCAGCTTGAGTACAGGGTCACTAGCTTGAGCGTGGGTCATAAAGATGATCCCATGGTGCTGGCTTGAGCCCGAAGGCCACTAGCTTGAAACCCAAGGTTGCTGGCTTGATCAAGGGGTCTCTGGCTGGGTTGTAGCCCCCCCCCCCAAGGCACATATGAGAAAGCAATCAATAAACAACTAAAGTGCCTTAATGAAGAATTGATGCTTCTCATCTCCCTTCCTGTCTGTCTGTCCTTTTATGTCCCTCTTTCTCTCTCTCTAAAAAAATAAAAAATAAATGTAGAGCTTAGCATTGCTGTTATTGTCACTGTTGTTGCTGTTATAAACTATCCTCAATTATTAAAAAAAAAAAAAAGCAAAGAAGCAATCATGCAAGAAAGTTATTGCTTAATTTAAATTCCAAGAGCCTGACTTAAGGCTTACATTGTAAACCTCTCTATCCGGTACTTCCTGAAGTAGAGAGAACAGGCCAGGAAACAAACACTTCATGACTTTGAACAAGGAGTCTTGAAGATTAAACACTAACTTTGTCTATTACAAATGAAATGCAAGACAATAGGGGCAGATATGAATGTTCAGGGAATTCTTCTCCCATCCAGACCTCTGCTGAAATTGCTAATGATCAGGAAATGACCAAAAAGGGACAAGGACTTCCAAAGAAAAAGGAAAATAAATATAAAGACATAAATTTATCAATTCCATAATTAAATGCTAAAATATCAAAACTAACTGACTGCCTTTCTAATAACCACAGTCCCTCTTCTCTTCTAAGAAAAACCTGATTTTTTTTTTTACCATATTGAGATAAAAATTCCCAGCCTGTTTTGCACCCAAAAGTGAACCATAAAATGCAAGTGGAAGGTGGCTGGGATTTCTGAAAGAGCTTTATAAAAGGGAGCTAATTAGCTGGATGCACTTTTTATTTTCTCTTTTCTTTCTCATTCCCTTCCTGCCTGAATGCAGACATGAGGTGGAGAGTTTCAGCAACTATGTTGACCCGTTAGAAGACCCTGAAGATTGAAGGCAGATGCTACAAATGGCAGAGCTATAAACAAGGAAGCGGTCCCCAATGACGGCATGGAACTTTATCCCTTCCCTGGAGCATCCTCCTGTACAGTAACTTTTTTTTTTTTTTTTTTTTTTTAATTTTCTGAAGCTGGAAACGGGGAGAGACAGACAGATTCCCGCATGCGCCCCACCGGGATCCTCTCGGCACGCCCACCAGGGGCGATGCTCTGCCCCTCCGGGGCGTTGCTCTGCCGCGACCAGAGCCACTCTAGCGCCTGAGGCGGAGGCCAAGGAGCCATCCCCAGCGCCCGGGCCATCTTTGCTCCAATGGAACCTTGGCTGCGGGAGGGGAAGAGAGAGACAGAGTGGAAGGAGGGGGTGGGGTGGAGAAGCAAATGTGCGCTTCTCCTATGTCCCCTGGCCGGGAATCGAACCCGGGTCCCCCGCACGCCAGGCTGACACTCTACCGCTGAGCCAACCGGCCAGGGCCCCGTACAGTAACTTTTATGTGGAAAAAAAGTAATAAAGCCTCTGGTTTTTAATGCTTTGGGGTTTGTTGTTGTTTGTTTAGGAATTTTTCTGGAAAAGAATCATTGTTATTCAGAAAATAATGTAATTAATAACTGCTATAAACATTCAGCCTGAAAATTTCACTTTATTTTGTTATTGCCTCAAAGTAGACTAATTGATGATTCATTTTGATAAACAATGATTTTTTAAAATTTATTGGGGTGACACGGGTTTATGAAATTATACCGGTTTCCGGGGCATGATTTTATAATACGTCATCTGTATATTGCATTGAGTGTTCACCACCCTAAGTCCCCTCCATCGTCATCTATCCCCACCTCCGCACCTCCACGTCCCCTCAACCCCTTTCCCTCTTGCATCCCCACAGTGTTGTCTGTGTCTATAAGTTTTTGTTCTTTGCTCAATCCCTTCAACCAGCTCCCAACCCCCAGCTCTCTGACAGCTGTCAGTCCGTTCTCCATGTCTATGTGTCTGTTTCCATTTTGTTTGTTCGTTTATTTTGTTCATTAGATGCCACATGTAAGTGATATCATATGGCACTTGTCTTTCTATGACTGGCTTATTTCAGTTAGCATAATAATCTCCAGATCTATCCATACTGTTACAAAAGATAAAATGTCTTTCTTCTTTACAGCTGGGTAATATTATTACATTGTGTAAATGTACCACAGATATTTTTTACCTACTTATCTACTTTTTTTTTGCTGTGCAAAAACTTTTTAGTATGATGTAATCCCATTTGTTTATTTTTGTTTGTTTCCCTTGCCCAAAGTGATATATCAGAAAAAATATAGCTACAAAAAATATCCAAGATTTTACTGCCCATGTTTTATTCTAGAATTGTTATGGCTTTTAGTCTAACATTTAAGTCTTTAATCTATTTGAATTTATTCTTATGGATAGTGGTCCAGTTTCATTTATTTGCATGTATCTGTTCAATTTTCCCAACACCATTTATTGAATAGACTATCATTACATCATTGTATCTTCTTGCCTCCTTTGTCAAATATTATTTGACTATAAAGGCTAGGATTTATTTTGAGGCTCTCTAGTCGGTACTATTGATCTACATGTCCATTTATATCCTAGTACCATACTGTTTTGATTACTAGTTTGATACCAAGTAGTCTGATTCCTCCAACTTTGTTTTTTTCTCAAGATCATTGTAGCTATTTGGGGTATTTTGTGGTTCTATATAAATTTTTGGAATATTTGTTCTAGTTCTGTGAAATATGCCATTGGTATCTTGACAGGAATTGTACTGAATCTAGAGATAGCTTTGGGTAGTATGGACATTTTAATTATGTTAATTCTTCCTATATGTGAACATGGTACATGCTTCCACTTATTTGTATCTTCTTCATTTTCTTTCTTTGGTGCCTTATAACTTTCTGAGTACAGGCTATTTACATCTTTGGTTAAATTTATTCCTGGGTATTTTATTCTTTTTGAAGCAATTGTAAATGGAATTGTTTTCTTAGGTTCTCTTTCTGATAGTTCATGATTGGTGTATAAAAAGTGCAACTGATTTCTGGGTATTTATTTTGTATTTTCCTGCTTTACAGAATTCATTTATCAGTTCTCATAGTTTTTTGGTGGAATCTATAGGGTTCTCTATAAACAGTATCACGTCATCTGCAAACCACCAGCTTTACTTCTTCCTTCTCAATCTGGATGCATTTTATTTCTTTCTTCTTCTTTTTTTTCTGATTGCTGTGTCTAGGATTTCCAGTACTATGTTGAATAAGTGGGGATAGCCAACATCCCAGTCTTGTTCCTGTTCTTAAGGGAAATGACTGTAGTTTTTGCCTACTGAGTATGATGCTGGCTGTGTTTTTTTCATATATATCTTTTATTACATTGAGGTATGTTCCCTCTGTTCCCACTTTGGTGAGAGTTTTTGTGGTCGCTGGTGCTGGATTTTATCAAATGTTTTTACAGCATCTATTGATACAATCATGTGGTTTATATCTTTGATTTTGTTTATGTGGTATATCACATTAATTGATTTGTGGATATTGTGCCAACTTTGTATCCCTGGAATAAGCCCTACTTGATTGTGGTGTATGAATTTTTTAATGTATTGCCAGGTTTTGTTTGCTGATACTTTGGGGAGGATTTTAGTATCTATGTTCATAGGGATATTGGTATATAATTTTCTTTCTTTGTGGTGTCTTTGTCTGGTTTTGGAATTAGGATAATGCTGGCCCCATAAATTAAGCTTGGAAGTTTTCTCTCCTCCTGAATTTTTTGGAACAGTTTGAAAAAAATAGATGTTAGTTCTTCTTTGAATGTTTGGTAGAATTTACGTGGGAAGCCCAGGACTTTTGCTTGTTAGAAGCTTTTTATTACTGTTTCAATTTCACTAGTTTAAGAGGGTTTTAAGATTCTCTGATTCAGTTTTAGAAAATTGTATGTTTCTAGAAATTTATCCATTTCTTCCAGAGTGTTCAATTTGATGGCATATAGTTGTCCGTAATATTTGCCTACAATACTTTGTAGTTCTTTGGTGTCAGTTATTACTTCTCCTCTTTCATTTCTGAATTTATCCTATGAGTTTCCCTCTTAAGACTGCTTTTGCTGGGTCCCATACATTTTGGGTTGTTGTGTTCTCATTTTTATTTGTTTCAATGTATCTTTTGAATTCTTCCTTGATATCATTGTTAACCCATTCATTGCTTAGTAGCATGTTATTTAGCCTCCATTTCTTTGTGTGTTTTCTGTTTTGTTTTGTTTTGCTTTTTATTGATTTCTGGTTTCATACCAGTATGGTCAGAGAAGATGCTTGATATGATTTCAATCTTTTTAAATTTACTGAGACTTGTTTTGTATCCTAAGATGTAGTCTTTCCTAGAAAATGTTCCATGTGCACTTGAAAAGAATTTATATTCTTCTGCTTTGGGGTAAAATGCTCTGAAAATATCAATTAAATCCAATAACCTACTGTGTCATTTAAGGCCATCATTTCCTTGCTGGTTTTCTGTCTGGAAGATCTATCCATTGATGTCAATGAGATGTTAAAATCCCCTACTATGACCCTATTAATGTCAGTCTCTCCCTTTATGCCCATCAAGATTTCCTTTACATACTGAGGTGCTCTTACACTGAGTGCATAAATGTTTACAATAGTTTTATCCTCTTGTTGGATTACTCCATTTATCATTATGTAGTGTCCTTCTTTGTCTCTTACTGTAGCCTTTGTTTTAAAGTCTATTTTGTCAGATATAAGTATTGCTACCTGAACTTTTTTCTTATTTCCATTTGCATTAAATATCTTTTCCATTCCTTTACTTTTAGTTTGTGTGTATCTTTTGTTCTCATATGGGTCTCTTTAGGCAGTATATAAATAAATGAATTTACAAAGAGATTAAGGAAAAAAATCAAAAGACACCTTAAATTAAAATGAGGACAACAACCCAAAATCTCCAGGACAGAGAAAAATCAGTCCTAAGTTGGAAATTCATAGCCTTAGAGGCCTAGTTTAATAAACTAAAAATATCTCAAATAAACAATCTAACTTTATAAGTAAAAGAACTTGAAAAAGAACAACAAACAAAGTTTAAAGTGAGTAAAAGGAAGGACATAATAAAAGTTAAAGCAGAAATAAATGTAATAGAGTGTAAAAAATACAAAAGGTCAATGAAACCAAAAACTGATTCTTTGAAAAGATAAACAAGTTCGACAAACATTTAACTAGACTCATCAAGAAAAAGAGGGGACCCAAATAAATTTATAAAATCTTAAAAAACAAAACTCAAAAGTCAAACTGTTTCCAAGTAACTTAACTACATCTCAGTAAAAGCTCAAGAATATTGACAGGAATGCAAAACTATCCCAACAAAGAATATTTTTAACAAGACATATTCACAATATGTAGAACTCGATAAAAAATTACCAGACACATAAAGAAGCAGGAAAATATGATTTATAATTAAGATAAAAGTTAGTCAATTGAAACCAACCCAAAACTGACACAGATATTGGAACTGTCAGGCAAAAAGATTAAAATAGTTATTATATCTATACCTCATATGTCTAAAAAGCTAGAAGGAGAAATATTAAACATACTAAATGGAGACAGGGAAGAGTTTTTAATTGAATATCTAAAGATAAAATTACAATGTCTAAAATTAAAAAATACACTTAATAGTATTTTTTTTAGAGAGAGACAGAGAGAGAGTCAGAGAGAGGGATAGATAGGGACAGACAGACAGAAACAGAGAGAGATGAGAAGCATCAATCATTAGTTTTTCGTTGTGACACCTTAGTTGTTCACTGATTGCTTTCTTATATGTGCCTTGACTGTGGGGCTACAGCAGACTGAGTGACCCCTTGCTCAAGCCAGCGACCTTGGGTCCAAGCTGGTAAGCTTTGCTCAAACCAGATGAGCCCACGCTCAAGCTAGTGACTTTGGGGTCTTGAACCTGGGCCCTCCCATCCCAGTCTGACACTATATCCACTGTACCACCGCCTGTCAGGCAACATACTTAATAGTATTAACAGGATGTTAAACATTGCACAAGGAAAGATCAAGCACCCAGGGCATATGGGGAGGTTTACAGTTGTTCACGTGAAAAATAATACAATAATTAATAATAATACAGTAATAAACTCTGTGTTTTATGTACTCACAACTGTAAACCTACTTTTCCCCATCCTGTAGAGTAATAGAAACTATCCAAAATAAAATGAAGTAACCTAAGGAACGTCACACAACCTAATTCGCATGTAATTGGAGCCTCTGAATAAGAGAAGAAGGGTAGGGGGAATATAAAAATATTCTTAAAAATAATGGCTGAAATATTCCAAATTTAATAAAAACTATAGACATATAGATCCAAAACTCTCATTGAACCCTAATAAAAAAAATATAAAGAAAGCTACAGCAGACCCTGGCCAGTTGGCATAGTGGCAGAGTGTCCACACAACATGTGGATGTCCCAGGTTCAACTCCTGGTCAAGGCACATAGAAGAAGTGACCTGCTTATCCACCCCTCCCCCTCTTTCTTCTCTCTCTATATATCTCTCTTCCCCTCCCACAACCATGGCTTAGTTGGAGCACGTTGGCCCCAGGCACTGACGATGGTTCCATGGCCTCAGCCTCAGGCACTAAGAAGAGCTTGATTGCTGAGCAACAGAGCAATGTCACAAATGGGCAGAGCATAGCCCCCTAGTGGGCTTGCCAAGTGGACCCTGGTAGGAGCACACATGGGAGTCTGTCTCTCTGCCTTTCTTCCTCTCGCTAAATATAAAAAAAGAAAGAAAGAAAGAAAAACTACATCAAAACATATCATAATGAAGTTTCTCATATTTATTGTTAAAGAAAGTTTTAAAAGAAGCCAGAAAAGGAGAAAAGATACATTACATACAGAGGAACAATAAGGATAACAGCAGATAATTTTTTCATCAAAAGCAATGCAAATAAGGAGAGAAACAATTTCTTTAATGTGCTGAAAGAAAGAAAGAACCCTTCAACCTAGAATGCTATATCTAGCAAAAATAACATTTTATAAATAGAGGTGACATAATTTTTCAGACATAAAAAAGATAAATTTATTTATTTTTGCAGAGCCACACTACACTCATCAGAAGTCCTTCAATTAAAAGAAACGAATGTCACATAGATATAAGAATCTATACTAAGGCATAAAGATCACCAGAAATTAAAACTGCAGAGGATAGGGCACTTCCAAATTCATTTGATGAGTGCATGGTTACCCTGACACCAAAACCAAAGACAGTAGAATAATAGAAAGCTATGCTGACTGAAACAGCAATAGTTACCAGGGAGCTAGGGTTGGAGAAAAGGATTGACTGCCAAATGACATGAGGAATATTTGAAGGTTTATGGGAATACTCTAAATCGCGAATGTGATGGTAGATTTGACATCTGTCAAAACTCACTCATCAAATTATGTACTTCAAATGCGTATACTTTATTAAATATAAATGTATACCTCAGTAAAGCCAAATAAAACAAAACAAAATAAATGAATACAAGATATCTGGCAGATACCATGGATTGGCTCATTCAGTAACCAGTCCGATCTCTTAGAATGTCTGTCTATACTGAAAATGCTAGAAAACTAAAAGTACATTTCCCATTTTTCCTCACGGTTTTCATATGTCACTTTAGTAACTATGAATACTCTCTCTCCAGATTTACTTAGGGATAGATTTATGTAGAAAGAAGGACAGGGAACCGATCATCCATTTTGCTGCTGAACCATGTCAAAAACATCATGTTTCTAGAGCTGACCACTTCTTGCTTGTGACAGAGACTTCCATGGTGCTCGTTTGCACAGAGAAGGTCTGCAAGGGGTCCTTAGGAACATGTTTAGTGTCTGTATTTCTAGTCTACAAACCAGCTATGCTTAATAAGGATTCTTTTATTCTTAAATGAAATAAAATAGCACTTTAATTTTAGATATAGAATTATCAAGCAGTCGCACCTCAGTGTCAGCTAGTTTAAGAAACTTACTTAAATCAACAGCCCTTCTTTTCTTCTCTGTTACCAACCCCCCACATCGGGTCATTCTGTGAGTTTTCTAGCTCAGTTAGTTCCAGGGTGGGTTTTGTGGATTTCCACTACAGAGTTTTATGGTTGGTCCAAAATCAAAACACTTTTTCTAACCTATTTCTTACTGTGATTACTAAGGTAATTTATGTCTAAGCTATTAGAACATGATATTTTCATGTCAAAAAGATTTTTTTCCAGTGCCAAAACAACAGGGCAACTGGCCCTCAGTAAGTTCCAGCTGAACTTGCTCTCCACCCCTGTCTCCTACCCCCAGGCAATGGAGTATCCCAGGGTGGTGTTTTCTAAAGTAATTTCTTTCCCTTCATGATTGCATTGCTTTCATCTTTAGTTTTTAGTTTGGCTGGGAAAAAAGGGTCCTCAGGAAAAAAGAGCTCAGCATCCTTGTCTATTCTTTTGTTCTTGCCCGTTGAATCCATTATCTTCTCTTCAATGAAGGTAACTGCATTTCTTTGGCACCACCCACCTGGGTTGGCTGGCAGCCATGGCAGTGAAATAAGGGAGCTGCAGGATGTTCTCAGCTCTCCGCTTCCCACCGCACTGCCTCCTGCAGGCTGCCTCCAGGTGCACTTCCTGTCTCCGCAGTGCCTCCTGCAGGCTGCCTCCAGGTGCACTTCCTGTCTCCGCACTGCCTCCTGCAGGCTGCCTCCAGGTGCACTTCCTGTCTCAGTCTCACTCATTCCCCGGCTCTCTGTCTCTCCAGTTCTTTCTCTCCCTCCTTCAAGAAAGTTGTATTGTGAAGATGATTCACACATCTTGAATTTTTTCTCACTCATCTAAATTTAAATCCAATAGCTTCATGTGACTGTTTAAAAAATCACAGATATAAGGAAATTACCAACATCAGCTTCCGTTTCTCCCTAAAAATTTTTTGGTTTCTCCACGTGCCAAGCCCAGCAGAGGGCGTCCTTCCATCTCAGATGCGTGGATGCTGCAGCACAACGGCTCCAGGATACCAGCGGTGTCTTTCGTTCACAACTGCGCACTGGAATTTAAATAAAGGGGCTCTTGTAGTAGAAGGGGAATTTGTTATAAGTTATCCTGGGGTGTTTGTCTCCATGTTGAATGATAGACTTAGAAGGAATTCCACTTTTATTAAAAAAAAAAAAAGGAAAAAATCTGTCTCTGGCCTCTCTCCAAGTGTGGAATACTAGCTTCAAACTTCAGAAGCAACAAAGTAGCACCTGTGTGATTGCTCCACTTCTAAGCTACTGTGCGTGCAAGTACAGTGATCTCAGAGCAAAAGCGATCCAGAAAGCAATCTGCGTCCTACCTCCTTTGTTGCACTCTCTTTCAATTCCTCAAACTAAGAGACAGACGCAGAAAAGGCAAGGCGGCCTGTCAGACTGTCTCAGAAGCAGGGAGAAGACCAGCATGGTCCAGAGCAGTGGAACAGCTAGGGCCAACCGGTACCGGGCAAGTTTCATTATGCAGTTTTATAGAAACTTAAATCCACCATGAGAAATATCTTACATTGTCAGAAGAATTTTTCCTGAATTAAAAGGCAAATGCCCACAACCTTTATCCGTGATTTTCTCCCTGGTGTGGATGAGGTTATTACATCATTTCCTTATGGCAGAAGGTCCTCAGAAGAGAAGGAAAGATTATGAGGAGACAAGGGACCATCATTCATATATCTATTCAACACATGTTTTTGAGCACTTGGGGCCAAGCCCTGTCGTATGTGCTAACTATCCATCAGTAAACAGTCCGAGACCCCTTGCCTTGAGGTAATGGACCAAAGAGCAAGCGTTTCGGGAGTTGGACCGATCTAACTTTGAGTCTGGGCCTGCCACTTACCAGAAACATCCATATCTTGGTCCAAAGGAATTAATGTTCTCTTTTGCAAAACGGGAATGACACTTGTCAATATTTATTGAAAATGTAACTTTGTCCCAGCACAGGAACTAAGCATATCTATCATAAAATCTTCACAGTTAGCCTATGAGAAAAGTCCTATTATCATTCTCATGTTACAAAGGAGGAAATCAAAGCACAGAGTGACATGCAAATTGCCCAGAAAGACATGGAAGCATCAGAGCAGGAATCTGAAACAAGCCTGTCTGATTCCAAGGCTTTCTTGCCTCTTAACCAGTGTGCCAGCGGGTTGATTTCTAAGCTGTCTTGAGACAGCATGAGATGGCATCGGTAAAGCTGACAGTACAGTTCAGTATTATTCTTAGTATTATCATTAAGATTTATTGTAATTGTTACTACCATTGTGGCAGTTTTTGGAGACCAAAGGGTCAATGTTGAAATATAATAAATGAAGTGCAATATTCCAGGTAAAAATTCCTCTGCTTCGAAATGCAGTCTGAACCCAGCTCTGTTTGAAAGTCAGATTCTGTAATGTCATAGCTGTTAAACCATGGCATCTCTGCATTTGTCTTTCCATAAGATGACAGGCTGCCTCTAACAAGTGTGGCTCCGGACAGGCTATCAGAACAGAGGTTCCATAGAAGAACATGTCAAGAATACAGAGTAAGGTTCCCTGCAACAAAACATGAGTATTTGCTGCTCTGGATTTTTCTAACCTCCCTTGAAAGCTGAGGGTTAAGACCAGTTGCACAACAAAACCTAGATGGCGCAGTGGATAGAGCATCGGACTGGGATGTGGAGGACCCAGGTTCGAGACCCTGAGATCGCCAGCTTGAGTGCAGGCTCACCTGGTTTGAGCAAGGCTCACCAGCTTGAGCCCAAGGTCGCTGGCTCGAGCTAGGGATCACTCAGTCAGCTGTAGCGCCACAGTCAAGGCACATATGAGAAAGCAATCAATGAACAACTAAGGAGCCACAACAAAGAATTGGTGTTTCTCATCTCTCTCCCTGTCTGTCTGCCCCTATCTGTCCCTCTCTCTGACTCTCTCTGTCTCTGTATCCATCTGCGGTTTGACAGCCCCTCTTTGTTCTCTGGTAAGTGACCCTGTCATCAGCCCCACCATCTCCCCTGCAGGCCTCTCTTGGCTCTTGGCTCTCAGTCTTCCCAAAGTGTCCTCTCTGGAGCCCTCTCCTGGGCTTCTTCCCAGCTGAACGTGTCCACGGATCAATGGGAGTTATTACGCTAACAGCATTATTCAAAGAAAAACGAAGCAGGCATGTTTTCCTGCTGCTCTGGGAGTTCTCTCTGCTAACCGTAAGCCTGAATTTGTGTGTCACGCTGCTGCATTAACCAAAATCAAGAGTAATTTTAAACAAGCAGATACAATTCTGGCTCCAGGACCCAGTTCTCATTGATTTCATGTCAGGATTGTCGTCTTGGGTTTGTCAGCTGGGAAACTGAGTGCTGGGTAATGGGGTAAGAGGGAATTCCCAAATATGTGACTTACAAATATTCTATTTTTCTTGCCTGTACCTGAAAATAAATAGTTTCTAACCCCCATGTCAATCTCCATACTGCAAAGCCCAAGTCAACTGAACGGTTTAAAAGCGTATCCTGTTGAAAAAGACAATTTCATGGTGACTGATCTCACATAGTTTCTGTTGGGAGAAACGGCGCTGCCACGCATTGTTTGGGATAGAACAGGTGCCTCAATCCCTTTGGTTTCAACGCCAAAAGTAGCAAGTGTGCTGCAAGCTACATTGTCGTGGGCTTCCAGATTCCTATCAACACTGGTGGGGTTCAATAAAAATACAGTTTCCTTACCCCCAGGTAATGGCCATCGATGAACACGACAGGGAGGGAAGGAGCTTCAGAAACCCGTCGGCATCGCTCATCTAACTCTTTTCCATAGTCACCATTCAGAGCTATGTTTTTCTCTTCAAATTTTACTCGATGGTTTTGGAAGATCTTTCTAACCAGTTCACATCTTTCAAAGGTTGTCCGCACCACACGAAGGCAAGTGGTATAAATCACCACACGGTCAAATTCTAGCTCGGTTGTTGGTTGCTGAAAAAGAAACATGGTCATGGTGAACATCTGCATTTACTTTCTCATGTCTTATTTTATGACAACTAACAAGTTTTAGCAATGGTCGTATACATTAAGAGCATGCAACAAAAAATAAATGAGCCCTGTATTTGTCAATCCTCAGACATAACTTTTTAAGTTAGAACATCTGTAACTGAGATGGGGATAGCAATCAACATAAATTAAATGACATAATTAAAATGACAGCATTTTTTTCTGTTCTCAGTGGCAAGTCGAATAATGGCATAGCTTAAAACTGATGATCTCTCACTTGGCATGCCATGTGGTGAAATAAGGAATGGTTGTATTATTTTTATCATGTTTTGCTGACATTGTTCAGTTACTGTATCTGCCTCTTCAACCCAAAGTAAAATATGGAAGCAATCAAGTTTAGTATTTAACCATTCAAAAATCCTTTTACTTCTCAATTTACCAAATTTCATAGTCTTTTGAGCCTCAATTTCCTTCCTGGCAATAACATGACCTATCACAGGATTGTTCTGAGGCTTATGTAGCACAACGCATACATAAGTTCTGCTGGGTGACAAGGCTCCAAGGGGTGGCTCCGCCACAAGGAACAAAAGCTTGAGTGGCTCAGAAGGAGTGCGCAGAAACCGAAAGGGGCCGTGGGGGAAAGCCGGGCGTGAGAAGGAAACGAAGCAAAAGGTACACTGCAGTGGGGACAAGCAACTCTCAAAACGCAGGTGAAAGCTCCCTCGGTGAGAATAATTTTTTTCCCTACATTTCCTGCCCCGTCAGGAATTAGTGACTGCATTCTTGGGAAACCCTGTCCAGCGCTGCTCAGACCATCCCAGGCCAGTCCTGCCATCTCCAGGAAAGATCTACTTCCTCCTCTTCATAGTCCTACTGACGAGGGACTGAACTGAATACAGCCATATCATGAGACAAGGGACTCATGAGTTTTTTCAGGGCAACAGTTGTTGAAACCCAACCACACAATGTCTAAACCCATGTGAAGTCAAAGCTTTGATTGGAATTGCTCCAGCCAGCTAAGTACTAGACTCAGAAGATAGGATACTAAGCTCCACCACTTTGTATTGAGAGAAGCCAGAACATTTTGCTGGATGCCCCTGTACAGATAGATAGTCCTCACAAGGTCCCAAGGCATGAAGACGACAACGTAATGTTCCACCTCACCAAAGGAGAGGGCATTTCTTTTTCCTGATGATAAAGTTTATTAAAGATGTAAGAATCATTTCTTTCCCTCGGTAGAGTTCAGAGGCCAAGGTGAAAACTCAGAGTCCTGGGGGGGGGGGCAAGCAGGTGTCATAAATCCTCAGACAGGTCAGGACTAAAAGAGATATTAATGAGAGAGGTAAGGAAAGGGTCCTAGGAAAGAGAAAAATGTTACTCAGCTTCAGGTAAGCCTCGGGCTTGCAGGCCTGTTACTCAGTGTTGTCAGACATGATGATTTTAAATAGAAGCTTGAAGTATAAGTTCTTATAGGGAACATTCTGCTTTCTAAACTTTGGCACCTCATTAAGAATGGGGACCATGAAGCCCCATCTAACGGAAAGCTGAATTTGGACTACAGACTGCTAATATATTAACGCTGGGGTATAAACAGCATGCGATGGACCTGGATGTTGCCACTGGCCAGCTGTGTGTCTTTTAGAAGCTAATGTACTAATAAGCCTTAGGTTTTTCTTGTTGTTGTTCTTGTTGTTGTTGTTTTCAAATGTACAATGTAATAATAGCAACAATAACGCAACAGGTTCGTTGAGAAGACAGTGTAAGCAAGAATATGGAACAGCTAGTATTGGGCTTGAAACATGGTATTGTGCTAAGTGCAAAATTATTACACTACACATTGTGAACTTTTTAAGATTAAAAACAAACAATAAAATCATAGGAAAAAAATGTGGGTAATAAATGAGAAGGAAAAGGGGCTATGACTATGCTTTGGATTAAGCACTGATCTTCAAAGAGAGCAGCCAAATGCCCAAGAGTCCCAGGGTCCCCTTCACGCTCACGGTTATGGTCAAGCCTAGAATGAGTGGAACTCTCTATACAATTGCAGCTTTTAGAAGAGCACCGAACTTCTCTTTTACTTGTACATATCTGAGTAATTTAACTGTGTTTGCTCCTATCAAAATGTTTCACTATTTTCATTAGCTGTAAATACTTTTAAAAATATTTGGTAAGAAATACACTTGCTCCATGTGTGGAAGTAGGTGGGAAAGTTTAAGATTGGACCTCTGTTGCCTCATCAACCACCTCACATAGGATTCTCTCTAACTCACCCAGGAGACATTAGGTACCACTTTTCCATGTGTCTCTAAGAGTTGTGCATTTAAAAAATAGTACCAAGCCCTAGCTCAGTGGCTCAGAGGATAGAACATTGTCTGGGCACACCAAGGTCGCACCCCAGTCAGGGCAATCAGTTAGTGAACAACTAAATGAAGCAAGTAGGTGGAATGAGTTGATGCCTCTCTCTCTCTCTCTCTTTCTCCCTCCTCCTTTCTCTCTCTCTCTCCCTCTCTCTCTCTTTCTCTCTCTCTCTCTCAAATAATGGAAAAAAATTTTAATTAAAAATAGTAGCTGGATATATCTTTGTGAGATGGTCATGTTGCATGCTGTCTGAAGCAAAGGATAACAAAATTACCCTTTTATCTGCTGTTGAGGATGAGCTGTTCCTGGAATCAGTGCTCCTCCAAGAGTGTTAGATGTTAGAATGAACGGGGAGAACTCATAAATCCCTGAAGCCCAGACCAAGCACGCACCAATTAAATCAGAATCACCAGGGGTGGGCCCCCACCTCAGAATGGAGATTTTTTTTTAAGCTCCTATGGTGTTTCTGATGGGGTATCGAGTTCTGGGGCTCTTCAGATACTAGTTGGATGGGCAGAATCATAGGGTGCACGCCAGATCTATTGATTCAGAATCTGCACTTTAACAAGTTTTCTGGACACATTACATTTTGAGTAGCCCCAGTATAGTCACATAGGTGCTTGACTTATGAATCTAGGCACTAGATACATAATGGTGACCAAACAAAATAATTTTCTAACAACATAGAACTCGTTGTTTCAAGTAATAAAAAAAACTCAAAAGTTATATAAGTATATATAGAAGTACACATTATTAAGTGCTATTAAGAAAATGCGGCCCTAACTGGTTTGCTCAGTGGATAGAGCGTCAGCCCAGCATGCGGACATCCCAGGTTCGATCCCCAGTCGGGGCACACATGAGAAATGACCATCTCCTTCTCTCCCCACCCCTCTCCTCCTTCTCTCTCTCTTTCCCTCTCACAGCCAGTAGCTCAACTGGTTCGAGAATCTGCCCCAGATGGGGGTTGCCAGGTAGATCCCGGTCAGGGTGCATGCGGGAGTCTGTCTCTCTATTTCCCTTCCTCTCATTTAAAAAAAAATGAAAGAAAGAAAAGAAAAGAAAACGCGCAAAATGTTAAGAGAGACTATTCCAGGAGTGCCTTCGCTCATCTCAGAGATCAAGAGAGTGTTTTCTGATATTTGAGTTCTGGTCGGAAATACAAGAAGAAGCTAACAGAGTAGCTAACCAGGTAGAGAGCATGGGGGAAGTATTATAGGTAAGTGCAAAGATCTTGGGAGGAAGAAGGCATGTTGAGGCTGTGAAAGAAGAAGGTCTTTTGCTGAAACAGAGGAAGAATGATCAGAGTGCTAAATGATTCCGCACAGGTATGCAGGATCAATAATAGCATGTTATACTTGACATCCATTTGAAAGATCTAGGACCTTTAACATAAGAGCTATGAGAACTCCCTGAAGGTTTTTAAAAGGAAGGGGAGGGATTTACATTTGAAAAAGTAAGTGAAGCAAGCCAGTGCTGAGAGTTGCACAGATTAGGGAGTTTAGTTGCACAGGTTAGGGAGTCTCATTAGTAGCAGAGTCCAAATGAATTGAGCTTTCAGGGTTGTATAATCCACAATTTGAGCAATCTTAGTCTCATTTCCAAGTCCCTTGGTCTTGAAACTGAGATTAAACACAGGGTAAATTCAGGGCAGGAAAAAAGGATGCCTATTAGACTAAGCTATTAGGTACAATAATATGTTCTAAAAAAAATCTCACTGCATAATTTTTGTTGTGACTTGGAGTAGATTTTCCTAACAGTAGAGAGAGGCAGGTTGAATGGTTTCTCAAGGTCTCTTCCAGTTTTATACTATGAATTTTAAACGACGTTGTCTTTGGTCATAAAAATAAATCCTCTTCTACATTTGTTCCATTTTCTTTTCTTCAACACATTTCTCAAAGCATCTGCCTGAAATCTAAAAATAACCTCTCAGTGGTTAACTGCCCCCCCCCTTTTTTCGGGCGGGTTGCCATGGGAATAGAGTAATGAGGTACGGAAGCCTGGGAGGCGGCGCTGGGAAGGCACTGGGGCTTCTAGCCTGCCTGTTCCGAGAGCCAGCCTAGGTCCTGAGGAAGGCGGGCCGTCTCCCCCTTCCCACTGATTAAAAAGATGAAAATATCAGGGAGACACTTTGTAAAGTATAGATTTGGTTAACCATGATACTGTACAACTGAAACAAATACAAAATAATATTGAAGGCAAGCTGTAATTTAAAATTTTTTAAGTAAAATATTTATTAAAAAAATAAATGAGTCTTAGGGGTGCCCCAAGACCTCACAAAACCCAGCAGCAAATGTAGGTGTGCAGGGCAAGGGATGGAGATTGCTGTGAATGAGACTAAGAGGTCACTAACTAGCCAACATATGTCTTCAGCCTGCACCTGTCCTGCACTAGTCACTGCGAAACAGTAAGTATTTTAGTCACCTTGTCAACTTGGGACAATGCTGGAGCCCCCACACCTGCTGGAACTGCCACTGGAACACAGAACAATTAGACCCCGCCCCGCCCCATCAGAGGACCAGCTTGGTGTAGACCCAGCCCCTCAGGCTGGAGCAAATCTGCTGGATACTTTCACTTGACCCTTTGCCTGCCCAGCCTGGCCATGGCTTGAAAAGACTCCTGAAATGGGCCTCCTGGTCTTATGTCTCCAAAACCTCAAGAAACTAAGGTCCTTCAGACAACTTCAGAAATTCACATCTTAAACAAAAATTTTTTTTAAAAAAGCAACATTTTAGAACATCAATGATGCCCCAGGCACGGAGAATGGCTCCGTGGAACCTCTACCTCAGGCACTAAAAATAGCTTGGTTGCCAGCAGGAGCCCCAGATGGGAGTCACTTGGTGAATCCCAATCGGGGCGCATGCAGAAGTCTGTCTCTCTATCTCCCATCCTCTCACATAAAAAATAATAAATAAATAAATAAATAAATACATCAATGACAAGACATCATGCTAATAACTTTAGATTCGTTTAATCCTCACAATAACTTACATAGTGTTACTGACTATAGATCTAGAAACCTAGGCTCGGCGATTAGTGTCCTAGACAAGATGACAGTTAAAATTCACCCCAGTCAGGTTAGAAAGCTGACCCCAGATGCCCACGCTTGCTTCCCAAGCCTGTGTGCTTCCCACACAGCCAGGCTGAGCCCCTGAACCACACTGCTGTTATGTCGTCCCTTCCGAGGACAGAGCTGTTGCCAAACCAGAGACGCCACAGGGCTAACTCACTGCCTGGGAGAGAATGCTGTGATTTAGAGGTTCGCCTGTTTACTGAATTATGTTCACACATTTAACAGTAAGTAACATGACAAAAGGAACGTTAAATAAAGGGTTTTTTGGCCTAAACAAATAGTTTTGAGATGGGCAAAGTCTAGGGATCTTGTCTCGTTTGCTTGAAGGTAAGGAGGCTAGGTGATTAGCTCCGTGTTAACACGCCAGAAGACAAACAGGCACTAGACCCAGATTTCTTGATTATCAGAAAATGGGCCAATCTGGCTCCAGAAACTGCCATTTCCAATAACAGACAGACCCCTGTAAGGGGCAGGGAGTTTCACAAATCTTTCCCTCTCTTTCTCCACCTGACTGTGTAAGCTCTTATAGCTATATGTGTATTATGGCATGTTTCTTAATATTTAATTTTAAAAAACAAAACCCTGCCCACCTTGCTCTCAAATCACCTCTTGAAATTTCATTCTTACCCTTTTTAACTAATATGATTTCAAAACCCACTTTATGCCACCAGGTTCCTCTCTTGGCCTGTTTCCTGGATCTGCTTCCAGCCTATCAACATTTCTATTCATCTTGGGAGGTGAACAGCAATCTATGCCACATCCCCTCCCCCCACTTTGACCACAAAATAAAAACAAAAAAATCCTGAGAACTTCTCCCTGTCCCTCTGTAAGGCACAGATTATAAAAATAATTATAATAACTATTATTTATTGTATGACTTCTACATATTTATATGCAAGTCTAGGAACTTCAAAGGACACTTGACACGTGTGGTTTCCACTGATCATAAGACATAGGATTATTATACAAATTTTACAAATAAGAAAACTAAATATTGAAAATAAACATAAGATGACCAGATAGCTCAGAGGAACAAGTAGCAGAGTCAGGATTTTGACCTGGGTCTGTCTCTGATGTCCTTGCTCTTGCTGTGGGAATTGACCACATATACCTCTTACATACAAACAACCAATAAGTCATATCATTCTAGAAATGAGTTGTGGATTGCAATACAAAGGGAATATCATAGGGACAGTCTTCAAAATTCACACTACTCATCTCTCGACTTTATTCTCATATCTTTGCCTAGATGTCACCCCTCAGACACACCTTCCCTCATCATCCTATGGGAAATGGGTCCTCTATCCTTTGACCCAATTCTGTCCCTTAGAGTACAAAGTATTGTTGGACATTCTATTGTATATGTTTATTGGTTGGTCATCAATCTATACAAATAAAATATAACCCCAGTGAAGCAAGAACTTAAGTTCTTTTCACTAGAACTAAGAACCCAGGAAATAACCTGGTACATAGTACATCCTCAACAAAGTTCTTCTGGCCTCTTTTCTACACATTGCTTTGAACTTGCCTCTTATAGCTAGATAGTCTTTTTTTTTTTTTAATCAGGTTTTGTTTTTTTTAATTTTTTTAAATTTTATTTATTCATTTTAGAGAGGAGAGAGAGACAGAGAGGGAGAGAGAGAGGAGAGAGAGACAGAGAGAGAAGGTGGGGAGGAGCTGGAAGCATCAACTCCCATATGTGCCTTGACCAGGCAAGCCCAGGGTTTCAAACTGGTGACCTCAGTGTTTCCAGGTCGACACTTTATCCACTGCGCCACCACAGGTCAGGCTAGATAGTCTTGAACCACTTACTTGATCTCTTTATATCTCAACTTTCTTAACTGAAAAATAAAGTCACTAATTCTTATTTTGTGGGGATTTGTGGGGAATGAATGAGTTCTTGAATAAAAAAAAAACCTTGGTATGATGTCTAATGCATAATAAACACTCAGTAAAATGGTGTCTTTTTTATTAATAATATCAGTTATAAAATGTGACTGACACAACCAGCACCAACACTCTCACCATTATCACTGTGACCAAGTCCAAATTCACATATGGCACCACCTTCATAAGCTTGAGTGACAAAGTTCAACTTCATAATTACACAATGATCAAAAATTAAATCTCTTTAATGAATGAAATCACCACTTGTTTTTTGTTTGGATGTACCATAGATTCTGAGCAAAAGCAATAGTGTGGAGGTATCAGACATCATAAAATCCCCTCTGTAGTAAGTTCAAAAAAGTTTATTTTTTGATAACACTAAGGAATGCCTGAGCAATGCATGCAAGTATGCAAATGTTTCCTGTTTTCACAATGCTCCAATATCACATAAATGAATGAATCTCAGTCATTTTCCTTAAGAATTATCTATGTGTCCAACTCAATTACTGAATTGGCTTAGACAGTAATTGAAAAATCAATGAACCTAATAAATCCTTCATACAAAAGAAAAATGCTGATTTAACAATACATCAGAGTTATGGAAATGAAGGTGCTCCCTTACCCCCCACCACCGAGGCTTTGAAAAAGCATCATAGTCCTGCCAATTGAGAATTAACCAAACACAGGCAGGCTTCACTTCAAAATCTAGACTTGGTCTTCTCTTTAAAAAGCAGGAACTCTGACACCACTAGCATGATTGCATCACTACACAGAAACAGTAAAAGAGTTTGGCAGCTGCTACCCGAGTTAGTGGCACTGGTCTGCCACATTTAATCCCATCCCTTTCTGTCTGGACAGTTTCTTGCATTAACATTGCCAGTATTACTCCTTCAGAGCTGAATTTCTGACATCACATCTGGTCTAATGCATCTGTACACACACTTTATATGGGAAGAAACGAGACTCACAGTTTATTTAAATGAAACTTTTTGGGGGTAAGCCACATGTTGCAGTAGAAGAAACCCCATCCTGAGCCATTACTCTGGCACTTAGCTGCATAAACTGGGGAAATCAGTTTCGTCTTCTGGGACTGTGTTTTCTCTTCTCTAATATGGGAGTAGCTATAATCTAGCCCCTACGGGAGCTGTCAGCTCCTGTGTAAAATGCACTTTTGTCACAAACATTGTTTCTTGGCATTTGAGATTCTGCTCATCCCAGCAGATAAAAGTGATATCAAAACATATGCCAAAATCACCATATTTAGGAGCACCCAAACCCACAGTGATGTGCTTGCTACAACAGTGAAAAGCCAGCTAGCAAATGAACCAGGAACATTTTGCAAATGGAGGCTCTGAAAAAAAATTTTTTTCCTCTCATCCTATAAAAGATTCAAGTTGCAAAACCAGAAGCAAAGGGACTAAAACATTAAACAGCATCAGCGTAATAAGTGCTTCAATAGTCCTTCCTAGACCATTTTCATAATGTCCTACCTCTTTTTACTTTACAAAAACCTTGATGTTCTTTCTAAAAGAGAAAGGTGTGCTTCTCTTCAACTCTCCCAAATATATACATATCAAAGATAAAAATATACCAATAAAATGTTAAAATCTTGCTTGATTTTCTACATCAAAGAAAATACCTGAATTATCAGCTTCATGTAGCCAATCTCTTTTACTGGGTTTGGATATGGGAAGAACCTACTTTAGAGGCTGGAATACCTGCATCTCATTTCAACTTGATGCTTTTATAAATGCCAGTATAACAAAGAGACATGACTCCAGTCTCTGTGGAATTCCCAGAATAGACTGAAGACTGAGAACAGCAGAGCCAGTGAAAGCTTAAAAGTGGAGAAGACTGGACCCAGCCTCAGGCAGATCCCTCACTCCTGCCTCCACCTCGGGTTGACAGGTTTAAATCTAATATCCCTCTGACAATACTGATTGTCGTGGTCCCAACCTCACCTAAATATACTCTTCTCCAGGTGCTAAACACTGTATTCAGGGCAAGGCAAATTATGAGCACTGAGACTTTTAATTCTATGAGAAAACTAGACACTATCATCATTTTAACTTCTCACATGAGGAAACTAAAGCACAGAGAAGTATGTGATAAGCCTAAAGCCAGTATTTGATACAAGTAAATCATTGAACTAACGATTTATATGACCCTATTGGTTATGTACCAACTCTCTTTGAGTCTATCTCTACCTCATCGCATCTGATAAAGAACAAGTTAGAAGGGTAAATACCAAATTTATAAATCCTCAAGTTTCAGAAATATATAGGAATTTCAGCTAGACAGTGTATCAGTTTCTCAGATCTGCTATAACAAACCACCACACTTAGTGGTTTAGAACATTTTACTATCTTGCCATTTTGGAGGTCAAAACTTCCAAATGGGTTTCACTGGGCAGAAATTAAGGTGTTGGCAGAATCATGCTCCTCTCAGTGGATCAAGGGAAAACTCCATTACCTTGCCTTTCCCAGCTTCTAGAAATTGCCTGCATTCCTTGAATGTTGTTCTCTTCCTCCACTTTTAAAGTGTATTGTAACAACATCTGCTCCCATCATTACATCTCTCTGACTCTGAATCTTCATGCCTCTTTCTTACAAGAACACTTGTGATTATATTGGGCCCATCAAATAATCCAGGATAATTTTTTTATCTCAAGATCCCTAACTTAATTACATCTGTACAATCCCTTTTGCTGTAAGGTAACATATTCACAAGTTCCAGGAATTAGAACATGGACACATTTGGCGGTGGAGGATAGGGGGTGGATGACTTCATTATTTAGCCTAAAATAGACAAACAGAGACAGATGATAGATAAATAGATAGATAGATAGATAGATAGATACATACATACATACATACATACATACATACATATACATACATATACACACATATAGCTTTTAATGTACTGGATCCTTAAAACAGAAAGGAGACTTGGAGATCATCTAGCCCAACTTGAACAAACGTATGAGATGTTAAGAGTACACTCAAACCTCTGATGATCAGACTAGATCATTGTCATTGTGTTTATCCACTTCCTTTATAAACATAAAATGAGGGTAAATGCTAGTAAAGGAGGTATGAAACTCCCTGTTCTCCCAAGACCTTTGACATAATTACTTGTGAGTAGGATTTTTCTCTAAGTTGCTACTGAAGAAATGAAAGTACATAAAAAAGCAGTGCAATAAAGAAAGATTTGCCTGCTCTTGATCAAGCTAGCATGTCTCATCTCTCTTTTCTGCTCTTTTCTATCTCTTACCTTTCAATATGCTTTGCCTCTAATTGCCATACAAGCCTTAGAAATTGCTCTGAAAATCAAACACTAAGAATGATCAAATGAGAGCGGTCCTTTGTGTTACATGAAAAGGAAAATACACATGAAAATGGTTGAAACTTCTGCGTAAAGCTTGAGGTCCAATTTGTCTGTGTGCTCCACAAAGGGATCTGGCTAATTTTTTAGTTCAGTTTCAAAGAGAACAAACAAATAACTGTAAGTCAAAGGCAAGAAAATGTTGCCTTCCATCTCCTCTGAAATCCCCCCAAAGTAGTTGCTTTAATAAAAGCAACTAAATTGTGAAAAAATGAAGCCTACAGAAGCAGATGTGAAGAATTATGCTCAAAACCATAAGAATTATGATTTTTAAGCCTATACTCTATTTATTTGAGATGATTGATGTAATTTTTAAAGGAATTTTAACACTTGATATTGATTCATATTCAAATAAGAAAGAAATGCAACTGTTTTTCAAACAAGATTGATCACAGTATTGTTAAAAGGAAAGAAAAACATTAATTCTGGAAAAGCTCTTCATCAGACTCTGCTTGCTTTGAGAACAGAGCTCCTTGCTGGAGCTGATTATTACATTTTGGAGATTCAGACATTAGAAATTACGAACTAAATAATAAGCCCCAGTAAATGGAAGATGTTATAAAAAATTTTATTAGGAACGCAATCAACATTAGAAACAGAAAAATATTTATTAATGAATTTTATGCTACAGGCAATTTGTCAGATAAATGAATTTATTGTCACTATAATCACAAAAGACAATGCAATGGTTATTACTATTTCACTTCCACTCTCAAAGTTAATAAGTCACAGGGACATTGCAAACTTGCTCAAGGTCATAAAATACTAAAAACTTTTGCCTTATTTTTATTTTCTATGTTTTCTCTTATGTGTCTGGCTAGTCATTTTCCATGTCCAGCTAGGGTCACTCTCCCCCTAACCATTCTGGTTCCCATGGTTCCCATGGACTCTCAGCTGGGCTCACTGGCCACCTCCTCTCTGGATGACCTCATCCAAACTTTCAATAGCTAATTAAAGACTGATGAACTCCGAAGTACACATCCTTAGCTTAGACTCCACCCTAACAATAGATTGATGTCCAGCTATCTATGTAGCATCTCCCCTTGAATACATCCTCTCATCAAACCTTGGATTCATATGCCCAAAGCTAACCTCATCAAATGTCATTATCCTTACTCAACCAGTTGTTTCAAATATGGGAATGGTCCTGATTCCTCCAGAACATTCCCTCACCACTCCCTAAGTGCCATGTTTCAAGTAGTCCTATCAATTTATATATATATAATTCAGCCTGTATCCTTCCTTTTGTCCCCACTCCTACAGCTTTAACTCAGGTCCCCAAAATTTCTTACCTACATTACAGCATCGACTTCTTAACTGGCCTCCATGCCTCTACAGTAGGCCCATTCTGTCCCTGCTCCAGAGTGCTTGTAGGAATTTGATCATGTCACTCCTTGACATAAAATAATAATAAACCATTGTTTCCTATAGCTTTCAGCCTAAATGTCAAAATACTTACGCATGAACCCTTCTGTGATGTGGCACTTACTTTCTTCCCCGCCCCATTTCCCACAGCACTCCTTGTTGTGCACTGATTATCTGACCAATAGTTATTAGTTCCAGCTATGTGCCAACCTCTCCAGACACATCAAAACATGTTCTCTGACACATGCCATGTCTTTGGTGTCTCTGACTTTCTCTTCCGTTGTCCTTGAGCTGGGAACACACTTCCCTCCATTGTTCACTTGTCCATTTCAACAGACACAATTCAGGTCAAGCAGCACCTCTTAGGGAGCCTCTCGCACTCCTCTCCAGTGGGGTGTGTGCTGCCCACCTTCCGCACTCAGCACTCACTCCGCACCAGCCCCTCCTCCTATGAACTTCTCTTCCTGAGATCAAAGGGTTTGTGTTATTTAATGCTGTGTCCTCCACACTTAATAGAATTTTTAGAGCATAATCAGAGGCTCTAATCATGTTTGCTGAATGAAGAATAAACCATAATTTAAACTTAAGGCTGTGAGACCTTATGCACTGTCTATGATAATATAATAACACAATATGGCACAATTTAAGGGGTAATCAAGAAAAATCTACAAAGTTATGTTTTTAATCCAAAATAAGCAAACCAACAAAATATCAGTACTATATCATCAAACTGATGGGTCACTTACCAAGACATTTACACTGTATATTTTTTTCTATCTCATTTACAAATTTTTGACATAACAACAATAATTAATTTATTCTTAGCAAAATGCCCAAGGCGAAAATGCAGGTTATTGCTGTTGCTCAGCTATTCCAGTGGGTATACAGAATTCTGAATAGGACAATTTTATAATGGTTGTCTCTGATTTAAAGTGAAATCACCTTGCCAGGCCAAAAGCTGCAGGCTGAGTATGACACAGCAGCCAACATGATGCATACAAAAGGACTCTCACTTGTCCTAATATTATCATTTATAATAACATCTGAAAGAGAAAAAGGGTTGTGTTTACAATTAAAATGAAGGAATATGATTTTATTCAGGTTGATAATGATTTCACAAACACTGGAGAATAAAATTGTGAAGTGGTGCATTGAAATATGCATTTGTGAAGTGGGAGGTGTGATAAAACCTGGCTAACCACCTCTAAAAAAACTGAATAGAGAGCATCATAACTCTCCATGACTCCCAATCAAGATGTGGTCAAATGCCTGTGCAGATGTTAGCCATGCCTGAGGGAAGCCTGTTGTCCTTTATCATCATCAACTGTTGTCCTGGTAGCATCTACTGAAATGGTATGTAAAGTCTATTAGGAAACAATCACCCTCCTATTTACATGCACAGTCACATCCTCAGCCAGCCCTGGGGAAACAAAAGCATCTTTCTCTATGGTTCCCAAGCTAGGAGGGTATAAATGCGGAAGATATCAGACATGGTGTACCCTCCACCCCAAAATGTGAAAAAGAAGAAAAGGTGGAAAAAAGCACAATGATAAAAAAGGGTCTTGACAATATTTTTACTTTCATTTTCATCTTCATCCTTGCCATGGTCATGGTTTGTTTACGAGTCAATAAATAAATTCCTCTTTCTATGTGTTTTTGTTTGTTTGAGTTGGCCCCACATCTGTCATATCATCCAAAGATGTTACAATATCCAGGATGTCAGAAGATTCAATGAACTTTATTAATTACATTTATGTTTTTCAAAAATAAAAACCTTTCCAGAAATAACTTTTTTTGTGGGAGTGCGGGAAGCCTTTCAAACAGTTTTCATGTGCTTGGGACATAACTTATTTCTATGCTCATGTACCACCTAAGCTGGAATATAACAGGAGACTGATGACCTCAAGAATGCTTGGCTGACCACTTTCCTCTTGACCCCGTGGCAAGAATCATGAATTTGAAGGTATGAAACCTAAGTTGTGATCCTATCTCTGCTACTCTGAAGTAAAATAACCTATAATCATTGTATTCCCACATTCATGAAACAGGTAAAACCCACCTGCACCATGTCACCAAGCTTTTATGAGGATTAAATAAAATGGATGATAAGTCTACACTTTGTACAACCATGTGTAAATTATTGCTATTCGTTACTGGTATTTCCCACAGCTTAATCTTTGAACTTTTATATCTTTTGTATAAATTCCCTTCCATGAAGAATAACTATTTGATTGTCTTCAATTATTACTTTCCTGCTCCTGGTGCCAAAGTTAATATTTATATTCCTTTCTTCTCACCTGAGCAATCATCTCATAGATATTTCCTTTTTAAGATCCTTACATCGGCTCAGTGGTAGAGTATCAGCCCAGTATATGGATGTCTCAGGTTCGATTTCTGGTCAGGGCACAGAGGAGAAGTAGCCATCTGCTTCTCCAACCCACCCACTCCCCTTCCCTCCTCTCTCTATCTTTTCCTTCCTTAGCCATGGCTCGATTGATATGGGTGCATGGGCCCTGGGCACTGAGGATGTTTCCATGAAGCCGCAGCTTCAGGTGCTAAAATTAGCTTGGTTGTGAGCATGGCCCCAGATGAGCAGAGCATAAGCCCCAGATGGAGTTTGCTGGGTGGATCCCTGTCAGGGTGCATGTGGGAGTTTGTCTCTCTCTCTCCCCCACCTCTCACTTGGAAAGGAAAAAGAAAAGATCCTGACATAACTTCAAACTCAACATGTCTAAAAACAGGCTTCTCCCCAAATCCATGTTCTCTTTCATCTTTCCTGTACGGCTTTGCTCTGTCCATCATCTACTAGACCAGTGGTAGTCAACCTGGTCCCTACCGCCCACTAGTGGGCATTCCAGCTTTCATGGTGGGTGGTAGCAGAGCAACCAAAGTATAAATAAAAAGATAGATTTAACTATAGTAAGTTGTTTTATAAAGATTTATTCTGTCAAACTTAGCGAAAATTCGAAATAAATTACTTGGTAAGTAATTATTATTATATGCTTTAACTTCCTGTAACTCTGCTTTATAAATTTTATAAAGTAAAGTTACTTCCCTACTTTATAAACCACCATTACTGTGGAACTGGTGAGCAGTAAGAAAATTTTACTACTAACAGAGATACAAAAGTGGGCGGTAGGTATAAAAAGGGTTGACTACCCCCATACTAGAGTCAGCTTCCATCCATTACTGTCTATTGATCAAACCCAATCATAAACAAGTTTCTATTGGATTGGTGTCCTCATAAGTTTTCTCTCACACTGGTAGTGCCCTCTTCTCACTGCATACATTCAATGCTAAATTACCATCATCTTTTTCCTAGATTATTCTGTCTTAAGTCACCTGTCTAATCTGATTTTATGTCTCCCTATCACTTATGTCAGAAAAAAAATGTCTTCAAACTTTCCTCCCAGTAACTTACAGATAAAAACATAAATATAAATTTACATATATGCATTGCAACATGGCAATGTCAATTTTTTTTTAGAAAGACGTAGAAGTTGAGACTAAGATACACAATGACTAGCCCTAGATCACACAGCTATGATGTGGAAAAGTAAAATTGAGCCCTAGTATATCTACCTCCCAAACCAATAATGCTATGCTTTCCACTAACTGATTATATCCCAGTCCGCCCATCAAGGGCTGTGTGGCTTCCTTCTGCTCTCAGTCATCTTTATATTCACCCCTTATCCTTCAGTCTTTGCTTCTTATGTCATTTATCCATGGCATTATGTCTGTCAAGGAGATTGTGAGAGGTAAGGTTCAGATCTTCATATCTTTTATCTTTTCCTTTTATTATTTTCTGCTCCTAAAATAAAGCTATGCATAAGGAAAAAGAACAGAAGAAAATGAAAAATTTTCAAAAACTCTTATAGGAGACAAGGTGCATTATCACCACTTCTCAAAGTGTGGTCCTTAGAGCACCTGCACCAAGTCTCCTGGGAGGCAGGTCCCAGGCCAGAAGGCCACTGGCTCTGGAGCAGCAGCTCTGCCCTGCCATGAGAACCCTAGTTGACGCTGTGCACACTATAGATGCACTGAAACCTGAATTGTCTCGGTGCTCTTGCCGAAGAATGGAATTTTTGAACAGCATATTCTATTTGTACCCCACAGAGAGTAAACATTTTATAGGAAGTCTGCCCAATCCCTATGACTGTCAACAGAAGGGACTATCACCTTATTCTCATTTTCTCATTCTTACTGAGATAAGGTTTCTAATTAAAACTTCCCATTAATCTCACAGTGAATCAGGTCCAGGTATCTACACAGTCTTACTTCCTTTCTTAATTTCGTGAAGGAAATGTGATAAAAAAGAGACTGACACCTCACACAAAAATCCAATTCATCACTACAACACACATCTCATTTTAAATAAACCTCAACTTCCCCATTTTTCTACTTGTATATGCTTCACATTGCATCCAGGTTACCAGACCTAGTGTATTCAAAATACATTCTATCCCTTTCCTTCCTCTTATATTTTATAGAGACGAGTTCATTATTGCTCCCGTGCGCATGACCAGAAGAGTTTCCTATAATGATGTTCGGATCCTACACAAACAATTTTAGCTTCACTCCCTCTACTAAAAACAGCACAATAACAGGCTGTGAATTGAAAACCTCGTGAGCAGATTTTGAAATGATGTGCTCAAGTTCTACTTTAGTTTGGAGATAGAGACAATTAATAAGAAGAGGAAGCATCTTGAAGGCATCTTAACTTGACCCATCTATGTCATTTTAAAAGGGGATCACCAGGGATTGCCACATACTTTAAATCTGTTTGGGTTTT
The DNA here is from genome assembly GCF_036850995.1 of Saccopteryx leptura. Taxonomy (NCBI): domain Eukaryota; kingdom Metazoa; phylum Chordata; class Mammalia; order Chiroptera; family Emballonuridae; genus Saccopteryx; species Saccopteryx leptura. The sequence continues at coordinate 31,378,618 of NC_089507.1, read as the reverse complement.
TTGTTTTTTTTTTTCAATAGTAAGGATGATTTTGTCCTCAAAACTGACACATTCTTCCCATGGACCTGTATTCCAAGGTGAATGGTCGATTTTAAGCCCTTTGGGCTATCTGTCATTAAAGTAAGACTCAATCTAAGCCAGGGGTCCTCAAACTTTTTACACAGAGTGCCAGTTCACTGTCCCTCAGACTGTTGGAGGGCCGGACTATAAAAAAAAACTATGAACAAATCCCTATGCACACTGCACATATCTTATTTTAAAGTAAAAAAACAAAACAGGAACAAATACAATATTTAAAATAAAGAACAAGTAAATTTAAATCAACAAACTGACCAGTATTTCAATGGGAACTATGCTCCTCTCACTGACCACCAATGAAAGAGGTGCCCCTTCTGGAAGTGCGGCGGGGGCTGGATAAATGGCCTCAGGGGGCCGCATGTGGCCCGTGGGCCGTAGTTTGGGGACCCCTGATCTAAGCCATTCCAACCAAAAACAGACACTGTAATATAATGAGGACAACACTTGCTTAGGAATCGAGAACAGGATCTTACTTCCAACTGGGTCACAACCGTGGGGCCTTTACTTAATCCCTCTGGAACTCATTTGCTTCTCTATTAAATGAGAAGAATAGACTAGATCCAGCACCACAAATATAAAGGTTTTTTTTTTTAAGAGCTAAGTTTGTAAGCAAATATGGAAGCAAAAAGATCATGTAAGACAACAGGGAGTAATGGGTGTTACTGATCATGTAAGACAACAGGGAGTAATGGGAAGACCTGGTTTTTCAGGTCTTCTCAAAAAGCATGCAAATTAAAAATAATTCTAAGACACTATGTTAACCAAACCTCTGAAGTTAAATTCAGCCCATAGGCTACCTGTGATCCTGAACTACACAGTTTTTCAAGTCTCTTCCACTTTAAGCATATATGATGCCAAAATTGTCAGTAATGGTAATTTAAACCACCTTATAACAAAGATGCTAATGCTATCATGTGTCTGTTGCTTTTTCTATGCCAGGCTCTTAGATAAAAGCTTCACTTACAGCAACTCATTTTAATTCTTGTAACTATTCAGTGACGTAGGTACATTGTTATCATCTTTTTTCAGAGGAGAAAACTGAGGCATAGAGAGTTTAAATAACTTGTCCAAGCTAATCCACTTAAATTTTCTGATGTACAAGAATCATCAACTTTCAAATAAATAAGCTGTCTACCATAATAGATTAAATATTTTGGCCATATATTTACCACTTCTTTCAGTGATGGTTTTATACATTTTATCAGAAGGGTCTTTATCACATTTATCATTATATTTTATATTTATATAAAGAACCTATCACTTGTTTGACAATCTTACGTGTTGACAGGGATCTTACTAATTTCATATAAGAAAGAGGTCACTATGTGACATAACAGATCTCTACTTGAGCATTAACATCACGTATATTAAATTTAAACTCTGTGTTTATCCCTTATAATTTCTTAATAAACAATTTAAAAATTATAAAGTATCATCAATAAAACAAACCAGGCTTAATCAATTTCAAGTTGACTAAATATTTAACTTATAAAACTGAATCAAGGGACTTAATGAATAATAAAAGTAATATTTGAAAGTTAGGAAATATTTTATATGGCAACATTATTTAATGTTCCACTCCATTAAAAGTAATAAATATTCAGTTACTTTTTATGTCTCTATATCACTGAAGTAACATAATGTTCTAGAAGACTGATAGTTATTAGAAGCTAGAAAGTAAGAATAGAGATAAATTTTTATTAAAAGTGAATTATCTATAATGTTAATCTTTAAAACCAAAGAAAAATTATTTTGTCAATGTCGATGAAAGGTAACATAGTCATAGAATTAGAATAATAAAACTAGAAGAGGTTTCTAGAAAACAGTAGGTACTGTTCTTTGACCCATTTTTTGGACTATACTAGTTGCAATCTGATCATAGAAATTAACAATTTATTTTAATTCAAAATACCAAATCAGATAACTCAATAGTCTAGATTTCTGGTTTCATCTCCATGTAAAAAGCTTAAAACTGGCCACTTCCATCCTTACAACAAGAAAAGCTGAACAAAAATCATTGACTTTTCTGGGTCTCTCAAAAGGCTCGGCTGCAGGGGAGGGGAAACCGCCTTCTTGAAACCTGAAGATGCAAAGGCATTCTGGGAGATATAGGGAGCTCCGCTCACCTAGAGCGGAGTCTCAGAACTACACACTGGTGAGGACACTTGGACGATCTCCTGATGCCCAAGCACGGACTAGCACGACAATGTGAAAGTCGGAAGGGCTGCTGTCTTAGGGCAGCTCCTAAATTTTCATGAGTTTTACATGAAGGAACCCCCACAGGGTTTCAAGATTCCTCCCAGGCTCTGGCAGAAGCAGGGGAAGAGTAACCCCTTTGAAATGCGCTCAGAAACTTTAAGTGTGGGCTGCACAGAATGACTTCTTCCCAGAGAGTACAGTTTGGAAATTAGAAGAAAAGATGAACTGTCCAGTGGAAAATGCCCACAAGCACTGCCTCCGCCAGGAGGTCAAGGTTAGCTTCCACCGTGACTAAGGCAGGCTGGTGGCACACACTCTGAATATGATACGATAAAAATGGTGCGTTTCTTCTGGGGCCTTCATCCCCAAAATACATAACTTCAGTCTAATCATGAGAAAAAAATTAAATAAATCCAAATTAAGGAAAATTCTTCAAAATACCTGAGCAATATTCCCCAAAACAATCAAAACCAAGCATAGTCTGAGAAACTAACTGTAACTAGTGATCTTGCACAGGATCCTAGAACAGAAAAGGACATTGAGTAAACACTGAGGGAATCTGAATGAACTATAGACTCCAATTAATAATAATGTATCAATCATGGTTCATTAATTGTGAGAAATATACCATCCTAATTTTTTTCTTTTTTTGAATTTTTCTGAAGCTGGAAACAGGGAGAGACAGTCAGACAGACTCCCTCATGCGCCCGACAGGGATCCACCCGGCACGCGCACCAGGAGGCGACGCTCTGCCCACCAGGGGGCGATGCTCTGCCCCTCCGGGGCGTCGCTCTGTTGCGACCAGAGCCACTCTAGCGCCTGAGGCAGAGGCCAAGGAACCATCCCCAGCGCCCGGGCCATCTTTGCTCCAATGGAGCCTCGCTGCGGGAGGGGAAGAGAGAGACAGAGAGGAAGGAGAGGGGGAGAGGTGGAGAAGCAGATGGGCGCCTCTCCTATGTGCCCTGGCCGGGAATCGAACCCGGGACTTCCGCACGCCAGGCCGATGCTCTACCACTGAGACAACCGGCCAGGGCCTGTGCCGTCCTAATTTTAGGATGTTAATCAGAGGGGGAAATTGGGAGTGGGATATATGGTAAGTCTGGGTGATCCTCAAAATTTTTCTGTAAATCAAAAAAATATTCTAGAGGAAAACATTTAAGTGTAAAAAGCTAATAAAAATCTAATATTAATAAAAAGCTTTTAAATTATTAATTCAGATAGAGAATTGATGTTGCTCCCTGATTTAAAGGCCAATTTTCAGCTTCCTTGGTGGTCTCAGAAAACAGCTAAGTGTAGTCTACTGTAATTTTATTAAAATAGTACTAGAAAGTAAAATTGCAATATTGCAATGCTATTTTCTAAATATACTGCTCACAAAAATTAGGGAATATTTCAAAATGAATATGAAGCAATTTAAAAAAAAGGAGCATTTGATTTTTTTTTTATAACAATCTTTTTTTTTAATTTTTTTATTTATTCATTTTAGAGAGGAGAGGGAGAGACAGAGAGAGAGAGAGAGAGGAGAGAGACAGAGAGAGAGAAGGGGGGGGAGGAGCTGGAAGCATCAACTCCCATATGTGCCTTGACCAGACAAGCCCAGGGTTTCGAACTGGCGACCTCAGCATTTCCAGGTCGACGCTTTATCCTCTGCGCCACCACAGGTCATTTTTATGATTAAACAAGAACATCAGAAAAGCAAAACAAGTCAAAGAAAGTTGTTAAGTTATGCAAATGAGATGCAAAACCAACTTTTATTTCATTGGTGAAAATGCACTATACAAAGGCTGAAAGTATTAGAGTATCTGCATGTTACCGGATCCCCTAATTTTTGTGAACAGTGTATGTCATTTGACAAAAAACACAGTTATTCTAAAGAAGAATCCTTCTAACCCTGTTTACCCCTTGTTCAGATTAACACAGGCCAGGACTATAAATCACAAGGATTTTTCTCACAGTGAAAAAAAATGTGTAATGGGAGTTCTTTAATGAAATATTGCATTCCCTTCTTGAGAATCACAGCACACTTTAGCATAAAAAAACTGGAGAGTCCTAGTGTAAAGAAATCCTGTATGGCCATAGTACAGTTTTTCACGAAGCACACATTAACATCAGAATAATAAACAGACTTCCAAATAACATAGCGCATTCAGATCATTCAGGAAGAAGAATGTTAATTTGAATAATTTAAAATGCCTTTTTTTATTGTGCTAGATGCTTCTGCCCAGCATTCACATCCTTCTACCCTCAGTTTCTCTATCCTTCCCTGAGTGTTCAGCCCATGCCTCAGGTTGCTTTACTGTGAACCTCTGCTCTCACAAAGCTCCCACCTCTCCATCTGGAGAACTAGTTTAACTTCTGAGATTTGCTTAAGGCTTCGTCCTTATCTGATCATCTGAAATGCCTCTTTTTTCCCCTCCTCTAAATTTTCCCATCTTTCAAAGCCTACCTTAGGTCACACTTTCACACAAAGCCTTCCTCTCCGCCCTGACTGTTTCTATCCTCTCTTCCTTCCCATAGTTCCTGCTGTCTATCATGTCACTTATCACACAATATGCAATTACTACACTCAGTATTTCTTCAAATGTGTTCCATGGACCATCCAGAATTTATTTGGTTTTATTTTTCCCAACCATCTATTAGTACTAGAAACCCACAAAACTCTGTGGAAGAAAAAATGTTAAGGTTGCTGTTGCTTGTGTATTTCTGAATGCACATATATGTCTTTTCTTTTAAAGTCTATAATTCTTTGAAAGCAAAAAATAAATGTTTCATTTCATGGTAATCTACAAAATGCAATTTTACCATATGGTGTACGATAAATGCTTGCTGCTTTGACATGTTCCTGAGTAGTCATGGTTTCAAGCACTCCAAAATAATCTACTTACTCAAGAAACTTGTTGAAAATTCTTTCTTTCCCTAAGTAGAAGCCAAGAGTATGGAGTCTGCAATTTCCAACCAAAATCCCAATTCCAGACTCAAATTCTGGAGAGAAAATGTTCTTAACTAAATTTATTAGATCTCAAAGAACAGTGTCATTAACGTAACAACAATCTTGGTCCAGGCTCCTGAGCATTCTCTGAGTTCATTGATGGGGTCTGTTCATCACCAAGTTCATCACCAACTCTTATATACATCACTATTTATATCTGTACAAGTCACTAGTTTTATGTAGCTCTTATTCTTCCAAAGTTTACTAATATAGCAGGTCTAATATAAACATGGAGAACAATAAGTGAAAATATTTTGTAGAAAAAAAAAAGGTAAGAAAGAAATAACTCTAGCACATGACAGAGCAAGTGACTAGAAAATTCTGCACTACTGTTAGCTAAAATGAAAGAAAAATTTGTTCCTTTGTGGGCAACCTCAAAATCCTTTCTATAGGAGATTAGTTTTGTCAAGAAACTATATGAATTCTATTAGGCTGTCAATTATCAAAAGGACAAATGATAAGAAATATTGGTAAGGATATGCAGAAAAGGGAACCCTTGTATACCGCTGGTGGGAATGTAAAGGCACACAGTCTTTATGGAAAATAGTGTGAGGTTCCTCAAGAAATTAAAAGTAGGCCCTGGCTGGTTGGCTCAGTGGTAGAGTATTTGTCTAGCATGTGGAAGTCCCAGGTTCAATTCTCAGTCAGGGCACACAGAAGAAGTGCCCATCTGCTTCTCCTCCCCTCCCCATCTCACTTCTGTGTGTGTGTGTGTGTGTGTGTGTGTGTCTTCCTCTCCTGCAACCATGGCTCAATTGGAGCGAGTTGGCCCCGGGTGCCGAGGATGTCTCCATGATCCATGTCTCAGGCACTAAGAGTTCAGTTGCTGAGCAATGGACAATGCCCTAGATGGGCAGAGCATCGCCCCCTAGTGGGCTTGCCAGTGGATCCTGGTTGGAGTGTATGCAGGATTCTGTCTCTCTGCCTCCCTTCCTCTCACTGAATAAAAGGAAAAAAAGAAAAAAAAAAGAAAGAAATTAAAAGTAAAGCCTACCATATTATTCAGCTATCCCATTTCTGGGTATATATACAAAGGAAATAAAACAACTGTCTCAAAGCAACATACACTCTCATGTACATCACAGCACTATTCAAAATAGCTAGATTATGGAAACAATTTTAGCATCCACTGAGGACAAATAAAGAAAAGATATGTGGTAGCTATTTACACAATGAAATAGTATTACTCAGCCACACAAAAAAAGAAGGACATCCTGTCATTTGTGACAACATGTATGAAACTAAAGGGTGTCATACTAAGTAAAATAAATTAGATAAAGAAAGACATGCCCTGGCCGGTTGGCTCAGCGGTAGAGCGTCGGCCTAGCGTGCGGAGGACCCGGGTTCAATTCCCGGCCAGGGCACACAGGAGAAGCGCCCATTTGCTTCTCCACCCCTCCGCCGCGCTTTCCTCTCTGTCTCTCTCTTCCCCTCCCGCAGCCGAGGCTCCATTGGAGCAAAGATGGCCCAGGCGCTGGGGATGGCTCTGTGGCCTCTGCCTCAGGCGCTAGAGTGGCTCTGGTCGCAACATGGCGACGCCCAGGATGGGCAGAGCATAGCCCCCTGGTGGGCAGAGCGTCGCCCCCTGGTGGGCGTGCCGGGTGGATCCCAGTCGGGCGCATGCGGGAGTCTGTCTGACTGTCTCTCCATGTTTCCAGCTTCAGAAAAATGAAAAAAAAAAAAAAAATAGAAAAAAAAAGAAAGAAAGACATGACATGGTATCACTTATATGTGGACTCTAAAAAAAAAAAGTCAAATTTATAGAAACAGATTACAGAATGGTGGTTGTCACGGGCCGGGAAATGGGGAAAATGAGCAGTGTTGGTCAAAGGGTACAAACTTTCAGTTATAATAAATCCTGAGACTCTCATGTACAGCATGGTGAGTATATTATTAGTAATGTATACTTAAAATTTGCTAAGAGTGTAGAACTTCAACATTCTAACCACCAAAAAAAATAATAATAATAACTATAACTATGTGAACTGGTGAGTGTGTTAATTAACGTGACTGTGGTAATCATTTCACAATGTAGAAACACATAAAATCATCACATTGTACAATTTGCATACATGCACTTTATTTGTGAATTAGACCTCAATAAACCCAGAGGAAAATTCTTCAAGCAGAATTTAAAAGTTGAGCAAGTAAAAACATTTTCAACCACAACCTTAGCTATCGGCCCCAATTAGAGAATAATCAGCTAGTGATTTCCGTGTTAAAAAAGATCTTCAGTTAACAAAGCATTATGAATTGACTTATAAATTTGAAGAACAACCCAATGTGAAATACGTGTAACAACAGTTCTAAATACTAAAATTGCACAGCACAATACACTGAAGCCTCAGAGCTAACAGAAAAATCAGTACTACTTTTCAGTCCATGGATGGCTTTCCAAAATTTAAAAAAATGAAAGAAAAATCAGAATCACAAAATCTAGGAAGAGTTCATTTCAAAAGCATAAACTGGGTGATACCACTTCAATTGTCCATTTAAAAAAATACACAGAAATTCATTGTGCATCTGTTATATGCCAGGCACTGGTGATACAATTGTGAGTAAAAATGACTAAAAAATAATTTCTGTGCCCATGGAACTCACATTCTAATGGACACTTTGAGCATTTTTACCACATTCACCCACAATTGGGCTCAAAGAAACACAGAATGAAGGGAACATCAAAATAAATTTAACTCTCTACTAGAACTAAATGTACTTTTTTTCTTTTTATTTTATTAAAACCTAGACCAAAGGACCGGCACTCTGAATCACTACTCACTCACAAACAGCAACATTAGCTAGCAGAACTAAAACATCCACTAAGCACCCTTGGGTAAAAAGAGTTGGAAGATTAAAACCCATTTGAAAGAAACCTTTTTCTCTCAAGAAATGTACCATCAAAGCAGTTTATCCCATGGCAGCATTTAATGGAGTAATTAAGGAATCAAGAGTTATCTGAACTTCTCCCATCCAGAAGTATTCTATATTGAAGTTCTTGCTCATTTTTTTCCAGAAGTGTCTAGCTCAGCTTCAGGGTCTCCTCTCTGGAGGTGGTGAATGTGGTTGGTGGGACTAATTGAGTTAGTTGGCTATCTTTCAGTACAACCCCACCTCCTCCACTCTTTGCCTCTATCACAGTAAGCCTCTTCTCTCCACCCTGCATTCTCTCTCCACCTCATTAAATCCCCGGCAAAGATGGTGGAAGGGCGTAGGTCCAAATGGTTCCACTTCAATTATAACCACGGAAAAGGAACTAGACTGTAAAGTTTGTGCATGCAGAGATTCAGCATATTTTCTGAAGACAGTTCTATCTGCAAATGTCATTCTGAGAAGGTTATTAAGGAAATTGCTTAAATAAATTACAATGATAATCCAATTGCTGGAATAAAAATAATGGGCAATTGAAATTAGAATATTTCAGCTAATTGGTCTGCTGCGATTTATTCTTAAAATGAACCTCTAATTAGAGTGCTGAGACACTGTGTAAAATGGCTCACTTTTTTATCTGCCTCTAGAATTGAATTATTCTTAAGTTTATACATTGCTGAGTAAAACAAAGTAGAAGCTCCCATTTTTGGATCTATAGTTTTCACATTCTGCTTTCATTAGCAAGTTGCCCTTACTAATGTCCTCCCAAATTTCTCACTGACCCTCTTTCTGCTCTCTAATTTTCTTACTCCTTCCAAACATTAATATTGATCTTAAAGGGCCATCCAACCTAAACACAGGCTATGTACCTATTTGCCATGTAAGAATTTAAATGTTCTTAAATATCTCAGACATCTTCTCATTCATTTTGAAATGTCTCACAAACTTTTCTCTTTCATGGGGGATGCGCGGAGCAAGTACATTCATTGTTACATAACAAACCACAAGCTACAAACAAATTGTAGAAAGTAAGTAAGGGTTTCAACTAACAAATTCATACTGGTTATCAAGTTGGAATTTGCATACTTCAATAAGGTGGCCAATGGCTTGTAAAGCACACCAGTTTTTACACTTCTCTGATCCATCTATGAAAAACAATTCTACTCATGCACCCACCTCTTAGCCCAGCCCTCATTCTGAACGTCCTTATCTTTTGGAGATTTCCTTCAGAGCATTCACCACCAACTACAGGTTTATGATTTGTTCAGTTTTTTTTTTTTTATCTACTTGATTATTATGTGCCTTTCCAAATAGATTGCTAGCTCCAGAAAGTCAGGAATTTAGAATTGTTCCTGCTGTATACACACCGCCTAGAATATTACCTGGCATAAAACAAGCACTACACCCCAGACAAGAAGAAGCTAAAGGAACTCATCACCACCAAACTGGTGCTATACAAGAAATGTTAAGGGTCTTCTTGAAGGTAGAAGAAAAAAATAAAATATATAAATAATAAAATGACAATAACCACATACCTATCAATAAGTATTTTAAATGTAAATAAATTAAATACTCCAATAAAAAAAATAAAGGGTATTTACTCCATTGTATGCCATTACCTCCTTTGTCAAATATCAGTTGTCCATAGAGCTGTGGGTTTATTTCTGGGTTCTCTGTTCTGTTCCATTGACCTATATGCCTGTTCTTATGCCAGTACCAGGCTGTTTTGAGCACAATGGCCTTGTAGTATAACTTGATATCAGGAAGTGTGATACCTCCCACTTTCTTCTTCTTTTATAAAATTGCTGAGGCTATTCATGTTCTTTTTTGGTTCCATATAAATTTTTAAAATACGTGATCTATATCTTTAAAGTATGTCATTGGTATTTTAATTGGTATTGTATTAAATTTATAATTGCTTTGAGTAATATAGACATTTTAATGATGTTTATTCTTTCTAACTATGAGCACAGTATATACTTCCACTTGTTTGTATCTTCCTTGATTTCTTTTATAAATGTTTTATAATTTCCTGAGTATAAGTCTTTAGTCTCCTTGGTTAAGTTTACTCCTAGGTACTTTATTTTTTTAGTTATAATAGTGAAGGGGATTGTTTCCTTAATTTCTCTTTCAGACAGTTCATTGTTGGTGTATAAAAATGTCTCTTATTTATGAGTATTAATTTTATATCCTGCCACTTTGCTGAATTCATTTATCAGGTCCAGTAGTTTTTTGACTGAGACTTTAGGGTTTTCTATATACAATATCATATCATCTGCAAATAATGATAGCTTTACTTCTTTTCCAACTTGAATGCCTTTTATTTCTTCTTCCTTTCTGATTCCTGTGGCTAAGACTTCCAGAACTATGTTCAATAAGAGTGGTGAAAGGGGGCACCCCTGCCTTGTTCCTGATCTTAAGGGGATTGCTTTTAATTTTTGCCCATTGAGTATGATGTTGGCTGTGAGTTTGTCATAGATGGCTTTTATCATGTTGAGGTATGTTCCCTGTATTTCCACTTTGCAGAGAGTTTTGATCATGCTAAATGGTGTTGGGAAAATTGGACAGCTACCTGCAAAAAAATTAAACTAGACCACCAACTTACACCATTCACAAAAATAAACTCAAAATGGATAAAAGATTTAAATGTAAGCCGTGAAACCATAAGCATCTTAAAAGAAAACATAGGCAGTAAGCTCTCTGACATCTCTCGCAGCAATATATTTGCTGATTTATCTCCACGGGCAAGTGAAATAAAAGACAGGATAAACAAGTGGGACTATATCAAACTAAAAAGCTTTTGCACAGCTAAAGACAATAAGAACAGAATAAAAAGACAAACTACACAATGGAAGAACATATTTGACAATACGTCTGATAAGGGGTTAATAACCAAAATTTATAAAGAACTTGTAAATCTCAACACCAGGAAGACAAACAATCCAATCCAAAAATGGGCAAAAGAAATGAATAGACACTTCTCCAAAGAGGACATACAGATGGCCAATAGGCATATGAAAAAATGCTCAACATCACTAATCATTAGAGAAATGCATATTAAAACCACAATGAGATATCACCTCACACCAGTCAGAATGGCGCTCATCAACAAAGCGACACAGAATAAGTGCTGGCGAGGATGTGAAAAAAAGGGAACCCTCCTGCACTGCTGGTAGGAATGCAGACTGGTGCAGCCTCTGTGGAAAACAGTATGGAGATTCCTCAAAAAACTGAAAATCAAACTGTCTTTTGACCCAGCTATCCCACTTTTAGGAATATACCCCAAGAACACCATAGAACGGTTCCAAAAGGAGAAATGTACCCCCATGTTTGTGGCAGCATTGTTCACAATAGCAAAGATCTGGAAACAGCCCAAGTGTCCATCAGTGGACGAGTGGATTAAAAAGCTTTGGTACATATATACTATGGAATACTACTCAGCCATAAGAAATGATGACATCGGATCATTTACAATAACATGGATGGACCTTGATAACATTATACTGAGTGAAATAAGTAAATCAGAAAAAACTAAGAACTATATGAATCCATACATAGACAGGACATAAAAATGAGACTCAGAGACATGGACAAGAATGTGATGGTAACAGAGGGGGTGGGGTGGAGGGGTGGGGAGGGGGCAAAGAAGTAGAGAGATAGGGGGTGGGGGGTAAGGGAGGGGCACAAAGAAAACCAGATAGAAGGTGACAGAAGACAATTTGACTTTGGGTGAGGGGTATGCAACATAATCAAATGTCAAAATAATCTGGAGATGTTTTCTCTGAACATATGTACCCTAATTTATCAATATCATTGCATTAAAATTAATAATAATAAAAAATACATAGGGTAGCTGAAACAGATAAGAAAACAAGACCTTTACACAGACCGATGTTGGAATGAAAGACACATAGAGACTGAAAGTAAAGGAATGGAAAAAGATATTTCATGGAAATGAAAATGAAAAAAGAACTGGGGTACCAACACTTACATCAGACAAAATAGACTTAAAAACAAAGGCAATAAAAAGAAACACATATGGACATTTTATATACAATAGTCAAGATATGGAAGCACCCTAACTATCCATTGACGGGACAATTGGCTAACAAAGATGTGGTGCACACATACAATGGAATATTTCAGCAATACAGAAAGAATGAAATCTTACCATTTACAACAACATTGACAAACCTAGAAGGTATTATACTAAGTGAAATAAGTTAGACAGAGAAAGACAAACGCCATATGATTTCGCTTACATGTGGAATTAAAACAGAACAATCAAAATAGACACAAACACATAGATACAGAAAATAAACTGAATGTTGCCAGATGGGAGAGGGATTGGGGGCTGGGTGAAAAAAAGTGAAGAAATTAAGAAGTATAAATTGGCAGTTACAGTCTCATGGATGTAAAGTAGGGAACATAGTCAATAATACTGTAACAATTATATATGGTTCCAGGTGAATACTAGAGGTATCAAGGAGATCACTTCTTAAGTTATATAAATATCTTAACAGCTATGCTATACACCTGACACTAATATAATATTGAATGTCAACTTTAATTGAAAAATTTTTTAAATTAATTTTAAAAACCAAATGAAAAATAATAGCAAGCATTTACTCTATACATTTCTGTTAAATAAAGGGAAAAAAAAGAATGAAATTGGAATAGAAGAAGGAAAATTGGCCAGAAGGTCCTAAATTACAACATAGTCATTACTTCTGTTGTTGTTATTACTTCTGCTGTTGTTTCCAGGTTTACTGAGATATAACTGACAAATAAAACTGTAAGATATTTTAAGTGTACAACATGATTTGATATATGGGAAAGTATTCTTCTCATCAAATTATTATACACAGTCCATCATCTCACATATTGAGATTTTTTTTTCTTTTTGGTGACAACATTTAAGTTCTACTCCCTTAGCAAATTTTAATTATACGTACAGTGTTAACTATATCATCACATTATTATATACTAGATCCTCAGAATTTAGTCATTTTATAACTGAAGGTTTGTACCCTCTTACCAATCTCTCCCTGTTTCCCTCATGCTAGTCTCAGGCAAAGACTCTTTTACTCTGTTTTGAAGAATTTGACATTTTTATTTTCTAATACTCCACATAAAAGTAGTACTATACATTATTTGTCTTTCTCTCTCTGACTTATTTCACTTACATAATGCTTTTTCAGTTTCATCCATATTGTCACAAATAATAGAATCTCCTTAATTTTAAGACTAAATAGATTCCATTGTATATATAAACCACATTTTCTTTATCCATTTATCCATCAATGGACTCTTAGGTAGTCTCCATACTTTGGCTGTTGTGCATAATGCTGCTGTGAACACGAAGGTACAGATACCTCTTTGAGATACTGATTTGGCTTCCAGGATAAATACCCAAAAGGGATGTGCTGGACTATGTAGTACTTCTATTTTTAATTTCTTGAGAAACCTCCATACTGCTTTCCATAGTGATAATAATAAGTCATCATATCTAATGTATGAATTTGGGCAGATTAAAGAAGTTCTCTGAGTCTCTGTTTCCTTATCCATTAATGAAATCAACTTCATCTCTCCCACAGAATTGTTTTAAGGGTCAAATGTGATAAGATGAGTAAAATCATAAATCCATGAATCATTATTCCTAGTACATTATACACACATGCTTATTGCACAAACTTTACCTTTCTTTACAGAAGTATTTCTAAAAGTACAATACTGTTAAGGGCATATCAGTAGCTAATGAGTGCTTGATGAATCTGAAAGTAAATTAGAGGACCTGGTCCAATTATCTACAGCCTTCCATAAATTAGAGTCCCTTTCCATAATCAGACCCCCCATTTTTGTTATAACAGCTTGCTCTCTGCCATTTTTTCTACTTAATCTAGGGAATTACTTGTCAACTTGAGTATCTTAATCAGTTGTGTGATCTGTGGCAGATAATGTATTACTTATAAAAGCAATGATGCTTGTAAGTGATTTACCTTTTAATATAGAACAGAGTAAATTCAAGGTTATCACCACAATAACTTCAGGTTCACTAACATTCTGAAATGCTCCCCTGAGTGAGAGAGAATGAAGTGAAGGTACCACATAAGAAGCTGTGTAATACCTTCGCTGTTGCCCACAAAATAATGTCTGCTTAGTGAGCAACATATTTTTTATGCTTCTAAAGAAAACAAATGTTGGAGCATCTTTGGAGATTTTTAAGGAACTGGTATTTGTGAGAATAGACCAGTAACAGATGGACATGAAGAAGCACGAGCAAGGCTAAGAAGAGAAGGGATAAAATTGGTAACAAGCATGTTGCTTAGAACATATTTTAAGCCAAGTTACAATTATGTTATTTGTATAACTGTAAAATGGAAGAAAATTTCTATATGCAAAAAAACCACCATCAAGGTAAATACACTATTTGGTTAAATATTCTTTTTTCTTTATAATTGTTAAAGTAACCCACTTTCTAGGGGAATGATTTTGTTTCCATGCCTATTAAGATATTGAGCCTTGGCCAGTTGGCTCAGAGGTAGAGTGTCAGCCAGAGTGTGGAAGTCCCAGGTTCGATTCCCAGTCAGGGAATACAGGAGAAGCAACCATCTCCTTCTTCCCCCTCTATCATCCTCTCTCTTTTCCTCTCCCACAGCCATGGCTCGAATGGTTTGAGCAAAGTTAGTCCTGGGTGTTGAGGATGGCTCCATGACCTTGTGTCAGGCACTAGAATAGCTCAGTTGCTGAGCAATGGAGCAGTGGCCCACATGGGCAGAACATTGCCTGGTAGGAGACTTTCTAGGTGGATCCTGGTTGGGGCACAGGAGTCTGTCTCTGCCTCCCCACCTCTCACTTAATAATAATAATAATAATAATAAAGATATTGAGAAATCTTCTTATTAGCCTTGGAATGGACTACTGAGATGGTACACTCAGAACATGAAAGCATAAATTACCCAATAATTGGGGGCCAACAGTCCCTCATGGGTTTATTAAGAAACAAATAAATGAGCTCTGCCGTCTTCCAACCACCATAATACCCCACTTACAACTTCCCCCTTATATCCAGAATAAAAGGGAGCAGAGGATCACTAGAATAGGTAGTTGTTAACCTGTTCTCTAGAGGACCCCATTCTTGCCCTCCTTGGCTGGGCCCAGCCATATGAGGTGAAGGATGAAGAGACATGCCAATCTGAAACTTGTACCAACTTCTATATTGTGTTCTAGCATTCCATAATTCTCTTTCCAAATGGTCTTTAGCTTGCTTTTAGAGTTTATACAGACTTCTTCCCTTGTTTCATTCTCCTGAGAAGCACACTCCTACACCCAATGAGGGCCAAGGGGTGGCTGTTTGCAGCAAGTGGTAGAAAGTAAAGCAGAACTTGAACACATTGGCTACAGTGATCATACACTGGTGTACAAGGCCACTGTCAATGTGAGACAGATCCAGGACTGGAAAGATAGGAATGGTAGGCCTTGGGCCATGGGTGATGAGGTGGGCAAGGGCAGTCCATCCCATGCTGCCACGTTAACATACAGAAGTACAAGGAGTTTAAGATTCCAAATCCCAACCTGGTCTTGATGATCATTATGAATATATTTCTATCAAGGAAAGTATATGGAATTTATATATTTATTTAGCACTTTGTTACCTTGATACATAACTTCTTAATATTGAGATATAGGGTATCTAGGCTTCTATTTGTGTTCATGCCCAAGGTCCCACAGACGTTAGAGACAGTCAAGAGAGAGGCTTCTGGGGCAGCCCATCAGTGTTAGCCAAAGAGAAATGGGAAACATTTGTCACTTTCAATCTCTTTTCTCCTTCCTGCAACACGGGCATAGGGACCTAGGAGAGGACGCAGTATGAGGGAAACAAAGGCAGAATGCTGTGTTCTAGGACCAGACCAGACCCCCTCACCTCTCCAAGTCTTTCCAGCCCTGAGGCAAATCAGCAATGGGAGAAAAAACATGCTTGGGTGGGATAAGAGAATGAATGTTTCAGGAGCAGAAAAAGTTGGAATCACTATGGAATTTGTCTGAGATGATGAAATTTAAAAAAAAAAAAACAAACTATGTTTAAAGACAGTAATTTGAAAAAATATAAAACCATTATTGTTTGAAATTTGCCAAATTCAGATTATTCAAAAGCTATTTAGAGCTGACCTAAGCATGTGTCTGTGTGTGCAATTAGAGCATCTCCTATCTACGTGATGCCCCGAAATTTACCGTCTGTCCTCCATCCGAGTGTTTCCTGTGTGGGTCTTCAGTAGCCAGAAGCACTATGCAGTTGTGAAATCCCAAATACAAAAGATCCTCAGGGAAAAAGGGAGGGGTCTAAAATCAAGCAAAAGTGGGGATATGGGTATACATTTTCCTATGTGGAAAGCTCACTGGCACTTATTTCCTGGGATGTAATGGAAATTACTGCAGGCCTGAGTGATAACCCCGGAGTGAAAGCTACTGGAAGTAATTTATTGGCCTCTGCTGAGTAAAGAATATTGAAACAGAAAACCTAGTGCTTAGAACTCGTAAGGGGACAATAATAAGGATTTGATCAGGATTAGTGTAATGGCTTAGTGTGGGAAATGAGAGGAGAATGAAGCCTTTCATTTTCTGAAAGTCACATTGAAGAAATAACAAAAGGAAAGAAAGAAAAGGGAAGAAGGGAGAGAGAAGGGGAGGATGGAGGGAGGGGCGAAGGGAGGGACACCTAGACCCCACTGGATCCATCCAGTGGGATGGAGAAAAGAACTCACTCTCATGTGCAGCACAGAGCTGGGATCTGAAGCCGAACCTCTGAGCCCTTTGAGTGTGTGCTCTGCTTGTACTATGTCAACATACTTTCTCCACTTCCTGCTCCTCTAAACGCAGTTACCACACATACACTAATGTTATCTATGTCCACGTGACACCTTGTCCCAACATGTAGGTCATCATTTCATAATTGTCTTCAGACACCATTCTTCCTGACGTGTGCATTATATGCAGCTGGCAGGAGAAGTGAATTAGTCCTACACGAGTTCACCATAGCTGTGAAATAAAAGCCTTTTTGGCTGAATGGGCAGGCATATGATTAGGAATAGCCAAAGGTTTGCTGTAGCTGAGATGACTGCCAAGGAGTGGACCCACTGTCCGTGCTCAGTACTCATCCACCTCGCCTTTCCCCTTCAGCTTTCCAGTTGCTGATCCAAGTGCAGCAGTCAGCTCTGGAAGCCTTTTGTCAGAGAGTCCACTGTCCTCCCATAAACACCCTGCCGGTGACACGGAAGAAGCACACTGCGGGAGAGCTCTGCTCACGATGGTCAGCAGTGCCGACCTCCCTGCCTGCCCCTCAGACACAGGGGGCGTGTGGCTTCCCTCTCCGAGGGCTAGGGTCAATTCTCTGGTGCTACAAAATTCAAAATGCCATGCCCAGAGCAGACAGCCCACAGTCATGCCAAAGATTTACATGATAATTCTATACATTCTATAGCTCCCAAAGCAAACCTCAGAGTTCGATGCATCAGACTGCCTGCAAAATGCAGAAGTCAACTAATATTTTCAAATCACTAATGAAAGTGGAGAAGAACCATTATATAAATAATTTCCATTTTTAGAAATTAAAATTTAAGCTCTAGACAGAAAAATAAAGGATAAGTTCTAGAAATTTATTTTTCCTCCAGTACGTGACATGTTATTGGAAATGGCTTTGTGCCTACTGGTTCAGTACATCCAAGGGGGTGCGACCAGGAAAACATGGCCTCATGGGTTTCAATATTAGGCAAATGGATTCCTTTCATATTCTGTCGAGCTCTCGATCTGAAGGCGCTGATCTGAAAGGTCTGACTCTGTATCTGTCTGGAATGACAGTAGTGCAGATTTACCCCAGAAAGAAATACGATTTCATAGTGTACAGTTATAAAACCGAGAGCAAAGCAAATGGAATGCTTTAAAAATACTGTGTCCAAGAAGGGAGACTGAGAAGTTGGCCCATAATCTCAAATTCAAATGTTCACAGATATAAGCAGGAAATATAAACGTGAAGGACTCAGGCCAGCATAAGAAAGCAACAGAGTAGACATCAGGAGAACTACCAAGAACCCTTGGGGCTAGGGAAATAGTAACAAGGAGTAGAAGCCATGATAGTGGGAGGTGTAACCCTGCCTGACAAGCTGGCCACGACACAGCTCTAGCTGATATTGCTTGAGGAAATGCTGGCCCATATTTGTCAAGAGGTGCCAAATATAGATCTAGATATATGTAAAATCTGATTTTAAAATATTAGCAACTGATGTTGAAATTTTAAACCCTATTATCAGATTAATATGATGGTTATTATTAAAATCGCAGCTAATGAAGCTCCCAGCTTGAGCCTAAGAAAAATGCACCCTAGGGTTTAGCAAGTATGAAAGATGTGAGGGGGAGAGTCTTCTAGTGCTTTGTTCATGTAAGGACACCGAGGTGAGGTGCCAATGGGAAAGAACTCACGCATCAAAAGAGAGAGGATCAAGCACAAGAGATTGTTACAAAATTAATGGGAGCCCGCAGAGCAGGGAACAAACATCACCTCCTTCAACACAATGCACAGGAGCCTGAGCACAGACCGCATGTGCACCTGCAGGGGCAGAGCAGAGGGTGTCCACAGTTTAGTTTTTATTTCTTTTTCTATTCTCACTTTTTAATCAATTGAATTGATCAGTTAACTAATTATAGCCAATAGTCATAGAAAGCCAAGTATAAGGGTGCTCTGGCAATGTAAGACAAATATGTAACGTGCTCCAGAGGAACATACCATCTCGTAGGGAAACCAGACAGACACGCCGGAAACACTAGGGGCCGCCCGAGAGCAGCCCATCGGAGGCAGGAATGGAGCGGAACGAAGAGAAGCAAGTGGAAAGATGCCATGAAGTCACTGCGGTGGTCTAGTCCACTTGGGCAGTGCTTCTCAAACTTTGATTTGTAACGTATCTCTTGGACATCTTGTTAAAATGAAATTCTGCCCTTTCGGGAGGTCCAGGAAGGAACAAAAATTCTGTTTCTAACAAACTTCCAGGTGATGCCATTGGTCCTTAGATGACATGCTGAGAGGCCAGGGGCCCTTGACTCTTTCTGGGCTTTAGTGCTCCAGGGCAAACGCAAAAGGCCTCGTTAGAACTAGAGTGGTTGGAAACACGTGACTGCGATCATCGGTTCCTGCCTTCACGAGGTGAGGATGGTGTAGCAGGCGAGTCGCTCACCCGGGGAGTTTTGGAGAAATATTATATACATATAAAACTTACTTCAAACCACTCCGTATTCAGATATAAGTAAGTGCTGCTGGGCTAGAATCGTAAATGCACACTCACCAGTTAGGTTCCATGTCAGATCTCCGAATACTGAAAAACTATGTATCAAGCTGAATATTTCATGGACTCTCTTTCTATCTGTATCTAATCCTCTTATTTCCCTACTCAAGCACTGTGCTTCACAAACCCAACCGGTCCAGTTCCACTCAGAATCACTAAGGGGCCTTTCTGCCCCGGGCAACTTGTCCACTGAAATACATTCCCCCTGAGAAGCTCTCATCTAAGAAGCCCTCTGCACCTCCTTCGCCCTGGCTGGCCACCTGTTTCAGACACTATTTAATTAAAATGAGGGTGAGTGGCTCCATTTGTCACTCTCCCTGTGTCCGTGAGAGCGGAGTCATAAAGTCATGAGCCGCTGCCAGATAAGCGTGCGCTGGCGAGTCTCAGCTGAGCAACAAATGCACAGCACTTCCATTGGCAGTGGTTCCAGCCCTTCATCAGGGATTAATTACTCTGCGGGAGCGGTCTGCCTAGCGCGACAAAACAATTTTCATTCATCAGCTGTGAGTGTGAGATTAATGAAAGCCACCATCTCATTGGAATGAAACACTAAACTCTCATTTGTGCTATCAATACTGGAGGAAATGGGACACTTTTTTTTTTCGCCTCCATAAATTTCTGCTTTTAGCAATAAAATCAGATGAGACTTTCATAATCCCAAGGATTGTGCTTTTGGGCATATAGATGTATATGCAAAGAAAAAAATTGCCAAGTGTACTGGATAAACAAACACGAGCAGCCTCTGAAAGTGATGTATAAAAGCAAATTACAGAAGCCATCTCCTATTTGTGTTCATTTTAAGGGGGTAATGCTTGGTTTTGTTTCCTCTCAACCTCTGACCCTAAAGCAACCACATTCTGTTAAAATGAAAGGTTGTGGGGAGACAGAGCATAAATTACTATTCTCAAAGTTTTCATCAGCACATATATTGGTTCACTGAAAACCTTCAATTTAAATGTTAGTTACCCTGGAGACTGAGAACGCCATAGATAAGGAAGATTTCAAAAGTCTGGATCTCAGCAGTTCTGGTCTGGTCAGCCCTCAGCTTACTGTGGCTCCCTGAATCCGAATCACTCCACACATCCTCGCCCAAAATTGGGATCAACAAGGAGCAGAAGAAAAACCACACACGTCCCGTGCCTTCAGAATGAATAAGAGAAAGGGAATAGCACAACCTTCAAATAACTAGAGAAATAAATGCCAGACTACAACAAAGCTCCCTCCACCATCATCGGTAGCTTGTCCACCAGAAGGACCAATGAATAATGACATCCTGGAAGAAGTGAGCAAACCTACCACCTGGATTTTTGTTTCTAATATCATTCTGCACCAAAGGGTACCAAGGCTCTTTGAAGAAGGGGTTGATTCCTGACTCCTGGAGTGGGCAGAAAAGGTATAAACACCTTCTGCCAAAAAGGAAGCACTCAAAAAAATTGATGGGAGCATGTCAAAAAGACCCCAGCACCAGTTGTGAGGGGCTCCCACTGGCCAAAACTGAAACATTTAGAGCAGTAAAGGAAATAAGGACAGTGATGGATTAGAACCCAGAGAGTAAGAATCTGTGAGTGCACATAATGATAGTAATAGATAGGCAAATAAATCTATAAACAAAGGAGAAACAAAGAATCTTCCTTACAGAAAATACTGACTAGTAACTATAGAAAGAAATCAATTTTTTGCAAGCATAACGCTAAGAATCGACCCAGGCAAACATCAATTGGGTGCTTAATCTTGGATGTAGAAGTTTCATGAGTAACAAGAGAATCACACAGCTCCAAAGTGTCTCCCAACACATTATTTTTTAATTACTATGGAAAAATTATTACACAGTGGAGAAATTAAATAATATCATAATAAGATAATCAAGTTAATATCACTAATATGGGGTAAGCGATCATCATATGACTTTGTATATGATACCCCCAGAAAGATAAGACATAGCAGTTACATAATATCCCTGCTAAAAATGAATGATCTGAATCTAATCATGAGGAAACATCAACTCAAAATGTGCCAGTGTGAAAAATTAAGAATGAATCCTACCAGATTATCTCCAGGTCCCTTTCAGTACTGAGCTTTTATGATTCCAAAGAAACAAATATGATTTTAAATAAACATGCAACTGTTTGCTACCAACTTATAAACTGCTCAGCACCAGTGAACCTTACATTTATGCCAGATAATCTCCACAAATCCCTATGACCCTTGTTTCAAAATCACTCTTGTAGGCATCTCTTATCCAAACAAGACACTTTGGGAAGTGAGAGGTGTCTTGATAATTTTGCAAAGACGATAATTTAAACCACAGTTATTCACGGGAAACCAAGACATACAATCACAGTCTTTGTTTGCTGTCATTACTTGGCTTGGCTGACTCACTAAGAATGCAAACTAGCTTTCCAGTTTTAACTCCTGCCATTTCCCCAATTAATTCTAGGCTACAAGTGAGCCAGTCCCTTTACTGGCTCCCAGACATATCTTATGTCTCTAAGAGACTAATCTGCCCATGTTCTAAGGGGGTATGTCGTTTTTAATAGGTCTGCTATATGTCAGGCATTGTTTTGATCTCTATAAATATATTAAATTATTTTAATCCTTACAATAACCACATGAATTAAACATAGTTATAACTCCCATTTATAGATAAGGCAACTAAAATTTGCCCAATATTTCACAGCTGTTGGGTGATATGTGACCTAGGAGTTTGAATCCCAGGGTCCTCCAGAGTCACTGCTGTTAACCACTGCTTGTGCTGCCCAGTTCAACTCTTACCTGCTGCCTAGAAACCTCCCCGTCCTTCCATCCCTGCAAGCGCTCAGAATCCTCTGACATCACAGCAAATGTATTTTCTGCTACTCGTTTCCCTATTCACCCATACTACCTTGAAATATTTCATATCTCAATGTTATTTTCCCCTCTTATCATTATTCATCTTGTTATATTCTTGTCTTATCTAATTCTTGAATGCAGAAGTCATACACTCATTATTATTGATTTATTGCTTGAGTTTCTGACAGTCACAGCATTATTGCTTTGTTAGTTGTGCATATAGTTGTAAAGTGTTATTTACTTATACACATAATGAACAGATTTAGATGCCCAGTAGACTTCTTTCAAAATATTATCCATGTTTCAATTGCTTTGTAATAGTCTTAGATTAGATTAGATTTTCTTTTTTTGATAAAAGAAATCCACAGAAAAATCAAAATGTACTCAGTCCACAAGTGTTTATAGAACATATATTATGCTATGTGGCTATGTACTATTCTAGGCACATTATATGGAGATTTAGAATACAGTTTCTCACACACCTGGGTAGAAGACTGAGCCCTAAACAGATCTCTGAGTTAGAGATACAGGATGTGGCAATAAGGGCTTTAATGGGGCTATAATAAGGATGGTACAAGAGGTAGGGACACACTAAACACTAACTGGGGGAAGCATGAAAACTCCCACAAAAAAGTCACATCTGAGGTTAGTTTTAAAAATTGAGTTAACTAAGAGAAGCAAGTCACAGCATTTCAAGAAAAGAGGTGAGCAGATCATCATGTACCAAAAAGAAAAAAGAAAAATGGGTTATAAAAAATGGCCAAGTACTGCCTGACCAGGTGGTGGCGCAGTGGATAGAGCATCAAACTGGGATGTGGAGGACCCAGGTTCAAGACTCCGAGGTTGCCAGCTTCAGCGTGGGCTCATCTAGTTTGAGCAAAGCTCACCAGCTTGGACCCAAGGTTGCTGGCTCAAGCAAGGGGTTACTCGGTCTACTGAAGGTCCATGGTCAAGGCACATATGAGAAAGCAATCAATGAACAACTAAGGTGTCACAACAAAAAACTGATGATTGATGCTTCTCATCTCTCTCCGTTCCTGTTTATCTGTCCCTATCTGACTCTCTCTCTCTCTGTCTCTCCCTCTCTAAAAAAAAAAAAAAGAAAGAAAAGCTAAGTATGACTAGGGTACCTGTATTGCTGGGTACAAGATGTCAGGGAGGGGAATACAGAAGGGACCTGAAGATGGCAGCAGAGTAGGCAGACGCAAAGACACCCAGCTCTCACCACCAAACTGGAATACAAATCAATTTAGGAAAAAATTAGCATGAAAAATCAACTCTGGACTACAAGAACAGCTCTCAAAAACCAAGTAGCAAAGAATAAGCCACAACAAACCTGGTAGGGAGCACCTGAATCTCCCCTGCTTACAGGAACGAAGGGGGGGGGTGAGGCTGAGAGCGCAGAGGGGATCTCACCCCAGGGAAAAGAGCAGAAAATACTGCTCACAGCCACTTGCCTGGTGACCAGGGACCAAGGTGTGTTGAAAAGACCAGCTTATCTCCCAAGTGGAAAGGAAAGAGAAAGGGACAGACTGTGAGGGGCTAAGGAATGCAAGAGACGATCTAAAAAAAAGCTGACTCATCTGTGCTGGAGGCAGCCATAGCTGGGAGAGGGACTGATCCTTCCCCACAAAATAGTACTGAATTGCTTCCAGATCAGAGATCTCCAGACATCTCTCAGCTCCAATCAGCACAACAAGACACAGCTGAAAACAAGAAGTGGGAGGAGGGGTAGTAACTCAGGTCTCCATGGAGATTTGAGATACACCTCCCCCTACTGAAACTGAGAAAACACCCTGCCCCCAGAGAGATTAGTTGGTGGAAGAGGCCTTCAGAGTCTCAGGTTACACCCACCGCATTCCTGGATACAGTTTCAAGGAAGCCCCCTGCTGAGATCAGTAAACAAGACTATCACTTGTTAAGAAAACAAACAAATCAAGACTTCAAAGCTGCCCAAATCCGAAAGTGGATTACAAATAATAGCTGATACGAACCCAAGAAGACCTAGAAATAACACAACTGAAAACTGGAAGCAGACAACACCAAGCCTAGACTCAACCAACTCTACAAACAAAACACAGACATTGAGAAGACAAAAAAGTGCAATCCAAATGAAACCTTCAGTAGATGAACCGAGTGATATGGAAATAATCAAACTTCCAGATGCAGAGTTCAAAGTAATGATTGTAAGGATGCTTAGGGATCTTAGAACAACAATGGATGGTCATTATGAACACCTAAATAAAGAAATAGCAAGTATAAAAAAGAATCAGTCAGAGATGACAAATACAATATCAAAAATAAAGACCACAATGGAAGGAATTAAAAACAGGATAGATAGAGCTGAGGATCAAATGAGCGAGTTGGAGGACAACTGGAATGAAGGCATGAAAGCAGAGAAGAAAAAAGAAAAGAGACTCAAAAAGTCTGAGGAAACTCTTAGAGAGCTCTGTGAAAACATGAAGAGAAATAACATCCACATCATAGGGGTTCCTGAAGAAGAAGAAAATGAACAAGGGATAGTCTTTGTTCAATCATATCATAGCTGAAAACTTCCCTAAATTAATGCAGGAGAAACTCTCACAAGTTCCAGAAGCACAGAGGACACTATTAAAGAGAAACTCAAAGAAACCTACACCAAGACACATCATAATTAAAATACCAAAGCTAAGCGATAAAGAGAAAATATTAAAAGCTGCAAGAGAAAAAAAAAGTTATCACCTACAAAGGAGCCCCCATAAGGATGACATCCGACTTCTCAAAAGAAACACTTGAGGCCAGAAGGGAATGGCAAGAAATATTCAAAATAATGCAGAACAAGAACCTACAACCAAGCCTACTTTATCCAACAAGGCTATTGTTTAAAATCGAAGGAGAAATAAAAAGCTTCCCAGACAAAAAACAACTCAAGGAATTCATTACAACCAAACCAATACTGCAGGAAATGTTAAGGGGCCTGTTGGAAACAGATCAAAGTGGGAAAAGAATATAGCAAAAAAGGAATACACCTTTAAAGAAGAAAATGGCAATAAACAACTACATATCAATAATAACCTTAAACGTAAATGGATTAAATGATCCAATCAAAAGACAGGGTAGCTGCGTGGATAAGAAAACAGGTCCCATACATATGCTGTCTACAAGAGACACACCTTAGAACAAAAGACACACATAAATAGAAGGTAAAAGGATGGAAAAAAAAACATTTCGTGCAAATGGAAATGAAAAAAAAGCAGGGGTAGCAATACTTATATCAGAAAAATTGAACTTTAAAACAAAGGATATAGTAAGAGATAAAGAAGGCCACTACATAATGATAAAGGGAGTAATCCAACAGGAAGATATAACTATTATAAATATCTATGCACCTAATATAGGAGCACCTAAATATATAAAGCAGACTTTGATGGATTTAAAGGGCAAGATCAACAGCAATACTATAATAGTAGGGGATTTCAATACCCCACTAACATCACTAGATAGATCCTCAAGAAAGAAAATGAACAAAGAAACAGCAGACTTATTGGAAACACTAGATAAACTTGATTTAATAGATATTTTCAGAACCTTTCACCCTAAAGCAGCAGAATATACATTCTTTTCAAGTGCTCATGGTACATTCTCTAGGATAGACCACATGTTAGGGCACAAAAGTGCTCTCAACAAATTTAAGAAGACTGAAATCGTATCAAACACTTTCTCCAATCACAATGGCATGAAACTAGAAATGAATCACAACAGAAAAGCTCAAAAATTCTCAAACACATGGAAACTAAATAGCAGGGTGTTAAATAATGAATGGATTAAGAATGAGATCAAAGAAGAAATAAAAAAATTCCTAGAAACGAATGACAATGAGCATACAACAACTCAAAATTTATGGGACACAGCAAAAGCAGTGCTGAGAGGGAAGTTCATAGCACTACAGGCACACTTTCAGAAGCTAAAAAAGCTCAAATAAACAACTTAATCCTGCATCTAAAAGAATTAGAAAAAGAACAGCAAGTAAAGCCCAAATGTAGTAGAAGGAAGGAAATAATAAAGATCAGAGCAGAAATAAATGACATAGAGGCTAAAGAAACAATACAGAGGATCAATGAAACTAGGAGCTGGTTCTTTGAAAAGGTAAACAAGATTGATAAACCTTTAACTAGACTCACCAAGAAAAAGAGAGAGAGGACTCAAATAAATAAAATTAGAAATGAGAAAGGAGAAATAACAACTGACACAACAGAAATACAAAATATTGTAAGAAAATACTATGAAGAACTGTATGCCAAAAAACTAGACAACCTAGATGAAATGGACAAATTCCTTGAAACATACAATCTTCCAAAAATCAATCTGGAAGAATCAGAAAACCTAAACAGACCGATTACAACAAATGAGATCGAAACAGTTATCAAAAAACTCCCAACAAAGGAAAGTCCGGGGCCCGATGGCTTCACAACGGAATTCTACCAAATATTCAAAGAAGAACTAACTCCTATCCTTCTCAAACTACTTCAAAAAATTCAAGAGGAAGGAAGACTTCCAAGCTCCTTTTATGAGGCGAGCATAATTCTGATTCCAAAACCAGGCAAAGACAACACAAAGAAAGAAAATTATAGGCCAATATCTCTGATGAATATAGATGCTAAAATCCTCAACAAAATATTAGCAAACTGGATCCAACAATATATGGAAAAAATCATACACCATGATCAAGTGGGATTTATTCTGGGGAGGCAAGGCTGGTACAATATTCGTAAATCAATCAATGTGATTCATCACATAAACAAAAAGAAGGAGAAAAACTATATGATAATTTTAATAGATGCAGAAAAAGCATTTGATAAATTCCAGCACCCATTCATGATCAAAACTCTCAGCAAAGTGGGAATACAGGAAACATACCTCAACATGATAAAAGCCATCTATGACAAACCCACAGCCCACATCATACTCAATGGGCAAAAATTAAAAGCAATACCCTTAAGATCAGGAACAAGGCAGGGATGCCCTCTTTCACCGCTATTATTCAACATAGTCCTGGAAGTCCTAGCCACAGCAATCAGACAAGAAGAAGAAATACAAAGCATTCAAGTTTGAAAAGAAGAAGTAAAGCTATCATTATTTGCAGATGATATGATATTGTATATAGAAAACCCTAAAGTCTCAGTCAAAAAGCTACTGGACCTGATAAATGAATTCAGCAAAGTGGCAGGATATAAAATCAATACTCAGAAATCAGAGGCATTTTTATACACCAACAATGAACAGTCAGAAAGAGAAATTAAGGAAACAATCCCCTTCACAATTACAACCAAAAAAATAAAGTACCTAGGAATAAACTTAACCAAGGAGACTAAATAAAGACTTGTACTCGGAAAATTACAAAGCATTGATAAAAGAAATCAAGGAAGATACAAACAAGTGGAAGCATATACTGTGCTCATGGTTAGGAAGAATAAACATCATTAAAATGTCTATATTACCCAAAGCAATCTATAAATTCAAAGCAATACCAATTAAAATACCAATGACATACTTCAAAGATATAGACTACATATTCCAAAAATTTATATGGAACCAAAAGAGAACACAAATAGCCTCAGAAATCTTAAAAAGGAAGAATAAAGTGGGAGGTATCACACTTCCTGATATCAAGTTATACTACAAGGCCGTTGTACTCAAAACAGCCTGGTACTGGCATAAGAACAGGCATATAGATCAATGGAACAGAACAGAGAACCCAGAAATAAACCCACAGTTCTATGGACAACTGATATTTGACAAAGGAGGTAAGGAAATACAATGGAGTAAAGACAGCCTCTTTAACAAATGGTGTTGGGAAAATTGGACAGCTACCTGCAAAAAAATGAAACTAGATCACCAACTTACACCATTCACAAAAATAAACTCAAAATATATAAAAGACTTAAGTGTAGGCCGTGAAACCATAAGCATCTTAGAAGAAAACATAGGCAGTAAGCTCTCTGACATCTCTCGCAGCAATATATTTGCTGATTTATCTCCACGGGGAAGTGAAATAAAAGACAGGATAAACAAATGAGACTATATCAAACTAAAAAGCTTTTGCACAGCTAAAGACAACAAGAACAGAATAAAAAGACAAACTACACAATGGGAGAACATATTTGACAATACGTCTGATAAGGGGTTAATAACCAAAATTTATAAAGAACTTGTAAATCTCAACACCAGGAAGACAAACAACCCAATCCAAAAATGGGCAAAAGTGATGAATAGACACTTCTCCAAAGAGGACATACAGATGGCCAATAGGCATATGAAAAAATGCTCAACATCACTAATCATTAGAGAAATGCAAATTAAAACCACAATGAGATATCACCTCACACCAGCCAGAATGGCGCTCATCAACAAAACAACACAGAATATGTGCTGGCGAGAATGTGGAGAATAGGGAACCCTCTTGCACTGCTGGTGGGAATACAGACTGGTGCAGCCTCTGTGGAAAACAGTATGGAGATTCCTCAAAAAAACTGAAAATCGAACTGCCTGTTGACCCAGCTATCCCACTTTTAGGAATATACCCTAAGAACACCATAGAATGGCTCCAAAAGGAGAAATGCACCCCCATGTTTGTGGCAGCATTGTTCACAATAGCGAAGATCTGGAAACAGCCCAAGTGTCCATCTGAGGACGAGTAGATTAAAAAGCTTTGGTACATATATACTATGGAATACTACTCAGCCATAAGAAATGATGACATCGGATCATTTACAATACCATGGATGGACCTTGATAACATTATACTGAGCGAAATAAGTAAATCAGAAAAAACTAAGAACTATATGAATCCATACATAGATGGGACATAAAAATGACACTCAGAGACAAGGACAAGAATGTGATGGCAATGGGGGTGGGGGGAGGGGGGAGGGGGTGAGGAAGGAGAGAGAGGGTGGAGGAGGGGAGGGACACAAAGAAAACCAGATAGAAGGTGACAGAAGACAATTTGACTTTGGGTGAGGGGTATACAGCACAATCAAATGTCAAAATAATCTGGAGATGTTTTCTCTCAACATATGTACCCTGATTTATCAATGTCACTGCATTAAATTTAATAGTAATAATAATTTTAAAAAAAAGACGTCAGGGAGAGCAAGCCCTGGGGGTGAGACTGGAAGAGAAAATGGAAAAGCGTGGACAGCATTATACATCTGTGGGCCAGCTTCCACTTTTGTTCTGCCTGCCTCACCACCACGGCTTCAACAGTTCCATGGGAGCTCCAAGTCATTGTGCAGTGGCAGACACTCACCATGGGCCGTGCCATCTGTCGCTTCCTGCCCGGGGTTTTCTCCAGCGCCCCGTGTGGGCCCCTGGGAGAGGACTGCTCACTCAGCTCTTCAGTGCATGTAGCTCAGAAGCGGTTTTCGGTCTCTCGGGGAGGCCCCGCAGGATCGGGATGGGAGGAGCCCTAGTCATGCCTGGCAGTAATCTAATCGGTGCATCTTGGCACTGCTCTATCTCCTTCCCTCTTCCATGTTCCTCCGCTTCTCCCTCCTTCCCTCAGATGACCTCCCACATAAACTACCTGTTCCCGTGTCCATATTTCATACTCTGCTTTTGAGAGGAACTGGGGCTCATGTACCAAACTAAAAAGTTTGATTTTTCATGTAAATACTACATGGAACCATTGGTTTGTTTCTAGCAGGGCAGGGATGTGATTAGCTTCTCAGTTAGGGGGCAAGGGGGGGTGCTCGCCAGAGGCAAGCCTGGAGGCTGGAGAGTGAAATAGGAAGGGTTTCTTCCTGTCTATGCAACATAAAGTTACTCACCGAACCCAGGTGGTAATGACAAAATAACAATAATAGCCTTTAAAAAATGGCTAACCAGATAGCATTCTGAGTGCATTTTTGGAAAAGGAAAATGTGTAGAAACTAGCTCAGACTCCGGAATAAATATTAAGGAGTCTTCACCTTTTCCTGTTTTGATGTTCTGTTTAGTAATTTTTTAGTAGCAATGGAATGCTGGTAAAATACGTTTAAGGGGAGGCAAAAAGCCCGAATACTAATTTGTAGTATTTGCTGATTCCTGTGCTGGGAATATTCACATCATGGCCAATTTCAAACTGCCAAGGGTTTAATAACTGTCCCACAAATTTTCTAAGTATTTAATAACCGTCCATTCACCACACCACTGCCACTTCCTAAAGGAAAAGCCCCTGGCTCTTCAAAACTTGGGCGACCGAAGCTCTCTTCACTCCAGTGAAATAGAGCTGTCTTTCACTGCTTTTCCAAGCAATACTTAGAAGAGAGATCTTAATATCCTAAATTTTGATCCCCTCCGCACTCATCACCATTCTTCCCTTGTCTCCAGATGACGTCATTCTGTGTTGACAAGGTTCAGTGGGTGCTGTGGTGGGTGTCCCGCCCCCCTTCCTTTCTCCAGGCACTAACCTCGGCTGTTGTGAGTGGGGTCTGTTAACTGTCCCCTCAGATGAAATGGGAGCCACTGCATCTGGGAGATTGGAGGACACTCAATTATTGACATTAGACAGAACTTCACACCAGTCAACCAGTATTAGCAACTCATCCTAAGACCTGATGAGCAAGAAATATCAGGGTATAAGATACTTCTGTTCTAGGAGTTTGGCAGATAAACCCCACAGAGATCCAAGAACGTGCAACTCCTGGTGAATTACTTAGGAGTCATGGTCTGGGCCGTGCTCGAACATCCCTCAAAAAGAAAGGGTAAATTACTGTATTTTGTACCTTTTATCTCCAAGAAAGAAGCACAGTGCTTGGTAGGCCTCTTCAGGTTTAAGAGGATGCATATCCATCCATCCATCAAGTGCACAGGAGCTTGCCAGTTTTGAGCAGGGTTCACAAAAAGAAGGGCTTTCCTAGATCTTCAGGCTGAGGTGAAAGCAGCCCTGAAGTGTGGTTCATACAACACACCATCCCCCTTGTTACTAGCTGTGGTGGAGAGGGTACTGTGTCAAATCTCCAGTGAACTTCAATAGGAAACACACAGCACCAACCCCTGTAGGGCTCAAGACCATGCTATTTTCAGGAGAATTTACACAGTATTCAAAAGTCAGCTTCTGGCATGGCCACGATCCCAGTTGAAACTGAGAAGTTAGGCCAGGCCATCAGAACTACTTTGGATGTATACTCCTTTGTGGATATATATCCTGTGACGTCCACGAAGTCATAAAGTCAAGTAGGTATAGCAGCAATTCATCCTAAAATGAAAGTGGTTTATCCAAGATTCAGCTCAAACAGGTTTCAGAGGGCTCAAGTAAGCCATGCACCTCGCCATCCAGAACTGCCACCTGATAGAGCTTTAGGGTAGCATCCTGAAGGCACAGTTGATGCGTCAGCTTGGAGATGATACTCTGTTAGAAAGAGGCATCATTCTTCAGGATGCCACATCTACCTTTGTGAAGATCAATAATCAAAAATGTCATTTAGTGTTCAGAGGGTGTGTAGGGGGAGCTCTCCTACCATACCACTCATCATCAATTACCACCAAACAGGAAGAGAGGTGCTTTCCATTTCAACAGGAAGACTTTTTTTTCTACTCTACTACTCCAGCAGGAAAAGATATAATCTTCTCTTCCCCAGCAACTGTCAGCCAATGAGAGACTTGTAACAAGAAGTCAGCCGATGAAAAGCCGCAACACTCTGAGCCCACAGTTTCCTCCAGTGAACTCTGCTTATAACCCCCTTTCCTCTATTAAAAAAACAACAACATTCCTCTCCTTTGTTCTCTGAACTTGCATAGGGTTTGTGTCATTAGAGAGCAGGTCCCAAACTGTGGTTCTTTGTTTTTCCTAAATAAACTGATTTTCTACAGAAATGTCTGGCTGCTAGTTTAAGGTCAATACCTTAAACCAATAGTGATTATATAGAGCTATATTCCCAATAGCTGGACTTCGTGGGTTGAGAAACCAATGGGAAGGTGTAGGAATGATCCCATTCACCCTCACTCCCAGTCATCCACCTGGGCAATTGTGTTTTCCATCCCTGCAACTTCCGGCATTATTAGTATAAGTCTTTGGTGCCAGGAGGGAGTTCTTCTACCAAGCAACATAGAAAGAGGCCAACTAAATGTAAAGCTCCAGTTGACACCTGGTCACCTTGGACTCTTCGTGACAGTAATGCAGCTGACATAAAAAAGAGTTACATTACTGCAAGGGGTAATAGACTTTGATTATTTCAAGGGGGTAGAACTGCTCCCACATATTAGGGTTAGGTAAACATATGCTTGACTCTCAGGTGGCTCTCTTGGTATTCATTTGGTTTTAAATGTAGATGAGCAAGGACAGCAACCACTGTGTAATAAGGGCATAGAGACCAGAGGCTATGATTCCACAGGGGCTGAGAATATGGCTCACCCAACTATGCAAGCCAACTATTGTAGATAAGCAGAAGAGCTAGCTAAGAGGAGGGATATTCATTTTTACTTGAAGACCAACCACAGTGTGGAAGCTATCATTTATCCCACTAACTGTGGCGAGACTGTGTGTGAATAGAGTAAACTTAACAAATGAAGCAACTCATTCTGAATAGTGCAAGAGGCAGACTGTATGGATGCTTCCAGATTTATTTCACCATGCTGGATGACCCATCCCCTAGCTACTGTAAATATTGGCTGCTGAAAGGTTACACTTCCCCCTTCTCTGCATAAATGTCTCAGCAGAATGGAAGAAGATGTCCACACATACACACATGCAAAGCCAATGGCCAGTGATGAACTGGCACAGGCATACAAAATGCTAGCTCTTTGCTGTAAGGTGGGGCCAAATCCATGGTGTAATTTGTACTGTGAGTGTCCAGGCTGAAACTGGTTTCTAACCCAGATCACTCTCTTGCTTAGCTTTCTTCCCCTGTACTAATCTGCTTCCTTCTCCCCTGCTCTCCTGAAAATGCTCTCTTAATAAATCCCTTTACGCAAGAACCCAATCTCAAGTTGTTTCTAAGGAACTCTCTTAAGACAAAGGAGATCTCTAGAGTAGGAAAGTAAGAAAAACAATAGAAAAATTGTAGGAAATCAACATGAAGGCCAAAATATTTGGGAATCATGTCTTTTCATAGCCTTTAAATCATAGTGGAATGTTGTCAGCTCTTATCATGGAAAATAAGTTAATATCAACCTTGCAAATTTTTCTGAGGATTAAAGAAACAATAATATAAGAAAAGGACAGGCCCTGGCTGGTTGGCTCAGCGGTGGAGCGTCGGCCTGGTGTGCAGGAGTCCCGGGTTTGATTCCCGGCCAGGGCACACAGGAGAGGCGCCCATTTGCTTCTCCACCCCTCCCACTCTCCTTCCTCTCTGTCTCTCTCTTCCCCTCCCGCAGCGAGGCTCCATTGGAGCAAAGATGGCCCGGGCGCTGGGGATGGCTCTGTGGCCTCTGCCTCAGGCGCTGGAGTGGCTCTGGACGCAACAGAGGGACGCCCCGGAGGGGCAGAGCATCGCCCCCTGGTGGGCGTGCCGGGTGGATCCTGGTTGGGCGCATGGGGGAGTCTGTCTGACTGCCTCCCTGTTTCCAGCTTTGGAAAAATGGAAAGAAAAAAAGAAAAGGACCTAACATATTTTCCATCACGTAGACATTCGATAAAAAGTTGCTCTTAATACTAACAATATTTTGAGATAATTTTTTAAAGCTTGTCTGTGACTAGCAGAATCCAGAAAGCTGGAGCAGCGTTGTTGGAAGGCTTGTGGAGAGATCTGCCCTGCTCTGTATGCAGAGAGCTGTTCTCTCATTGTTCTCAAATGTGAAATGAGTTCCAGCCCACTGACTTTGGAGCCCGAGGTGACTGGCTTCCCAAAGGAGGAGCGAATGTGGGAGCTGTGGAAATGATCACTGTGACTTTGTAGTCATTGTGTTTTCTATTTTATTTCATTTTGATTTAATGTAGACAGGCAAGAGGAAAAAAATAGACCAATATGCACAGTTTGGGGAAAGTTCCTTTCTGTCTTGGATTGCTCAGCTTAGGTCTAATGTGGCATGCACCTCTTTAAAACTGCACAGTTAGCACCCTACAACAGATATTGTATAAGAGATACCTAATCTGTTTACATTTTGAACTGTTGCTAGTCAAGAATAAATAGTTTAGCATCCCTAATGTCACTTGAAGTTTTTGAAGTTTTAGTGTTATAATAAATTAAAACTGTCAGGTAAAAAGCTCTTGACCTGAGAAAATACAGATAGCAGTCAGAAATCTAAAGGAATGAATACTAAAAAAAAAAAAAAAAGTGAAGAAAACAACAACAGGCAAAATAAATGTACATAGGTTATGAAATAAGATCACTATTAAAATGGTTTTGTAATTCAGGTAGCATAATCTAATGTGAGTTAAACTGCATCTAAGGTGTCTTCTCAAAGTTCTTGGATAATGATGTGGCAGGAACTGTTGCTCACTTACCTATGAGCTATTTCCAACCACGTGCTCCATGCTGTCTTCTACCATAGAGGCAATGCCATACTCACATTCCCAGCCTCTTGTTATAACAAGGAGTGGCCATAAGACTCGATACTGGCAAAGAAAATGTATGAGATAGCTTCTAGGGAGTTTCTGGAATTCTCTTTTCCTTTCTGCTAGAAGAGGCATACCTACAAAGAATGCTCTCTTTTGCCTCTCCTCCATTTCCATATTTGGTTCTGGCCTGGCTTGAAGCTATAGCAGCCATCTTGGCTTCATGTAGGAACATCACAAATAAGCTAAAGACAATAAGTCACACAGGAACTGGCTTGTTTACCACATCATGAAGCCCCTAAACAATCTCAGAGATCTATATCTTAAACAATATAATAAATGTCTATGCATTTTAAGCCATGTGTAACAGTTTACTCTATGGATTATATAGCAGAGTACATCCCATATATTATAGATACAAACAATGATCTGAATTAGTGTTGACAGGCATTATAAATCAACCCAGGCTGTTGCTAAGGAAGAGATAGAGCCCATGTCTATGCAGAAGGAGCAGGCCAGGCTTCCAGAATGACAGGTGCTGTAGAGGGATGCTCAGACACAAGGCACGTGGGTGGGCAGCTAGCTGAGCTCACAGGTACGGAGCCAAGTGCAGCAGAGCCAGGCTGACAAACACATGGCCAAGTAGCCACAGGAAGTTAGAACTGAGGAATCCAAGACAAAGGCCCAGGTAGAGGCTGAAGCCAAGACAGGATCTTGAACGGTGGCATTAGCCTTGGGAAAACAGCGTGGCAGGGACTAAGCCAAGTTTAGAGGCAGCAGCTGAGATTTCCCAAAGGGAAGCGAGTTCTACCAATAAAGCTTGAAGTACCATGATGTCTTTTAATGAGTGGCCCAGGACTTCCCACACAGCCTTAATTTTGTTTTGTTTTGTTTTGTTTACAGCCTTAGTTTTAAAAGATGTCATATGGGGGGGGGGGGTAGAATCTCTATAAGATTTATAGAATTGGGTCAGCTGTCCTACCTCTGTCTT
This sequence comes from Saccopteryx leptura, assembly GCF_036850995.1. NCBI lineage: Eukaryota > Metazoa > Chordata > Mammalia > Chiroptera > Emballonuridae > Saccopteryx > Saccopteryx leptura. Next base: position 31,342,880 of record NC_089507.1, on the reverse strand, counting down.
CCAGTAAGCTCCTAAATACCTATGTTTTGTGGTAACTATGAGTTTGTCTGTCTCAGAAAAAATTTAGTTTCTCTGAGGAAAGAAATGATACTTTATCCCTATCTGCACACTCATTGCCTAGCAGAGTTCTCAGTAATAATTAATTCACAATTTGTTTGGGGGATGGATAATAAAATACACAGTGTTTATTAAGCCCTTACAATGCTCCCTGCATTGTGTAAAATGCTGTCTACACACTAGTTCATTTACTTCACAGGAAATAGTCACTGTTAACATCCCCACTTTATTCATGAAGAAACTGGGGTTTACAGAAGTTAAGTCAGTTTCCCCAGGATACCCAACTAGGAAACAGCAGACTCTGCATCTGAAACCAGGTCATCACCCTCCAGAGAAGAGGGCTCTGACCCACTAGTGAGGGGGAAATAAGCATAACAAAATTATGTAAGACACTACTAGAGAATTGCGGCATTTGTGTCTTCTTTCTCTCATTTAGAAAAGTGGCCTTTGATTCCCAGAAGCATGGGGTTTTTTTTTGCCCCTGGCAATAACTGATAGAGCTATATTTTCAAGAGCTGGACCTAAAGCAGTGGAATTGAGTAATGCCAAGAGTTGGAAGAAGTAAAAGTTGGGCATCCTGGAAAAGGACTTACGTAAAGGGCCACGTGAGCTGCCTGCAACCTCACGGGGCTGAAGGGGCATCAACGATGATGAATTCAGCAGGGCCCATGAACCAGGACCAAGTCTAGGTTTTCTGGCCCCTTGTAAGCCTATATATCCTGCAGATCACAGTGAGTGAGGAAAGGAGCCCCCATGATGGCTCATATAGAGCTTCCTGTTCACCTTTGTAAATAGGAGCCGTGAGCCACGTTTAATCTTATATGAAAACACCAAGTGAGATGATAATTCCTGCAGAGGTTGATTATGCCTCACATTTACTCCTTCAATAGGAGGAAAGAAGGGAAAAGGAGAGTATGCAGCTACCTAATTTCCAACACAGGCTTCGGGTCGGTTATAGTTCTCATGAGCACCCACCTCCAAGTCACCTTTTTGGAAAGAGAGTTTGATCTCCAAAAAATTCTTTATAGAAATAGGAAAACTCCTGAGAAAGCCAACTTGTAATAGATTGACCAAGGCAGGCAGCACTGACCTTGCAGAAGAAAAATGTGTATAGCATACTTATATATGTGAAAAGGGAAACCCCACAATTAGAGGAGAAGCCCTGACAGATGTGATTAGTCAAGAGAATCCATGAAACTGTGCCCCAAAGATTTATTATTTAGCTTTCAGTGTGGTTAGAAAGAGACGCAGTATCATTAGTAGAGGATAATTGATTTATCTGTGTTATCCTTATAATAGATTTCCTAATCCTCTCCTTTAACAGAAAAGTATGCATAGCTGTATGTACTAGACCTGCAGTTAAAAGCACAGGCACTCAGGGAGGCAAATCATCAGCTACCATGCTCCTGCCATTGCTTTTGATTGTGAATAAAACTCTATGATTCTAGAAAGAAACCCAACACTGCTGAATATTAATTCATTTGGCTCAACACATGTTTGTGCCATTGCCACAAGCTATCTCATTCCCAAAGATCACAGTTATTGCCCTCAGATTGTAGAAATTAAGATGTATGACCTTGGGGACAAATGACATCCTTTATGAAAAAGAATTTCTGGCTATAAGAATACTGTATAAAGATCATGTCTAACCTAATAACTGGAAACCCACAGAGTCCTCTGAGGCTGGCATAGTCTGTGTCACAACCACATCATTTGTCTCTGTCCTTTTTCTGTATTAGAATAAGACCACTAGTCTAACTTTACTGGTTTCTAGTGCTTCATAAATACATTTGGCACTTCCTTAGGGGTGCATAATTTCCTTTAAATTCATTTCTTTTTACTCACTTGATATTATTTCAAGGTCATAAATTGCCATGATCAAAATTGTGTTCAATTGACTCAACAAGGTACCAAGATATAGCTAGATTCAAAATCAGAGTCTAAAAATATTTTGACAGCTTGGACTAACACAATAAAATTAAATTTTGTTGACTATAGAGTCCCTGTGTATAAATGCAGAAAGAAAACCAACAATATTACATTATATGACAAAAGTAGATGTTTTATATGACTGAAAGGTTTTTTTGTTTGTTTTTGTGACAGAGACAGAGAGATTGAGAGAGGGACAAATAGGAACAGACAGACAAGAAGGGAGAGAGATGAGAAGCATCGATTCTTTGTTGCGGCACCTTAGTTCATTAATTGCTTTCTCATATTGAGTGCTTTCTCATATGCGCCCTGACTGGGGGGCTACAGCAGAACAAGTGACCCCTTGCTCAAGCCAGTGACCTTGAGTTCAAGCTGGTGAGCTGTGCTCAAACTAGATGAGCCTGTGCTCAAGCCAGCGACCTTGGTGTTTCAAACCTGGGTCCTCTGCATCCCAGTCCAATGCTTTATCCACTGCACCACTGCTTGGTCAGGCTATGACTGAAAAATTTAACATCATGAATCTTTCCAGTAAAAAAAGATATTTAAAGTGAGAAAGCAAGCCAACAACACAACAATGTGAGGTAACCACCAAAAATATTAATTTAATCTTCAGCTACATTCTTAGAAGTGAATGACAGATGGCTTTCACTTTATCTTAGCATGATCAGCTTCAATAGGTTTAATATCCACAGGATGGTGAGAGATTTGAAATCTTGTCCTGCCCAATACCCTGAATTTCTTCCACCCAGAAATCCCCATCAAAGGCTAGATAAGGTCTCAGAGGAGATATTGTAAAGAAAACTCAGGCAGCAGATAAGTGGTTGGACACTAGTTGTTGAGTGAATAAGAACTCAAGCTTTAGAGTTAAACATTCTGGTACTTAGAACTTAGATAATTTACTATCATGTGATTGAACAAGATACTCAATAATTATGAACTTGTACCAGTTTCCTTCTACTGATTAAAAAACTACCTCAAACTAAATGGAATACAACATTAAGCATTTATTGTTCACTCATGAGTCTGAGCATTAGCTGGCAATCAGTTGATTGAGTTGAAACTATGTAGGGTTTAGCTTCCAACTGTCAGTTGGGTCCAGTTCTGATCTTTATGTCTCTCACTCTTTTGGGACCAGCTGGACTTCTGCAGCATGTACTTGTCTTGGTGATGAAAAGAATGCAAAAGGAAAAACACAATGATATGAGCACATTTCAAGCCTCTGCATGGTCCACATCAATTGCCAGTCTATTGTTCAAAGGAAGTCATGTGGCCAAGACTAAAGTCAAGGGCTGTAGAAGTGTATTCCTGTCTTCAGAAGGCCATCTTAAAATGGTATCAGTGTTTGATACTATGACAAGGGAGTATAAAAGTGGAGCCAATAATTTATTTACCCAAAGCCCTAGTTTTCTCATAGACAAAATAAGCTGACTATAGTCTATACCTAAGAGGTGTGGCAGGCAAACCAATGGTTGCCTAAAAATTCCCATGACTGAATCCCCACACCTGTGAATATGTTACCATACATAGAAGAAAGGACTTTGAAGACATGATTACATTAAGGATATCAAGATAGAAGGATTATCCTGGAGTATCCAGTGAGCTCAATGTAATCACAAAAGTCTTTAGAAGGGGAAGAGGGAGGCAGGAGAGTTAGAGCAGGAGACATAGCAATGGAACCAGAAGTCAGTGTGATAGTACCACGAGCCAAGGAATGCAGGCAGCTTCTAGAAGAGGGAACAGGCAAGGAACAGATTTTCCTCCAAAGCCTTCAGAATGAACATAGCCCTGTTGAAACCTTAATTTTAGTCCCATAAGACTTATTTCAGAATTCTGACCTCTGAAACTACAAAGTAATCAATTGTTCTAAATCATTAAGTTTGTGGCGGTGTGTTTCAACAATAATAGGAAACTAATACACTAGGTGAGTAATGATCATTGTTCAGTCCTTCCTAAATATTTATATAAATACCACAGGCTTATTTTTCACATAACCAGCACGATTAATCTAGATGCCAAAGGCCCTGTTTTTTATTTCCGTAGAAAATCATTATGCCATGTCATTGAGAAAGAGGTGTTTACTTGGGAAAGTTTGGAAGGAGTTCAGCAGAAATCTTGGGACTTGAAAGAGCATCACTTCCACCAGATGTGCCATGAGCAATGTGCTGGTAGCTGTCAGAGAAAGGTCCACATGAGACAGCCATGAGAGGACATGAGCCTGGCTGTGCACCAAAGGTAATGAGCAGGTAAGGGCAGCTGCTCTCACAGCATGAGCTGGTTCTGAGGCCCTTGTGAGTAGGGTCACCCTTAGCTCTCTATGCTGACCCTGATCTAATTCATGAAATCCCTTCCTTGAATCTCCAGACCCACCAACTTCTCCCGAGGTCACAGCCCATCCAATTCTTCTCACCTTTCTAGTATGACCTTCATTTAGTCTCCACAGGTTTGGTACTGTGACTTTCTCCCTATTCTCTTCACTGACCTGTTAGAACATAATTCTCTTTGAACAAAACTAGCTCTTCTAAAAAAAACTCTCCTGCAAATAAATACCTTGATTTACACTATTTTACCTGCTTTGTGGACTACTCACACTTTCAGAGATTTTGTATAATAGAGATCTTTAATTCTATACCATTAATTACATAAAAGATCCAGAAAAGGAACAACTTAATTGTTCCATGACCTGATTATATTGTTTTGGAATCAATAAAATAAAGAATACTCTTATAATTCATCATATTAACTATGTGGTTACATGAACAAAATGAACACCTATGAACAATATTTCCCTCCCAATGAAATATTCTAAGATATAAATAATTTGTCAGCAATTGGGTGAGATAATAAGGGGGTAGAGGTGGTAAAGGATAAAGGGGGTGAAATATATAGTGACTGAATATGATTTGACTTTGGGTGGTGGACACACTATACAGTATACAGATCATGTATCATAGAAATGTATACTTGAAACCTATATGATCCAATTAACCGATGTTACCTCAATGAATTTAATTAAAAAATCAAAAAAAGAAAAGGAAAAGAAAATTGAGCACAGGGATCATAAGTAAAATTCTCTTAACCAAAAAGTTCTTTATGACATTCTGTTTATCATTTTTTAAATTCCTTCAGGGAATAATCATTAAGTGTTTGATATATTCATATAGTGTGTCAATTTATAGACTACTAAATATTTATATTATTCTGACACAACATTCTAAATACTGAGTTTTAGAGAAATAGCAGAATCTCTTCCCGCATGACAAGGCCACCCAAATAATGTTTGTATAGTCCCGCAGTTACATCGCTTTTATAAAGTTTGGAAACATTAGGTCTTAATTCCCTAATTATGTGATACCCAGGGGCTGCCAGTAAGGGTTCATTAAGCAGTTCCAAGTCATCTTGTGGAATCTGTGGGTTTGCTCAGCATGTTATTCTAAAGATAAAATTCAGAGAGATTCATAGGCTTAAGCTGAAAAGATTAAGCAAAGAAAAAAGCTCACAGACACAGGCAACAGTATAGGAATTACAAGAGAAAAAGGTGGGGGTGGAAGGTAGAAGAGGGTAAAGGAGGGGTAAGTGGTGATGGAAAGAGACTTGACTTGGGGCAGTAAACATACAATACAATATCCAGATGATATATTATAGAATTGTACACCTGAAACCTATATAATTTTGTCAACCAATGTCACTCCAATAAATTAAATTAATTAAAAAAACAAGCTCCCACAAATTAAAATGTTATTATGATACAAAGGTTCAACTGAATAGAGAATAAGAGATATACCAACTAGATATTCACTAAAGAAAGTTTTAGTAAAATTTGTAGAACTTTGATAAATCAGTGCTCATAGTGAGAGTCACCATTATGGACTTCTAGAGATATTAGGGATTAAGATGGGAGTTGTTAGTCACATAGATGACCCATCAGTTATTGGGCCTAGGGACAGAACTAAATTAGAAAGCAAGAGAAGCTGAATAAAGGGGTACACTAAAACTATAATCCAATCAGAGAAAGACTCGAAGAAAGATACAAGCACTGGAGAAATGCAGAGGCTATATTAAGACAACAAGAAAACAGAGGAGGCCCTGGCCGGTTTGCTCAGTGGTAGAGCATCGGCCTGGCGTGCGGAAGTTCCGGGTTTGATTCCCGGCCAGGGCACACAGGAGAAGCACCCATATGCTTCTCCACCCCTCCCCTTCTCTTTCCTCTCTGTCTCTCTCTTTCCCTCCCGCAGCCGAGACTCCATTGGAGCAAAGATGGCCCGGGCGCTGGGGATGGCTCCTTGGCCTCTGCCCCAGGCTCTAGAGTGGCTCAGGTCGCAACAGAGCGATGCCCCGGAGGGGCAGAGCATTGTCCCCTGGTGGGCGTGCGGGGTGGATCCTGGTCGGGCGCATGTGGGAGTCTGTCTGACTGTCTCTCCCCATTTCCAGCTTCAGAAAAATACAAAAAAAATAAAAAATAAAAAAAATAAAACAGAGGAGAATCCTATGACAATAAGAATCAAAATCGAGTTTTATACCTGAATTCTTCCATGAATCACTTTACACAACTATTCACAATACTGAATATTCCATGAAGGCAAAAACTGGATCTTATTCCTCATATTATCCAGCATAGTGCCTGTACCATAATAGATAGGCAGTAAATGGTTATTAAATGAATGAAAAAGTATTGAAGATAACCCACAATAGAAAGGATTGAATGGAGCAAATTGCTAATGTTTCACCATGCAAATTCTATTCCTATCCAATATGGGAAATCTCCAAACCCAAAAGAGATGAAAATGACCACTAAGAGAATTTCACTTAATTCATTAATTCAAAGAAAAATTTTATTTAGGTCCTAACAATATCAGTGTTAAATACTGTCACCAAAAGTCGCAAAGAGACAGTAGACAGTATGTTGAAAGATTCTAAGTTCTATTGGTTTCCAAGTCTTTAATTGTACATAAAAATATATCAAGTAGCATCAACTCGTTTTTGGCATTTTTTCTGTTCCTTGAATTACAAGTCACTTAATTTCTTAATGTAGTTTCTTGCTTGAAATTGTATAAAAAATTCTAGTGTCTGGCCTACTTTCTTATAATTAAAAAGGTAATATTTCCATTAGGTTTTTATTTTGATAGAATATTACATAAGATATCTCTGGATTACTAATATTTTAATCTTACCATTTAATTTTTCATATTCAAAGAAGCTCAAGTTATTATTAGTTGATTAATAATGATACTACCTCATAAAATGACTGAAAAATAAAGGTGTCAATACACATAAATAACAAAAAAAGAACCTGACATTTAGTAAATATTTAATCAATGTTTCCTATTATTGTTATTCTTATTTTTTGCTTTTCCAAAGTTAGTACAAATAAACCACTGCAACCAAGGAGTCACCAAGAGAGTTACCTTGTTCTCACAGGAATATTCAATTAACAAAGCTAGATTCAGTGAATCAAAGACAGATCATAACTGTGGCTGAAAATGTGTTAATATTATTCGTCCTAAAGTTAGTGAACAATGCTGAGCAGCAGTCTTCCTTATAATCAAGGCATCCACTTCCAATGGCAACCCTTGTAACCTCAAGATAGTTAAATCAAATAATGTTAGAGATAATGGTGAGTTTTGCTAAATTTTAAAAAATGTAATTTAAAAATTAATAGAAGCTATTTAATGCTACAGAAAAACTTTCCTTAGGGGAAGACTGAATATTCACTAAACAATAAATTTTAAAATATGCTAACTAAATGTTGACCTTTCAAAAGACCAGATTAGAGCATAACATGATATAGTTAGTCTTATAAATCTTCACATTTGTAATTATAACATTTCAAAAGATAAAGTTGGGAGTTTCTGTATATAGCATTATATCAAATATTTTTAATAATGAACATAGATAAAACAAAGAAAGGCATGGTTTATTTTTTTAATTGAATTTATTTAGGTGACACTGGTTAACAAAAAAATTATACAGGTTTCAGATGCACAATTCTACAACACATCTTTTCTTCTTCTTCTTTTCCAAGTGAGAGGAGGGGAGAAAGAGAAACAGACTCCCACATGTGCCCTGAATAAGATCCACCCAGTAACCCCCATCTGGAGCCATGCTTGCAACGCAACTGTTTTTAGTGCATGAGGCAGAAGCTCTGCAGAGCCGTCCTCAGTGCCCAGGGCCAATGAGCATGAACCAATCGAGCCATGGCTATGGGAGGGGAAGACAGAGAGTGACAGAGAATGGGGAAGGAAAGAGAATCAGATAGTCATTTCTCTTGTGTGCCCTGACAGGGAATCAAGCCCAGAACATTCACAGGCAGGGCCAACACTTGACCACTAAGCCAACCAGTCAGGGCCTACAACACATCTTCTGTATACTATATTCTGTGTTTGCCTCCCCAGCATTAGGCCAGGTGCTTGACTTCTCTGACACTCAGTTATCTAAAAACCAGCATTACAATAATTATTTTCTTACTTAACAAAATATTGGGTACACTGAAAATTATGTATGTCAAAAGCTCCTGAAAAATGTAACTCATTCTACAAATTCAATAGTATTTTTATTTTACTTGACTTGAAATATGAGAATACTCAAAAATATCAGCACACTAACCACAGATATGCATGTACATACATAAGTGAAGGAAATATGTTTAATTTGAGTTCTTAGAAAGGAGCCACCAAATTATAGTATGTGGTGTAATTACTTCTTTGTATCTATTTTTCTCTATACAATAATTTTAAATTTGTGGAAAAAGAGGGAATTGAAATTATGAAAATTATAATAGAAGAGTCTACCAGAGTATATAACAAAGTCTACAAGTTTGAGGATAAGGTCAAGAAAAGATTGCTGTCTGAAATTTAATCACTATCTGAAATTTAATATCATAAGGATAAGATACAAAGAATAAATGACCTTAATTATCTGCATCACTGACCCACCCTAAGAGGTTTTGGAAATATGTTGCAGCTAAAAGCAAAGTATACCTCAAATCCAGTCATGCAAACTGGGTGATGAGAGCTATGAGTTATACAGTGGTGCTGTAATTTCTATTGCCTGAGGTAACAGTGATTGCTTTTAACAAATAAAAAATAGTCATTTCTTTCTAAAATATTCCAGTAATGAGAAATAAAACCATTTATCTAGATAGAAATTTCCTTATAGCAGAATTTCTTAAAAATAAGTAAAACATTACACCTATATCAGACTGTACTGGTAAGATTTATGGGCCTGTTCCTGAGCCAACATATTAATAAATTAGAATACCCTAGGAAACATTTCTGTCAGAATATCTGTATTTCTCTTTGGCTCAGAAAATACCTTCCTCATGATCTACCAAATCATGTATCAATACATATCTTCCTGTTCTCCTCATTAAATATAAATGATATAAAAACATTAAGGAATATGTTTATTGACTTTAGTAAACTGGATGAATTTCCCTTCTACACTTACGATTCTCGAACTATAATTTATGTAGGAACAACCTGAAGAGTTCTAATAAATTCAGATTTCCAGGCCACTATTAGATTCTAGGTTTTCAGATATCCAAATTGGTCTCTCTTGAGTATTAAATTTTTGTCATTTTTATAAGAACTAGAAAAGTCAAGTATCTGGATCTGAAGAGATATCATCTAGACCAAATAGAGGTCCCTGATTAATTCACAAAGAACCTATGAATCACCCACTACAAGGATCCCTTGAGAACCTATGTAATCTTTCTGTCTTTGCTTCCTGGTCCTTCAAACTTTACAAACCTTGTTTAATATTGCTCAACCTCAATTGATAAGAATTCTATAAGGTAAATTAATTGATAAATGAAATGAAAATCTGTTCTACTATCTCTTTTATGGACAACTTTCTAAATAAGTGCTGCTAAAAAGTAAAAATGTTTTAAGCAAATAACTTCAATTACAATTCTTTGTACAGTTGAAATTTTACATGGCATATGCCAATGTTTAATGAGACAAGAATAACAATGAGAAACTATTAGAAAGTACTCAATGTGATTTACAGAGTTTTTAAAAGATTTTATTTATATTTAGAGTTTCCTCAAGTTTCAAGTTGTGTGCTTCAAGATTGTATAACTTAAAACAGGAAGACCCAACTGTCTCTTCAATCACAGTTCCTTGCTTCAATAAGATTGCCTGTGCATTGGAACCTTAATCAAATATCCAAGCTACAACTCCTCATTTTTTCTTCCCTAAGAGAAATTGTTATGTTGCAGTCATGTCTAGTTAAGTTTGCCACTTACTTTCCAAAGGATGTGGAAAATACAAAGAGATCCAGGGAAGAGTCACATCTGATCTGATATCCATGTATGGGAAAAACTGAAATGTAACTTCTACTTCTAGCCCCTAGGATTTCTCTGCTACTGCATTGTGAAATGCATGTGGAAACCCACTCAATCATTCTAAGACATATGATTAAGACACTGATCTCATTTGTGACATACACATGCTGTTCATATAGATCAGTGGTAGTCAACCTGGTCCCTACCGCCCACTAGTAGGCGTTCCAGCTTTCATGGTGGGCGGTAGTGGAGCAACCAAAGTATAAATAAAAAGATAGATTTAACTATAGTAAGTTGTTTTATAAAGATTTATTCTGCCAAACTTGGCGAAAATCCAACATAAAGTACTTGCTAAGTAATTATTATTATATGCTTTAACTTGCTATTAACTCTGCTTTATAAATTTTATAAAGTAAAGTTACTTCCCTACTTTATAAATCACCATTACTGTGGAACCAGTGGGCGGTTAGAAAATTTTACTGCTAACAGAGATACAAAAGTGGACGGTAGGTATAAAAAGGTTGACTACACCTGATATAGACCATACAGACAATGATGTGAATAGAATTCCTTAAAATAGCGCCACTGGCAGCTCTGAACCAAGGTAGGAGCTCCTTTAACTTGTGTTTTGTCCTGGAGAGATCAAAGAACATTCCATGATGATGATGATTATAAAAATGAAACTGATGACGATGGCCAAAATTTGTGTATACCTACAATATGCTGATTATAAAGAAAGAATGATGAGATGGGGGGAGGGAGCTGATTAAATATCAAAGACTTTGAGAGACTTCTATCAGTAATCCTATTTTAATATTCTTAAAGCAGAGGGTATATGGAATGGGGTTAAATTATTAGAAAATGACAATTTCATTAATTTGTCTCCTCCAAAAAAAGGTGATGAAATCATGCATGAAAAAAATACACAAGTAAACATTGTGAACTAATTTAGTACTAAAATTGTGACTTGCAGTTTATTTTTCATTTCCTATTTCAAATTTATAGCACCATTAGAATAAAGTCATAAAGAGGAAAAGTTTTTCTTATAGGTTTGAAGATTTAAGATATTTACTCATAAATGATAGATTTTTGAGAGATTTGAATAAATTCACATCAAAAGGTTCCAAACCATACAGCCTTTCAAATCATGACAAGCTAAATTAAGCACAATGCATGCAACCATTTTTAAACTTGTCAAAAATAATTTCTGCATTGGGTGAAACATAGAGACCACTAAGATAGTCACATATACCTAATAGTTACATATCTAGTGCCCAGACAACATTGTTTCCAACCTGATAACACTTAGCCATCTCTTTGTGATTTTTGGTTCTCCCCCACCACCCTTAATCTGTGGAATCCTTCACAGCCTTTATATACGATGAAAATATTATTTTATCTTAACTGCTTTTATCCTTTACTTTCTTTTTGAGAATCTTCATAGTGTGATCTTTCCAAATACTTCCTTTAAAATAAAAAAAGTCAATTGTAAAGACACATGCAGCCCCATGTTCATTGCAGCATTGTTCACAGTGGCCAGGACATGGAAACAACCAAAAAGCCCATCAATAGATGACTGGATAAAGAAGATGTGGCACATATACACCATGGAATACTACTCAGCCATAAGAAATGATGACATCGGATCATTTATAGCAAAATGGTGGGACCTTGACAACATTATACGGAGTGAAATAAGTAAATCAGAAAAAACCAGGAACTGCATTTTTCCATACATAGATGGGACATAAAAGTGAAACCAAGAGACATTGATAAGAGTGTGGTGGTTACGGGGGGGAGGGAGGAGAGGGAGAGGGAAGGGGGAGGGGGAGGGGCACAGAGAGAACTAGATAGAGGGTGACAGGTCAATCTGACTTTGGGTGATGGGTATGCAACATAATTGAACTTTAAGATAACCTGGACATGTTGTCTTTGAATATATGTATCTTGATTTACTGATGTCACCCCATTAAAAATAAATAAAATAAAAAATATATAAAAAAAAAATTAAAAAAAAAAGTCAAGAATCTTTTTAAAAATCTTTCCTCACTCCCACTCCAGCAGCTTTATAATATGTCAAGGCATTGAATAATTCATCACAAGATATCACTTTATTTAAATATTGAGCATAATATAAAATGGTATTACAATGAAAAATATTGGTTTGCTACCTTAATGATAGTGATTATGAATTTCATTCCTGAAATATGATACCTGTTTTGAATAGAAAATCATTTTACCAATGCTTCCAGGCAATTTCGAAAACTGTCTTAACATTAGATTATTGCTCAAGGCCCAGGACCTGAATAATACATTTCTACATTGCTCTGCAGAACCTATTACATTTTAAGGGCAATTTTTTTACTATAAAATCTGGATCTCAGTCTGAACTTTATAGAAGAATAACTTTTTCAAATGCTACTCTAAGAGTTCTTAAGAGCAAATCAATGGAGAAATGCAACTCAGATGATCCTACAAAACTCTCAGAAATGAAAGAGAGTTAGCCTTTCTATCTTTACAACATTCCAACTGAATCAAACCCCACTGAACACAGCACTCAATCTTTTCTGGTTTAAATATCTATACAAGAAATGATAAACAATAACCTGGTGACTTAAGGGTGATAAACCATAAAATACTTCTAAGTTATTCTCAGATGCTTTAAACATTACAGTGTGTGGGGGGTTTTTTTTGGTTTTTTGTTTGTTTGGTTTTTTGCTTGGCTAAGAAATACATATGTTGTTTTAAACCTTACACACTGGAGGAAAAGACCCTTTAAATAATAGAAATTTGGCTTTGAGAAATCAATCTAGTTTGCTAAGCAGAGTAGCCCTGTTTTTAATCAGTGGCTGTTGACACAATATCTTAGATGGGAAAGTGACTCATGAAGTATGTAGGAGTCATGAATAAGAGAGGCTTGTTTTAAACTGGAGAACAGAGTGGAGTTGAAATGGTGAGTTAGGAACAAAGTTCAGGAGGAACGAAGGGCAGTGACTTACCTGTAATACTTTGGTCAAATTGTTAAATAGAGCTTGGCCAGCACTCACTTTGTATTTGACTCCTCTGACTGTGCCATTTTTGCTTAAAATGTTGACTCTTCTTGTACCAAAACCCTTCTCGCTGGTAGCCCTTGCTAACACCAGCAAGTTATCCTGGTCGTTCTCTTGCTCATCACTTTCAGATCCTATGTGGCCATTTTGCTGTCCATCAGACTCGCTGAGTCCATCGATGCCACAGATACTGGCACATTCCGAATCCAGAGAGCCTGCCGGTTGCCCGTCTTCATATACCTCCTTCAGAACTCGCCCGCTGTGAGAGGATGCGATCCGAAACCGGACTTTCCGGGGCCTATCACTCTCCGGCTTTGTCTCCCTTTTGAGCATGGTCACATCCACCCATACAAACAGTTCACATAATTCCCAATCCCCTGTTACTTCATCAGTCCACCTGCCACATAGCAATATCAGAACTTAATTCTACTGACAGCAGCACTCATATGAAACTAACATCGAAAGGAAAGGAGATTCCCAAGAACTTACAGTGCATCTCTGCTATGAATAATAAATGTTCGTGTGTGCTATGGTTACCCTTAAACTAAAACCTGCAAAATGATCCCGGCCTTTAAATATTAAATAGCTATGGGGGTCTCTTTAACAGGACAAGTGCAAGAAAGTGGCATGAAATGAAACAGAAAAGAAGTATGAGCAGTAGTGACTGTTGAAAAAGATCTTAGTGACAAAAATATTTCTATAGTCCATTGTCCAGAGTAGAGACCAGAGATAAAATACTGAATCAAATGTATGGTATCAGAGATGTCACAGTCTTCCTACAGTGTTTATTTCCTATGCATTCCACTCTCAACCAGCAATCCTTAAAAGGACAGCGGATATGCTACATTTCTGCATAGAACTATCATTACTTGTTCTTAAATCATCAATTAGACTTCAGCTACATTGTAGAAGATGAATTTTTTACCTACATCTTCATGCACAAGTAGTGTTTCTAAAGAATAACTTTTTAACAGACTATGTAAAGGGAAAACTTTTGCCTTGTTATTTTCTCTCTTCTGCTAGTGGAAAATGTTCTCTTGGACAGAGGAAAAGGTTTTGGAAAAGAAACATATGGAACAATGAAGGAAGAATGGAAAATTCCCTAAGCCAGCCAGATCAGCCAAAGCAATCCAGGTCATCAGCATTGATAAATATTATATCCAAATCACCCATGCATAGAGGACAGTCCTCCTTATGCTGTGCTCAGTGTATTTTCTGTCACGTTGGCAGGCACAGAAGAGCCTCTTATGACAGAGAGCCATCCTGAAACTTACACTACAGTGAGTGCCCCAGCCCGTCTGCATCTCCAGAGAGAAATTAAGCAGCTGGCCCTCACACTGAACCTCAAGTCTTTCCATGTCTATCTTTTAATCTGATTGTGAACTTAATGTAATCTTATTATAGAAAATTCAGAAAATAATAGCAGGAAGTTGAAAATAAAAGTCACAAATAATCTCACAAGTGATGTTCATAATTTTGTGAATTGCTTCCAGTGTGTGTGAAGGTGAGATGCTCTGACACCTGGCGGCTTGCCTTTAAGGGAAGAGAACAAGTGCTTAGCTTTTACTGATGGAACGTGAGCAAAAATGATGCTGGGCCAAAGAAATGAAGACCTGTTCATGATATTTCTCTTCCTTTCCCATCTGTTAGCAGGATGGAAGCCATATACTGAGCTTGCTGGAGTCACAGAGAAATTTGCAGCTGCCACCACCCTGCACTAGACTATCCATGAGAAAAAAATAAGACTTCATTGTGTTAAGCAATGGAGATTAAAATCCAAAGATTGTTAAAGAAGCTATCATTGTTGAATCTAATGTTCTCATGTATAAAATCAGAGTGCATTTAGTATACTGTTTCTTTTATTCAGCATTATATAGTGAGTCATTTCCTACACTTTTATTTTTGAAAACATAAGTATAAGGTGCATATTAAAAGTCCTTCTAATAGCTGCACCATATTTTATTTTACTCTTTCTGGATAACTAGATGCTTAAATCATTTAAAACTTTAATGAAAGTAATACTGTACTGAATATTCTTTTTCAAAAATTAGTGTCCATCTATCTAAGTAGTTCTTTTGCATAAGTTCCTTTGGGTAAAATTGATGTAGTAAGAATTATTTTAATGTAAAGCTTTTGATACAAACTGCTAATCACTTATAAGAAAAGTTGTACAATTTAATCTTCTAATAGTATATGAGTTCCTACTTTACTGTACTCTTGCCAATGCCAACAATGAATATTAGCGATTGTCAATAATTTGTATTTTGCCAAATTGAAAAACAGTATTTTATTGATGTTATAGTTACCCAACTTTAAACAATACTCATGACTTTAATTCTGAATAGTTTCTTCATATAGAACTCTCACTAAAGATAGAGAAAAATGAGAATCTCTATCTCATGGATAATCAAATTGGGAATCAAACAGTAGAGAATTTTATATAATGCCAAAAAGGGGAAAGTACGGATATAGAGAGAAGGAAGAGAGAGAAAGAGAATGAGCACTGTATCAACTGTAGGTGACAGTATAAAGTATAAAGTGTCATCAATATAAGTGACAGTATAAAGAGAGAATTGTATCAGTGATAAGTGACAGTATAAAGTGCTTTTAACTGAGAAAAGTAAGAGTATGTGTCAAAGTATGTAATACAAGAACTTAAGTGAGAAAATTCTTATTGTGGTGAAAGAGAACTACTAATGAAATTTTATGTCCAAATGTCCAAATGTTTTAGAGTATAAAGTACTGAGTGGGGAGGGCATAAATCAAGGAAAAAAACATAATTCTGTGCTGCCTTAATTATTATTTTTTTTTGTCCCATGTAATCTGCCCTAGCTTTACCTCTCTATGCTGTGAGTTGGAAACAGTGTACTGTAGCATAAGCAAGATTTTGGAGGCAAAGGGACCCAGGTTCCAATTCCAGCATACCACAGTGAGACTGTTCTTTTCACCACCTAAAGTTTCAATTGCCTCCTCAGTAAATTAAGACAACAATATCTACTGTATTTCCCCATGTATAAGACACTCCCATATATAAGACGCACCTTAGTTTTGGGGCCCGAAATTTGAAAAAAAAATGTATTACATAAAGTTATTGAACTCATGTTTTCTTCATCATAAAATTCATACAATTTCTCATCACTGTCAAAACTCCCATCCATTAGCTTGTCCTCATCTGTGTCTAATGATGAATCAATGTCTTCATATATTGCCTCGTCCTCAGTTCCATCTACGGCATTTGAAATGCCACAACCACTGTATAAAATGCACCCAGTTTTTAGACCCCAAAATTTTTGGAAAAAGGTGCATCTTATACATGGGGAAGTATGGAATATCTGTCTCAGGGATGCTTGCAAAGTGTCTGGAACATACTACTCAATGTGTGCATGATGATGTGTATAGACACTGTGTGTTCTTTGAATGAAAAGAACTAATTCTAGTTTGACTAAGGAAAGACAATGGTCCTACAAGCTCAGCCAATAAATATAATATATTTGATAGGAGAGAATGCATTAGAACAACTGGAAAATATGTGGTATTTTAAATTGATATTTTAAAAATATATAGTATGTGTGTATGTATATATATATGAATATATTATATATATGTACATGTACACATGCAAATATATGTGTATAGAAAATATTTTACATAATATTTTAAAATAATGAGACCAACTAAGAGTCATCTCTCTTTCAAGGATGAACTACAAGTCCAGGAGACTGAAAAGCAACCTGCCACCAGAATAAGGACGTGTCTGTTAGTTTAAGGAGATATATGCCCTGAGATATAATGTGCCCTTTTAATTACAACTCACAGACTTATCTTTAGCAAAAATAAAAATGAAGCTGTCTTTACAGTGGATAAATCTTTGCAATTCTTCCTTCATTCAGGCAATGAGTATTCCATAAGTATCTACTGAGTGACCCCTGAGGATAAGACATTGCAAGACCCCTCAAAAAATGTCATCAATGACTTATTCTTGGGGGTCTTATATCTTATGGTAAATATAAAGATATAAAAACTATGTCCATGTCCACCATTAGTTAACATATGCTTAAACAAAATAGTTAAGAGTTCAACCCAATGTACTTTAAACTCAGGTGAAATTCCTCTTCCTTGAAATGACCAACTTACTAGTCATCTCCAGCATAAGACAACAGCATATTCTCAATACTCTCCACCCTCATTCTGTTTACAGTTTGTTCCCAGCAACTTCTAACTACCCCATCTGTCACCTTTCCTATATCAGTATATTATTTCCTACAGGTTAATTTCTTTGCCAGGTTAGTATCCTCCCTTCAGCAAGAATTTCCTTTTCTTCCTTCAAATGTATTTTTACAATCATTCATTCACTTAACAATATTTATTGAGTACTTTCTAAATGTCAGAGAAATGCTGGATCTAAACAGGTGAAAATAAAAGGCATGTTCCTTACTTTTCGTGGTAGATAACATACAATCAACGAATTACAATATAGTAAAAATTATAACAAGGAAAGAAGTGAATAGAATGGAAATGATAAAGAGGGGAGCCTGGTTTAGATGAAATAATCACAGTAAGCCTCCTGAAAATGAGACATTAAGTCTAACAAAATTAGAAGAGATCAATCATGTAAAGATATGAAGTGGGCAGGAGTAGTTGAAGATAGTTCCTCAGCTGTGGTGGCACGTGTAAATGTCCTGAGGCAGAAAACCAGTAGGTTTGTTCAAACTAAAAACAGATTGAGTGGCTGAAGACAAGTCTGACTTGCACTCTACAAAGCTCTTCTCAAATAAAGGACAAGATTAGCAAAACCTTTCCTTCTTAACCTAATTCTTAATTTAAGCAACCTCCTCAGAACATAAAACCCAATACCTGTAAACATTTCTATATTACCAATATAGAAATATCTCAAATATTCATAGGGCATCTATTTATTGCAAATAGTAACTTAATAAATTCTAGAAGCCATGGAGAGGGTAGAATGTTGGAGTAACCAAATCAGAACAACTTTGGAAAATACTATTATTGATGAATTCAGAGAGGAAAAATATACCCCTTGTTTAATTCCCAGTAAAACTGGTATCCTACCAGCTAGACTTAGGCCTGGATATTTCTTGCTGCTATTAGTTTCTTTTTAATCAGAAATATCAAATTATTTCCTTATTTGTAAAAAATCAGGCATCAAAATATAATCCTTTTTTCACTCATTTTGTCTCCAAAAATTGACCCTCATACTATTTTGTATGTGGTTATCATTGCATGGTGAGAAGTAATTTTAACCATATTTCTGACTTTGCAGCATAACTTTTATATCCCTTGTATCATAGTGAATATGTGCAACACGCCTCAATTTGCTGTTATTTTAAAGTTATCACATTCACAATCTTTTTTTTTTGTCTTGAAAACACTAAAAATAGATTATTTAAAGTGAAGCACAGAAACAGTGATCTGGTTACCAAAAGCGGTGTTGGGGGAGGGGAAAGGAGTAAAGAGGGACAAATATAAGGTGACGGGAAATGATTTGACTGTGGGTGATGGGTGTACAATGTAATCAACAGTTCAAATGCTGTAGAAATGTTTACCTGAAACCTATGTGTTCCTATTGATCAATGTCACCCTGTTCAATTTAATTTTACAAACAAAATTCAAATATAATAACAATGAAAAAGTGAGGCAGAAACTGCCAGTCATTGGCAAAGTAACTGTCTTCTCCTCTGTGACACTTGTCACTGGAAAAGCAATAAACTATGACTCACTCTCTAGTGCTGCTCTCAGAACTTCTGTTTGGATGGAGACAACCTATCGATTTTTACTTTTTAATTACATTAACGATGAGAACGGGAAAAAAATTTAGTAACCAGTTGTGAAGGAAGAATTAAACTATCCCTGACACTTTTCAGCTTAAAGAATATTGCATTTTCCTAATCAGCATGAATTACAAATCAAAATTCACAGCTCGATATTAACTTGAAACACAGAGAACTAATCAGAAAAGAAAGTGGGTACATTAAGGAAAATATTCTTTAAGAACAGGACTATTCTCTTATTATATAACAAGAGAGATAGATGATTCTTAGTTATAGATTAGGGGTTAAGAATGGGGATTATGAGTTTGAATCTGGGATCAGCCATCCTCTGACTCTGAGCCTCAGTTTCCTCATCTGTCAGAGTAGTTTCTATTTCATAGAGTATTTGGAAAGCTTGTCTGACCAGGTGGTGGTGCAGTGGATAGAGCGTTGGATTGGGATGTGGAGGACCCAGGTTCAAAACCCCAAGGTCACCAGCTTGAGTGCAGGATCACTGGCTTGAGTGTGGGATCATAGACATGACCCCATGGTCACTGGCTTTGAGTCCAAGGTCACTGGTTTGAAGCCCAAGGTCACTGGCTTAAGCAAGGGATCACTTTGCTCTGCTGCAGACCCCCAGTCAAGGCACATATGAGAAAGCAATCAGTAAACAACTAAAGAGACTAAGGAGCCACAACAAAGAATTGATGCTTCTCATCTCTCTCCCTTCCTGTCTATCTATCCCTATGTGTCCCTTTCTCTGTCTCTCTCTCTCCATCTCTGTCACACACACACACACACACACACACACACACACACACAAGCTTAAATAAAATGCTGTATACAAAATGAAATGGTTAGCACACTACTCAAAAAGTGATCGCTATGAATTCTTATTGGTTACTTAACCTAACTAAATGTAATACTGTTTGGAAGACAGTGAGAGGAAAGGAACCGGAAAAGCATAATTAGCTGACGGGGAATAAAGGCAACCTATTCTGTGGCTGGTCTGACTCTGGAGCTTCAAGGCTAAACCAGCCTGTCATCACTTAGATCCTGGGGAAGGGCTCCAGTCTCCAGCAGCTCTGTTCCTGCTGTACATTCTGAACTGAACGTCTACCACATATAGCGCCGTGCCGGGGGCAGGGGCTGCAGTGCTGGCATGCATGCTGTCACTATGGATCCTGAGTGGCCACAGCTGTCTCAGACTCCTGGGGCTGCTCAGCTGTGGGATCAACACATACCTCACATTTCCATTTTAGAATTATTCCTAAACTCTCTAAAGTTAACACAGGGGGTATAAATAAATAGTCTGTAGAGCAACCGCTTCCCAAAATAAATTTTACAGTTCCACGTCCACCTTTCATGCCTCCATTGGATCTTGTCAAGTGTTTTGCATATAAACAATGCTTAGAGAAATGTTTGCTGAATTAAAATTAAGCTAGATTTTAATGTCAGAACAGACTGGCCACATATTTAAGAGAGAGATAAATAAAACTAATATGATTACCTCTGTTTTGTTTTGGGTTTTTTTTGTACCACTTGCAGTCCATATGCTAGGTAAGAAATAATGTTTGTTAACTTTCCAAGCAAAATACCTGAGTCATATATCGTTACTGGTATCATAAATGAACCATCTACATGACATAAGAAATTGTTAAATGCTGGACAGCAAATAATATACTCTGCATACAGAATGCAAGTCTCAGAAGAAACAAAAGAATAATGAATCAAGTTTACCTATTTTGATGTTAAAAACTTGACTTGGCTGCCTTCAACTACAAAAGTCAAGTGACTTAACACTGATAATAGCTGTAAGCTTAAGCTTCATTCTCAAGTATGAAACAAGGATTTTGCTATTTCCTCTTGAATAATGAGTTTCCTGTGTATTGTGTGGCTAAGACTCTGCAATCTGCAAGAAAGAAAAAGATCACTTTTACGTCCTTCTTCAATCAGATTGTCACAATATATAGAATACTTACAAATATGTCTTATGGTTAAAAGATTTTTAAACTAACTGCATTATTACTCCAAGATATTGATGTACGGATTTAACGTCTTTTAATTCCTAACAAAGAGTTTCATCAATGAATGGAATTATGCCCACTCTTATCCTATACATGGGAAGTTTACCTCTTAAAATTCTGCTTGGGACCATACCAAAAGCAAATCCAACTTCTGTGGGTGGAGAGTGGGTCAAACAGCCTGAATTAACATGGCACTCAAGAAGAAAGATTAATGAATAAATCATCAAAGATATGGAATCAGACTCTGAGATATTCACGATATCCTACTAAATATCAAAAAGACCAATGTTTATCCTTTAGATTTTTCTAAATCAGGATAGAAATAAGAAAACGGAAGTAAACTCCCAGTCTTAGAACCATCAGCCTAAGAAATCCAATGCAGTTCTCTAAATCAGCAGCAGAATAGAACATTAGTGCTTAATACCATGCTTGGGAGTATAAATCCCTAGAGTGTCAATTTATTTTTTCATACTGAAACTGTTCTTGTAGAAAGTGTAGAAAGATCCTTCAGAATTTCAAACCCATTGAGATGAAATAGCAATGCGCTCAGAGACTACCCCACTGTTAAATTTTTCTTATTCGTTTTAAATTAATAAAAAAGCGGCATGTCAAGAGAAACATACTAAGCTGACTAAAAAAATATATATTAAAATTTTTAAATGAGACAGACTTCCTGTCTTATTCTTGTGGTTGAACTTTTTTAAATCACTGAAAGATTAATATACATTATGTTTTATTAATAAATGCCGTAAGTTTAAAATGAATGGACACGACTGCCACTTTAAAGTATCACAAATTATAATTCATAATTGTGTTGTGTTTCTTTTTTATCCCAAGAGCATGATGATAGAATGGACCCCTGGGAAATCTTCATTCTATTATCCTATCATCGTTGCCAAGGTAACAGAGGGCTGTTGATTCTAGTGTGAGAGATGAAGGTTAAAGCTGGCAATGAGGGGGAAACGGAGAGTCAGCCAGACAGGAAAAATCTTGTGTTCATTGAGAGATCTAGAGATGATTTGTTTTTCTGGTGGGACTGTAGTTTTGAGTCCACGAATAAACTAGGGAATATTTTAAGTGCATTTGAGTGGTGCCCAGAAGAGGCCCAAATTCCCCTAAAGAGAAGGCGTGATGGAGTATGAATTATGAGCCCTGTGGCTGAAAAATCACATCACCCCAGAAGCTCAGTCAACTCTCCTGAAGTCCAATTTACACATTGCAGACGGGGCTTTTCACATATATGATTTTTGCTTCATCTTTTGCAAAATGAGTAAATGCAATTTCCAAAGCTTTTGGAATTCTATGGTAATCTGAGGTATTTGGATTTGGTCAGCTGCATTTGCAAATGAAATATTTTTCCAGTATGAATACAAAAGTCATATTGGAAGCTAAAGAAAAATCCATTAATCACTTATATTGACTGCCCACCATTAGAAGATATGCCCACAAAGTGTTTAAGGTAATCTTTGCTCTCAAGGAGTTTACCATCTTCCTGAGTGCAGTAAAATACAATTAAAATTAAATTAGTTAAAGTTGACGTGCAATAGTAAATTATTTTCAGGTGTACACACCAATGATTAAACATTATATGACTTACTAAGTGATAATCCCCATGAATCTCATACTTACCTAATACATATACAGTTATTAGACTATTATTGACTATATTCCCTGTGTTGTACTTTACATCCCTGTGACTGGCCTGTAACAACCAATCTGTACTTCTGAACCTCTTCATCCTTTTTATCCATCTCCCCAATGCCCATCTAACAACCAATCAGATGTTCTCTGTAGCTAGAAGCTGGGAATCTCTTGGAAAATGCAACTGACTCTAGGGGTGAACCTCGCTGTTCGGGGCCTGGAGAATAAAATGAAATGAGGATTGAGGAGAATGTCATTGTGCCCATTCCTGCATGGAAACTTCTACAGCTCTGCCACCCTAGAGATTAAGGGTCACTGGGAGCATTAGAAGACCATAACCTTGGCGTAGGCACTGTGTCTTCACCAGGAACAGGGCAGCAGTTGGCATCTGTAAGGCAACTTCAGGGTGATGGGTTTCAGTCAGCACAGGCAGAAAGGGGAAAGTATGCCACATGGGCTCTGCAGTTTTCCACGAGAGACTCACTGAATGAACCCTTTTACCTAAAATAATTGGGGAGGCGCTGGAGTCGGGGACCCTGAGGTCCAGCTGAAGGCGCAGAGCCACGGTAATTTAGGAATTACTCATTCTGCCAGGCTGTGGACGCCTGCACCATACATTTAGCGTGAATAAATGTGAAAAACTCAAGCTGAATGCTGTTCAGGTAGTTAAAAGAGCAACATGGGATCTTAGCACTTTCGGTATTTACTACCATAGTTCATCAATTCTAAAACATATATTTTTTTGACATGCTAACATCTCTGAAATTACTGTGCAAATCACTCAGTGGCAGTCATGACATGGCTGTCATCACCTACGCATTAACACTTGCAGACCAGGGTCACTGGCTTAGAAGATAATCAGAGACAATAGCAAAGCACACATTTAAATAATGCTCCATTGTCAACACTCTTGGTTGCAGGAAGGACCGACTGCATTGTGTGACACAGAACACACATTGATGACGTTGGGCAGAAAACAAGACACAAGAGTAAACTCTGCATGTGAACACATTTAGGAATATCCTAATCAATTTATTTTACGTTTATTTGCCCTTACATGTATACTCAAGAGTGATATATAAGAGCAAGCTATGTGTAAAAGAGATTTTTTTCATATATTTAAAATAAAAAGTTTAAGTGACAATAAAATATTGTGCCATGGTTAAATTAGCAGGTCTTCTCTTTTTGTCTCAATGGTTCATCAAATAAGGATACATCTTCTAGCTGATAACATCTTAGATTCAATGAACTGTGGGCATATGCCACCATATTCATATACATGTATGAATATGAATTGCACAGCATATTCATATACATGTATGTGTTAGCCTTTATTTAAAGCTGTGCAATATCTTGAGAGACAGAAAAGAAAAATCTTCGTTATGAGAAAGGATGACTTTTTACTAGTCATTTGTCAGGAAAACACGAGGATCCAGTGAACAGGCCGTTCCTTTACCTGCTGTCTCCCTAGGGCCACCTTTGGAAGTCAGCCGCAGAAGGGCTTCCAAGATTTCCTTCTCCCACTTCCATTGGCCCCACTGCCCTATTCCTTTCCTTCCTCTCTGCTCTGCCAGGGCCCCAGTGCTCCATTTATTTGTCACTTTGCATGGTAACAGCCACTGAATCAGGCTCTTCTCGCCCCTCCATGGGGTCAGGCCCAGGTCTTTCAACTATTTCAGAACGGAGCACCTGTGAAACCCTCAAGATGTTCTCTCACCAATACTGATCACATATCACAGCACGAATGCAATGAGTTCACGCTGACGGGGAAGTACCCTCCTGTGGGGGAAGTTCTCTCCAGCGGGGGAAGTCCCCTCTGGCGGGGGAGGATGAGAAGGAATGAACTGAGGGAAATGGAGAACACTGCCTTTTACCTTATTTCATCCTGTAACGTTACTAAGAATAAGAGATTATAAAACACCCATTTTACAGATAAGAAAATTGAGACTAAATGGTGAGTTATTAATTAGCTCTAACCTGGACCAACAGAATGAGAAGGTTGGCAGCATATTAGCTGTGACTTACACTAGGGGAAAATAATCTTATATTTAATTACGATAGTACGAAGCAAAGCGTATGTCAGTAATGACTCCTCATATATGTTTACAGATGCTTATTTATGAAGAAGTTATGAAGGCTTAGTTACAGAGGGTCTAATTTGATTTAAAATAAAACAGCTATCATTATTTCAATGTACATTTACTCAATTCTTAAAAGTAGAGGAAGGCTGCAAAATATGCGAACCACATAGCAACATGAATTTTAAACAACTAGAAATAAGAAGGCATAGGAAAAATAAAAAAGGAGTCAAATATTAATATGTCTAATCTGCAGATTTAAGAAAGTGGGGCACAATGAGGTAAAATTATGCCTCGTTCACTGTTTATCCTCATTCAGTGTCCTATACAAATGAAACATTTGGAGTTGAAGCTGAATGCCAGTAACTTTCCAGAAAGTCAGAAAATCAATACTCATCTTTATACTTTCACCTTTTCCCTTAGAAACTCAATAGCTTAATTTCCCAACTCATTCATTTATTCAGCAAATACTTTTCAGTTCTCCTATACTTGGCGTGCCCTGGGCCCTGCCCGTGCGCATATGCATAAATCTTCACCCACATAGACAGTGGCTGATTCTGCTTTCTCTTCAAGTCACCATCCCGTTCCAATACCAACAAAGAGCAATCTGAACATGAACACTTTAACCTCTAAACGTTCCCACATAATTACTTGTTTTTAACATAACCACTTGTGTTTAAAATGATAATACTCTAAAAAATAGTGTTAGTCACAAAAAAATAATTCTCTTTGTTCCAAGTAACTACACAAGAAAAAAAAATAGTATATAGTCCGCCTTGAGCGACCTTATTAATATAGTCACTCTTCACAAATTACTTGAGCTTTACTGCCGTGATACAAAGCACAGTGCAGAGAAGGTTATTTCATCTTTTTCAGAAGTTTTCCTCACTCGCTACATAAAAGCCAAATAAATCTCAGACGTAACATGGGGGAGGGTAATGCGAGTGGAAATAGGGGACTATGGGGGAAAGGGGCTCTCTGCATGGACCAATGATGACGGAGTACCATGATCAATAGGATATGATTAACTCACCCTGCTGTAACCAGACAACAGCTATGTGATTATCTGATAGCGGAAATGTTATGGCTAATCTTTTTATTATCTTGTGTTTGTATGTATTTTCAAATGAGTGTGTGCTATCTTTATATTTAATAAATAAAGTGTAATATTGCTCATATTTTTAGTTATATTTATATAGTTTTAATTTAAATACAAAAAAAACTTTTAATGCTACAGATTGATGAGCTTTGACAAATATGTACAGGACTGCTTAGATTTTGGGGGGGTGACAGAGACAGAGAGAGGGACAGATAGACAGGAAGCGAGAGAGATGAGAAACGTCAGTTTTTCATTGCAGTTGCTTGATCTCCTCAGTTGTTCATTGATTGCTTTCTCATATGTGCCTTGACCAGGGGGCTGCAGCAGAGCGAATGACCCTTTGCTCAAGCCAGCAGCCTTGGGTTCAAGCCAGCGATCTTAGGTTTCAAGCCAGCAACCTTGGGGCTTAAGTAAGTGACTTTAGGCTTCAAGCCAGCAACCTGGGGGCTGCAGCAGAGCAAGTGACTCCTTGCTCAAGCCAGCAACCTTGGGGCTCAAGCTAGCGACCTTGAGCTTCTAGCCAGCGACCTGGGGGCTGCAACAGAATGAGTGACTCCTTGCTCAAGCCAGCAACCTTGGGCTTAAGTCAGAGACCTTGGGCTTCAAGCCAGCAACCTTTGGGCTCAGTGACCATGAGGTCATGTCTATGATCCCGTGCTCAAGTCAGTGACCCTGCACTCAAGCTGGTGAGCCCACGCTCAAGCCAGCAACATCGCGGTTTCAAACCTAGTTCTTCCACATCCCAGTCCAACACTCTATCCATTGCGACACCACCTGGTCAGGTAGGTGTGCTTCAATTTTTAAGTGACTTGCTTAAATCAAATCTTCTGGACCATAATCCAATGCTCATTATACTACATCCAAATACTTTTAAAAATTACCCCAAAACTTTTATTCATTTCTGCTTGTATTTCATAATACATCATACCATTTTTTTCCTTGAAAAATTAATTACTATAATAAAAGCCTCCACAGAACTACATGTGGGAGGACATCATTAGGCACATCCTTTGTTATGTGAAACAATGGAATCGAGTGAAAATAATTCCTGGCAGTGAAAAAAGCAGAGACCAGGCAGGAAATCAGGACATCATAAGCTTGACATTTACTTTAGTAAATTTTAATGACTAGACTTTTCTGAGGATAGCACTGGACCCATCTTAAAAGTGTCAGAAGCCGAGGCTTCCTACATTTAAAATGATGCAGTAGAGGTAGCAGTAACTTCCAGTGCACTCCCAGTTTCCTCCTTCCCGCCTGCCATGGATTGATTCCGTGCTCCAGGGGAGTTTGAGGAGAAATTAGGGGCAGAGACAAGCAACTAGACAGTCACGTACAAGAAAAGAAACGTTGAAGGAGAAGAAAAACGAGCTGCTGGTGTCCAAATGACACAACATGGCGAGTCTGGACCCAGGAAGATGGATATGATATGAGGTCAGGCACCCAGCCGATGGGTGATATTCCTACAGCTGTTAGGGCATTGTCCCCAACTAGACTGGCAACAGCTTGTAGTCTAGCTTAGAAATCAGATCTCCCTCACCCCAAATAAATTAATTAACACCCTCCTCTCTGAATTAAATAGCCCTGTCTGTCTGCCCAGCTTCTGTCAACCTGCTTTCTTCCCAACGCTTGTGCCTTCCCTGAGCTCTCCAACTGCCCTCGGCGCTGCCAGCAGGCAGTTCCTGTTCTTTCATTCAGTTTTATCATGTCGGGAGATTGCAATCAAGCCTCAATAACATTCTGCAGCCCGTGGAGACATTAGCCGTCCCTAAAGCCCAGCTAACTTTTTGTGACGGGCGTCTGTTCAAAAGATCTAAGTCTGCACAGGCCCAGCCAGCACAGTGCACACACGCCAACGGAGCATCAGGGAGGGGGCGCAGAAGATGGACCAGCACCTGAAAGCGGATCCCTTTGCTGGTTTCTCATTCCTGAGAGAAATATGTAAAGATCACCAAGTGATGTTCTGTAACCTAGAGGGTGACCAAGGACAGCGGAGACCAGACTCTGGAGAAGCGTTTCCTACCAGGCTAACCAGGGGGCATTCAACTCAGAAAGTTACCATAGTCAGATTTTGCATTTTTTTTTCAGTGCTTTAGTTTCCAATGGTTCTCACATCAAGCCATAAAAATGGGATCTGAAGAAGCTGATTTTGTAAAAATGATCACGCAAATGGCTTCTGATTGAGAGAAAATTTTAATTTTCAATCAGATGATGATCCTGGTAGCCAAACAGGTCAAATATTTCATTAGTGGTTATTTGTGAACTCTGACACCTATTATCTGAAGCACAGCTGGTTAAAACAGGGAACAAGTTTAAAATGTGATGCCCAAAAGATCTATTTGTGTTGCAGGAAAATGTATAAAGATATCAACCACTCTTTTTTTTTTTTTTTTCCACACTGTGTTGGGAAACTGAAAGCAAAGCTTACTCCTCCACTTTCTAATCACCAAATCTATGATCATAGAGAGGCATGCCCCAAAATAATATTCCTGTTGGTTTAGAATCTTTCTGAACAACATGCAATCCTCAGACCTTTAGAATCACGTGACTTGAGAGCATGTCAGAAATGTAAACCCTCAGACTTCAACCGGAGTGAATGAGTCAGAATCAGACTTTTAGAAAGATCCCTGGGGGGTTCCAATGAACATCAAAACTGAAGAAGTGCTAGTTTAGAACAAGTAAAACAAAATTCTAAAAATAATGATATGGAATATTATACCTATACATTATGGAATAAATACATACCTGCTAAACTTGGATGTTTATTGAACCTTAGTTCAAAGAAATACACATTTTTTAAGCTAGTACAGATTAGCAGTGATAAAAAATATAAATTAGCCCAATGAGGGGAAGGAAAACAGGCTCCTTTACTCTGCATAACTATTCCAGAGAGATAAACAAGATGTTCATTGGACTTCTAGGGTGAACAATAATCCCAGTTTACCAGAGAGAGAGAGAGAGGAAGAGAGAGAGAGAGGGAGAGAGAGGGGGGGGAGAGAGGGGGGGGAGAGAGAGAGAGAGAGAGAGAGAGGTGTCCTGGGACCAGGGACTTCCAGTACCGAAACAAGGACCATCCTGGACAGAAAGGGATGGCTGTCTTTAAAATATCTCTCCAAATATTTACTTTCTTACATGTCTTTAGGGATGATTCTTTTTAATTTATATGTTCATAATCATTTTTATTTTACAGGCTAGTCTTCACAATACCAAAGATCAGAACAAGTCGTATTCTAGAACCAATACCACCATTTATTGTATTTATTTCCTACTGGAGCCCATGGTGGCACAGAAACAGGACGCCATAGCCTCTAGTGACAAGGAGACAGCTCAGAATGAGAAAGGCAGACCCCGCTGTTGGGACAGGTTATGAGGATTCCTGAGTGAACACAAACAGGCCAAAAGAGGGAAAAGGGCATGAAAACAAACTTCTCTAGCTTCTCCACTTGGCTTGAAGCCAACGACAGTGCCTGTAACAATGTGCACGTCACAACCTTGTCCCCTCCTGAAAGAGGATGTTTAGAACCCACCCCTGGCTTCATGGGACCTCTAACCCAAGCTTGATCTATTAGCTTGTCTTTCAGAAATTTCCAGCTGAATGTAGTGATTCTCCTCAGTCGTGTGGGCACTGGAATTCAGAAGCGTTCTAGGTGGTAACTTTTTACCACCTTCGTGGAGAAACTGAGAGACTGCTCGGAAAGGGAGGGAGAAAGGAGATACAGATATCCCGAAGAAAACAGAAGCAGAGAGAGGGGTGAGAGGGGCAGCAGCAGGGCAGAGACACAGAGAGCTGTCCCTTGGGTCCTGGTCTCATTCCTTTAACTCATTTCAATCTCAATTCGGGAAAATGCAGTATTCCAGCCGATTTGGCTCCAGACATGTCTTGAGGCACCTGGGATTTAGAAACCCTATGGGGATGGCGCCAGCTCCCTGCTTTCGGCGGGCTTATTTCACACCGGATCACTGCAGATCTTGACGTGTGGTGCTGTTGTTATCCAGCTCAACGCAGCCTCGGTGCTCCACCACCCCAGGCTGCCGGGCTCCTAGCTTACTAATCCCAGAACGCAGCTTCTTGTCAGAACACGGCCCCACTGAGCTGAGCGAGACACGTGCGAAACAGGCGGCACCAGGAAAGCAGCTGCAGGCTGTTCAGGAAACGGACCTGTGACCACTGACAGCAGCAGGTGGGCAGCCCTTAGGGGACACCTGGAAGGAGAGCCTCCCGTGTGAGCACGAGTGTGCCAGGAAAGGGTGCAGCAGACCACCCCACAGCCGTCATCACGCTTCGGAGGGGCTGAGTCTCCAGACGGAAAGAGCTTCTCAAAACACGGCCACAAACTGAGTCCAGCCCTTGACAAAGCCGCCTCCTCACCGGCACCGTCTTTCTGTGAGCACGGTGTGGGAGAGGCTGTCTGTTGCCCTCGGGAAAGGCTACCAGCCATGTTTCTCCTCCCACCCTTACAACCCCCTGCATTGGGGGACAGGCTCCGACTGGCCGGGTCAGCCACTCCTCACACAGCTAGCCCTGAGGTGTCAGTCTTAAGAAAGGTAACGCCACAGGGAGGTCCTCTCCTTGTTCTAAAAGGTCTGAAATTATAAATGCCCAATGCCCTAATTCTGTGCAGAATGGTTCAAACATCCCTTTTTCCTGGACCACTTTCCCTTAAATAAATACATCACCAGCTCCTCAATTTTCTCCTGTTCTCTGCTCAGATGTTGCATTATCAGGAGGGTAACCAGGTTGCTGTCCAGGTTGTGTGGGACAGTCCAGTTGATGTACGTTATCCCAGAATTACTAAGTATGCTTGTTTTCATACTCAACGTATTCCTAGGAGACAATAAATTATACAGTCATCCTGCCTTCCCTGAAAACATAGATAAAATCTGTCACTGGTTCCCTTAACCTGCTCTGTAATTCTTCATATTTTATTTATGTATCTCTTAAGGCTTGCTTCCCCATGTAAGCCGCGCTAGAGCAGACATAAACAATTTTGATAAATGCTCTATCCCAGCATCCAGAACAATGACTAGGAAGCACTCAGAGGGTATTCCAAAATTATTTGTTGTTTGAATTTTAAAGTGAAGGACACAAATATTTCTTTGAAATACTAACATTTCTGTTTGTTATTCAGTGAAATGATAATAAAGTTAACCAACTGAGTCCTATATCCAGTCTCTTCTTTAAATGCTTCTGCATTCTAATAAAGTGAAAATCTTGCTAAATGTGTAGTTTTGGCATATTTCCTCCAACGTGCTCTGGACCCACTGCCCTCCCCATACCCAGGGGAGCACTTGGCCACTGGCACTCAGCAGGTGTGGGTTCAGATTGCTCGCCTTGGCCATGCCTCTTCACTTTGTGTCGGTTTCCCCCCTCCCCCACCCCTCCATTCTACCAAGTTGGTGGTGATCATATGACCTTGCCCTTGGCTGGCCCAATCAGTTTACTTGGAATTAAAAGACAGCAATTCTAGGAAATTCAAAAATAGAACAAGGTAGAGAAAGTAGCTGTCTTGCTTCCTGGGGGTTTCCAGCTCTTGCCTTCTCATGAGGCCTGGCACAACGCCCTGCCATGTACACCTCTAGTGAAGCCATCTGTGTACTGCACCTGCTTGGAACAGCTTTATGTCGCTTACAACCAACAACCCCTGCCTGAGTTACTGCGGAAAATTCCCCAAGGAGCTGCTCCTTCTTATTACTGCAAAGCACCTTTCAGGCATGAAATCCCTGGTGCTCACTTCTCTCTGACCCAGAATTCCAAGCAAGAAAACCTTTAACTCTCTGGAGCTGATACAGACATAGACTGGCTTCAGGAAAATGGAGCGTTTGAATTAAAACATATGTTGATGGTTCAGAAAATATATATCGATGGTTCAAACCGACGTCATGACTTGGGTTTGTTTCCCCAAGCCCAGGCCCACCAGACCTTGCCAACAAGATGTGACGCTGCTACAAGAGCAAATACCTAAAATACAACTTCATGGCTCCTCATCTTCCTCTTTCTATCCATCTCCACTTCTGCCGATAGCACTTTTCTTTTAAACAGGTTTAAAATGGCGGCAGCTCTCCAATTTTTCTCTTTCCTGTGTCTCTCTCTACATGGTTAACAGACCCACAAATAGTTTGTATTCCCTTCTAAACATATCTCAGGTATGTCCTTTCTTCCCATTCTCAGAGTCTCCACTTCAGCCCAAGTCCTCTGTGTGAAAAGAAAGCTGCACTTAGAATTAGTAGGTCTGGGTTTATTCCAAACTTCCCTACCAACTGGCTTTAGGTCTTATGTTCTTAACTGTAAAACTGTAAGCCAGAGAATCTGAATGGATGAACCATGAGCAGCCAACCCAACCAAAACAATAAGGTGGATTAATGATCATTTCTTATCCAATAAAGTCAGTCCTTTTAATAAAATTCTGGTTGCACTTTACCCCACCAAAGTGTTTCCATACGGCTATTTCTTCTTTCCATCTACCTTTTCATGTAACTCTACCCCTATTCCTAGTCCTATTTTTGAAATATCTTGTTTCAGCTTTCTCCACTTTTGATTGTTATGCCCTGGTACCTGGTGAGCACATGAATAAGTTCTGATTTTAGAACCTGGCACAGCTGGGCTTTTATGGGAAATGGAAAAGGACAAAGCTTCTTTTTAACAACCTCGAGAGTTCATCTGGCTTTTTCGACTGTTGCTTTTATGTTTCATTTGTGCAGAGTACTAAATAATATCCTTATATTAACAAAGCACTGGCAACCCAGAGTGCAATTCCCTGTAAAGCAGATGGAGGTGAATAACCTGACTTGTACATCTCCATATTTTATGAATGGACTCTAGCCTCAGGGAACTATTTCAGACTTCAAGTCTGGGTCATAATTCAATCAATGATTTCACTGCATATAGTTATTTAAAAGTCTGGGTTTCATCAACTAGATCAATAGTCTCTCGTATACCCCAAATCTCCTTTTATGCCAAGATATTTTTTTTTTTTTTTTTTTTTAGTTTTCTTTTTTTTTCTTTTTTTTTTTTTTTTTGGCTATTGTTTTTTTATTGTATTTATTTTTTAATGGGGTGA
Source organism: Saccopteryx leptura (assembly GCF_036850995.1). Taxonomy (NCBI): domain Eukaryota; kingdom Metazoa; phylum Chordata; class Mammalia; order Chiroptera; family Emballonuridae; genus Saccopteryx; species Saccopteryx leptura. The sequence goes on along the minus strand of NC_089507.1, from coordinate 31,309,895 downwards.
CATCAGTAAATCAAGATACATATATTCAAAGATAACATGTCCAGGTTATCTTAAAGTTCAATTATGTTGCATACCCATCACCCAAAGTCAGATTGTCCTGTCACCCTCTATCTAGTTCTCTTTGTGCCCCTCCCCCTCCCTCTCCCTCTCCTCCCTCCCCCCCGTAACCACCACACTCTTATCAATGTCTCTTGGTCTCACTTTTATGTCCCATCTATGTATGGAAAAATGCAGTTCCTGGTTTTTTCTGATTTACTTATTTCACTCCGTATAATGTTGTCAAGGTCCCACCATTTTGCTATAAATGATCCGATGTCATCATTTCTTATGGCTGAGTAGTATTCCATGGTGTATATGTGCCACATCTTCTTTATCCAGTCATCTATTGATGGGCTTTTTGGTTGTTTCCATGTCCTGGCCACTGTGAACAATGCTGCAATGAACATGGGGCTGCATGTGTCTTTACAAGTCAATGTTTCTGAGTTTTGGGGGTATATACCCAGTAGAGGGATTGCTGGGTCATAAGGTAGTTCTATTTTCAGTTTTTTGAAGAACCACCATACTTTCTTCCATAATGGTTGTACTACTTTACATTCCCACCAACAGTGGATGAGGGTTCCTTTTTCTCCACAACCTCTCCAACATTTGCTATTACCTGTCTTGTTAATAATAGCTAATCTAACAAGTGTGAGGTGGTATCTCATTGCAGTTTTGATTTACATTTCTCTAATAACTAAAGAAGATGAGCATCTTTTCATATATCTGTTGGCCATCTGTATTTCTTCCTGGGAGAAGTGTCTGTTCATATCCTCTTCCCATTTTTTTATTGGATTGTTTGTTTGTTTGTCGTTGAGTTTTATGAGTTCTTTGTATATTTTGGATATTAGGCCCTTATCTGAGCAGGTGCTTAAAAATATCATTTCCCAATTAGTTGGCTGTCTGTTTATCTTGTTATCAATTTCTCTTGCTGAACAAAAACTTCTTAGTCTGATGTAGTCCCATTCATTAATTTTTGCTTTCACTTCTCTTGCCTGTGGAGTCAAATTCATAAAATGCTCTTTAAAGCCCAGGTCCATGAGTTTGGTACCTATGTCTTCTCCTATGTACTTTATTGTTTCAGGTCTTATATTTAGATCTTTGATCCATTTTGAGTTAATTTTAGTACAGGGGGACAAACTGTAGTCCAGCTTCATTCTTTTGCATGTGTATGCCAAGATATTTTAATACCTCCTCTTATTATATTAAAATAAAATGCACAAACACTATAGTTCACCTACACAGAGATAATACATTCTTTCTTGTTTCTTCTCTACAATTCTAAAACCCAATAAACTGAAATCTGACAACTTCTATCCAAGTCCGGCACCAAACCTCACCCAGCTGCATCCTCTGATCTGAACTGATAACAATGATTTACTCTATTTACCTCATCTATCTCGAGTGTTTGCTGCATCAAAATCAATTTGTTTGGTTAGTGGGGTGCTTCCACATTCCACTGAAACTGTTACATTTTATCAGGTATATATACTTTGTTGGCTTTCTAAAATTAAAAAAAAACACATTAAAATCACTTCAGGCTAAGAGATTCAGAAAAGCATTTTTGGAACTATGGGACTTCAAAACATTCAGTGTAACAGCCTAACCCTAGCATGAGGAAGAAATAAAAGAATATTAATTTTCAAGAAATCATACATTTCATTACATAATCCCTTGAACCTGATATAGTAGATAATGTACTGGAGCAGTCTGATGCCTGAAGCAAGACATCGGACCACCCATCACGGGTATGACAGGAACACATGCAAACTGACATGGCTGTATCATGTCAGCTGACCAACACAGTGATATAATTTTCTGAAATGATAAATAAATGTTGATAAATTTCTAAACAATAAAAAAATACTAAACTCCTCTTATGTATACATCTATTCCATTTCCTAGAAAAGATACTTATCAGAACTGTGTAGAAAGTACTTTGCTTTTATATGTCAGATGGAGTTCATGTCAAGGCTAAGATAATATGCAATTTGCACAGGCTACAGACACATTTGTTGTCAGGCTCTCCTACAAATGGCAAGGCATCTAGATTGCCTGGATTCAATGTCATTAAATGACAATGAAGACCCCTACCCAAATATTTAACCATCAAAAACACTTGCCCACAATTTCCAAAATGCCTCTTAGGGGTATACTTCCCCTCCTAAGAACCACTGAACTGATTTCTCTCAGTTTCTCTCAGACCACATGACCTTAGGAGGATTGGAAACCAGAGTCCACAGGGACTGAATCCCAACCGAGACCATTCTCAAATCCCAGTAAATCTCATCAAAATAGGAATCCTGATCTTGGGGCTGTCACCACATTCCATCTGTGGGGATGGCTGTCACCTTTATTCCTTCCACAGGATACATTCCATTCACTTTTCAACTGTTCATTTGGCTCATTTGGTTGAGCACATGTCATGTTAAACAGCAAGGATTCAAAACTTACTAAGCTCTTGCCCTCAAATACTGCCAGTACAGTTTGACAAGTTGTATAATAGAGAAAAATGAAACACAGAGAAATATGAGGGAGGTAGAAGTAATGCTTAGGCTCAGACATAGGCCGTTAGAGAGCTTCCATGAAAAATTAATCATAGTTGCTGCTGTTATAATTCCCAAGAATGTTGGAGAAAAGATTTTATCCGATAAAGGCAAATAGAAATCAAAATATTGCTTACACATTTAAAGAAAAAGAACTCATTATTTTTCTGAGTTTCATTCTCCGTGGAAAGAGAACTGGACAGTAGTCCATCCAGTCAAAGACATGGTTTTCAAGCACCTATAAATGCAGGTTAATTGAACACCTGTAAGCACCTATAAAATGTCATATAATTCTAAGTCATTTTTGTCATTCTTTTTCCCCAAGCTAGGCTATAGATCAGAAAATCTACCCAAGTGCTCCTTGTCAAAAATTCTTAATATTTATGCCTGACATGTGGTGGCGCAGTGGATGGGGTGTCGACCTGGAAATGCTGAGGTCGCCGGTTCGAAACCCTGGGCTTGCCTGGTCAAGGCACATATGGGAGTTGATGATTCCAACTCCTCCTGTAGCATCCACCGGGTACGAGAACAAATGTTGGAGACTTTCAGGAGTTAAGATGTTACTTTATTGGCCAGTTTAACCTGCGCAGGGGCGAACTCCCGAGATGTCCGGAGACACCTTGCCCACAAGGAGCTGCAAATGGGAGTCGCGCCTGGAGCTTACAGCCAGGCCCTTATATATCCTAAGTGAACAAGCATAGACAGAAGCAGATGTGGCAGTTTAGCTATTGGCTAGGGAGGTCACACGCAGCATAGCAACAGGGGCCGGCATAGCAACAGGGGCCGGTTTTAGCTTAGTGGCGAATTTCAAACCTAAACTTCTGATAAGGGTCTCTGACCTTCTTTGTTCCCAGCCTCACAGGAGCCATATCAGCACTTACTGTTCCTGCAATAGTTACACTCTTTGGCAGCTCCAGTACTCCCTGAATCTAACATTCCCCCATCTCTTTTGGGCATAAATCAAACCCTTGATTCTTCATCATTGGGGAGAATGATATAAGGCTGGGGCTCATGAGAATTTTCTACTTTAGCTGTAGCTATAAGCTAATTGGGTTTTATATACTGGCTAGTGATTAGCCTACTACGCCTCTCACAATGGTCAGCGATGAGCTCAGGGGGAGAGGGGTATTTATAGGCGAAACCTACAAGGTTACAATGTTTTCAGCACATTTGTACAATATCTTTGCAAAAGTACACAAGCACACACTGTTTTAAGATAATAAACTGCTTTCCTGCAATATCTGCAGGGCTGATATACAAGGAACGTGTCCTGCCTTGTATTTTTCTTCTTTGTATTAATTTTTTATAACTTACACAAACCTTCTGCAACTTATATAAACCTTTAACTTTTATGCACTTTCTTATTTAGAAATAACTGGCCTTCATAACAACTTGCTTTTTTCTTTTTTTTTTAAAAGTACCTTTATACTTTATACTTTTTATTATTAAAATTATATAATTTCTTTTTAGTCAAAACTTTTGATTTAAAAATTTTTAACTTTTAGTAATAATTAAGTTGACTTTTTTTTTTATCCTAGTTTCTCTTTTTTTAAAGCCTGATTAAGAGTCCTTAGTTAGTTCCTCTAGGCATTAGCCATGCGTGGACCAGTTAACTTCTGGTTTGTGGCTGAAGCAGGGCATGCTGTCCTTCTCAGGGTCAGCTTACAAGGGTTGGCGGGGTCAGTCTTCGCTGTCCACAAAGGTGTCTCTGCTGGGACTGCAAGCTTCAGCCGGCTGCGGTGGACCCAGGCGGGTATGCCTTCTACCTTGGCAGTAGTGGGGGTGCTCAGGATCATGGTGTGTGGACCCGTCTACGTGGGAGTCAGTCCTTGGGTGGTGTACTGCTAGAAGTGCCTCTTGGACAGTCTTTGAACAGTTTGCTGAGTAACCTGTAAAACCTTCTTATGTCCTACTTTCTACAGCACAGACGTATCTCTTGATGGGGCCGGGAAGCCTGGCAGGCTTTCAGTTCAATGACCTTTCTTTCTACTCTGAAGCAGGGCCTGCAAGGACTTGAGGAAATTATGATTAGAAATCTCTAGTTCCCCTCTGGTCAATCGAGGTACAAGGGGCATAGGTTGCCCAAGTAAGATTTCATAAGGGGTTTATTTATTGAGATAGGGGGTACATCTGGTTCTAAAAAGGGCGAAAGGGAGGAGCTCAACCTAGTTTTCGCCGGTCTCCCCTTTTAGCTTAATTATAGTTTCCTTCAGAGTCCTGTTTATTCTTTCTACCTGTGCTGAACTTTGGGGCCTATAAATGCAATGCAATTTCTAATTAATACCTAACTTCGTGGCTAATTCTTGAGATATCCTGGATATGAATGTAGGTCCATTGTCTGATCCTAGGGCTAGGGGAATGCCATGTCTAGGTATGATTTCCCTTAATAAGACTTTGCAGACTGTGGAAGCAGCCTCTCCTCACGTGGGGAATGCTTCTACCTATCCTGAGGTGTCTAATAATACTAGTAGATACTTATAAACTGACTTCCTAGGGGTTATATCTGTGAAATCTATTTCCTACAGTTCTCCTGGAGCTTTCCCCCGATACCTCATAAAGGGGGGTAGCTTCTTATTCTGTGCATTTACTCTGGCACAGATGCTGTACCTCGAGACAATGGAGTGGACAATATCTCTGATGTTGGGCCCTACATAATACTTCCTGATAAGTTGTTCTAGCTTGTTTTGTCCTAGATGGGTACTAGTATGAATACTTCCTACTATTTCTCTTACTATTCCCTGGGGTAAATAGAGCCGGGAGTCTGGAAGCTCTATCTCTCCCTGTTGATTTTTCTTCCCTTTCAACTGCATCCCTTCCTGCTCTTCTTCTGGGGAATATCTAGGATCCGGAGGTAGCATTGGCTTAGGCAGCAATGGCAGAAGGCTTTCTTGTGGCCTAGTGGCTGCCCCTCTCTGGTGTCCTTTGCAGTGGATGATTGCAACTTTGGTAGGTAGCCAAATGGCGTTTAGGAGGGCAAGAATTTCATTGCGATTTTTAATGTCTTTCCCCCTGCTGTCTGTAAGCCTCTCTCCTTGTATATGGCTCCATGGACATGGGCAGTGGCGAATGCATACCGGCTGTCAGTATAGATGTTGGCAACTTTGTGCAGATGTTCCTGCGGGCAGTGCTTTCTGCCACAGGACCTTATTTTCTATGGCCACTGCTGCCCCTGCATGTCGCTGTCCATCCTTAATAAAACTGCTCCTGTCAGTAAAGAGGGTCAGGTCTGCCTTCCCATATACTTGATCCTTAATTCCGGCGGGAGCCAGTCACTGTGTCAAGGATTTGTTTGCAACTGTGGACCAAAGTGGAGTCGCTGGGTTCAGGGCAGCAGTTTTGAGGAACTGAACAGATGGAGGGTTCAGCAGCTGAGCCTGATACTGCATTAGCCGCACATTAGATAGCCACCAGTCAGGAGGTGCTCGCAGCACTTGCTCTACGTAGTGCTCCTCAATGACTTTGATGTCCTGCCCTAAAGTTAATTTACTAGCCTCCTTGACTAGTATGGAGGTGTCAGCAAGTGCCCTCAGACATGTTGGCCATCCCGAGGCTACAGGATCAAGTCTCTTGGACAGATAGGCAACAGGCCTCTTCTACAGCCCAAGTTCCTGGCTCAGTACTCCTAAGGCTACCCCTCCTTTTTCTGCTATAAATAGCTGAAAGGGTTTGGCCAGATCTGGCAGGGCCAAAGCCAGGGCAGCCGCCAGGGCCTCTTTCAGCGCTTGGAACGCTTGCTTCTCCTTATCTGTCCATGTGAACTGCTCTTCCTTACCCCTGGTCAGTTCGTGCAGGGGTTCAGCTAGTTCTGCAAAGCCTAATATCTACAATCGACAGTATCCTACTGTACCCAGGAATTTTCGTACCTGTCTCTTGTTAGTAGCCTCGGGGATCTGCAAGACCATCTGGATTCACTGGCTGGATAATGTCCTTTGCCCTCCCTGTAAGTTATAACCCAAATAACTTACAGTTTGCGTCACAATCTCGGCCTTCTTGGCGGAGCCTCGATACTCTATTCGCCCAAGATCTTGTAGCAGGTCCAAGGTAGCTTCCTCATACTCTCCTTTATCCTTGGCAGCTATGAGGATGTCATCCACATACTGGAGCAGTACAATTGACGGATGGGAGAAGCAGAAAGCCTGCAGATCTTTGCTGAGGGCTTCATTAAAAATGGTGGGGGAATTCTTAAACCCTTGTGGTAGTCTGGTCCAAGTGAACTGCCCTACCAGTCTATTATCTGGGTCATTCTATTCAAAGGCAAAGATCCTTTGGCTCTGAGGTGCCAGGGGAATACAAAAGAAGGCATCCTTTAAATCTAGGGCAGAATAATAGGTATGAGTTGGAGGCAATGAGCTCAGTAAGGTATACGGGTTGGGCACCGTGGGATGAATAGTCTCTACCTGTGCATTCACCTCCCGCAAGTCCTGGACCGGACGATAGTCTTGGCTCCCCGGTTTCTGGACAGGAAGCAGCAATCAGAATTTTGGCAACTTCCTTCGCCCTGCCAACCTCCGGATCATCCCTATTGACATACATCTTCTGGGCTATCTCTAATAGCTTGCTTCTATTCTCTCCCTCGAACCCCTCAATTTTCTGAAGCTTTTTCCTAATATCTGAAGCGGCCTGAGTCACAAAGGCTATATTTACTAGTCTCCTGTTCTCTTCTGCCTCAGGATTTAGAGGGGTATATACTCTATAAGCCCCTATGAGTCTCTCTAGAAAGGCTGCTGGGAATTCCTCTCTTCCCTGGATGACTTCACTTACCTTGCTAAAGTTGATTGACTTTCTAGCTGCTGCCTTGAGCCCCCCCAACAGAGCCCAGCGATACTGGAGGAGCACGTCCCTTCCCCCAGTGGTATTAGGGTCCCAGGTAGGAGGTTGAGACGGGAGAACGTCTTCTATTTCCCTTCGTCCCTCCTAAGTTTCCCTTTCTTCTCCTAAGTTTCCCTTTCTTCTCCTAATACTACCTTAGCAGCTTCTCTCATTATTCTGTCTCTTTCTTCAGAAGTGAAGAGGGTTTGTAAAATCTGCTGACAATCGTCCCATGTGGGCTGATGGGTCCAAAAAAATGGTCTCAAGGAGAAATATTAGTCCCTGAGGTTTCTCGGAAAATGGGGGATTCTGATGTTTCTAATTGTATAAATCACTAGTGGAAAAAGGCCCATAGATGAGGCGAGGAGGTGCCCGTGGGCCAGCATCTGGTGCCAGCGGTGCCTCCCAGAGAGGCAAAATAGCTGCGCCTCCTGGAGGAGGAGGCAAAATTGCTGCCCTCCCGGAGGAGGAGACAAAATGGCTGCCCTCCCGGAGGAGGAGACAAAATGGCTGTATCTACCCACACATCTATATACAGGTATTGGTCTGGGTGGGGAGCCCTATAGACCATGGCTCTGACAGCAAACAAAATTGGAAGGTCAAAAGTGCCCTTTGTGGGCCGTCCTACATTAAATGCAGGCTATTCCAGCTGGCTCAAGGTCGGGAGGAAACCTGGACTTGGCTGCGGACCTCCGTACCCCTGAGCCCTCTTCTGGAAATCAGAAAAATTCTTCAACAGGCACTCAAGCAGGGATCCTGGCACAGACTCCTGTTGTCCCATCCTAGATGAATCAGGAATAATGAGAAAGGGTAGGATACAGGCAACACACACTATTAACACAAGGAACACACTTGTCTCTCTTACACTCAACTCAGTCATTTGAGCTCAGACAAAACGCAGCGCAGCGCAGCGCAAAACGGATTCTAATGTGACCGGTCACTCCAAAGTTAACAAATCCAAATATCCAAATTTCAGAGAGCGGCGTCCCGCTTCTGAAAGCCCTGGGTAGGTTACCAGCGGCGTCCCACCTACTACCTCAGGTTTATATGCTCCGGAGCCCAAAACCAAACCAAATGAGGATCCTCCGTGAATACTTACTCAGCTCGAGCTGTCCTTCCGGTCTCCAACCCAAAACTCCGCCAAGGGAGAATCCCGGACGAGCCCCCAAAATGTAGCATCCACCGGGTACGAGAACAAATGTTGGAGACTTTCAGGAGTTAAGATGTTACTTTATTGGCCAGTTTAACCTGCGCAGGGGCGAACTCCCGAGATGTCCGGAGACACCTTGCCCACAAGGAGCTGCAAATGGGAGTCGCGCCTGGAGCTTACAGCCAGGCCCTTATATATCCTAAGTGAACAAGCATAGACAGAAGCAGATGTGGCAGTTTAGCTATTGGCTAGGGAGGTCACACGCAGCATAGCAACAGGGGCCGGCATAGCAACAGGGGCCGGTTTTAGCTTAGTGGCGAATTTCAAACCTAAACTTCTGATAAGGGTCTCTGACCTTCTTTGTTCCCAGCCTCACAGGAGCCATATCAGCACTTACTGTTCCTGCAATAGTTACACTCTTTGGCAGCTCCAGTACTCCCTGAATCTAACACTCCCCCCCTTCTTTCTCTGTCTCTCTCTCCTCTCTCTCTCCTCTCTGTCTCTCTCTCTCCTCTCTAAAATGAATAAATAAAATTTTAAAAAAATTCTTAATATTCTGCAGATCTTCATGTTTTTCCCTCACATTCTTTATAAAAAAAAAAAGGATAAATATTTATATAGATACAATAAAGGGCTAATAAAAAGCCAGTGGTGGTGACCTACTGTCCAATAAAGAGGATTAATTATTTAAATAAAAATGTTGCTGTAAACATGTCTTTTTGCTGTTTTACACATATTATCCCAACAGCAACACGGAGCGGAGACACCGCCCCTCACACTGGGAAGGCAGGGAAGCACGGTCCATTTCACGGCCTGTTTACAGAGGTCAGGCTGCTGCTTTGAAGACCCAGACATTCTTGCATTTTCATTTTATTTCTAAGTTACATTTTCCTACATGTTTCAAAGATCAAAAATTGTAATTTTAAATTATGAAGTCTAACAGAAGACCAGTGCTTAGATACTCAGGAAACGGAAGTTGGCGTGAGAAGCCTGCCTCCGCCTGTTTCACGGTGCTTCCTGCCGCAGTCGCCATTGTAGAGGCTTCCTCAACGGGGAATATGGGCACATCGCGTTTGATTACACTTGGCTTTATTAAGGCCCTCCTCTAACAAGATTATGACTCACTGTATTGCAGTGCTTCCTTTACATTGTGGTTGTCTGGAACCCAACCTGCAGTATCTCCAAGGTATGCCTGTAATCATAATACAAGTAATGTTTATTATCTCCTGTGTGCCAGAAATACTCCCAATGTTACTTCTCTTGGTCCTTAAAATAAGCTTATGAAATGTCTAATATTGTCCCCATTTTACGTATGAGAAAACTGAGGTTCAGAGACATTTAAATGCCTGCCTCAAAATCATTCAGGCAGGGCTGGGATTCAAATGCAAATCTGATTGTATCTTGCATTCTAGGTTATAAACATCGTGGTATCAGATTGAAAGATCAACTCATGTCATGGATGTCTCCTTCTCTCACATTTCTACCATCTCCAGAAAATGCAAAAGGCTCCTTCCTCTTAGTGCTTTCTTATTCTATGGCCTGTGCTCCCCACAGCCTCTGTGCGGTAGAAAGCTTTCACTCAAATTGCTCTTAGGCCCTGGCCGGTTGGCTCAGCGGTAGAGCATCGGCCTGGCATGCAGGAGTCCCGGGTTCGATTCCCGGCCAGGGTACACAGGAGAAGCGCCCATCTGCTTCTCCACCCCTCCCCCTCTCCTTCCTCTCTGTCTCTCTCTTCCCCTCCCGCAGCCAAGGCTCCATTGGAGCAAAGATGGCCCAGGCACTGAGGATGGCTCTGTGGTCTCTGCCTCAGGCGCTAGAGTGGCTCTGGATGCAACAGAGCGACGCCCCAGAGGGGCAGAGCATCGCCCCCTGGTGGGCATGCCGGGTGGATCCCGGTCGGGCGCATGTGGGAGTCTGTCTGACTGCCTCCCTGTTTCCAGCTTTGGAAAAATGAAAAAAAAATTGCTCTTAAACATCATTTAGAAGCATCATGTGGGGAAAACAGATTAAGTCCTGAGAGGGGAGCTGGCAATACAAACTCACTTGATACTGGCAGATCTTTCACAAACTGGATGTCAAATATGATTTTTATGAAACCAGAAATTAAATACTGCACAATGACGCGTGTTTCACAGTTGATACAGCTGGTATCATACACCATCATCTCCCAACAACTTTCATTCTTCTTCTATTTCTGGGACATGTGTAACTCTAAAGAACCTCAACAGCAATTGAATGAACCCATGATGTACAGGCCCGGTGGTGAGAACGACCCATGGACAGCACTCACGGAGTGTCAGAACTAAAAAGAAACTGAGAGATAAAATTCAGTTTCATCAGTGGCATAGGATAGTTTCATCAGTGGCAAGATAGTTAGGGATCTCACCCAAACAAAGACTGGCTTCCAGTGGAGATATTGTTCCAATCTGTTCCGTGCTACCAAGTCTCAATAATGCCGGAGGGATCATATTCACCCTCTTAGGTAAAGTTTTAAGTTCACCTAGTTCCTGTTGAGCTCTGTACCCTGTTGAATATACGGCTGCCTGAGGCTATAGGTATTGTTATGGATCCTCTTTCCTATTAGTTTCTCCCAGATAAGTGCTGGTCAGCTGCTTCTCCATTATTTCCCCTTCTACCCCACACCTGTTGGGCTCTACAGCACCTGGTTCTACACATTTCCCTCGGCATTTACCCTCCTCCCCTCTCAAATGTCAACGCAAAGCTCTTGATGTGCTTTTCTTTGGAGGAAGAATGAAAAGAAGCCTGACAGAGGCCACGGAGAAGATAAAAGTAAAAAAGAGAGCCTCAGTTCAGGTGAGCACAAGCCACCGGCAGGACCAATAGAGGAGAGGAGAGCGAGGACAGTGAAAAGGGAAGGAACCAGAAAGGGACAGTGTTAGAGCTAGCGAAAACAGACAGGAGGAGTCAGTATCCCGTTCAGTGGACCGCCAGTATTCAGTGAGGGGTGGGAAGCCAGTATTCAGTGAGGGGTGGGAAGCCAGTATTCAGTGAGGGGTGGGAAGCCTGTATTCAGTGAGGGGTGGGAAGCCGCGGAAGAGTCCAGGGAGGGGTCATTTTCAATGCAAGGCTATGGTGAGGTGGGGAGGGCACAGGGTTGAGATTCTGAGACATCATTCCCTGGGAATGGACTCCATCATGTGCCCAAGTAAATGGGAGACGGTGTTCAGCCACAGATGGTAAAGAGAGGGTTAGTGAAAGAGTTAGGCCAGAACAAGGCAGCTTGTCAGAGACCCATCCCAGTACGGAAAGGCTGAGACAGAAGCTCCGGTACCAACCAAACCTGAGGCAGTGAACTACAGACAGGCACAAACCAGTTGCATGGAGGAGGCTGACAGTGCAGAAATGAGGGTAAGGTTGCCATTCAGTGCCTACTGTGGGCTAGCACTAGGTTCATGGCTTTTGGCAGCAAAACGTGTCTTCTGCCTGATGGACAAGAGTCCCCTACTTTAGCCTCTACTGTGTCAGGAAGCGAGAGGGATCAGCACCCAACGCCGAGCGGAGAAGGCTGAGGCTGCCCCAGGTTGTGGGAAGCCTACACATGAAATCAGAGGGGACAAAAAAGTTAATGGTAAAGGAAAACACGAAAGCTGAACTAATACTGCAGAGCTAATGATGGAAGCAGACCTGCTGGCCATAAAAAAGCAGGGTTTTGAACTGAGGCAAAGCCTGCTCTTAGAGGTTTCCTTTCTGCATGGAACAGGCGCCGAAGTCCAGCTTCCCGGAATCCAACCAGCTCAGGACCCAGGCATGTTAAGGCTGTAAAATGTCACCTGTTGAAGTACCCAGCAGAGCCTGCCGCCCTGAGAGAAACATTTCCACGCTGTTCACTTGAGAATTACTACCTCCACCTATATAAATCTAAGCCCCCATTGTCATTTTTTTAACTTTTCAATTACAATTTACTTCCAATATTATTGTGCGTTGGTTTCAGGTGTGCAGCATAGGTGGTTAGACAATCCTATACTTTAAAAGTGTTTCCAATGATATTTCCAGCACCCACCTGGCCCCATGCACCGTTATTACAATACTATTAGCTATATTCCCTCCTTTACATCCCCAGGACTATTCTGTAACTGCCCGTCTGCACTTCTTAAGCACCTCAAAATGCATGTGCTTCGGGGAGCAGACGGCACGTTACCACATTCCCTGCAGATCACAAGTAAAGCCACCTTGTAAGTAGCAGGAACCACTTTGTGCCAGGATCACCGTCACTGTGTTTTCTCATATTGCACAGAGTATAACTTTCTGAAGAAAAAGACATGAAAGAAAAATAAAATTAGAAGTGTGTTTTTCAACCCTTCCCCCGTTAAGTGGGGGTGGCACAAAAACAAAAGGCAGTTTGCTGTTGTGAAGAAAAAATGGTATCACTAAGGAACCACACTTATGTTATAAAAACTTTAACCAATGCTGAAATTCCTGTGTCTTGTGCTTATTCAAATGTAGCACCATTTCCCACACATTCTGAAAAGTTGACATTTATAGTTTCTGAGAGAGCAGACACATTTTATTACACTGGTTTTACAAAACCAGTTGATAAACAGCAAAGCCACGTAATTAAAAAATGATCAACATGTGATCTGTATTTTTTTTTTAATCTTTCCTGGCTGTTTTGCATACACCCTTCCTGGGAGGGTTATGCACAGGTTCCGGTCAGGAAATCAGAAACAATGCTAAGGTTTCCTAAGAAAGGAAGGAACTTGGTTACACAGGTGTTAATCGAGCCAAGAGAGAAAACCAGTGTGTGAGAGGTAACTCAGAAATGAATAGGACTTAGTATTCCATTTCTCTATTTTTGCATAACAAAGTACCTCAAACTTTTGTGGCTCAAATCAACACAGTCATTTTTTTATCGTTATCTTTCACAATGCTGAGACTTGGGTGGCCTCCGTTAGGGGGTCCTCACAGGTTCTCTCATGTAGTTATGGCAGTGGTGGAGCTCGGAGTCATCTCGAAAGCTTACTTACTCACATGAGTGGTGGTTGTTGCTGTCTGTTGGCTGGGACCTTAGTAGGGGTCAGAACACCCACACAGACTTCTCCATGTGGCCTGCCCTTCCTTACAACACGATAGTCTCAGACTCCTTACCTGATGGGTCAGGTTTCAAATGCAAGTAATCCAAGAGAAAAAGTTAGAAGATCCATCTTCCTTTATGACCTGCCCACAGACATCACTTAGTGTCACTTCTGCCATATTCTGTTGGTTGATTAGTCAGGAAGTTCGGTCTAGATAAAAGAGTAGGAAACACAGGCCCCATGTCTTAGTGGTAGGAATATCAAAGAATTTGTAGACGTGTTTAAAAATCACCAGACAGAGAGAAAGCAGCTACCATCCTTATGTCCAGGATGGCAGAAATAGGTGAGATTACAAGAACCAAGAACTGTGGAGTTGAACCCACAAAGTCTAGCCCTGGGGGAATAGAGGAGGAGGCTGTGCCTGAATAAGAGATGAATGAGGATCTAGGTCTTGCCAGTTCAAGCCCAGTGATCCCACAACAGCAGTGCTAATGATTCCATCATACATATTTCTCTGGTCTGCATCTTATATAAATATGCCTGATTTGACAACGTACTGACTGTTAACACTAGGAAACAGAGAAGTAGATTGATTACTGACTTTTGTTATGATAGTATTTTTCAATGAACAATATTGGCTGCTTTTGAGAAACTAAGTCTTTGAGATTTTGATATATAACAGTCTCTTTGATAAGTCAGATCATAAAAACAATTGTGGCAAATAAAAATAACCTAAGAGACACAATAACCAATGCAATGTTAGGTCCTGATTTAGACAAACCAACTATGAAGGACATAATTTAGCCAACTGTGGACATTTGAATACAATCTGGGTATTAGATGAGATAAAAATTTACTGAACAGGAAAGGTGAGGCTCACTGATTAAGAAAAGAAGCTTACAAAACAGGATTCACAATATGACTATGTACTAAGGTATTAATGATGGTGCTCTCTGAGAGATAGGAATAGGATTGTTTTTTAAGTTTGCTTTTTTTCTGTGTTCTAATTTTCTACAGTGCATGTGTATTATATTTCTATAACTATAAAAAACTTATTTTATTAAGAACTTGTTTTAAAAATTATGGCATATAGGTGGACTCACAATCACACAGAGACTGTCCCTCAGATTTGCAGTTTCAGAAACACAATGTCAGGCTGAGAAACAAACTCATTTTCATGAACCCTGAATCCAGACAGAAGGCAGAGAGAAAGGTATGCATCCTGTGGAAATCAACATACTTTCACTTGGATACAAATAGATACCAGTGGTTCTGAACAAAACACCAAAGAAAAGGAAATTGAAGATTCTTTCTCTAAATAACTTCTTCTCAAATGAAATTGAAGCTTCTTTCTTTCTTTAAACTAATTACTTCTTTCTTATCTCACCCCATGAAAATTTCTAAATTTCCCTCCATCCTAAATTAAACATTATGCTCCTGTAGTTCTATTTTGACATTTTTTTTGCATTATATATTCATACAAAGCAGACCACCATCTCTAATGATGACTCCCAAAAGTATTTTTCTTGGTAATTTAATTCCTAATAGCTCCCCTAAGCATGGATACAATTGCCTGCTAAACATTTCCATTTGGATTTTTATGGGAACCTAGAAGTCGATATATCCAGCATCAAATTTATCATATTTATTCTCTTAAAACATTATTATTGCCCTGGCCGGTTGGCTCAGCGGTAGAGCGTCGGCCTAGCGTGCGGAGGACCCGGGTTCGATTCCCGGCCAGGGCACACAGGAGAAGCGCCCATTTGCTTCTCCACCCCTCCGCCGCACTTTCCTCTCTGTCTCTCTCTTCCCCTCCCGCAGCCAAGGCTCCATTGGAGCAAAGATGGCCCAGGCGCTGGGGATGGCTCTGTGGCCTCTGCCCCAGGCACTAGAGTGGCTCTGGTCGCAATATGGCGACGCCCAGGATGGGCAGAGCATCGCCCCCTGGTGGGCAGAGCGTCGCCCCATGGTGGGCGTGCCGGGTGGATCCCGGTCGGGCGCATGCGGGAGTCTGTCTGACTGTCTCTCCCCGTTTCCAGCTTCAGAAAAATGAAAAAAAAAATAAAAAAAATAAATAAATAAATAAAAACATTATTATTATATATTTCTTATCTCTACTAATATCACTATAATCCTAGCAATCCAAGTCAGATACACAATAGTCATCCTGGAGTTCCCTCATTATCCCACCACCCATACACATACTTAATCATTCGCAGATGTCCTGATAATCTAGGCAGAAAAATCTAGGTCGCTACTAAGACTAATAAGTGGGTTTTAAAGGTTTCAGGATAAAATCAATGTTCAAAACTCAACAGTATGTTTATATACTAGTAACCACTGGAAACTGCAATATCATTTTTGTTTGCATAAAAATGTGAACTACTTAGGGATAAATCTTCTAAAATATGTGCAAAACCTAACACTGAAAACTATAAAATATTGAAAAAAGAAATTAAAGACTATCTAGCTAACTGAATATATAGGTCATGCTTATGGATTAGAAGACAATTTAGGTATGGTGAAAGTTTCCCAAAAATGGACCTTTGGATTCAAAACAATTGCAATCAAAATCCCAGCAGTTTTTTTGTAGAAGCTGACAAGTGATTCTAAAATTCATTTGAAAATGCAAATGAGATATAGTAGCCAAAATAACATTACAAAAGAAGAACAATTTCTTCTAACTTACTTCAAAATGTATCATAAAGCTACAGTAATTAAGACAGTATCAGCTTTAAGATTTTTAAAAAATGATCTATGGAATAAAATAGAAATAGACCAGTACACACACAGTAAATTGATTTTTCACAAGACTTTAAACACAATTTAGTAGACAGTCTTTTTAACAAGTAGATATTCATATATAGAAAATGAACTTCAATCCATACCTTGTGCCAAATACAAATATTAACTCAAAAGTGAATCATAGATTTAAATGTAAAATCTAAAACTATAAAATTTCTAAAACAAAACTTGAGAAAATGTCAGTGCCTTATGTTAGGCCAAGATTTCTTAAATAAGATATCAAATGCACAATCGATAAATAAAAAAAATATTTATATATTGAACTACATCAAAATGAAGAATTTCTGCTCTCAAAAAAAATACTATTAAAAGGACAATAAAGACCAACCACAGGCTGGGAGAAAATATTTTAAAATCTTATATCTAATAGAAGTCTTTTATCCAAATACACAAAGAACTATTAGAACATGATAAGAAAAAAGAACAAAAAAAATGGTAAATGATTTAAACACTTTGCCAAAAAATGTTTACTGATGGCAGAAAAGCACATGAACTATGCTCTACACCAGTGGTAGTCAACCTGGTCCCTACTGCCCACTAGTAGGCATTCCAGCTTTCATGGTGGGTGGTAGCGGAGCAACCAAAGTATAAATAAAAAGGTAGATTTAACTAGAGTAAGTTGTTTTATAAAGATTTATTCTGCCAAACAGCAAAAATCTGACATAAAGTACCTGGTAAGAAATAATTATTATATACTTTAACTTGCTATAACTCTGCTTTATAAATTTTATAAAATTACTTCCCTACTTTATAAATCACCATTACTATGGAACCGGTGGGCGATTAGAAAATTTTACTGCTAACAGAGATACAAAAGTGGGCGGTAGGTATAAAAAGGTTGACTACCTCTGTTCTACACCATCCATCATTAGGGAAACATAAATTAAAACCATCATGTGATACAACTGCACGCCTATTAGAATGTCTGAAATTAAAAAGACTGGCCGTGCCCAGTACCTGAGGGGACACCGAGCGACTGGAAGCCTCATACAATGCTGACGGGGACATAGACTGGCACCACCACTTTGAAAAGCTGACAGTTTCTTAAATTAAACAGACACCTACTTTATCACCCAACCATTCCAATCCTAAGTAGTATTTACCTCAAAGAGATAAAACCATTAGTGTATAAAAATAGTACGTGTATGTGGATTTTTACAGCAGCATTATTTACATCATAATAGCCAAAAAAAAAAACAGGAAACAGGGCAAATGTCCACCAACAGGTGCAGGGATAGAAAGGCTGTGGTTCACCCATAAGTGAAAGGCTACTCAGCAATAGCAAAGGAATGAACTACTGATACAGGCAACAACTTGGAGGAATCTAAGTACTAATGTGGAGTTATGTTGTTGAGACCATCTGGATGGTAAACACGACTGAACCTCATTAAGGTCTTTAAACTTTTAAGATTCTGGAGGACGAACGGAAGGATCTATTTGTCTTGTAGCCGCACAAGACAAATCTAATAGGTAAGTTGCCTTGCTTATTAAAACTGCTCCCTATCAATCTGGAACTGTCTGCCTAATTTTACTTTGGTCTCTCTTTTCTCTCTGTATATGGGCTCCAGTTGCAAATTTCACCCAGGATGCTCCTGAGGTTTTGAACCAACACATCTAAGTAACTAAGCCTGCAGGGTGAGTAAGTCTATGGTATCATTGAGCTATACTACACTCTTTTACACCCCAAAGCAGAACATTCTGATTCTCATGTTTACTCTCATTAATTCATCTTAATAGACAAAAGCCTTTGGAGGTTTCTTAATACTATTTCTTAGTGAGTAAGGACATTCAAATGTGTGAACTCAGTCTTTGGTATGTGCTTTGGTGGACAAGGGACTCTAGCCCTGGACTTGGGCTCCACTCAGCTCAGCAACTTCCAAGCATCCAAAGATTATCACATATAGAATTTTGGCCTTAATACAGTGTTTAGCACATGGTAAACATTCTATAAATGATAACTGCTACTAGCTATTTTTATACAAATAATTAAATAACTTTTCAAAAAAAATTTTTTTCTGCATCTTAGTTCAAATTAACACCAAGGACTTTTGGTTTCTTTCTTGGACCTACAGCAAAAGAATCCTCACATTGCCCTGTCTATAATAATATCTTCCTTAGAAGCCTTTACTGACTGCACTGAAAGTAATTTTTGGCAGCAATGTAGTCTCCCAAGGGGGTAAAAATATAATCATGATTTTCCTGTACAATAAGAAAAGTTAAACTCCCTTCTCATTTCTGAAATGGACTATTTCTTTTAAAAAGCATGCACTTTAGTAAAAAATATATACACAGAAAATATTCAGAAATGTGGGGTCTCCAGAAGGAAAGAAATTTAACTTTTTGAGTAGAATTGTTAGGGATTTCTAAATGAATAAAAAAATGCTTTTCTTTATATAGAGAAATAAACACTCCAGATTTGCTACAACATAGTATCAGTGCTGTGTCAAACATTCGGTCATGGATGAAGAGAATTAGTGGCATGGCCTCTGTCTATTTTCTCAGAAGACACAGCGCGACTACATATACCAGTTGATCTATTTACCAACCAGCTTTTGATATCTACCTGGAAGCCAGCCCGATTTCACATAAAAACCTAAATTTGGGTAATTTTCATTCCAGATACTCCCCTAAGGTGGATTATCTTTTTTATAATAATTCCACAAGGTACATTTTAGATCAGAAATGTAGCAATATGTCCACATATAATTTTTTAAAGGACACTAACTTCCTACTTCTGATTAACATTCCTTTACTGCCTCAAATTCTTTTGGTAAAGATTGCTTCCAAACATTCCATTTGTAATAAAATTTGTAGTTTGTAGCTTCCTAAGAGGCTAAATATATTTTTTAATTATTTGTGGAGGGATAATAGAATAGCATTTTCTTACAGCTGGTTCAGTCATATTGAAATTTTGCAGCCCAAGTTTGCACCATCTGAAAAGGTAATTATCTGTTTGGCCCCCACATCACATGCATAGTATACACAATGTCACCATGTTCATTTTTCTTAAAAATGAACTACTACAATTTATCGATTCAGTACTCTTTATATGCTTTTTAAAAATTCTTACACTTAACATTGTATTTGATTGCTAAGGCTGCCATGACAAAGTCCCACGGACTATGTGCATAAACAACAGACCTTTATTGTCACACAGGTCTGGAAGCTGGAAGTCCAAAATCAAGACGTCCACAGGGTTGGTTCCTCCCGGGGGCTGTGAAGGAGAATCTGGCCCGTGCCTGTCCTCTAGCTGCTGGTCATCTGTTGGTAATCTCTGATGGTCTTGACTTCTATAAGAACTGCCCCAATCTCAGTCTTCATCATCACCTGATGTCGTTCCCTGCGTGCACATCTGTGTCCCCATTTCTCCTTTTAGAAGAACATCAGTCATATTAGATTAGCGCCCACCCTGATGACCTCATCTTAAGGAATACTATCTTCAATTACCCTAATTCCAAATAAAGTCACATTCTCAGCTACTGGGGGTAAGTAAAATATAAATTTGGGGGAAAATCAATTCTACCCATACTATAATATACATATACATAATACTACATGGGAAATTTTGGGCACCTTATCAGTACACTCACATTACCTTTCTTCATGCTTTTTTTCATAAAATGAACACAAATTTCTTAAGACTATCAACAATATGGAGCAATATAATAATTAGAATTGTTAAATTTAAGTTACATAAATGGGGCTAATGGCTCTGTTAATTTTTATGGACCACTCTGCCTATTAGGCTGCCTAACCACTATGAAGCATAGGCAGTTTACACTGAGCCTCCTTTTCATAGTGCCTTCTGTTGTTCTCTTGCTGTTTTCTAACTATGGCCATGTATAGATAGCCACTGCCTCTTAATAAATTCAATAAAGGAAAAATAACATTGATGGCCTGCATCTCTGTGTGGACCCCACATGATTTTGGCCATCAGATTTTAACCCAGAAGAGCTCTGTGGTACTGTGGCAAGTTGGTTTCAAAAGTATGGACAAGCAGAGTAGCAAACAGGTTTCATTTCTTTCTTAGTGTCACCACCAGTCAATTGGTAAATTGAATTTCTAATGAGCTTATTGAAGATTCTAAGGTCCAGGGAATAGCAGGTCAATGTACATTCTTAATGTTTGCTTTTAGTTGGGATATCAGAGGTGGTTTAGTTATCCCAAGACTCAGTATCCTAGCCCAAAGTCATCCTAAGCTATCTGAAGACAATCCAAGTCACCCAAAGACAACTGTAACCTAAACTAAGGCATCGTGATCGCACTGTCCCCCAGATCCTGCTTCCCTCGGGATTCTTTGTTTATGAATTATCTTCCTGCCCCTACACTATCTAATGCAGTGATTTTCAACGTTTTTTGAGCTGCAGCACATTTCTTACATTTACAAAATCCTGGGGCACACCACCTACCAAAATGACACAAAATGACACTTTAACACAGTACATATAATACATATAGTTAATAATATAGTTTCTAAATGTATTTATACTCACTTAGTGTGAAACCTGGGCCTGTTTCGATGAACACAAAAGGGATATCCTGGCAGGAATGGTAGAAAGACACACATGAAGCTCTTCCTCAACAGTTCTCAGTCTCTCTCTGTTTTTAGTTTTTATCGCAGTCAAGCTTGAGAAGTTCAGCTCACATAGATATGTGGTTGAAAATGGGAGCAATGTCAAAATAGCTTTGTTGGCCAGAATGGGGAACTCCTTGGCAACAGATAACCAAAAACTGTCCAAAGGGAGATCAGCAAACTTTAGCTTTAAAGTTAGATAACATTGTGATGCATTGTGATGCATTGTATATCACCCTCTGCGGGGGCCTCTTTTAAAAAGAAAAAGGTCAAATATCTATATACACCATCAGGATAGACATAACCAGCTGAGGTTGAGGCTTCATCTAGTGGTGGCAACATTTACCTCCAGTCCTGACCAGGATTAGAAATCGGGACCATGGAGAAGATTAGCAGCTTCAACTACTTGCTGCAGCCACACAATGACAAGTGTGCAGCAGCCCAAGCAGGGACCTTCCTAGGTGTGGATGAGAGACGGCCTACTATTGGTTCATTGCTAGTGGTCGGGATAAATCCTAGAAGGTGATTGGTCAGTGAGCATTCCCTGTGCCTCCACTCTTCCTGTCGCTGATAGCTGGAGGGATTGTGAGGGGAATGTTTATGTTCGGATGGAGGCGGCTGGCGGCGTGCAGGATAAATAGGATAAATAGCCTCCGTGGGCCATATCCGGCACGCGGGCCGTAGTTTGGGAACCCATGTTTAATTTCCCCACGGCACACCTGACCATGTCTCACAGCACACTGGTTGATAAACACTGATTTAATGTACCCCTAATATTAATTATCTCTTTGCCCCTACCTCACTGCCCTGTAAAAAGTCAGCCCAATGCTGAATTGCCTCTCTTGACTTTTACAGCAAGTATCTCCTCGGAGCTCTTGTCTGGAAACCAATTACTTTCCACAATCAGATACCTTTTATTAGATTCCAGAGGCAAATACAATGAATTCTATATTCTGCCACTCGTGGCTGTGGCTGCTGTTAAGAAAGGTCATGAAATATACAATCTTCCTACATTAGCACTCCAGGGTTTACTCTTCAGTTCCTTGGGTTGAGGGGTAGATGTGATGGAAGTGGTGGCTTCTTGCTTCCAAGGGAAGCTGCAATGAAGAACTCAGGGACAACGGCTCAGTGATGCATTCTTCCTAAAATGTTTCAAAAAATCCAACCTAGACCTTTCCTTTCAGCCTCTCCAGTGATTTTCTAAGCACCTATTTTTCTGTAGTTAACCTCTTTCTTCCTAAAATACATGGAGCGATATTCAAAATTATGGTAAATTAAACATAATATGAGGGTGGAGCAGAACCCTGAAGAGTTTATGGCATTGAAACACAATTTCAAACTGAGCGTTGGATATTAGACATCTTCATTATTGTCTTTGGCTCAATTTCTTGTGCAAGTTTTCATCAGATCCTTCACACCACATCAAATTCCCACTACATGCAATCTCATCCTGCTTTCCAGATTGTTTCTGACTTGCCAAATTCTCCCTAAATTGCACAGAAATTCATTCTCCTCATTTTCTAACCCAAACCTAGTCCTCAGTTCAATTTTGTGTACCCAAATCCACCTGGGTGCGTAGCAGCTCAAAATAATTCGCATAACAAGAACCACTCTCTTACGCAACTTGTTTCATCCATTAGATAACATAGTTGACGTGAAAGTCAGTAAAATAACAAGAGATGACATGAAAAGCTTAAGGTGGTGTTATCAGGAAATAGCAAAGTTCCTCACTCACAAGAGCACTATGTACTTCCCAAAAGGGTATGACCCAGGAGCAGAATGAAGTCCAGTAGCCACCAGCCTGCTTTCCCTCTCCCCTCTTCCTTCAGTCTTCAAATACAGAAATCAATCTTGCCTGGGTACTTTTGATCAGAACACTATATGAGTCTTCATGTCAATCCAGTGTTATTTTTCCTAATTGATACTTTGATTATTATGTTTCCTTTATCTATTCCTTTTCCTCCTTTTTGGAATCCCTATTTTCCACATCTTAGAACATCCGATGATACCCTCCAAATCTCTCCTCGTTTTTCTAATGATTTCACCCTCTCTATATTTCGAAATGTGTCTTCCACTTGACCTTCCAAGCTACTAATGGTAGTCAGTAATATCTCCTTAATTCATTTGCTCAGTTTTTAAATTTATAAAATATAGATTTTTAAGTTTCAGGAAGTCTTTGTAAATCAATAATAGACTTCCCTTGATTCTTTTGTTTATTTATTATTAAGTGAGAGGTTGGGAGGCAGTGACAAACCAACCATGCATGTGCCCTGAGGGGGATCCACCCAGCAAGCTCCCTACCAGGTGATACTCTGCTCAGCTGGGGCCACTGCTCCATTGCTCAGCAACCAAGTTATTTTAGTGCCTGAGGCGTGGCCATGGAACCATCCTCTGCACCCAGGGCCAACTTGCTCTAATCATTCTAGCCATAGCTGGAGGAGGGGAAGGGGAGGGGTTGGAAAAGTAGGTGGTCGCTTCTTCTGGGTGCCCTGACCGGGAATTGAACTCAAGATTTCCACAGACCAGGCCAATGCTCTACTGTTGAACCAACCAATCAGGGCCTTGATTCTTCTTTAAAAATATTTTGTTTTGGTTATTCATCATGTCTCCATAACAGTTTTCTTACTTCACTAAAAGCTTTTATAATCTGATTCTTTCTCTCCCCCCCTTCCCCTTTCTCTATTCTTCTCCCTCACCTTTTGCTTCCCTTCCTTCCTCTCTCGGTCTCTCTTGTTTTATCTCAAGGTGACTGTTGGGTCCCCTTAGATTGTAATTACTCCTTTTGCGTACTTCTGAGTTTATTCTCATACCAAGCTAAAAGTGTATCTACCGGTGATAGAAGCCTACAAGTGGTAAGAGTACTGCTGTACACAGACAGGGGTGTGAAAACTGGAAACACTTCATTCCCTCAGCAAACATCAGAAAAAAATCTTAATGGATGTTCTCTTAGATGGAAGGAGGATTACAGTGACCTTCAGCAGCCATCCGAATTATCAGGACCTATTCGGACACCATGCACGGAATAACAAGGCTTTTCCTCTCAGGGATGCACAGACCCCACAGGTACAACCTCTCCAGGAAAAAAGAGCTCAGATTCTTAGTCTGGATCAACTGCCAGTCTCAGAACTAAGAATCATCCTAGACTCCCAGCCCCTGGCAGGTTTCAAGTCCTCACATAGACCCTGTATTCTGAGCACGTCCATGGAAAAACAGGTGGAAGCTAGAGTAGCATTGGGAGTGGACGTTAAGCCAGTAGGGACACATCCGGCCAGCATCTCAGAATTACAATAATGTTGAGGTAGGTGGCAAAGATACAAACAAAAGGAAACAGTCCAGATAGGTTGAAACAACCCGAATTATTTGTTTTATGCCTTGTCACTTTCCATAGGAGATTTACTGTGACTTACAGCAGAGCACATGCCATAAACCAGCAAAATGTAAAGAAATTTAAAATAAGAAGCAAACAGAACATAATTTAGAAGAGGAGATCTTTACAAGAAAAAAAAAGTAACTTTCCTCTAGAGCTAGATTAATGGGCAGTTGCCCGGGACACTGATTTCTAGTGAATAATAAAGCATCGTGGGGATACAGTAGCACATGTAAATTGGTCCCCTTCCCATTGAAGTAGATAAAATAAAATGAAAATCCAAACACTCCTTACCGCATTGCTTCATTTTTTGAGTATTTTTTCTCTACCCTTATATCAATATAGTGAGTTAGATGCCAGCAAAGTGAGCTGAGGCTCTAAAGCAAAATTAAGTCAGACACAGGTCTGCCGATATAGCATTAGTCATTTAGTTAAATGATTGTAAACCTGGTGCCATGTCTTTAAAGAAATTCTCTTGGAACACTATAATTCTATGTCTATGAGTTAGAAATTATAAAAGAAATGTAGAAAGATGAGAACGAGATAAAATAGGATATAGTTTGACAAATATGTTGGATAGTATTAATGAATGAATGTGGTTCTGTCAGTTATTTCTCCCCACCTCTGCTATATAAAAGTTTTAAAATGTATTCTAAATTTCTATTAAAAAAAGCATCAAGTAATTTTTTTTTTTCATTTTTCCGAAGCTGGAAACCGGGAGGCAGTCAGACAGACTCCCGCATGCACCCAACCGGGATCCACCCGGCATGCCCACCAGGGGGCGATGCTCTGCCCCTCTGGGGCGTCACTCTGTTGCATCCAGAGCCATTCTAGCGCCTGAGGCAGAGGCCGAGGAGCCATCCCCAGTGCCCAGGCCATCTTTGCTCCAATGGAGCCTTGGCTGCGGGAGGGGAAGAGAGAGATAGAGAGGAAGGAGAGGGGGAGGGGTGGAGAGGCAAATGGGCGCCTCTCCTGTGTGCCCTGGCCGGGAATTGAACCCGGGACTCCTGCACGCCAGGCCGACGTTCTACCGCTGAGCCAACCTGTCAGGGCTAGCATCAAGTAATTTAACCTGACTGTCAAGTTCTACATCTCAGTCTGGCCTTACTTGTAGCACATTCAGTACTAAGCCTTGTGAAAGCAGTTCCTGTAACTCACATTCACCTTCTCCAGAAACTGGAATCCAACTGTGATAATTATGTATGATCCACCTGGTTCAAGTACCTACCTGTGAAAATATCTAGAATGATTTTTAGATTTATATAATTCAAAGAAAAAAAAATGACTTGAGAATTAATAGTCACACAGTTGAAATGGAAAAATCTATTACAGACCAATATATACTTAACTTGAACATTAATATAAACAACATTCTCTAAATAATTATTCAATTTCATTAACAAAAGTTTTTTTCTCAATAAAAAAATCAACCTTCCTAACCAGCCTGGCAAAGAGAATGGACTCTGTTTGCTCTAGTTTTGATTGATCTTCCCAATTTGCCAGGAACCTTGTGATTTGAGCCTGTGACACTTTTAACATATTATTCTGAGACTCAGCAAAGGCACAAGCAAGGTTCACTAAAATGACCAAATCATTATTAATTTTTGGTAGATGATAACGTCTTCCAATATACTGTGTATTAAGAGTCATTTCTTTCTCCAAACTCAACTCTAAGCTTTTTGTCTCTTTTACCACTGTGATTATCCCTCTGTTCTCTGCTCTGAATGGAATCAAGAACTCCTACGGCAAGATGAGACACATGTTTATTGGGGTCCAAGCAGGAAACCACTCACCCCAGTGAACACAAAAACCTTTAATGTCTCTATCTATGAAATATATTTAAGTAGCCCCATTTTCTGCAAGATCTCAGAGCTGTTATACTTAAATAATTTAATTCCCCAAATTATATGGCTGTAGACCATAAATGTTATTTCATATTTATAGAATAATATTGAAAGTCCTTTCTCACAGGTTCTTTTGATGGCTGAAAAAAATCCTGAGAAGCAAGTAAGACATAATAATCCTCATTTTACAGCTGAGGAATCTTAGAATCCTAAATCTGTAAGTCATAGCAAAATTCATAGTCCATAAAGTTTCTTGATGTAGGTTCTTCATGTAGTCATGCTGGCCTCCTCCAACCTCATAAATCCATTATGAGGATTAAGTGAGATCATGTATATTAGCCTGGTATGACCCTGTTGTTTCACTACTAGCTCTCCAATAAATATACTTTGTCTCTCGTTTTCCCTTTCTGAGATCTGGGTCTGACCACTCAGCCAATAAGTGTCAGGATTCAAAAGAGAACCCGACTTAAGCAAGTGGAAAAATATCAGCTCAGGGGCCACAATTCCCCTCCATACTTACACTTTATGGCTTGACCAGAATGAGAAAATTTCTCCTACAGAGACATAGAGGCAGACCTGGGTTTGGGGCAGCCTGACACTTGTACAATTTGAAAGTTCCCTCTTTCAGAAAATATTACAAAACTGAGAATACAAGATTAGGTATAAAAGTATTATTTGTTCAGAATGAGAGAAGTCACAATTTATAAATTTTAGAAAGATGACTAAAAATGAAGACATTACAAAATCCAGAAAAATAATATATTTATTAATCAATTACCTGAAAAACCTCTATAATACTTTTTCTCACATTTTTGATCACCTCTTCATATAATAATTTTGAAATAATTTTCAAATACAGACACTAGCAGAATAAGTCAGTCTTTTCTTTAGCACAGTTGATTGTTTTACTTTATTGAAGGCAATTTTACCTGCCAGTTGGTTTGGAACTGCCCAACTTCAGCATGGCAAGATGCTAACTAACAGCCATCTGCTGTACTAGGATGCATAACATAGGCAACTTCTCCAATCTGCGCCATTGTTATAGATCTGTGTCCTACAAACACAGGAATTGTGATAGATTCTATTTCATGTAATTCTCTTAAAAAATGGAGTGTTGCTGGCTAGTAAGACTCTATGCTTTGAATAGGTATCTCTATGAACTGAACCTTCCACTTACAGTTTTACATGTCTGACAAAGGGGAAAATTTTCCACAGACTAGTTTCTGGCTTCTTACATTCCAAGCTTTGGTTCTCCCCTTTTCCGACCACCACACTTCTGGCACTGGTTTATATTGTTGGGGAGAAAACTTTTTCCTCACCTGACCAGGTGGTGGCACAGTGGATAGAGCAGTGTTTCCCAACCTTTTTCGTGCCACACCCCACCTTATCCTTTCTAAAATTTTTATGCCCCCCCTATGTAACATACATAATTTTTAACATTAAAAAATTGATTTGTTCACTTAATAAACATAAATGATAGGTTCTAGGAAGAAATCACTATGAAATTGTCAACAAAAACAGTAAGTAAAATTTCAAAACATATAATGAAAAACAGAAATTTAAATTCCAAATAATTTTAATACAGATTTTTCTATATTAATTTATTATTTTAATTTAGTGTGATCCTTGCGCTTGATGCTTGCTGCACAGAGATTTTATATTAGGTTCCAATTTGGTTAGCTTTAGTCTCAAGTCTCCACATTGTGTTATATCCAGCCAATTTCTTTTTTTTACCAGTAAATCATTTACAGCACTAAATCCACATTCAGCTAAAAATGAAGATGGAAACGGTAGCAATAGTTTTCTTGCACATTTGGTTGAATTTGGGTATTTGATTTCTGTTTCCTCACAAAGCCATGCCATCACTCCCTTGATATTAAATAAAGCTTTAACTGACTCATCATTTTGCAATTCTGCGAGTTCTTCTTGATACTGCATATTTGATATATCAGACAAATCCACTAACATTGGCTGCATCATCCATGTTGGGAAATCAATTTGTTTTAAATCAGAAAATCTTTCTTTTAAATCAGCCGATAGAATATTCAAATGATTGACAATAACAAGTAAAGTGGTATCAGTTACTTCACATTTTTGGAGCCAGTGAAACTGTTTAAAGTTTTTGTTGTTAATATGTTTCTGACATAACTCAACATTGGTAATGAAACCAAATATCTTTGCTTTTGCATCGACAAGAGTTTTATTTGTTCCTTGAAGTTGCTTATTTAATATATTTAGTTTTTCAAAGATATCGGCTAAATAACTCACAAATGCTTTACCATCTATTGTTAACAGATACTTCATTTCAGGTTTGTTGCTTAAAAATCACTAAGAGTATCAAACAGTTCCATAAATCTTTTCAAACAGTTTCCTTTAGATAGCCATCTTACTTCAGTATGAAGTAAAAGTCTCACATGGTCTTCATTTTGTTCTTCACAAAATAGCTTGAAAAGACGCTCACATTTGGCACTAGCTTTAATAGCATTAACACACTTTATTACTGTATGTAATACTTCATTCAGAACAGGCGAGATGTTTTTAGCTACCAAGTTTTCCCTGTGAATAACACAATGCACAAGAATCATTTCTGGATTCGCATCTTTCATCAATTTTAAGCAGCCATTTTTCTTGCCCATCATATTGGGAGCACCATCTGCAGCACAAGATGTTATATTTTTCATTGGTATATCATTGACATCTAAGTAGTTTTTTAGCTTATTATATATATCTTTGGAGGTAGTGGTGCTTTCTAATCTTTTACAGAACAACATTTCTTCAGCAAAATGTCCTTTATCAATATAGCTTACGTAAGTTATCAATACTGCCTCACTGTCTCTCAAAGTTGATTCATCCATTTGCAAGGAGAATTTTCTTGTTTTCAGCTTTTCAATAAGTTGTTTTTCAATATCCTCACTCATTTCATCTATTCTTCTGCTAACAGTATTGTCACTGAGTGGCATAGCTTTTACATCTTTGTCATCTTTTTCAAGAACCGTTTTAAGAAATGCTGATATTGTCGGTTTTATTAAATTCTCTCCTATAGTGTAATTTTCTCCAGTTTTAGCGATGAATAAAGAAATTTGATAACTAGCCTCAAGAACACGATTATTAGTTGAAGTATGAGCAGTAAATAGAGACTTTAATGTTGTTCTTTTTTCAAAATTTTTCTTTAAAGTTTTAAAGTAACTCAAATCTGAATTAATATGAGCACTATGTTTTGCCTTCAAATGCGCCTCAAGACGACCTCGTTTCATTGATTCGTTGGTCAAGCATTGCTGGCATAAAAGACAAAAAGGAATCCGCTCATCATGAACAGCGGGTATGAACCCAAATTTTAAATATTCCTCCTAATATTGACGAGTTTTTTTCTTGCTTGCACCACTCATTTTACTATGGGCTATAAGAAATAAAAATAAGATCAATTAAAAACTAATATTAAAATATGTGTTAAAATATATTCAATGTGACATAGAGTAAATGTATACTAAAAATTCATATTTATTTAAATGTATATAACACATTTACTACACTACCACCGCAAATCAAAAGGTATCTATATTTTTTCCACCTGACAAAATTTTCTGGAAAGTTATGCTTCTAAAATTAAAATTGTCGTGCATGCACTATTATAGCCCCAATAATATTTATAAAATATTAGTGCTTTCTAGCCCCGATGCAAGAAGTACTTAATAAAGAGTTTAATATTGATAAAAATAAAATCAAATTCTTACCAATTATATCTATACAATATATATATATATGTATATTTATTAAATCAACGAGCTTTTACAACAGTTGTGACTGACACTTATTTCAAATTAACACCAACTGAATGATGTGAAACACTACAGAAGTTGCGATGGGCCAATTAGATGAGAATAACTGCATTGTTTAGCGAGTTTTTAAAAGGTCCGGGGTTCCCGGCGGCAGATGGCACGCTCCGCGGTGAACCCAGGACGAAGTTTACTTGACGACGGCAATCACCCAGTTGATATTTTGGTCTCGTCAAATGAAATTATACTTAATAATTATTTACCGCAATTATTTAAGAATTGCATTTTTTGTTAAATTTGGCACCGATATCTAGCATTGCATTTAAATGGCCTGGGGCGAAAGAGTTAAAGTCGTGTCAAGTCCATTTTCAAATTGCCCCCTGTGGGGCGTGGGCCCCACGTTGGGAAACACGGGGATAGAGCGTCAGACTGGGATGTGGAGGACCCAGGTTCAAGACCCCAAGGTCGCCAGCTTGAGCGCGGGCTCATCTACTTTGAGCAAAGCTCGCCAGCTTGGACCCAAGGTCACTGGTTTGAGCAAGGGGTTACTTGGTCTGCTGTAGCCCCCCAGTCAGGCACATATGAGAAAGCAATCAGTGAACAACTAAGGTGTTGCAATGAAAAACTGATGATTGATGCTTCTCATCTCTCTCTCTGTTCCTGTCTGTCTGTCCCTATCTGTCCCTCTCTCTGACTCTCTCTCTGTCTCTGTAAAAAAAGAAAGAAAGAAAATTTTTTTCCTCTAACCCTCTAGGTTCTTTTGGCTGATGTAATCGTTCAATTGACACATGACCGATTAACAGGAGAAACAAACTAACTGGTACATACAGAGGTCTCACAGATGTGGGACCTAAAGAAATGACTAAAGAAGGCAGATTTTATATTTTTTAGACAAGAAAACAATAAATTTGTGCAGGGCTGACAAGACAAAGAAACTTAGCCTTGGGTCTAACTAAGCAGGATTTGTTTACCCAGCATTCTGGGCCCTGAATTTCCTGTCTCTGTCACGAGGATGTCTCTCTACCTCCTGGTGCAGGTGGAGGGAGGGTACCTTTCACCAGAGAGATTTACTTCCTGCTCCGAGGGGACAGTGAAGAGGGTGTTGGTCAAATAAGTTTTTAAATATGACATATATGTTTGCTCGTTTTGGGTGTGGGAGACAGGCTGTAAGCTGGCAAAGTCATTATAGCCTAAGGCTTAGTTTTAAAACTAAACTTTTCCCCACACCCTTGACTGTTGCGTGATAGAGGGTGGTGCACTCTTATGAGGAATCACATTTATGCCTCAGATAAGTGACTTTGTATCAGAGACTTCCTTGTTTGTATATTGGATTAAAGGTTTTGATTTCTACACTATAAAATGGGGGCAGACTGGGAGCTTGCCCTCTCTCGGTTCCTGCTATCAGCATTGCAGAGGCCTCCCTGATCGGGAGCAGACCGGGAGCTTGCCCTCTCTCGGTCCCTGCTATCACCATTGCAGAGGCCTCCCTGATCTCTTGCCCTCCATCGGAAAAGCAGGTTTTCTGATTTTCCCTTGGCTTCTCTTGTGGCTAGCCTGTCTTGGTGAGACACCAATAAACAGAATGGCCCACCATCCTCTGACTCAGCCATTTCTTTACCATCATCCTGAATTCAATGAGAACCTCCATGTGAATGGCCACGATAGCATCCCCTGGCCTTACAGAGGGCCACCATGTCCTTCTTGCACGGGCTGTTTCTCAAGTAACCTTAACTCAGAATAATCAATATGCCATAGTAACATGTTTTGTGGTGGCAGATTTGCTCCTTGTGATATCATGATCCTGCATTGTTGGTCAAATAAGTTCGTGAATATATTATATGTTTGCTCGCTTATAGTTTGCATTGGGTGTAGGGGACAGGCTGTAAGCAGGCTGGGTTGTTATAACCTAGGGCTTAGTTTTAAGACTAAGCCTTTCCCACCCTTTTAATACTAAGATATTCTCCATAGTAAGCTTTTACCCACACCTTTGACTGTTGTATGATGTGGAGTGGTGCATTCTCACGAGGAATCCCATTATCCCTCAGATAAGTAAGTGACTTTGTATCAGAGACTTCCTTGTTTGTATATTGGATTAAAGGTTTTGATTTCTACACTATCAAATTGGGACAGACCGGGAGGGCTATCTCTCTCTCAGTTCCTGAGATTAGCATTAGAGAGGAGAACAGAGAAAGGCTGTAAAACCAGTAGCTAGGGTCACCATCACAGCCGCCTGGCCCATGCAGGTCGCATTGGATTCAGAAGACGGCAATGAAACAATGGAGCCAAGAACTGGTGGACCATCATATTTAATCCTAACTTGCACCCAGTGGGCAAGTAAAAACACACACTGGGCTCCAAAACCTACTCATTCAGTGCTCACAAAGCTACTGACTTATCCGAGTTTCCTAGAATCAAAGGTTTCTAGCTCACCAGACTTATTCACCTCTGTTCCCCATCTTCTTCCTTCTCCCTGCACAAACTCTACACAAACTGGCTTCTCACTCAACACTCCACCATCTTGGCTGCTTCTCCTGGCCTCCTCCACATGGCCTTTCTCTTCTCTCATCTCTAATGCTAATCCCAGGAACCGAGAGAGCAAGCTCCTGTTCTGCCCCACTTTATAGTGTAGAAATCCAAACCTTTAATCCAATATACAAATAGGGAAATCTCTAATACAAAGTCACTTATCTGAGGCATGATGGGATTCCTCATGAGAGTGTAACACCCCACATCAAAAAGGGTGGGAAAGGCTTAGTCCTAAAACCAAGCCCCAGGATACAAGGATCCTGCCTGCCCACAGCCTGCCCCAACACACATTAATATAATCACGCCCATCCCAAGCAATCACCTGGGTGACAGGTTTCCACATGTGCAGCACCATCTTTAATAAAGTGAGCATAGTATCATATATTTTATCTGTCCAACAAAGGTCATATGGAGGAGAGGAGAAGCAGCCAAGATGGCAGAGTGCTGAAGGAGAAGCTAGTTTGTGCAGAGTTTGTGCAGAGAGAAGGAGATGGGGAACAGAGGTGAATAAGGCTGGTGAGGTACTGTAAAGCCAGCAGGCACAGCCAGGGCCAGGACCACTATCACAGCAGCCGCCCGGCCCATGCAGGTTCGCATTGGATTCGGACAGTCGGTAAAGAAACCATGGAGCCAAAAACTGGTGGGCCATAGTCTTTAATCTAGCTTGCACCCGGCGGGCAAGTAAAAATACACACTGGGCTCCAAAACCCAGTCACACTCAGTGCTCACAAAGCCACTGACTTATCCGAGTTTCCTAGAATCAAAGGTTTCTAGCTCACCAACCTTATTCTCCTCAGTTCCCCATCTCTTTCCTTATCCCAGATACAAACTCTACACAAACTGGCATCTCACTCAGCACTCCGCCATCTTGGCTGCTTCTCCTGGCCTACTCCACGTGGCCTCCTTCTGCTTTTTGCTCTGCTCTCTCCTCTAATGATAATCTCAGGAACCAAGTGCCCAAACTCTCGTTCCGTCCCCATTTTATAGTGTAGCTTCACAACCTTTAATCCAATATACAAAACAGGGTAGTCTCTAATACAAAGTCACTTCTCTGAGGCATGATAGGATTGTACCGCCCTACAGCAAAAAGGGTAGGAAAGGCTTAATCCCAAAACCAAGCCTCAGGCTACAACAATTCTCAACACACATTAATATCACCTGGGCAACGGCCTCTTTAACAAAGTGAGCATAATACATTTTATCTGCCCAACAGGTACAAACCTTTGATTCTAGGAAACTTGGATAAGTCAGTGGCTTTGGGAGCCCTGAATGGAAAGGGAAGTTTTTTCCACTGTGTGTATTGCTTGCCCGCCAGGTGCAAGCTAGGATTAAAGCTAATGGCCCACCAGTTCTTGGCTCCATTGTTTCATTACCAACTGTCCGAATCAAATGCAAACCTGCATGGGCCAGGTGGCTATGATAGTGGCTGTGGCTACTGGCCATACATGCACCTTTAGGTGAAGAATCTGGGTGAGCATACAGTGAGCAGAGGAGTTTTCCTATAAGCTACACATGCATTAATATCTAGCAATAACTTAGATGTATACTGACGTGACTGCAAACTACCCAAGTTAACACAAAAATCCTTTAGCCAGAGCCCCGAAATGTAAGCGGTCCCTCCAATGCCCCACACCGTGAGAGGAAGCATGTCAAAGGAAAATCAGGAGTGGACAGAGTGGTCTCAACTGATTGCAGTTAAAAGAGCTTATTTTTTTCAAGTTTTCTGAAATATGATCATTGGAACTCATTGCTAGGGCCCCTCCTCCTGGGTCCTGAGCGGGGGTGGGGGCCAGTGCCAGGGAGAGCCAGTGGCTGGTATTCCTCCGCTTCACAGGGAGCCCTGCAGAGAGAGACTCACCCCGACAAGGCACGGAGCCAAGTGGATGGGACCCCCCAATTTTTGTTTATAAGGAAGAAAACATTTCCTGAATTCTCAAACAATTTAGAAGGATAAGTTAATTACTTGCAAAGACTACCTTTACCCCACTTTTAATTTACATATTTTCTTAGACCAGTCCTGTTGCATTGAAAAACAAGTATTGAGGCAAAGAAAAGCACAGGCTTTATTACTATGTGTTGGTTGTTCATTCTGTGACATTTTGATACTTAAGAATATTTTTTTAACATTTTAGCTGCATCCCAGCTTGGATTGTCCCATGTGGTGTGACCATTTCAGATTTGCTCTAGCTGAAAAGCTGCTGTAGCAACTTGTATAGGTTTGTTTCTATTCTGGCTTGTTTTCATTTCAGTGTGGATCTCTGAGCAGTCACTGAGTGCATTCAATTTTCAGGCCCATTAATCCGGAACTTTGGGAGAAGAATCTCTCCCTAATGAGTTAGCACAGCAGTGGCAACTGTGACAGCAATATCTTCACACTCCGGTGCTGCCTAGAGATCCATCCATCCCTAACCCCAGGCATACGTGTGGATGGCTCCTTCCACGCCCAGCATGCTAGCTTGAAATTTCCTCATCGTTTGTTGCTAATACTAACAACCCTAGCCTGCAGCATTGTGAAATGGACAGGGCTTGATTTCGGAATTCCCCTGTAATCCCACTCTCCCTGTTTGCTTTGACCACTCAAATTCCTTGAGAGTTGTAAAGCCAGCAGCCACGGCCACCATCACAGCTGCCTGGCCCATGCAGGTTCGCATCTGATTCGGACAGACGGTAATGAAACAACGGAGCCAAGAACTGGTGGGCCATTAGCTTTAATCCTAGCTTGCACCCAGCGGGCAAGAAATACACACAGTGGGAAAACACTTCCCTTTCCATTCAGGGCTCCCAAAGCCACTGACTTATCGGAGTTTTTTAGAATCAAAGATTTCTAGCTCAGCAGCCTTATTCACCTCTGTTTCCTATCTCCTTCTCTCTGCACAAACTCTGCACAAACTGGCTTCTCCCTCAGCACTCCGCCATCTTGGCTGCTTCTCCTGGCCTCCTCCACGTGGCCTTTCTCTGCTCTCCTCTCTAATGCTAATCTCAGGAACAGAGAGAGAGCAAGCCCCCGGTCTGTCTTCATTTTATAGTGTAGAAATCAAAACCTTTAATCCAATATACAAATAAGGAAGTCTCTGATACAAAGTCACTTATCTGAGGCACAATGGGACTCCTCATGAGAATACACCACCCCACATCCAAAAGGGTGGGAAAGGCTTAGTTTTAAGACTAAGCTTTAGGCTATAAGGATGTTGCCTGCTTACAGCCTGTCCCTCACATCCAATGCAAACTATAAGTGAGCAAACATATATATTGTATTTGCAAACTTATTTGACCAACAAGAGTCTAGAGTTCTCTTTCTTTATTGCCCTTCTCCCTTCTAAAAAAAAAAACTGTTTTTCAAGAAGATATCTGATTAAAAATAAACCAACCAAAACCCAAAATGCCCATATTCAGCTAGCTCTGGTGCAAATGAATGTATGTTAGTGCCCCGCTGACACAGTGTTTAACGACACTGGCTGCACATTAAAATTATCTGAGGGCTTTTTAATACCTGGGCCATAATCCAGGCTAGTAAAAGCAGGTGTTCTGGGAGGATTTTTCTAATATCTCCTATGCTAATCTATTTGGTTATTTTATTTCCACAGGAAAAGGGAACAAAAGGAAAAACCTAAAGCTCCTTTAGTGGAATTTCAGACCACAGAAATCAAGGGAGTTATTTTGGGACCAGATGGCAGAGAACTTTTCCAGAAACTTAAAATCATCTTCAGTATGACTTAGTCTCCCATTCATAGACAGAGCCTGTTCTAAAAATGCTTCACTTATAACAATCAAAATAGAATCAAACAAACCAATTGAAGTTCTGATATATGATAACCATTCAGTCCCACATCTATGAAAAGTTGTTCTTGTATTTCAGCTACAGATTTCATCCACAGTATTTTGTGCACGCCACAAACAGTGACGGCAGATGTCCTTATAGGACAGAAATGTTATTTCTCTGTTAGCGTTGTTAATTAACAAGCACTATGTGAGCACCCCTTGTGAACAACATGTCCTGGGAACTATTAGAAGATTAGGAAGTACCAGAGATCATCTCTCCTTAGCTATAAAATCGTTTGATTCTAAGATAAATCTCTTCTCTGAAGGCAGAACACTTTTGCCAGACCTCTTATGAGATGGAACTTTGTATGCACCAAGGGCCAAATGGTCTCTTTTATGATCAGCCTGAAATTCCTATTACTTCTCCATAAGTCAATGTAAATTTCATGAACTTAACTTAAAAAGAGTGACATCACATTCAATATAGCACCTACTGAACCCTTTGGTATAGACTGGTCACCAGAGCACCTAGAACAGATTTGTCGAGATTTTGGACTCTGAGCTGGAAAATTCTGTAAAGGAAGAAGGGGCCAGGATAATCCAAGTTTCTCAAGGGAATGTGAACTCTGAAGACTCGGAAAGGATGCAGACGCCCTTCAGGAAAAAGAGTTTCCGTGGGGCAGTGCCCAAGGGCAGGAGACAGGGGTCAGAGTAATATGGACATCACACCCTCTGCTTGCCTGCCTGCCAAGTGGCACCTAGTACAGGAATATCCCATGGAGAGGAAGGAGAAAGGGAGGAGGAGTACGCCCCTAGAAATGGGAGCCCTTAGTGATCACAGCTGACATTATTATTCACTAGCAAACGTGCAGTGTCTGAGGACCACTACTCTTACTATTAATTATGATTACCAACACACATCTTACTTCTCCTCTGCCTCCCAGTGACCCCATGCTTCACTTTTCGACTTTCTTTTATAAGAACATATCTTTCCTTGTATGTGGGACAGGCCCAGCCCCTGTGTATTCTGGATAACTTGTTGCTGGTTTGGACCATTTTGGGCCTTCACTTAACCTTAATTGTTCACCAGTTTACACCTGACTCCTTGCGACCTGGCTCCCCCTGCTGCCTGCTCCAAATTCCTGCCTACCTCAGCTTTTCACCAGCTGCGGATCCCACATACAAGGAAAGATAATGTTCTTATAAAAGAAAGTCGAAAAGTGAAGCATGGGGTCACTGGGAGGCAGAGGAGAAGTAAGATGTGTGTTGGTCATCATAATTAATAGTAAGAGTAGTGGTCCTCAGACATTGCACGTTTGCTAGTGAATAATAATGTCAGCTGTGATCACTAAGGGCTCCCATTTCTAGGGGCGTACTCCTCCTCCCTTTCTCCTTCCTCTCCATGGGATATTCCTGTACTATTCTGTCTCAAGAGGTTTTAGAGCACATGTGAAAAACTCACAAAACCTCCAATCTGCATTGAAAAGATTTCAGCAAGAGCTTCCTCCTACTTAGCAGGTGATCCCTGAGTCCAAAATAATACTGTTACTATGTTTATGTAGAAATTCTGATGTTAATATAATCTATAGAGTTATGGAATGCATATATATAGTAATTATATGATGTTGCTTTTACAAGTTGCCTTCTCCAACAAAAATTAGCATGTTAGAACAACTGACTTTCTATCTTATAACATTATAAGCAGACATTAAAATAAACTTATTTACATTCTGAAATATTCTCGTATGCCCAACCAAAAGCATTAAATCATGCTTGCCTTTTATTCACTACATGTAACCTATATAAAATAAAGTTTTTTTGAATGTTGCAAAGTAGGCCTGGATCAGTGAAATAAGCTGAATTCAGAAGTTCCCAATCAATGGTAAATGCTGTTAAGAGCAATTCTAAAATGAGCAATTGAACAATATACCTTAAATATGATGAAGGTGTAAATAAATACATCTCCAATAAGACAGGCTCAAATTGCTGAATCATAAATAGAAATGATTTTGTGATGATCTAATTAAGATTTAAGGTTGCTCTGGCTTTTGAAAATTACACCATAAAAACCTTAGCTTTGTTTGCCACAGTAACTTGCTAAACTACAACAATAGTAATTAAATGATAAGGAGTAAGCTTTCCAGGAAAAATGAGTGGTGTGAACCATCTTTTTAAATAGTTGTTTGAATTAGCCATGGAAGATATTGAAACAGTAAGAATTTATATGCAAGCAGCAAAAAAAAATTGATATTTATTAAAAAATAATTCTTAGCCTACCAAATAAATATAGTACAGCAAAACCACATCCCAGATGTTTTAGAGCTGGTCTACTTGCATGAACTTTCCATAAATTCATTTAAACCATTAATTAAAACCAAAGATATTCTATCGTTTTTGTTTAAATATGGGGAATCTCAGTAAAATGGGAATCCTTCTCATGCCCTGTATGAGAGGATTTGACAAAGAATTAGCATACAGGATTATATGACATACAAGTTAATGGAGGTGACTTTCAATCAGGCATTGGATTTAGTGCAGGAGAGAAAGTCGAAGGAAGAGCACCATCAAATAAGTCTGTCTCATTCATTCATTCCATGAATGGTTTTTGAGTAGGTATTAGATTCTAGCACTATGGTAAGTTTAGGAGATACGGTGGTGGCCATGAATTTGACAGACCTTGCCCTCTAGAGAGTAATCATCAGCCTGGTGTATCATAGCCCTGAGAATGCCAGATAATTTTTCAGTGGGTACATGGACATGGGTGGTCATAAGCATATCAATTTCTAAATATGCTACATACATACCATGAAATACTGTTCAGACTTTTAAAAAAAAGAAGAAGAAGAAGGAAATTCTACAATATGCAGCGGCATGAATGGATCTTGAGGACATTATACTA
Source organism: Saccopteryx leptura (assembly GCF_036850995.1). Taxonomy (NCBI): domain Eukaryota; kingdom Metazoa; phylum Chordata; class Mammalia; order Chiroptera; family Emballonuridae; genus Saccopteryx; species Saccopteryx leptura. The sequence continues at coordinate 31,270,775 of NC_089507.1, read as the reverse complement.
AGTGAAATAAACCAGACACAGAAATATAAGCATTACATGATCCCACTTATGTGAAGTATTCAAAATAATCAAACTCATCAAATTCAAAGGCTGGAATGGTGGTTACCAGTGGCTGGCGGTGAAGAGGGAAAATGTCAAGTTATGAGCCAACAGACATCAAGTTTCAGTCAGGTGAGAGGAGTAAGCTCGAGACCTGCTGTGCAGCATTGGACCCAGAGTCAACAGCAGTGCACACTTGAAATGTGTTGGAATAGATGTCATGTTAAATGTTTTTATCAAAATAACATTGGAAGATGTTATTTTATCCAATTTTATCCAATAACATGGAGAGAGCGAGAGACAGAAACATCAGTCTGTTCCTGTATGAGCCCTGACCAGGGATTGAACCAGTAACCACTGTACTTCCAGACGATGCTCTAACCAACTGAGCTATCTGACCAGGACCCCACTTCTTCTTTCATAACCGTCTTTCTCCCACCCATATTAAAGAAAGGCGCCACTTCCTCCCATCTCAAATTGTACTATGTGCCTATATAGGAAGAGTGTTAAGATAATTGTAGACTATCACATGTGAACGTAAGCAAACATATTCCCATTCTTTTTTCTTTTAACCAAACATTTGGGAAGTGCTTGTTATACGCCAGGCACTATACTGGGAAAATACAAAGCAACAGACTGTGTTCACTCCTCCTGTAGAAAAGACAATCTATTAGGAGAGATACATGTGCTAAATTTATTAAAATAAAATGGTTGTGGCAAAACAGAAGTATTATGATTAACAATTCATAACAGTTAATTAATTTGTGACATCTCCCTGGTATTACATTTCACCAGAACTTGCAATAGTTATGTATCACTACTACTGGATTTTAGTTTTAAGAAACTAATCAAGACATTTGGACTCCAAACTCTTCATTGCCTTCTATCACTTAATTTACACAATTAAATTCCCTACCTAAGTGGAAAGTATCCTCAAATCAAATAATTTCTATGAGGAAAGTCTCCCACTCTACTTAATTCTGCCTTTCAGGGTTACATGTAAAAAGATTTCACTCAGTAGCTAATAAATATCAGAGCCTTCTACAGAGTTTCGTATTGCATTGGCTCTATTCAGACTTCCGCATTCAAGAGACACTATAAAGAGAATAAAAGATAAGGAAGTGGAGACTAATTCTACTTTCCTTAATGCAACCATCTTTATGCCTAGATGCCTGAAGCCCCAAAGAGACAACTCTATACTCATTCATTCATTCAATAAATATACACTGAATGCTTACTATACGTCAGGCACTATTCTTGGCACTAAAGATACAGGAGTGAAGCAAATGAATGAAAAGTCCTAGAGCTTACACCCTGTGGAGAAAGGTTAAACACATAACACTAAGGAACCACTTGAGGATTGGGATCCTGAGTTTTTAGTGACAGCAGTCAGCCTGGCTGTGCGCATTCTCAAGCAAGACCTGGACCTTCAGGTAAAGACACAGCAGAGGCAGAGTTGGGTTTAACCGGGGCTGTGGGTTAGCCAAAGGAAAAGAAAGAAGAGGGAGAGAAAAGGAATTGGGAATGTGTGCAAGAGGGTGATTTTAACAACTGCCATAGAATTAGGCTTAAAATGGGGGGACGTGACAATGTGAGGTGGGTGAGATGCTCGCATAGAGGGCAAGACCAGCCATGACGCTCCTGCCCTGCAGAGACCACAGTGACTGTCTCCAAATCCAGAAACACGGTTCAGCACCTGAGGCCACATGAACATTAAACTTCTTTTTTAATTTTGAAATAATTATTGACTCACAGGAAGTTGAAAAAACGGTTCTGTGTACCTTTCACCAGCTTCAAGCAATGGTGACATCTTTCGTAGTTGTAACATAATATCCATTCTTAGGGTATTGGGTGCCTTGGGATTAGACCAAGGTCAGTGAAACAGAGGAGCATGATGTGGAAAGTGGCAGCATTCATGCAGTGATATTTTTTTTTTTCCCCCTGAAGCTGGAAACGGGGAGAGACAGTCAGACAGACTCCCGCATGCGCGCGACCGGGATCCACCCGGCACGCCCACCAGGGACGATGCTCTGCCCACCAGGGGGCGATGCTCTGCCCCTCTGGGGGGTCGCTCTGCCGCAACCAGAGCCACTCTAGCGCCTGGGGCAGAGGCCAAGGAGCCAACCCCAGCGCCCGGGCCATCTTTGCTCCAATGGAGCCTTGGCTGCAGGAGGGGAAGAGAGAGACAGAGAGGAAGGAGGGGGGTGGGGGTGGAGAAGCAAATGGGCGCTTCTCCTATGTGCCCTGGCCGGGAATCGAACCCGGGTCCCCCGCACGCCAGGCCGATGTTCTACCGCTGAGCCAACCGGCCAGGGCAATGCAGTGATATTTTTTAATTTGCCCTCTCCTTCACGTACATCCACCGCATAGACCTGGGTGATGAAGGGACTGTAGGCCAGACACACTCAGGTTCAAATTGAAGCTCCACTTTTCATTGGCTTTGACATCTTGAGCAGGTTATGCTGTGATATAAGTCCAAAAATTAAGGCTCAAAATTATGTGTGCTTTTTTTTATGTGTCTGATATAATTGGCAAGTTTGCAAATGGCCAGACAGCAAGTTCCTTTTTCCATTCTGCTTCTGTGCATAAATAAGGTCTCCTAGCCAACAACCCTCCTTATAAAAGCAATCAGGAGTGGTTCCTGTGTCCCCACATACTAGTTTAAGTTCCCTACAAGCTGTCAAATCATTCAATCCAGCCAAGTCATATCTACCCATGGGAACCAGGGGTCACCCCGTCCTCTTGATTCTGTAAAGGCTTCCTGCCAATAGCCCCCAGCTGCTCATTCTGTTCCTGTGCAGACCTGTGTGGCCCTGCATAGTGCGCAGTGTCCTTCTCCCCTGGCTGTGAATACATTTGACAAATGAATGCACATCTGTTCGTTGTCAGATGTCCTGTGTTCAGCAGGAATCCCTCCCTCATCAGCAGGGTCAATAGAAGGATATGAACCATATCTCTTATCTCTTAATCTGTAAAATGGGAATTAAAACACATCTCCTCCCTCAAACCAGATAAAGTATCTTACACAGTCTTTGGTCAACAAATGTCCCCTTCATCTCTGTGAAGGTGGGGACCTCAGGTGCAGCTCAAGAACCAGCTTCTTCATAATGACTTACCTTTCCTTTCTTTGAACCCTTATAGCAATTATGACTCTAAACCAGGAGTCCCCAAACTTTTTACACAGGGGGCCTGTTCACTGTCACTCAGACCATTGGAGGGCCAGACTATAAAAAAAACTATGAACAAATCCCTATGCACACTGCACATATCTTATTTTAAAGTGAAAAAACAAAACGGGAACAAATACAATATTTAAAATAAAGAACAAGTAAATTTAAATCAACAGGCCCTGGCCGGTTGGCTCAGCGGTAGAGCGTCGGCCTGGCTTGCGGGGGACCCGGGTTCGATTCCCGGCCAGGGCACATAGGAGAAGTGCCCATTTGCTTCTCCACCCCTCCCTCCTTCCTCTCTGTCTCTCTCTTCCCTCCCGCAGCAGAGACTCCATTGGAGCAAAGATGGCCCGGGCGCTGAAGATGGCTCCTTGGCCTCTGCCCCAGGCGCTAGAGTGGCTCTTGTCGCGGCAGAGCGACGCCCCCTGGTGGGCAGAGCGTCGCCCCTGGTGGGCGTGCCGGGTGGATCCCGGTCGGGCGCATGCGGGAGTCTGTTGACTGTCTCTCCTGTTTCCAGCTTCAGAAAAATACAAACAAACAAACAAACAAAAAGATATGAACCATATCTCTTACCTCTTAATCTGTAAAATGGGAATTAAAACACATCTCCTCCCCCAAACCAGATAAAGTATCTTACACAGTCTTTGGTCAACAAATGTCCCCTTCTTCTCTGTGAAGGTGGGGACCTCAGGTGCAGTTCAAGAACCAGCTTCTTCATAATGACTTACCTTTCCTTTCTTTGAACCCATATAGCAATTATGACTCTAAACAACACACCCACTATCTTTTCATACGTACCCGTCTTTACTGGCACTGCCCAAATTATAAGAGCAAAGAGTATATTTTCTACCTCTTTTCTATGCCTCAAAACACTGTACGCCATTTTGTGACAATAGTAGATGCTTGACAAATAAAAATGATGGCTAACATTTACTGAATCAGGCCCTGAGCTGAGAGTCTTATAATGACCATCACAATGTATGAGACAGTGTTTTACTTATCCAAACATGATGGCTTAAAGCAACAATTTTTACTATGTTTCATGATTTTGTTGGTCGGAAAGTCAGGCAGGAGTTGGCTGGGTGAAATTTCTAGATGATGAAGATGGAGAACACTCAGTAGTATTTGGCTGGAAGATGGTCTGAAGGCCTGAGATGGCCTTGCTTTCATGTCTAGTGCCCTGGTGGAGATGGTGTGAAGGCTGGGCTCATCAGAGATTGTCAAGCACAGTACTTGGTGCATTCCGGGTAGTAAGACTTTTTACATGGAGGCACCAGGCTGCTAGAGTAAGTGTTCCTATGAGCGAGATGACAGCTGCATGACTTCTATTGACCTCACCTTGGTAGTCACACAGTGTCACCTCCTTGCAGTCTACTGGTCAAGCCATCACAAGCTCACCCACTTCAAGGAAAGTGGACATAGAACCAACCTGTCAAGGAGGGTTGTGTCAGAAATTCTGGCCAGCATTTAAAGCCACTACAGATATTACCCCACTATAAAGAGAATGGGCATGGACTTTCAGAGGGACTGAGCAGCTTCCCCCATGTCACACAACAGAGCAACATCATTGACTCCTGGAGAGGTTGTCCACTAATTCCACTCCCAGGGAAGGGCCCTAAGGTATCTGCATTACTTGTTTAATGAAGATCTATATGTTGAAATCTTTTAATGTTCTTCAAAGATCTCACAGTTATAAAGAAAGAGCTGCGCCCGGTATCTGTGGATTCCTGAGACGGGCTGCAGGTCTGAGAAGACAGTTTACAATAGAGGGTGATTTGTCACTTTGCCAGAACTCGCATCTGGTTATGACACATTTTTAGAAATGAGCTGTGTCACATCACTGAAGATTATGAGGCATCATAAAGAAGACTGATATAAAGGCAAGATGGCTAATGCAGTGGCAGTCGAAAATTGCTTTGAATTTTCATATATGTGCTTTGAAACGCAAAAAGCAACTACATTCTGACTTTTCCAGAAACTGTTTAATCGACATGTTGAATATTAGTTCATATAGGCCCTGGCCATTTAACTTAGTGGTATAGCATCAGCCCAGTGTGTGAATGTCCCAGGTTGGATTCCTAGTCAGGGCACGCAGGAGAAGCAACCATCTGCTTCTCCACCTCTCCCCCTCTGCCTTCTCTCTCTCTCTCTCTCTTCCCCTTCCACAGCCATGGCTCTATTGGTTCCAGCACATTGGCCCCAGGCACTAAGGATGGCTCTGTGGAGCCTCTGTCTCTAGCACAAAAAATAGCTTGGTTATGAGCATGGCCCCAGATGGGCAGAGCATCAGTCCCAAGTGAGGGTTGCTGGGTGGATCCCAGTTGGGGCTCATGCAGGAGTCTGTCTCTCTATCTTCCCTCCTCTCAGAAAAGAAAAAAAAAGAATATTAGTTCATTTAATTCATGCCCTCATGAGCAAAATGTTTGTGTGAGAATGCACACATGTGCACATACGTGTACATGTGTGTATTTCTGGTGAGAGATATAGTAGGGACGTGTACTACCAGTAGTCGTGGCCATCATGGCCATTCACATGCAGGTTCTCATTTGATTCAGGCAAACGGTAAAGAAACACTGGAGCCAAAAAATGGTGGGCCATTCTTTTATTCAAGACTCGTACCAGCCGAAGAGCAACACACACAAGGAAAAACACTTCCCTCTTCATTCAGAGCTCACAAAGCTACTGATATATTATACGGTTCCACAACCAGGAGAATCTTCTCCGGTTCCTCCTAGAATCAAGGCCTCACCAGTCCCAAAGCCCCTCAGCTCTGGTTCCCCATCTGCCACCATGGCTTCTTACTCTCTGCACAAACTGGCTGCTTTCTCTTTCCCTGCCATCTTGGCTTCTTTCTCCTCCTCCTCCTCCTCCTTCTTCTCTCCTTTTAAAACTCTTCTGGTGCCAAAACCTCTCCTCCAGCATACATTAGCATAACAATGGCCCTTCCCAAGCAGGAAGGTAATTAGCAATTTCACAGATCACATACTTGGCTCTGCCCAGTGCCATTTTTAACAATAAAAGTGAGCAAACTCAAAAAATACAAATTTTACAAACTCATTTGCCCAACAGGGCTTATTAGAGACAGTATTAGCACATTACTTTGAACACATTATTTCGTCTAAAAGTAATCCTATCTGTAGGGAATTCTGGCACTGGAAGCGACTTAGGTGTAGAGCAGCAACATAGCGGCAAACAATGCCAAGGATGGTGGCCCTGGGACTTCTATCCGTGATGGGAAACCGCCTGAAGAATTGAGGACCTCAGCACTGAGGCAGTGTGCAGTGGGAATGAGGTAGTGGAACGCCCAGCGGGCCGAGGCTGGAATTCCAGATCAGACACTTCACTGCTGATTGACATTATTGACATTTGAACTCAATGTTACCTGTATCTGAGCCCCCATTTTCTTACAAAGCAGAGGATATAACACCATAGTAAAGTCTTGCTGCAGAAATGATAGATGGCACAGGAAGTGCCCAGAAATGGGCCTGGTGCTTTCTAGAGCCCTAATAAATGCTGTTTGATGATGATGATGATTAGCAGACTGCAATTCTTAGCCTCCTCCGATCAACTGTAAGCCCATGAGTGATAGAAGCATATGTACGAAATTCCCTGTTATATTAAGAGTATCTAGCACAAGGCATAGCACATTAGGAACTCCGTAACTATTTGGATATATAAAGCATACATGCATCCATGAATAATTGGGACAGATATGCACAACAGCAAAAAATAACGAGGCTAGAGGAGGCAGCATTTCCAAGTGGATAAGAGCATGGGCTTTGGAGAGAGACATGCCTTTGAGTATCAGCTGTGTCTCTCAATAGCTGTGGGCCACTGTGAAGATGGTAATAACCCTGATGGGTTGTTGTTGTGATTAAATGAAGTACCATACAGTGCCTTGCACAGTGCATGCACAGGATACGAACTCCAGCACTGGCAATAGTGTTGTTAATAATCTAGGTGAGTGGGCCCTTTTTCATTGCTTGGGTTTCTTCCTCACTAACTTGGAGTTCAGTGCATTTATGCATACACCCAGTTAGAATAAGAAGTTGGGGAGCCTGTCAGCTTTTATATACATTCTTCAGATCTACAAATCTGGCATCCCGCCAACCCACCAGCACTGCTTTAAATGTTGTGGCTCTAGGCTCACGCTCAATCTATTGATTGCTTTAATGTCACAGCTAATGTTTCTTTAACTTAATGAGGGGGCTTAGCACCACAGCAGAATGGAAATAAAGGCTCACACTATGATTATCAGAGCAGCTATTTTAATCCAAATAAAATGATTCACACTTTTTCCACCTCCTCCAGCAGTTGACATGTATGTTTATTTGATTTCATTGTAATTTTTGTTTTCCGTAATGGCTTGTCTCTATTAATTAAACACTAAGCACATTTCCCCCAAAACTAGTAACCAGCTGCAGTATTTCAGTATTTCCATCCCAAAATGTTAGTCTCAAGTGGTTCTGTAATTCAAAGAAATGGTTGCTTAGTCCTCTGAACTGCATAATAGAATGTGTTTGTTGTATTTCTTATTACACCATACTTGATTTTTCCATTTTCTTTCTTTTTAAAGTACAAAGGCAATACATGCTCTGGTCTACACATTGATTGCTGAAGCAATCTCAAAGTATTGTATTTCTTAAATGCACTTGAGAAGAGTTTCACTCAAATGTTAGGTCTGATTCGGTCAATGCCCAGTCTCTTTTACTTCCGCAATGAAGAGAAAATATTAAAATGCTGTCTTCCAGGAATGTTGTAGAAAAACTTCTGTCTAAGAATCTTTTGAAAGTATATGAATAAGAAATTTACAAAAGAAAAAAATGAAAGGAAAAAAACGCAAGAAACAATGTTTTCTTTTGTTACCACAGAGGAGGGAAGATTCCTTTTCGTGCTGCCCTCCTGGGTCCTCCGGCTGGGGGTCTATAACTGGACTGACAAAGGTAGATTAACATACGAATGTATTTATTTACTCTCAATTTTGTGTGACATGGAAACCTTCATAAGGAAATGAAGACCCAAAGAAATGACTAACCTGAACGTCTTTATACTCAGTTGGGGAAGAAAGTTGCAGGAAAATGGGAGAGGACAACGGGTTATGAACTAAGATAATAAACGGGGAAAACTTGGTTTAGATTCCCATCAGTGTTCCTCGTCTTTGGAGATAAGGATGTTCATTTTCTCTGGTAAAGGGAGGATGGCTCTCACAGAAGGGTCTTGGAACCTGCTCAGGGAAGAAGGGCCAACCCAGACAGTCCCAGAACCGGGTATTTTTTTCAAATTCCATCAGCTTAAAATATTCAGTATGCTATATGTTGAGGCAGTGTTCTAAACCCTGTCACTACCAAATAAATAATAGTATAACTGCCATCTATCTAGTGCTTGCTGTATATAAGTTCTGTTCTAGAGGATTTGTGTGTGTTGATTTACTTAATTCTTACAACCATCTTATAAGTAGATACCACTGGGATTCAAACACAAGTAAACTAGAGAGCATGCTGTAATCTAAAATGCTATATGTAGAAGAAATGCAAATAAAGCAACAAGAAATACTAAAGTTCATCTATCAGACCGACCAAACATTTTTGCTTATGACATTACTCAAGGCTGATGAACAATGTAAAACGAGCTTCCCTGTGCAGTGATGGGGCAATGCAGACTGGCACATCAGTGCTGTAAATGAATTAGGGTCTCAGCGAGTTCATACTATGTAATCCATCGATTATGGGTTGATTCCAGAAATCGGTCCTTAAGAAAATTTTAAGAGATGATTGAAAATCTTCTGGTGACTGGAAGGTTTGGAGTTATAATGTTTAAATTGAATCCTAATTTCACCAACTGGCAGGTGTATGTGGGTCCCAGAAAGTGAGTTAGCTTCTCTGTGCCAGTTTCCTCAACTGTAAAATGAACATCATGATAGCACTCAACTCTAAGGTCTTCTGGAAAGTTTCATAGCCTGAATATACGTAAAGTGGTCAGAAAAGCATCAGGCAATGGTCAGTGCTATATAAATGCTAGCTATTATGAACCAAGATATACACTGCAGAATTATTTATAACAGAAAAAAATTGAGGTGAGTACCTAAATGCCCCAAAACTTATAAATAGTTAAATATACTGGCCCATTATTAAATGTTATATTCTATACAATGAAATAGTATATAGCCAGTTAAAAATATTTCCAACTAGTTATTGATAAAAATAGGAAAATGCATATACTATAAAATAGTCTTGCATGCAGAAAAGAAGAAATTTTATAGAGAGTAAATTTGTAATTACATACAGATATGTTTGTGTGTTTATATAAATTTTGAAAGAAAATGAGAAATTTGAATGAAAATGCACCAAAACTTTTAAATACTAGAAACTTGTTGTGGTGTAGCATAGATTAATGCCTGCTTCTCTTTTCTTCTACAGGTCCACCAATATTCTTGATACTTCAAAGTCAGTGCTTATACTCAAGAGCTCATTTCTATCCCTACAAGTTATTAAGTGAATTTATATCAACCTTTCAGCTAAACTTTCTGAGATATTCCACCACACAATGGTCTTACTACCATCTCTGTAGTATAATGTACAGGCCTTTCCCCTCTTTAATGAAGTGCTGAGGAACCTTTGAGGGAGGCAGGCCAATCAGGTGACTTTTAAACTCCTCTGTTAACCATTTTGTCTTTTTTCTTATTATTATTAAGTGAGAGGTGGGGAGGCAGAGACAGACTCCTACATGCGCCCCAACTAGGATCCACCTGTCAAGCCCCCTACCAGGCGATGCTCTTCTCATCTGGGCCACTGCTTGGTTGCTCAGCAACCAAGCTATTTTAGCACCTGAGGCAAAGCCATGGAGCCATTATCAGCATTGAGGACCAGCTTTGCTCGAACCATTCAAGCCATAGTTGCGGGAAAAGAAGGGGGGGGGGAGAAAGCAGATGGTCACTTCTCCTATGTGGTCTGACCGGATATCAAACCCAAGGCTTCCACATGCCAGGTTGATGCTCTACCACTGAGCCAACTGGCCAGGGCCATCATTTCATCTTGAGAATGATTTAGGCATAAAATCTGGGAGAGAAAGAGAAAGGAAAGCATTCTTCCTCCAGTGGTTCAGGAAGCAATTCTGGTTTGCACACAAACAAAAAAGGGAAAAAGGCAGTAAAATGACCAAAAATTGGTAATACATTGATAAGAAAGATAGGCAATATGGTAGTGGGACTTGAGGATTTAACAAAGTGAATCTGAAAGACAGACGGCAGTGAAGGACACTGCCATTTGTATATATCTATTTTATAACTTTTTAACTCAGATTTCAGGACACATCATGGAATTTTAATGTCTTCTTAGAACATAGTCACTTGAATTTGATAGTATTACAGCTCTTAGCACAAGAAGGGTTGTCATTTCCTGACTGAAATACTTATTAAGTTATAAAATTTTCTGTTCATTTTTGTGCAGAGATATTTCAGTTCTAACCTGGCCACCTGTGTTTTGTAATATTACTAACAGCTTTCTGTAAATATCTTTCAAAGTTTTATATGAAGATGGAAGAATGCAAATTTTAAAAGGCTTAAAGCCTGCAACATGTAACTGGGCTGTCAAAAAAAAAATTGTTGGCAACTTATACTTATACAGGAAATCCATTTTGCAATCAACCTGGATCTTATCAAGGTTTTGTTTGCTGTGCAAATACGAATGGAATAGAAAGCAGTGATTGAAATTATTTACTCAGTAATCATCGGTGCTTTGTGGTTGAGTATGTGGCATTTGCCTGACTTACTAGAAAAGAAACTCCAACAACTCAACACACATACCTACTTTATCTACAGATGATGACAACAGAAAATACTGTTTTCACTTATTGATGTACCAATCAATCCAACACAAAATAAATAGTTGGGCAATCGGTTTCTGTTTGTCTTTAGAACTTTGTTAGGAGCACAGAGGCAAAGACATGAAAACTCTGATTACTCAGTCTTGCCCAAGAGATGAAAAGAGGTCATTCCTGTTTTGGAAACAGAAGTCCTACATGGAGTAGTGCAGAGGAGAAAAGAAAAGTGAACCATTCCAATCTAGAGCTGCATGGAAGCTAGGATAAAAGACAAAAGGAAATAGACAATGGCCAGGTAGTTGGTGGCAAAGGGATCCTATATGATTTTGATAAACAATGTCTGGCCTGACCAGTGGTGGTGCAGTGGATGGAGCGTTGGACTGGGATGCGGAGAACCCAGGTTCGAGACCCCGAGGTCGCCAGCTTGAGCACAGGCTCGTCTGGTTTGAGCAAAGCTCACCAGCTTGGACCCAAGGTCACTGGCTTGAGCAAGGGGTTACTCAGTCTGCTGTGGCCCCCTGGTCAAGGCACATATGAGAAAGCAATCAATGAATGACTAAAGTGCCACAACAAAAAACTGATGATTGATGCTTCTCACCTCTCTCTGCTCCTGTCTGTCTGTCCCTATCTCTGACTCTCACTCTGCCTCTGTAAAAAAAAATAACAACAAACAATGTCTGGCACTTGGTAAGAAATATCAGAATCATACTTAGCTCTGTGGGATTGATATTCAGAGAAGATTTAAAGACTGCCTTAGTACCCCCATGAGACTGAAATCTAGGTCTCCAAAGAAGGCCTTCCATAATTCCGCTCTGCCACCCACAGCCTGTCCATGATAGTTCCCCTCTCTATCCCTATGCAAATGACCACAGCAATTCCAGATAGCCTAAATAGATGTAATGATATCTGGTGAAAGAGAGGAGCATTTCTTCTCATAAACATCATTTTCTCAGCAAAGAAAACCTTTGCCAGAAGCCCTCACCAGACTGATTCTCAGTTCCAATTGGCCAGGATTAGTTCACATGCTTGTGCTTAAACTAGTCATTGGCAAGAGGAAATGACACCATCAAGAGTGACCCAGACTGATAATGGTGCATGCTTATTATGGGAGAGTGGAAAATTTGAAGGATTTGAGGTGGGGGAGTCTTTCAAGAAAAAGAAGTAGGGGATAGTGCCAGGAGGCAAGGAGAGTGGTTACTTAGGCAACCCACAAAAATCTGACATCGAGTTATTTTTCAGTAATATCTGCCATATTTTAAGCATATACCGCATACCAGACACCTGCTTTGTATAGACTATAATTCTCCTAACAATCCATTCCAGTCTAGCTTTGTCCCTAACACCCCAATGAAAGTACTCTTCTTTTGAGTCACTTCTCTATCCTCATGTTTCCTGCTTACTAGCAGCAAATGCACTTAAATGCTCTTTCCTGGATCCCTCACAAGGCGAGCACCATTCTACCATCCAGGTCACCTTCAATGTCAGGTCCTCGGCGAGCCTTTCCTGATCACCCTGTCTAATGGAAGGCTTCCCCAACCAGCCAATGCATTCTTCCCTATCAAAATTGGTTTATTCAATTACTTATTGTCAGTCTTCCCCAGGGAGAAGGCTAGCTTCATGAGGACAGAGATTTTGTGTATCTTGGGCAACACTGTGTCCTGACACTTAGGATAGTGCCTAGCACATAGTAGCTTTTCAAATATATCTGGAGTGAAAACATGATACACTAAAAGATAAATATTTTTATCCTCAAAATGCAGATACTGAAACTGAGAATCAAGGAGATTTTTTAAATTCTGTCCAAAATCATCCAGCTCACAGCTGGCAAATCCCTTTTAACATGATGAATTTCTAACTTAGACAGTGTTCTGCACCACTGAGAATTTAAATAACTTTTTTAGAACCTATACTACCATACTTTTCTAACTACAATATCATTTTAATGTGATCAAAGTTTGAATAGTGCTAAATTGGTAGAAACAGTTAATTATATGAGCAGATTAGAGTTAGGAATTGGAATATTAAGGTTAATGAATTTGCTGAGACAAAAATTCCAGGACTTATGACTTCACATCAAACATTACCACTGAATAAACAGAGATTAAATTGAATAGAATTATATATTGAGGATCATATATGATATGTAAACTTTATAAAAACACTATAAAAGTATTATGAAAGCTTACTTTTTTAAAAACCAGAAGTCCCAGTGTAAGTCTAAATTATTGAAATACTGGTACTTTTCTTTTTTTATAAACTGTTGATTTTATAAAGCATAGTCTTTATCTCCCTATGTCTATAGTGCTTCCTTTTATTCCTGGAGGGCTAATGACAAGTCTACTCCATCAAAACACGCATTTACTTCAGCTGAGGTCTGTGACAATTCTGGGACCGAAAAGCTTGTTGCAATTTATGATTCTTAAAAAAGAAACCTCAGTTGAACTTAGTGCAAATATGAGAATCTAGAAGCTCATTCTGTGCTGCCTCCCAGATCAGAAAGAACCTTTGGGAAAACTAGAATTCACTAGCATCCCTGACATGTCAGAAGGAAGCTATAATGTCAGGATATCCTGCTAGTCAACCGTCCTCTGAGTTTTCTTAAATCATTTTTTAAAATATTACAATCAATCATTCAGTTGGGCCTTAGAGAGCCAATCATCAAACTGGCTCTGCTCCCAGTTATTGATTCAAACGTGAGTTTCATGGATAGCAAGACTCAGGATGATGTGAAGGTCTGGTCAAAAGAAAAGGAAGGGCAGCATTTTACTTGCTATAACGCCTCACTCATTGCCCCCCGGGTAACTCCAAACATTTGACGAGACCGTTGTAACTTTTCTAAACTCTACATCTTCTTTTCTGTCATCAGGTTTTAATCATTATCCAAAGACAAATGCTTTCTCCTGGACAAGAAGCCATCATGCCCTTCACGGCCCAAATGCAGTTTGCAGGATACTAGTTGCAGTTCTTATAAATGGCCACTCGGGGGACAAGTGGCTATTACCTAGATTAGAGGTCGGGAACCTATGGCTCATGAGCCAGATGTGGCTCTTTTGATGGCTGCATCTGGCTTGCAGACAAATCTTTAATAAAAAAAATAATAATAACGTTAAAAATATAAAACATTCTCATGTATTACAATCCATTCATTTTCTACCGCTCATGTTCATGGTTGCAGGTGGCTGGAGCCAATCACAGCTGTCCTCCGGGACAACACCAAATTTTTATTGGATAATGCATAACGTACACGGGTCGTTGTATGGCTCTCACGGAATTACATTTTAAAATATGTGGCGTTCATGGCTCTCTCAGCCAAAAAGGTTCCCGACCCCTGCCCTAGACCCTGTGACTGCTTTCATAGAAAGCCAAGCCTTCGGATGAGATCATCTCACTTCACTATGGAAAAGAAAAAAATCTAGAAATGTAACTGCAAAGTTTAAGGGCTGCATATAAATATACATGTATATTTATATGTAGGAGCCTTTCTACTAACAGAACAGGAGAAACTCTCTCGCATTCCTCCTACCCTGTAGGTTTTAAATACTTCTCTCATTTTGCGTGCCCTTTCTTCTGATCTAGAACCTAGAGTTGATTCCAAAGAGCTCAACACAAAGAGCTCCTAGTTTCAGAACTGATGGCTGCTGTGCTACTCAACCCCACTCTAGAGGAACAAGAGCAAGAGGGCAGGGAGCATGGGCGACAGGAACTAATTCACACCAGAAACGCATATACTTATGACACCCTGGGAGACCAAAAGCGTTTTCTAACTGGAATAGGTATGGGAGATGAATGACTGACCACTACCTGAGACGACAAGAGCCTAAACCAGCAACAAGGGAAGAAAAGCTTCTAGGTCAGTTCTTGCCTAACCCCACATTAGTCTGGTATGATCACAGCCTGGCCGTTCTCTATAGAAATGGACAACATGAATACAACATGCTAGTTGATACCTATTACAATATATTAATGTATCAAATAAACATGTTGTATATCTTAAATTTACAGAATGTTATATGTTGAATATATTTCAATAAAAATATACACTGGTTCTGCCCTGGCTAGTAGGCTCAGAGGTAGAGTATCAGCCCAGCGTGTGGAAGTCCCAGCTTCAATTCCTGGTCAAGGCACACAGGAGAAGCGAACATCTACTTCTCTCCCTCTCCCCCTCCCTATTTTCTCTCTCTCTCTTTCTCTCCTCTTCTACAGCCATGGCTCAAATGGTTAGAGCAATTTGGCCCCAGTGCTGAGGATGGCTTTATTGCCTCACCTCAGGCACTGAAATAGCTTGGTTGCTGAGCAACAGAGCAGCATTCCCAGATGGACAGAGCATCGCCTGTAGAGGTCTTGCTGGGTTGATCACAGTCGAGGTACATGTGAGTTTGTCTCTGCCTTCCTGCCTCCCGCCTCTCAATAAATAAATATATGTGTGTATATATATGTGTGTGTGTGTGTATATATATACACATATATATATTTATTAATATATACTGGTTCTAAAATTTTTTAATAAAGAGAAGCAGCTTTGGAAGAATGCAGTATCTTTAGGCTGAAAGCCAGCCATGTAGGCCCTCGAGAGAAAAGGGGTTGGAGAAGCTGATTTCCCTCTTTGCCCAGGTAGCTCATGTATGTTCATCTATACTTTCCCCTGGCAGAGAGTAATGCCTTCATTATGGCAACTGAAATTAAAGTCATAGGTTACTAAACAAGAGAGATAAAATCTGCACCTAAGTACATATTATTAGAATGTAGGATATGCAAGTCATAGTAAAAGAAAATAATACAAACTTACAAAAAGGATGAATGAGTCCCCTACAAAAGGAAAAGAATCAGACTGGCATCTGACTTCTCAACCAGAATCCAATGCAAAAATCAGTGTGATCACATATATTGAAGGTAATAAAGGAAAATGATTTTCCACTTAGAGTGTTTCATTCAACTCAATTATAAATCAAACAGGAGAGCATAATAAAAATATTCTTAAGCACTGAAGGCTTCAGATGGTTTAGTACACTCAGATCTATAGTAAAACCACTCATAAAGGAAATAAACTTGGGGAGGAATTCCAGGATATGTTACTTCAAGAAATGCAGAAAAGGGTTATAGAAACCTTTGAGTAACTGTACTAGATTGAATAGTCTCCCCCCCAAAATTCATGTCCAACCAGAAATTTGCAGTGTGATCTTATTTGGGACTAGAATTCTGGCAGGTGTAGTTAAAATGATATGATACTGGAATAGTCAGCCTTAAATCCAACATCTCAGCTAATATCCATAGAATGCCCTTTTAAGACTGCCCTCAACCACCAGAAGCTTGGAGAGAGGCAAGGGAGCATTCTCGCCCAGAGCCCTAGGGAGGGTAGCCCTGCTGACACCTCCATTTCAGACTTCCAGCCTCTAGACTGCGAAAGAATATACTTCTGTTGTGTTAAGAGAACCAGATTGTGGCTATCTGCTGCAACAGCCCTGGGAAACTAATACAGTAATATTTATTGTCTTGGAAAAGAAAAATCTGTAGTTTCAGGATGATAAGCATCATTTATTTAAATAGGTTTGCTTTGAAAAAGTCCAAAGATTCCCAGCTCACTTTGGAAGTTAGTATAACCTTGCTATCAAAATCAGTTAAGAAAATTAGACGTTCATTTCATTTATAGCAAACAGTTTTATATTATACTAATAAGTATTGATATAAGCTTATTACACTTTAGGCACTCTCCTAAGCTTTGAATGCACGTAATTCAAAGACAACTCTTTGACTATTATCTTCATTTTACTGATGAGGAATTTAGGCATAGAAGGGTTCCGTGGCTTACCAAGTCCATATAGCCAGCTAACTGAATCCAAAATTTCATTTAAAATAATTCACATCATGCTCAGAAAAGGTTAATCCCAGAAATGCAAAAATCCTGTTTCATCAGATTCATCAATGCCACTTATCTCAGTAGTAGAAAGAAAGAGAAAAATCATAATACTTAAATGATTCAAAGAGGCTTTCATAAAAGTAAAGACCATTATATATTTTCCAAAATGTTAGCAAACTGACATAAAAAGGGACTTCCTTGCAATAGTAAGCATAATATATCAAAACCTTGTGGCAAACACTACAGTTAATGGTAAGACACAGATGACACATCATTTAAAATACAAAACAATATTCAATTATCACTATGACTGATTCACATAGTACTAGAAGTCTTACTAATACTACAAAGAAAAAAAACCAATATGAGAGGAGAAAAATGATTATTTGCACACAATGTGATCATCTCCAAATAAAACCACAGAATTATCACCTAATAAGGCAATTAGAAATAAGAAAGTTCAGAAATTTAAGTGAACATAATTTAAAAAATCAATAGCACTAATTCATCTCAGCAATGACCAAATAGAAAATTAATAATAGGAGATGACGTCAGAGTAATGGCGGGGTAGGAAGCGATACCGATAAATCTCCCCCAAAACTCAACAAGATCTTCAACCAGAAACAGAAAAACCTATACTTGGAGCTTCCAGATGCTTCGCAATACACCCAAAGGTATGATTGAGTGAAAAATTGGCTAAATATATAACCAAACCCCGAAGGAAATAGGGAGTAAGAAATGCTCCGCCTTCCTCACTAACCTAAACAGGGCGGCTTTCTCTGGTAACTGTGAATATAGAAACTGAGGCGGGCAAAGGGGGTGAATACATCCAGGCCGCGACACAAACGGCCGAACCAGGCTGTGGCACGGAGATCCAAGCCAAGGAAAATCTGATCCTGTGGCAACCCGGGCAATACAAGCTAACACTCGCGCCAAACCCAAACAAAGAAAGACAAGCGGCGCGGCCATTTTACCCGGTCTCCTGGTTGGTGCGCAGTTAGTGGGCGAGAGATTTCTTCCTAGGCCCCGGAAGTGGGTGCCCGTGTTGCCCCACGGAGAGGGAGGGTCAGAGGCCTTTCTGTGGGCCGAGGGCAGAGTCTCTGGGCAGCCCCAGTGCCCTGGGAAAGCCACGCACAGGAGGGAGTGAGAACTAATTCCAACGGTGGAGATTTTCCGTACTGGAGGGTGTTTCACTCAGAGGGAAACGCGGCCGGCCTCATATCCTGGTTTGCGCGCGCAGATAGAGTGAGCGATTCCTCTGAGTGCCTCGGCAGTGCACGCCCGTGTTATCGCACAGAGGAGCAGAGTCAGGGGCCTTTGTGTGGGCCAAAGCGGAATCTCGGGCCGCCCCAGCGCCTTGCAAAAGCCGCGCACGGGGACGGAGCGAGACTCAATTCCAACGCTGCAACTTTTCCCTGCGGTTGGGGGTTTCACTCAGAACGTGAGACTGCTGGCCGGATATCCTGGTCTGCGCGCGCAGCCAGTGAGTGAGAGTTTCCTCCAAGCGCCCCAGAAGTGGGCGCCCGCTTGTGTTACCGGACAGAGTGGCAGAGCCAGAGGTCTTTGAATGGCCGGAAAGCCCGCCTGATTATGCTAGCAGCTCTGACTGACTGAGCCTTACCCAGAGCCCTGTGCTGAGTGGAAATAGAGTGGGGAGTTGCCAGCTCTTTGAGCCTCTTACTATCCAGGCAGAGGCAGCAGCAACCCCATAGCTGGATTATCAGGCTACTAATTGAGGAAGGAAAGACTGGGAGAAAGGCTCCAGGAACACGGACTCTCTCACTGTCGCAGCCAATAAATGCTAATAGCCTCGACTGCCAACGAGACTAAAGCACAATACATGACATTGCCATAGAGACTTATCAACTGCAAACCTCCACCTGAGCGTGGCAAAGGGGCAAAACCCGGGGTACAGAGTCACCGACCAGGAAGAGGGAGAGAAAAGAAAAAGCAAGAAGATAACCTCTCAAAATCAAGAATAATCTGCAGACTTTATAACCTATCCCATTTTATTATATTTGTTCGTTTGTTTCTCTTATCTTCATTCTTGATACTTTTTTTTTCCTCCTCCAATTTGGCCGATTAACTCTCTACCGGTCTTACTCTCTCCTCTCCTTGAACTACACTACCCATAAGTGTTACATCTCCCATTATCTTTTCTCTTTTCTTCCTTTCTCTCTATGAGGGTTGCACTCCAAAACCCTTAACTCTCTCTCTCTCTCTCCTTTCTTTTTTCTTCTTTTAGTGGTTCCCTCTTTTTTTTTCTCTCTCTCTCTTTCTTTTCTCCCTCTATATTAGTTTCTTCCTTTCTCCTTTACATCTCCTCTCATTCAAACCTCAATAACAAACAAATTATCTTATCTGGGACTCAAACTTATGTTTGTGGCATTTTGGGGGGTTTTTACTTCACCTTTTTAACTCACTAGCAGTGCTCCCATCCCTGGCTCTCCATACTATCTAGTTCTTGTTCCACTAAATACAATAGTAATTTTTTAATTTGTCCCCCCATTTTTCCGTTTTCCTCTTAATCCTCTCATCATAACTCTTAGACAACCAACACCTAAAAGCAAATCATTTTATTCTTGACCCAAATTTTTTCCTTATTTGCTTTTTGTGGGTCCATACGCTCTTTTTTTTTTTCTTCTTTTTTCTTTCTTTTTTTTTTTTTTTTTTTTTTGCCCCTTTATTACTTTTCCCCAATTCAGGCCCTCCATCACAGGCATTGTTTGTTATAATTCACAGTCCACCACAAGAGTTTATCAAGAAAGAGGGGACAGGAGAGGAGAGGAAAAAAGGAGGGGGGGAATAATTTCCTTTTTTTTTTTTTTTTTTTTTTTTAATTTTTATTTTATTTTATTTTTCTTTATTTCATTATTAATTTTTTTTAAAAAAAACAACTCTTTTCGATTTTTTTTTATTATTTTTTTAAACTTTTTATTCTTTATTAAATCTCATTAATACTATCAACAAAACCACCCTCAGATGCCATTAAGGAAGAGAAAATCGAATATCATGGATACAAAAGAAAGAGAGGTAACACAGCTAGATGAGGAAAAATCTATGGAGAAAAAATTTAATATATTGGAAACCTTGGAACTAAATGACAGAGAATTCAAGATAGAAATCCTAAAAATCCTCCGAGATATACAAGAAAACACAGAAAGGCAATTTAGGGAGCTCAGAAAACAACTCAATGAACACAAAGAATATATGTCCAAGGAAATTGAAACTATAAAAACAAATCAAACAGAGATGAAAAACTCAATTCACGAGCTGAAAAACGAAGTAACAACCTTAGCTAATAGAACAGGTCAGATAGAAGAGAGGATTAGTGAAATAGAAGACAAGCAACTTGAGGCACAACAGAGAGAAGAAGAAAGAGACTCAAAAATTAAAAAAAATGAGATAGCCCTACAAGAATTATCTGACTCCATCAAAAAGAATAACATAAGAATAATAGGTATATCAGAGGGAGAAGAGAGAGAAAATGGAATGGAGAACATACTCAAACAAATAATAGATGAGAACTTCCCAAGCCTGTGGAAAGAACTAAAGCCTCAAGTTTAAGAAGCAAACAGAACTCCAAGTTTTCTTAACCCCAACAAACCTACTCCAAGGCATATCATAATGAAATTGACACAAACCAACAGCAAAGAAAAAATTCTCAAGGCAGCCAGGGAAAAGAAGAATACAACATATAAAGGAAGGCCCATTAGATTATCATCAGATTTCTCAGCAGAAACTCTACAAACTAGAAGAGAGTGGACCCCAATATTTAAAGTCCTGAAAGAGAGGAACTTTCAGCCACGAATACTATACCCATCAAAGCTATCCTTCAAATATGAAGGAGAAATAAAAACATTCACAGACACAGAAAAGATGAGGGAATTTATCATCAGAAAACCCCCACTCCAGGAATTACTAAAGGGGGTTCTCCAATCAGATACAAAGAACAAAAAAAAACAGAGCCACAAGTAAAAGCTCCAAGAAGAACACAATAAAACCAAATTTAAACTGTGACAACAACAAAAAGAAAGAGGGGGAGAAGATGGAGATTAACAGTAGCAAAGGACGATAGAGTGCAAAAGTACTCACAAAATAGTTCGCTACAATGAACAGGGTAGGGACCCTTTTCATTATTCAAAGGTAACCACCATTGAAAAAACCACCACAGAAGCACATGAGATAAAAAAGATAGCAACAGTGGAAAGATGTATGGAATACAACCAAATAAAAACAAATGATAGAAAAACAAAAGAGAAGGATCAAACAAGACACAAAACTAACAGAAAGCAAGATATAAAATGGCAATAGGGAACTCACAAGTATCAATAATTACACTAAATGTAAACGGATTAAACTCACCAATAAAAAGGCACAGAGTAGCAGAATGGATTAAAAAAGAAAATCCAACTGTATGCTGCCTACAGGAAACTCATCTAAGTAACAAGGATAAAAACAAATTCAAAGTGAAAGGCTGGAAAACAATACTCCAAGCAAATAACATCCAAAAAAAAGCAGGTGTAGCAATACTTATATCGGATAATGCTGACTACAAGACAGGAAAAGTACTCAGAGACAAAAATGGCCATTTCATAATGGCTAAGGGGACACTGAATCAAGAAGACATAACAATTCTTAATATATATGCACCAAACCAAGGAGCACCAAAATATATAAGACAGCTACTTATTGATCTTAAAACAAAAACTGACAAAAACACAATCATACTTGGAGACCTCAATACACCGCTGACGGCTCTAGATCGGTCATCCAAACAGAGAATCAACAAAGACATAGTGGCCTTAAACAAAACACTAGAGCACCTGGATATGTTAGACATCTACAGGACATTTCATCCCAAAGTGACTGAGTATACATTTTTCTCCAGTGTACATGGATCATTCTCAAGAATTGACCATATGTTGGGCCACAAAAACAACATCAGCAAATTCAGAAAAATTGAAGTTGTACCAAGCATATTTTCTGATCATAAAGCCTTGAAACTAGAATTCAACTGCAAAAAAGAGGAAAAAAATCCCACAAAAATGTGGAAACTAAACAACATACTTTTAAAAAATGAATGGGTCAAAGAAGAAATAAGTGCAGAGATTAAAAGATATATACAGACTAATGAAAATGACAATACGACATATCAGAATCTATGGGATGCAGCAAAAGCAGTGATAAGAGGGAAGTTCATATCACTTCAGGCATATATGAACAAACAAGAGAGAGCCCAAGTGAACCACTTAACTTCCCACCTTAAGGAACTAGAAAAAGAAGAACAAAGACAACCCAAAACCAGCCGAAGAAAGGAGATAATAAAAATCAGAGCAGAAATAAATGAATTAGAGAACAGAAAAACTATAGAAAAAATTAATAGAACAAGGAGCTGTTTCTTTGAAAAGATCAACAAAATTGACAAACCCTTGGCAAGACTTACCAAGGAAAAAAGAGAAAGAACTCATATAAACAAAATCCAAAATGAAAGAGGAGAAATCACCACGGACACCATAGATATACAAAGAATTATTGTAAAATACTATGAAAAACTTTATGCCACTAAATTCAACAACCTAGAAGAAATGGATAAATTCCTAGAACAATACAACCTTCCTAGACTGAGTCAAGAAGAAGCAGAAAGCCTAAACAGACCTATCAGTAGAGAAGAAATAGAAAAAACCATTAAAAACCTCCCCAAAAATAAAAGTCCAGGCCCTGACGGCTATACCAGCGAATTTTATCAAACATTCAAAGAAGACTTGGTTCCTATTCTACTCAAAGTCTTCCAAAAAATTGAAGAAGAAGCAATACTTCCAAACACATTTTACAAAGCCAACATAACCCTCATACCAAAACCAGGCAAGGATGGCACAAAAAAAGAAAACTACAGACCAATATCTCTAATGAATACAGATGCTAAAATACTAAACAAAATACTAGCAAATCAAATACAACAACATATTAAAAAAATAATACATCATGATCAAGTGGGATTCATCCCAGAATCTCAAGGATGGTTCAACATACGTAAAACGGTTAATGTAATACACCATATCAACAAAACAAAGAACAAAAACCACATGATCTTATCAATAGATGCAGAAAAGGCTTTCGATAAAATACAACACAATTTTATGTTTAAGACTCTCAACAAAATGGGTATAGAAGGAAAATATCTCAACATGATAAAGGCCATATATGATAAACCATCAGCTAACATCATAGTAAATGGCACTAAACTGAAGGCTTTCCCCCTTAAATCAGGAACAAGACAGGGTTGTCCACTCTCTCCACTCTTATTTAATGTGGTACTAGAGGTTCTAGCCAGAGCAATCAGACAAGACAAAGAAATAAAAGGCATCCATATCGGAAAAGAAGAAGTAAAGGTATCACTTTTTGCAGATGATATGATACTATACATCGAAAACCCCAAAGAATCCACAAAAAGACTACTAGAAACAATAAGCCAATACAGTAAGGTCGCAGGATACAAAATTAACATACAGAAGTCAATAGCCTTTCTATATGCCAACAATGAAACAACTGAGAAGGAACTCAAAAGAATAATCCCCTTCACGATTGCAACAAAAAAAATAAAATACTTAGGAATAAACATAACAAAGAATGTAAAGGACTTATATAATGAAAACTATAAACCATTGTTAAGGGAAATCGAAAAAGATATAATGAGATGGAAGAATATACCTTGTTCTTGGCTAGGAAGAATAAATATAATCAAGATGGCTATATTACCCAAAGCAATATACAAATTTAATGCAATTCCCATCAAACTTCCAATGACGTTTTTTAAAGAAATAGAGCAAAAAATCATCAGATTTATATGGAACTATAAAAAACCCCGAATAGCCAAAGCAATCCTAAAGAAAAAGAATGAAGCTGGGGGCATTTCAATACCTGACTTCAAACTCTATTATAGGGCCACGACAATCAAAACAGCATGGTATTGGCAGAAAAATAGACACTCATCAGACCAATGGAACAGAATAGAAAGTCCAGAAATAAAACCACATATATATAGTCAAATAATTTTTGATAAAGGGGCCAAGAACACACAATGGAGAAAAGAAAGCCTCTTCAATAAATGGTGCTGGGAAAACTGGAAAGCCACATGCAAAAGAATGAAACTGGACTACAGTCTCTCCCCCTGTACAAAAATTAACTCAAAATGGATCAAAGATCTAAACATAAGACCTGAAACAATTAAGTACATAGAAGAAGACATAGGTACTCAACTCAGGGACCTGGGTTTTAAAGAGCATTTTATGAATTTGACTCCAATGGCAAGAGAAGTGAAGGCAAAAATTAATGAATGGGACTACATCAGACTAAGAAGTTTTTGCTCAGCAAGAGAAACTGATAACAAAATAAACAGAAAGCCAACTAAATGGGAAATGATTTTTTCAAACGACAGCTCTGATAAGGGCCTAATATCCAAAATATACAAAGAACTCATAAAACTCAACAACAAACAAACAAACAATCCAATAAAAAAATGGGAAGAGGATATGAATAGACACTTCTCCCAGGAAGAAATACAAATGGCCAACAGATATATGAAAAGATGCTCATCTTCTTTAGCTATTAGAGAAATGCAAATCAAAACGGCAATGAGATACCACCTCACACCTGTTCGATTAGCTGTTATTAGCAAGTCAGGTAACAGCAAATGTTGGAGAGGCTGTGGAGAAAAAGGAACCCTCATACACTGTTGGTGGGAATGTAAAGTAGTACAACCATTATGGAAGAAAGTATGGTGGTTCCTCAAAAAACTGAAAATAGAACTACCTTATGACCCAGCAATCCCTCTACTGGGTATATATCCCCAAAACTCAGAAACATTGATACGTAAAGACACATGCAGCCCCATGTTTATTGCAGCATTGTTCACAGTGGCCAGGACATGGAAACAACCAAAAAGCCCATCAATAGATGACTGGATAAAGAAGATGTGGCACATATACACTATGGAATACTACTCAGCCATAAGAAATGATGACATCGGAACATTTACAGCAAAATGGTGGGATCTTGATAACATGATACGAAGCGAAATAAGTAAATCAGAAAAAAACAGGAACTGTATTATTCCATACGTAGGTGGAACATAATAGTGAAACTAAGAGACATTTATAAGAGTGTGGTGGTTACGGGGGGGAGGGGGGAATGGGAGAGTGATAGGGGGTGGGGAGGGGCACAAAGAAAACAAGATAGAAGGTGACAGAGGACAATCTGACTTTGGGTGGTGGGTATGCAACATAATTGAACGACAAGATAACCTGGACTTGTTATCTTTGAATATATGTATCCTGATTTATTGATGTCACCCCATTAAAAAAATAAAATTATATAAAAAAAAAAAAAGAAAATTAATAATAAAAATAAAAACAACTATAAAAAACTAGAATTAAACAAGAACACAGTAATTCTATGAAAAAAAACAAAAACTGTAATAAAGGTTATACTGGATGATTTATATAATTAAATAAATATTCTACACTCTTAGATAAGATGACTTAACATTACAAAGATATTCTTTCTTCTCAATTATTCTAAAAATTTCTTGTAATACCAATCACACTTCCAGTTGGATATTTTAAGAACTAAATAAATTTATTGCTAATTATTCTGTAAAAAGATTTTCTTTAAAAGCCTTTAGCAGGTGGCTCAGAAGATAAAGTGTCATCCCAGGAAACCGAGGTCATGAATTCCTTCCCTGTCAGGGCACATACGAAAAGCAATCGATGAGTATGCTACTAAATGGAACAACTAAGTGGAACAAGTTGATAGTTTTCTCTCTCTCTCTCTTTCTCTGGCAAGTTGCCAGTTATTAATACATGTTTTGTAACAAGAAAAATCACATTAATGTTAACCAATGGAACACAATAGAGAGATCACAAACAAACCATGTATATGGAACAGTTTATAAGATACAGGTAGCATCACAATTTCATGGGGAAACAATGAATTATTTGGTACAGTGGTTTGGGAAAAGCGAATCCCCACTTAACCTTACATACCAAAGTAGACTACAGAAGGAGTAAACACCCAAAGCTAAAGGGAAGTTTGGCAGAACAAAATGTGCAACAGTTACAGACCTCAGGAAGAAGAAGGACTGTTTAAAAAAAACTTCAAAAGCACAAGCAAGGAGAAAGGAAATGAAAAAGCTGCTTATATCAAAATCAATCATTTTTAGCCATAAAAGGTACTATATAGCCTGAATAGGCTGTGGCACAGTGGATAGAGCTTCGGACTGGGATGCGGAGGACCCAGGTTCAAGACCCCGAGGTCGCCAGCTTGAGTGTGGGCTCATCTGGTTTGAGCAAGGCTCACCAGCCTGGACCCAAGGTCACTGGCTCAAGCAAGGGGTCACTCGGTCTGCTGTAGCCCCACGGTCAAAGCACATATGAGAAAGCAGTCAATGAACAACTAAGGTGTCGCAACGAAAAACTAATAATTGAGGCTTCTCATCTCTCTCTGTTCCTGTCTGTCGGTCCCTATCTATCCGTCTCTCTGACTCTCTCTGTCTCTGTCTCAAAAAAAAAAAAAAAAAAAAAAAGATACTATGTATATAAGTAAGATATAGCTGACAGAATGGAAGAAATATTTGCAAAGTACAAAAACAACAGAGGGTTATGTTTAGAATATACAAATAAATCTTACAAAGCTATAATGAAAAACAACAAGCAAAATAGAAAAACGAGCAAAAAAAATGAGTATCTAAAGAAGAGATCCAAGATGCTAACAGGTAAGTCAAAACAACTGGTAATTCCAGAAATGTAAATTAAAATAAATTGTTGTAGATTGGCAAAGATTAGTAAGCAGAAGAATGCAAATCACTGGCAGAGAAATTGGTAGATACATACTTTTGTCCATTCCTGGTGAAAATATAGACAGGCACAGCCTTTCTGGAGAGTACTTTGGCACTAGTCAAAATAAACTTGCGTACCACATGACCTGGAAATTCTACACGTGGGGGTAGATCTAACAGAAGCTCTCACAAGGTCCCTGCCGAGAATATTTGTCACAACCCTAACAACAACGATGCTAGAGTTTCCTACATGGCTGTGGTCAGTGGTCAAGGCAGCTGGGCTTGGGCAACCTTGGCAGACCCCACACCCAAGAGCCCAGTTCACCCAGGACAGAATCCCAGCTGTTACAGGCTAAATGACAGCTCGCTTTGGCCAGACCTAAAAGGGAAGGAAAAGAAAAGGGTCAGAGACGGACCTTACACTGCAGTGAAAATGACAATGTCATCACCCAAAGCCCTCCCAAAAACTCAGTCCCATGAAAGGTCAGATTTTGGTCACCCTCAAAGAGACGGTGTCGATTGTAAGTTACTGTGTGTCAGGTAAGCAGCAAAAGAAGGGCACTTGACCGGTTAAGGTGAGAGATAATCATCTCTTTCCCACTCCCCCCTTCTGTCCCAGGGAAGCAGAGCTGAACTTTGAAGAGAATTAGGGAGGAGATAACTCAGAGCTATATCAAACTCACCACCCTCTAAGCCTAAGCAGTCAGAGCCAAGATCAAATCCTCTCTAGGGAGAGGAGAAAATGAGGCAATTGAAAATGAGTCTTTATAGTGCTTCTCATCTTCACAGTGTCCTTTCTCTGCTATGGTTTGAACATTGTTCCTCCCAAATATTAATATGTTAAAGTCCTAACTCCACCGGTAATGGTATTAGAGGTGAGATATTTGGGAAGTAATTAGTTCACCAGGTCAGAGCCTCATGAAGACAATTAGAGCCTCATGAAGACAATTAGTGCCTTTATAAAAGAGGCCTAGGGAGCTTGCTGGTCCCTTCTGCCATGTGAGGATACAATAAGAAGTCAGGACATATCTAACCATGCTTGTACCCTGATTTCAGACCTCCAGCCCCCAGATCGAGAGAAGTCAATTCTGTTGTTTATAACCTACCCAGTCCGTGGTACTGTGCTATAGCAGCCCAAACAGACTAAGGCTGACCCCAAGGGGAAAAGGATGTCAGGGCCAAAAGATAAGCTAAAGTTGGCTCACCAGATGCTAGAAATAGCCAGGCAAGCAGAACAGAAACTATTTAATAATGTTTTTTCTTCTGAACAGTAATATGCCAAACAACAGCCCGCACCCTGCAACCTGCGAGTCATCGTCACTGTGCAGAGGTTACTTACCAAAGTTGGCCTGTCCTACGATGTATCTGATCACAGTAGTTCCAGAAGATGGGAATGAAGATATTTTATCAAAACACAATACACAGTTTTAATTCATGTCATAGCTGATTGCTAAAAGGACTAAGAAGATGAAGAGGAAAATTACAACTGCCACTATAAGGTCCTCAAATGTCTTCCACTTACCAAGTCCTAGAAAACACAATTATTGATCCCCAGAGACTGAATTGAAAATCAATGGTTTAAAAATGATAGAGTAAATAAGACAGTTAAAAAATAATTATTACTGCCTGACCAGGAGGTGGTGCAGTGGATAGAGCATCAGATTGGGACATGGAGGACCCAGGTTCGAGACCCTGAGGTCACCAGCTTGAGTGTAGGCTCATCTGGTTTAAGCAAAACTTGCCAGCTTGAGCCCAAGGTCGCTGGTTTGAGCAAGGGGTTACTCAGTCTGCTGAAGGCCCGTGGTTAAGACACATATGAGAAAGCAATCAATGAACAACTAAGGTGCTGCAATGAAGAACTGATGCTTTTCATCTCTCTCCCTTCCTGTCTGTCTGTCCCTATCTGTCCTCTCTGTCTCTCTCTCTGTCATAAAAACAATATTATTACTAAAAGCAACAGAATATACTACTAATATCTTCAAATGACAAGTACATGGAAATGTCATGATTTGGTTCTGAGGCATTAAACAAAGTAGACAGAGAACTAGGGAAGGATGTCCCGGATATGAATAGTTAATAGTTAATTAATCCATGGAGCAGTTGTTTCTCCTGTGAACAATGAAGATTTGACAATAGAACAGTAAATATCGGGTCAGTTTACTTTTGTTTGCCTTCAATAGAATTCTTACAACATAAAAGAAATTTTTTTTTTTAATTTTTATTTGACTGATTTTAAAGAGACAGGAAAGGAGAGAGAGAGAGTGAAAGATGAGAACATCGATCTGTTCCTATATGTGCCCTGACCTGGGATCAAATCAGCAACCTCTGTGCTCTGGGACATGCTCTAACCAACCGAGATGTCCAACCCACGGAGGAAAATTTTCTTGTTCAAGTCAAAGTCCTCAAAAGCAAGACTGGGTATAAAATTCTGTCCCACTTCTTAGTATTACTAATGAAATGGTTGTTGTTTTATTTATTACACTAATTCACAGGTTTATATATTAGGAAAAGAAAATGACATTTAAGAAATTGAGTTCAGGGCAAAAAATATCTCACACTTGATGTTTTTGAAAGTCTAAATATAAATCAAAATGTCTGTCAAAGTATGTTTCTGAATTTTTATAAGACTATAATTACACACATATTTAATAACCTCATTAATCAGGATGCTTTAGAAAACATGGAAGACTTAGATTATTATGATTAACATAATAATTAGGTCATACCTCAGGGAAAACTATGAATAATTCATTCTAATTAAGTAACTGATAGAACCTTAAATCAACCATCAGTGCCAGAGTCAGTAACTTATAGACTATAGTAAATTATCAGGCAAACTAACTTCTGGGTACAAGATAATAAATTAAATGTCATTAAATACTTGGTTCATTAATAGAAAAAAAGTCACCAAGAATTCTTCTTGGACTTTGCATTTTTGACAGATTTACCCCAATCACTGTTGCTGCCTAATTTGAAAAACAGAAAAAAAGGATTGGACCTTAGAGGTATGAGAGGACAATGTGCTTCTTTTCTAGATAATAAATGTTGCCATTGTGTGGCTTTTCTCTAGCTATAGCAGGTGACCTACCTTTGAAACTGAGTGTAGCAATACATATTACACAGGGAAGAAAGAGCTCAGGGAGAAAACAAGTGGGTAAAACCAACTCCTCCAGCCATTCAGCTGGTGTAAGTGATCCTTCCAAAGAACAAAAGATCCTGTCCCCACATCTGTTTGACAGACACTATTGAAAACGAATGCCAACCTTCACAGGGAAAGTGCAGAGCCAGCATCTAAGCCCTGTTGAGTTCTTGGAACAGAACAATCCACCATTAAATATTCTGCGGCTTTTTCTGGTTTAGTCAGAAGGAAAACAGCCAGAGAGCTATGTTGATATTCCAGGAGAGAGATAAAGATCAACTTAAAAATTTTAACAAATGATTAATATTAAGATATAGGGGAAACCTAGTAAATGAAACCTTATCTAACTTATGGAAGTATTAATTTAAAGTTTAAGATGCAATAGCCTTTAAATCAAAGTGTGTCTCTCCTTTTTCTTATAATCTATAAGATTAGAGATGGCCAGGTAGACTCCAGAATTTGGAAAGACCCAATAGAGCCTGATTTGGGTGTAAGGATAACTAAAAATCAGTATGAAGAAATTCAATTGAGCACAAGAACTTGGATGCAGAGTAGAGGACACATTGAATAAATAAGCATTTTGCTCTAATACAAATGGTCTAACTGGCCCTTCAATTAACTCTCTGATTATATACAGCACTGACTTCATAAATGTTACTGCTGAAATACTGAATGGGTTTTAGAGTAGCAATGATCGCTGACTAGTAATCCAGTAGACTTTGCCCATTAGCCAAGAAAACAGTTGGAAGTCTCTACACCACCACCATTCTCCAAGACAGTCAGGCCACAGACCTACAGCCAGCCCTGTTTTCTCTCAGCCTCCCACCTAACTGGCCTCCCTGTGCTATGCAGTCCATCTGCAAACGTGTCCCCACACAGAGTCCTCACTGACACTACTTTTGTTCATGCACTAATCATCATCACTCATATGATTGACAAAATAGCCTCCTATTGGCTTCAATGCCCTCCTGAATGCCCCGCTCCAACACAAATCTGAACACAACAATCTGTTACTTAAAATACTTCAATAATTCCTCATGTCTTTGGAACATTTGGCACCTATGAACTTTTCCAGCACCTGCCTCATCAAACCTAGAGTTAACTACAAGCCTTGCAGACCTCAGAATATAGCATGCTCTCAAGTCTATACACATATATTCTGGGTTCAGACAAACTGGGTCTTTTATCCCTGTAGGTACTACACCAAGGCTGGTGGTATTTGACTATAAAATCATACTTTTAAAAAGGTCTAGAACACCATGGTACCAGGTCTGGTTCTGTTTACCCGTTCTCCTGATTTATTGTTATTTACGGGCCAGCTATTAACAGCATTGAATATCGTCCCTCTGGGTAAAAGTAAGAAAGCTTCATCCACCCAGACCAGCCTAGAACCCACGCTAGAGTGGGATGAGATCGCTTAGCACGAGGGTGGACCATAGCGGGGTGTCTGAGCGAGCAGCTAGGACTTCCTAGAAATAACTGGACAATTGCCTTGAAGAAAAAGCCAGTACTTTTTATTACTTTATTCAGACATAAAATTAAAAACCCACAGTGACTTTCATTTCTTACATTTTTGTAACTTATGGGGGTATTGAAGAGAGATTTCTTCCTAACTTACTAATAAATACTCAGACAAGAGGAAGCTAACATCATTTCCCTTACCCTTCCCCACAGAAAAAGAAGTTTTAACCAAGGACATCAGACACTGAATAATTCTATTTCTGCATTAGAGTGATTTAAGTGATATATTTCCCAGAAAAAGCCCAACAACATTGGCTTAGCTTGTTCAGAAAGAAGCATCAACATTAAGGAATTAATGTTAATTTGTGTGTGTGTGTGTGTGTGATAAAAGTATTATGTATATTCATCAAAAAGAGTCTTTATGCATTAGAGATACCACTTAAGCATTTACAGATAAAATTATATATGCCTGGGATTTACTTTAAAACACTGGAATTGAGGAGGGCATAAACATCAATATAACAAAGTTGGCCATGAGTTTGATTATTTTTAAACTGAGTGATTAGTACATGAGAGTTAATTATACATTTCTCTCCTCTTTTGTATATGTTTTTGAAATCAAAAGTTTTTTTCAAAGAAAAGAATATTTATATCTGTTGATCCCATTTGCTGCCACTACAAGGGCAGCTGAGGGTTTCAGGCCTCCACTGGGAGACTTTTCTGGCTTCCTATAACATCAGTCTGCTTTGGCTACTTGAGATGATGTCCTCTCCCACACACCTCCTACCCTAGTTCCTATTTATTCTTCAAGGCTTAGTATAGTCATGCCCCTCCATTGAAAGCCTTATCCCAATGACTCCTTCCTTCCCAAAACAAAGAGAAGGTCCCTCTTAGGGGCTCTCATGGGGTGCCATGTTTCTTTTATCAGGGCTCTGAATTGGATGTGTTTCCTCACTTGTCTGTCTCCTCCACTAGAATCTAGAAAAGATCTAAGCTTTTTGAAGATAAGAAACATATCTTATTTATCTTAAGAAAGTGTCTTAAAACACCCCCAGTTGGCTTCATCTATAGACCATGATTTTCTGAGAGTTTGGATTTAATCTCTGGCCCAAGGACCTTTCTCCCTTTGAGACTCTTCCACCATGGGGAGAGGCCAGCAATGCAAAGGCTCTCTTTCAAGCTCAGCAAGTTCTTATCCTTTAGGTTTCCTTTAAATTATGCTGGAAAGCTAAACTGGTTCTTTTTTAACTCGTCTCTATTTGTATTTTATAATAGGCAGTGAAGTGAAGAAAGGTCAATGTTCTGCCTGAAAATCGGAGCAAGATCATTGGGTTCATCAGATATGTTTTCCATTTTCCAAGTCACTTCAGGGACAGCACTGATAAAAATTTCTTCTATTACATAACAAGGGTCTCTTTTCTTTCAGCTTCCAACACTTCTCACTCTAATCCTTCATTACTATGCTACTTGAAGCCCTTTAAGCAACTGCGAACCTGATCCTCACAGCCCCTCCTGATTTCATCAACAGCTCCTCAAGTCTCCCCACCATCCACTCCATATGGTTCACTGTTTTTTAATAGTATTACCCATTTTCAAATACCAAAATCTGTTCTTGTTATATATTATGCCAAAACAACTCACTCCAAAACTTAGCGGTTTAAACAATCATTTTCTAACATCTCATGGTTTCTTGGGGTCAGGGATTTGAGAAAAGCTTGGTTGGGCTATTTTGGTTCAAGATATTTCAGGTGATTTCAGTCATGTGATGGCTGGAGCTGGAACAGTAAGAGGATGGAGCACCTGGGGCTGGCCAGGCATTGCCCTTCCTTTGAGTAGTCTCAGAGCCTTTCCCTGTGGTCTCCGTGCACTGGACAGCTTGGGCTTCCGCACAGCTTGGTGGTTTCGGAGCACTGTTTACATGGTGGCTGGAAGCGCTAAGAATAATTATTGGAGTAGATGGGGTGCAGGTTGCATTGCCTCTTTGACCTACCTCAGAAGTGGGATTCTTTGTGTCACCTCCATGTATTCTATTGGTCTTTCCCTCACTATACTGTAAAGAGACATCAATCCACAAGCCATTTCCCTACTGAGGAAGATCAACACACCCTAATGAAAAGGAACAAAGACTTTCATAATAAGGTTGAAGATGAGTGTATTTTTCTTTTGAGCCAATAGTTGTTTGGGGTTATTTTATTTCCTCCCTAATGTAGAAATCACGATGTCACATACCTACAGATAAGTTAACATGTCAGTTTGGCAGAGTCTTTCCAGAGACTTCCATATTTGTTCCTAGCTCATATCTCTAAACTCATCATCTGCCTTTCTTGCTTTATAATTTGCATCTTGGCAAAGTTCCCAAAACAGACCATGCTTTTTCTTACATCAGCATTTTTATCTTCATTGTAACTTCTACTTGGGATGTGTTTCCAGCATTCATGCCTCTACTGATCTCCTACTCCTCGTTCAAAACATATTTTAAGTTTCACCTTGCAGGAAAAGTGGCTCTTCTCCAATCACACAATGCCCCTCTCCTGGGACCCACAGAATCCTGAATGTCCCTGTATCAAAATACTTAAGTCAGTCTTTTGAAATGATCTATGTCCAGCCACCAGCCTAAAAGTTCCTCGAGAACACATAACATTGTATCATCCTCATCTTTATACACCAACTCCTACCCCAGTACTTGACACAGAGCATGCAATCAATAAATATTAAATAGCACTCTCAACTCAACTAAAATAACTGCTCAGAACAGCAATCTGAGTTTGTACAATTATACTCATGCCCAGAATAAACCCTGTGAATAAACAAAATACTCAGCTTCCAATGCAGTAAATTTGAGATACAGAAAAAGGACCATTGGAAAACTTTGGTTAAAGTCTTTTCTTATCTACCATTAATTTTTAAAAATGTCAATGACAATGAGTTTACTGTGCCTGGAGCACATTAACCCATTCCTTGATAATATTATAATGCGTGGGTCAGCAACGTGGTTTTTAAACTTTGTTTTTTGGGGCTTTAGGATGAGGATCATTTTATGAAGGTTTTTGTACATATGTTGAGAAGTGATTTTTTTTTTACTAAATAAAGCATGAGCAGAAAAATTGATTCATTAAACAGATAAAAGGGAGTGATTTAGCTGAGCTGAATGGAGTGGTAAGGGAAACAGATAATGCCCAGTACCCATACTGCTCCTGAAGGTTGCCATGACAACCATGGCAGGCAGCAAGCTCTGCTCGTGGTGGAGCACAAAGAACCTAAACTCGATGTGCAGTGACTCTCTTCCTTCTTCCTTGGTCGTGATCACTTATTTAAGTTTTCTTCTTCTTTCTTTCTTTCTTTTCTTTTTTTTTTTTTTAACTTGGACAGACAGATTCTGAAACTGCCAACTTCACTTGTATTCAGAAGTATCAAGTTTCCATGGCTTTTAGGATTCTGAGGTTACTAGAGAATGTTGAACAGGTGGAGAGAAAAAAGGGCAGTGGAGGCTGTTCTATAATTACCTGCCTGACAG
Source organism: Saccopteryx leptura (assembly GCF_036850995.1). NCBI lineage: Eukaryota > Metazoa > Chordata > Mammalia > Chiroptera > Emballonuridae > Saccopteryx > Saccopteryx leptura. The sequence goes on along the minus strand of NC_089507.1, from coordinate 31,235,945 downwards.
GCTTTATTATCTTTATTATTATTAAGCATGTTTTGTCTGAAAAGTGCTGACGATGTATTGATCAATTTTTACTGTGCCTAAAAGCATCTGGGAGCTTGTTAAAATGAAGGTGTTGTCTCCGCCAATCAGGAGCAAGGTGGGATATTCCACATTTCTAACAAGTTCCCAGGTGATGTTGATGCTGCTGGTCCGCAGATTGTATTTTGAGAAGCACTAAAGGATGCTCAAAAAAGGATGAGATGTAGTCTCTAATTGTCACAGAGTTCAGTCTCATAGGAGGTACAGACCTAAACCTTAATAACTCATATACACTATACACGGCAGCAAAGGGTCAGTGCTGAAGAGAGTGCTGAACACCACACAGCCTCAAGGCTTTAACAGAAAATGAGCAACATGGTCAGTTTTCAAAACCTCACTTCATGTGCTTGAGGAAAGTAACAGAAAAGAAATCAGGAGGAAGGGCCCACAAGAAATCAGTCTGGTCCCTCTCCTGATCATTTTCTTAGCACGGTGGGAGGATGTTGACTTTGTTTTCTCCCAGCGTGCTTCAGCTTCTTTGCAGCAGAGAGATCGGTAAGGGAGGATGGCCCCAGAGACAGTGAGCTGGAGAACGCTAGCTTCCTCCTAGTTTCCGAAAACAGCCTCCTAGACTGGGTAATCATTCACCCTGTAGAGCTGCCATCTTAACAGAGACAGTAAAACTATCAGGCCAAAAATCTGCCATTGTTATCAAACATCCTGGCCCCCTCTTACCGGTAGGTGTCCAGGTGTTGAGCTAAAAGGGAGGACAAATGCAGGTCTGCCCCCACACCCAGCTGTGAACTGCTTTGGGAAATTCTATGGTGTGTGACAGGTTGCTCCTCTGTACTCTCACATCTTGTTAAGAGCTTAAGAGTATCAGAGCTGCACCTCCAAAATGCAATTTGACAGCGTTTAGTGAAACCACAAGATCACAGAATTGAACAGTGACATCGACACCATCTGGTGAATGTGCACCAGGACTTGATGCTCAGAACACCTGCTTCTAGGACAGGGGTCAAGAACCTATGGCTCGCAAGCCAGATGTGGCTCTTTTGGCTCACAGACAAATCTTTAATAAAAATAATAATAACGTTAAAAATATAAAACATTCTCATGTATTACAATCCATTCATTTCCTACCGCTCATGTTCATGGTTGCGGGTGGCTGGAGCCAATCACCACTGTCGTCCGGGACAACACCAAATTTTTATTGGATAATGAGTAATGTACACGGGTCGTTGTACGGCTCTCATGAAATTACATTTTAAAATATGTGGCGTTCATGACTCTCTCAGCCAAAAAGGTTTCCGACCCCTGTTCTAGGAGGTGACTAACCTGCAGCCACGCAGGGAACAAGCAGTCCCCCCATGGAAAGGGCCTGCTCGGAGGGTCACAGAGCTCTGACTACTTCCCTGAAAGGAAAGTCTGGCTCAGTGCTGCTCCCTTTGTCTGTCTTCCCAAACTGATGAGACTGAAGGGACAGGTTTCACTTTGTCGATTAATTAATTAATTGATTGATCGATGAATTAATTAATTTAAAGGAGTAAATTTGAAGATCTAATGGACTTTACTAAGCAATTCATTCATCAGGCAGCATCCCATCTAGCAACTGGAAGGGTGTTCCAAAAAGCTGTACCACATGGAAGGTTTCATAGAAATAAGACTGGGGCAAGGAAGCTATTAAGAAAACAAAAGAGAGGATTATTTGTGGTCCAGGACCCCTTTCAGGACAAAGGGTTTTTATCAGGCAGATTGCCTCTCTTTCTATGGAGTGTGGGAGGCGGGGAGGAGATGGAGAGGACACTTGTGACAGATTACCACACTGGTACTTGAACAAAAAAACTCCAGACTCGTTAAGATTATTTTTCTGGGAGAGTTGATACAGCAATTAGGTCAGGTAGGAAATCTAGGTTTGCTATCATGGGCTTTAAGCACAAGCGATGCCAGTTTGGGCCTGAGGGTTTCTCTGTAACAACTCTACAGAAAGAAGCACAGGGACTTTGGAAGAACACCAGGCTTTAGTCTTCGAGCAATGCCTTGGAACTGTAGGTTTCTTATCCATAAAACAAAGACAATAAAATTTATTACACTTACCTACCGAGATTGTGAGAATTTAAAAAAGCAAATGTATGTGAAAGAAATGCAAAAACTATAATATAATAATGATGATAGCCAATATTTATTGAGTGAATACCACGTACCTGGAATTTTCCATATATCACCTCATTTACTCGTCACAGTGATTCAATAAGGGAGGCGCTGTTATTGTCATCATTTGTCAGATAAGAAAACTGAGGCTAGAAAGATTTAGTAATAGTGTCACATCACTAGTAAGTAGTCAATCAGAATGCACATTCATGAACTTCTGGCCCCCAGCATCCATTGCCCCTTCCCCACAGAACTTCACTTTCCTTTTGGGGAATCATATCTCATTCGTTAAGAATAGTCTTTTTTTTTCTTTCCTTCAGATTTTATTTATTGATGTTAGAGAGGAGAAAGAGGGAGAGAGGAGGAGGGAGGGAGAGAGGGTGAGGGACATGGGGGAGAGAGAGAGAGAGAGAGAGAGAGAGCAAGAAAGTCTTAATAGGTAGCAAAATAGTTGACTTCCACTATAGAAGTTGAAGACCCAGCTCCTTCTTTCCACTAGATTGGTACTGGGAGGGGGGGGGGGCAGAGTTCAGCCACACTGACCCTTGAGGAAGTGGTGCAAGGCTTTAGAAAACGGTGAGATCTCATTTTTCAGAAGCCACACACTGATCTGACTGTTCCAACCTTGAGAAATTTCCTTTAGTTCTTGCTTACTTGCCTCACCTAAAACTATTGGTTTCAGCCTTTTTCAGGATGTAGTTATCCAATCTTCAAATGTGTTATTTCTTGACAGTTTGACAATAAATTTTACTTGTGCTTAAGTTAGCCAAATATTTGTTTCTTTGCAATCAAAGAAAGTTACCTGATATACCTGGCTGGCATCTAAACCCAGGGCAGCCAAAAATCCAAGACCCATGCACAAAGTCAATAAATTATACTTTCTCTTTAAAGGTCATTTAAAGTATTAAAACGTATAATTTTTCTCTTACTAATGCTGTATTAATCCATGGTCCACCTATTAGTTTATATAGGGATCTCTGCCTTCTAAATAAAATGTGAAGATTGTTTCTCAAGTGTTAATTTAGAAATTCTCTTAAGTACTATAGATTTAAGATGTAGTCATTGACTCATGGGGAAATTAAATTGTAGAGCTGATAGAAAGATCATTTTCACCTAATTTTGTATAAATAAAAGTATCATAATAATTTAATGAAAATAGCATCTGGCTGACTTAAACATTCCCCTTTTATTTGGTTAGGAAGCAACCACCACACCGCCCAGACACAATGCATTATAGGAAAGTCTCTCCAAAACAAGCTGTAAACAAAGACTACAGAGAGAAAATTCATCTTTCTTTGCCTTGTCAAGTTTAAGAAATATCCAGGCTCTGCTAAGTGAGCACATTATTCCAGTGGCCCCTGAAATAGTCTAAGTGATCGTTAAGGACATCAAACAACAGGAAGCTTTCAAAAAGAAAAAGAAAAAAAAAAGCAGAAATGCTCATAGTTTAATCTCTTTTCTTCTTCAAAACAAAACAAACAAAAACATATTCACTGAACTGCTGGGGAAAAGGAATTTCTTCTGCTCTCTTGACACTTTTTTGTTTGTCAACTAGAGAGTCAACAAACTGATCTGGGCACTTAGATTTGCAACTTTCTGAGGAAGGTTGCAAGAATGGACGCACGGTACTCCTGGGAGGGCAGCACAGCAGCGGTGGTGCCTTGGTTTGGAGCTGTTCCACTCACCACAAGGCATGGCCAGTTTATCATGAAAGAGACAAAACAAAACCCACATCTGTTCAAGATCATTCTCCCCACACCAGGGCTGAAAGATTCTTTCATTCAGCAGGTATTTTTGACCACTCTGAGGGACTACGTTAAGCATACACTGAGTTCGAATCAATACCTCACTCATTCTGAAGTTCCGAGCTGGAAGGCCATCTTATAAAACATTATAAGGTCTTATAGCAACACTGTTAACCCAGTCCTGTTGAATAAATATGCCCAAGTGGAAATGACAGGACACGGAATTTCATCATATATAAGATGTTATCAAAAAGTAGGCTTTATAAATTTAAGTTCTAGCACACTTTTTTTTCCCAAAAAATTTTCCAGTTAATTATACCTGGTCATAACATGCCCAGTATTTAAAATGCTAGAAAGATGTTTTAGATTTTACTGACAGAAGCATTTCAAATAAAGATGTTTTAAAATTTACTCACAGAAACACTTAAATAAGATTAGTTTTGTAAATTATTTATTTGTAGATTTCCTATCAGAAAAAATAAGTTTGTCTGGTTTGTACATTAACCAGACAAATTTAGTCAATTGATTTGATGACTACTTTGAATATGTGACTGGTATGTGTTGTTTTTAGTTTGTTTTCCTTTTCTCCAGAATTTAAATTTGTAACACAGAGATTTAGAGAGAGCTTTTCCTCTTATTACAGAGATTAACAACTCTTTCACTCATAAAAATAGAAGCTATCATTTATTGAGTAGTTATTATCTGCTAAGTACTATACTAAGTTCCTGTAGTCATGTTATCTTATTTTACTCAGATGAGAACTCTATGACAATGGTCAGATTAAAACTACAGAAAGCCTTTAAGGTAGTCATTAAAGAATATCTATTGAGCAACTACTATCAGACACTACGCTGGACTCCAGAGATACAAAAGCAAACAAAAAACACAAAGTCACTGTTTTTATATAAACAGCAAAAACAGAGAAGTTAAAGCATCCACAGATAAAAATGTACCTTAAAGTATGGTGATTCCACTGGAAGCACAACAGCAGTTACAATGGGATCCAGAAAACACTGAGAAAATGTATTCTAAAAACAGTCAAAAGTCAATTTAGAATTGTATATCCAACTAAATAATCATTTGAGAATGAGTGCAAACAAATAAATTATTAGAGAGAAAAAACCAATTCTTCCATTACTGGGTGCTAAATAAAAGCATGGAAAATAGACTTCTATAAGAGGACAAAGGATCCCTGAGAGATTAGAAAAACACACATGAAGGGTGAGCAAAGTAGATTCCATAACATACTGGTAACAGTGGATTGTTCTTTGTGTACGGATATCATCTGACCCATCTTAAAAATTATATATATACATATATATAAAAATTATATAGACATAAATATATATGTATATATACTTATATATACATATAAACTATGTATACTATATCTTGGAAAATGTTACTTTCCTTTAAAAACATGAACCTGAATATAGTACCATTTACATGGGGCTAAAACAAAGTACCATTCTCTTTTAAGTGTAATTATGAATAATGACTTGGCTCTGCTGTTTTAATCAATTGTGATTTTTATTATTTTTTTATGCTCAAAATATCAAATCTTGGCCAAAGGGAGCTTTAGTTTAAGTTGGTTGCTAAGTCCTAGCAATATCACATCAGCACATTTGAAAGAGTACTTGCTTTCTGGCAACAAAGGTTTCTAGACTAATCTTGAAATATCTCTTTACAAAGGCATAGAATTAGCGGAGTTTTACCCCTTCTCTGTGGTATTTCTACTTGAAATTTTAACTTTCAGCATACTAAAATTGAACTTCTTTACTTTTATAATTTGATGGGCCAAATAATTTTTCCTATTTTTTATTAAAATTTACATAACCACTTGATTTTTTAAAAAAATTTGTCAATATAAATTAAGTCTAAAAGACAGTGATATTTTGAGTGACTTGTAATATTTTATTCTCCCATGACTGTATGCACACTTATTTTATCACTTAAATCCCATTTCAGCCCAATATTTCTAATTATTTCCTGGAAGTTTCATATTTTTTAAAACTTTTTATAGAGTTCTATTTCTAATCGCTGCCATTGTCTTTAGTAAGTTTTATAATAACTTTTCAAGGAGCTATGAAAGAAAAATTTTAAAGTCAGCTATTTGACAAATGTATCCCTACAGACACAAAGACAAAAAGTGAAAATCTTTGGTGGTTGATTTTTCTAACTCAAATAAGAAAAGCATTATATCTATAAATAATAAGGTAAATTAAAATTAGAAAACGCTTTTCAGTCTTGACATACTAGAGACACTGGCTCCAATGCATGCAGACAGATTCACAATGGAAGTTCAATATCTAAGTCTTCACTGAAAAAAGCATTTTTGATCTCTTTGATGATATGTATTTGGGCAAATGGTACCCTCTGGTGTAAGACTGATTGAAACTGACACTCTGAACTTTGCGATTGCTCAAGTTGTAAAAAGGTCCCTTAAGGGTGAGTAGCAATACTCAATTAAAGATGCCTGCTTGCCAGAGAAAATGATACTAATCATTTGCCTATGAACCAAATTAAGTATGCAAGATAATTCTCTATGATTTAAGACTGCCTCTATGATGTGACTTATTGGAACAATCATGAACCTCATGGCCACTTAACATATGACTTTTCAAAAGTAATTGGAAAATGTGTTTCTTTTTATGGCTGCAATTTATTTAAGAGGTTTTAGGACAGTAGCTTCAGATACAGCATCTAGACAACTAACTAAGTTTAGATTTGCCAATAACAAATTGTAATTAGAATCCAAGTTCTTCATCATATCATTCAGTGTTTTACAGTTCAAAACCAAAAGTGATTGCCTGACCAGATGGTGGCTCAGTGGATAGAGTATCAGACTGGGACATGGAGGACCCAGGTTCGAAACCCCGAGGTCGCCGGATTGAGCGTGGGCTCACCTGGTTTGAGCAAGGCTCACCAGCTTGAACCCAAGGTCGCTGGCTCGAGCAAGGGGTCACTGTCTGCTGTAGCCCCTCGGTCAAGACACTTATGAGATATCAATCAATGAACAGCTAAGGAACCACAATGAAGAATTAACGTTTCTCATCTTTCTCTCTTTCTGTCTATCTGTCCCTATATATCCCTCTCTCTGACTCTCTCTGCTTTGCCACAAAAAAAAAAAAAAAGTGATGGTCTGAATCTGAAATGCTAAATAATTTTTCCCACACTATTGCTGTTAGGTCCTATAGTCATATAGTGGGAAAGCCAAGTGCAGAGATTGAACCTCCATTAAAAGGTAGGCTTTCCTGAAGTTGTTTTTACGCTTTTATATGCCAGTATAATTAGTCACCATATAATTATATATTTTGTTAGAGCTAAAACTGTGATTATTTTTCCCAAGGCAATACAAAAATACCAATGAGGTTGTGTTGCATGTGCCAATTCTAATTGCCTGGTACTGAGGAACCGAAGGACTGTGTTGAGAAGGATTCTGAAAAGAATCAGTGGCTCAGTCCAGCATCGGCCACGAGTGAAGGACTGCAAAGGATTCCTTAGGACATCACCTCAACTTTTAAAATGATTAAAGAACATTTTCTTTTTATGAATTGACTTTGAACATCTGACACAGTTTGGTTCCTATAAATACCTTTGGAACCAAATTTTTATGATATCCACCTACATGCTTCAATTTAGTTAGAAAGAAATATTCATTGAGTGCCTACCAAGAGCCCATATTTGTGAAACTGGGGATAAAACAATGAACACAATAAACAAAATTTTGCCGTCCATGGTCTCTCAGATAACGGAAAGGTAAAAATTTTTTAAGATAAACAGTTGTATTATGCTTTACAATGTATTCCTAAACATTAACTTTCCTTGAAAAAGCCCATTTTTTTCACGTATTTTTAATACATTGTGAGATTTGGTTTGCTAAAATTTTGTTTAGAAATTTTGCAGCTATAGTCACATGGGAGAACTGCTTTTAATTTTCGATTATCAAAAAAATCCTTATTCGATTTTGGCATCATAATATCATTTTATTTTATTTTTTAATTTTTCTTAAGTTGGAAGTGGGGAGGCAGAGAGTCAGACTCCTGCATTTGCCCCAACCTGCCAGGATTTACCCAGCAAGCCCCTTATGGGGTGATGCTCTGCTCGTTATGGGACGAACATCAGCCCAGCGTGTATATGTCCTGGGTTTGATTCCCAGTCAGGGCACATAGGAAAAGCACCCATCTGCTTCTCCACATCTCCCCTAGTCACTTCTCTCTCTCTCTCTCCCTCCCCCTCCTGCAGCAATGGCTCAATTGGAACAAGTTGGCCCCAGATGCTGAAGATGTCACATGGCCTGCCTCAGGTGCTAAGAAGAGCTCAATTGCTGAGCAACAGAGCAACATCCAGATGGCAGAGCATCACCCTCTAATGGGCTTGCCAGGTGGATCCAGTCAGGGAGCAAGCAGTAGTAATCTGTCTCTGTCTCCCCTCCTTTCACTGAAGTAGAAAGAAAAAAAGAAGAAAGAAAGAAAGAAAGAAAGAGAGAAAGAAAGAAAGAAAGAAAGAAAGAAATAAGAAAGAAAGAAAAAAGAAAGGTTTTGTTTTTATTTTTACTTGATTCAGTTTTGCTGATTAATATATTTTGTGTGAAATTGTCCATTACAAGTAAGTTTTTTTCCATTGTTTATTTATCATTGTATGAGTAATTTGGTCCTTTGTTTAGAGATGCATACTTCTCTCTTTTCCTCAATAAATTTTACCAGTGGGTAAAAAAGAAATATTTTTAATGAATTAGCTTTCTTTGTAACATCTTGAATCAACCTGGTCAATTATTTCTGCTTCCGACAAAAAATATCAAATTGCTAAGAAATGAAAGGGCTTTTCTTGGTACTCTATTTTTTTTCTAAATATTTAGCTTCCATTATTAAAGTACATTTGTATTTATTCTGTATTAAGTACCTACAAAGAACAACCATTCTTTTATTTTTGTGAAATAAATTTTCATCTCTTCCTCATGACCAAACAATTGTATGGTTTTCTTTTTAAAGCTTTTCTTCATAAATCTTTATTCACAAACCCTACACTTCTTTCTCAGGTGTTCCTTTGAACATTTTCGAGGGACTTCATTATCTTTTAAGTTTTGAAACACAGAACTTAACATTAGACTCTAGAACTATCTGCCAAATGGCTCATAAAATAAAAGACTAATTTTAGGAGCTCTAATATCCAGTAGGTTATCTTTCTTTAACACTGTTTAGAAGCCTTGAATAAGGAGATTACGCATAGTGGGCGAGTGGAGGCAAAAGCCTCCTGCCCTGAGACAATCTCCACCTCAGAAAAGCTTCCTCATCACCTCTCTTCTTATTAAGACCCCAGAGACTGCTGTCTTGTCCACCACCATGTACTTATTCCAAAAAGTCTTCTAAGTCTCAACTCAGAGCTTTAACATAGTCCTTGAAGATTTCCTGTGGATTCACATTGCAAAAACAAGAAAACAGAGAATGAGATACCCTTAAATAATCAAGAGGATTTTATATTTTCAGTAAGTCTCTTAGCAAACTGACCCCAACATCCACAGACCTGGGAAGAAGACTGCCTTCCAGCCTTCTGGCTCTCTCTCCCCTAATTCGCTTTTGTTCCGGTGATGTCACACCTCAGTGGGCGTTAGAGGAACACAATTTGTTCCCAGGACTGGTGATTTTGAAAAGGATGATAGGAATTAATTATATCTTGTATCCTTCTTTTGTGGGCAATAAAAATACACACAGTTGTTTGCATATAGAAGTCCCTAACAAATGTCTGTTGAATTACCAAACCAATGACAAACAAGTAAAAGATGGCATTGAGCCCTGGCCGGTTGGCTCAGCGGTAGAGTGGTAGAGCGTCGGCCTGGCATGTGGGGGACCCGGGTTTGATTCCCGGCCAGGGCACATAGGAGAAGCGCCCATTTGCTTCTCCACCCCCCCCCCTTTCTCTCTGTCTCTCTCTTCCCCTCCCGCAGCCAAGGCTCCATTGGAGCAAAGATGGCCCGGGCGCTGGGGATGGCTCCTTGGCCTCTGCCCCAGGCGCTAGAGTGGCTCTGGTCGCGGCAGAGCGACGCCCCGGAGGGGCAGAGCATCGCCCCCTGGTGGGCAGAGCGTCGCCCCTGGTGGGCGTGCCGGGTGGATCCCGGTCGGGCGCATGCGGGAGTCTGTCTGACTGTCTCTCCCCGTTTCCAGCTTCAGAAAAATAAATAAAGAAAAAAAAAAAAAAGATGACATTGAGTCCTTGAAATCACAAGGTCTGAGGTAACTTTCTACCTCATTTTCAAGAAATAGTCACAAACATTTATCTTTTTCTCAGTCTATACTTCTGTGTCATGGAGTAAATGATAATGATCTTACTCATTCCCAGGCAAGGGATGACAGTTTATTTTTCTTTCAAGGATCATTAACTAAAAAAAAAAAAAAAGAAAAAAAAAGAAAGAAAGAAAGAAAAAGAATCAAAGTTGAAACAGGTACCCTAACATATTACAGTAGTAGTTGGGTTTTTTTGTTTTTTTTGTTTTTAAATAAATTTATTAATTTTTAGAGAGGAGAGAGAGAGGGAGAGAGAGAAAGGGGGAGGAGCTGGAAGCATCAACTCCCATATGTGCCTTGACCAGGCAAGCCCGGGGTTTCGAACCAGCGACCTCAGCATTTCCAGGTCGATGCTTTATCCACTGCGCCACCACAGGTCAGGCAGTAGTTGGGTTTTTATGAAAGAAAACTGAAAATGTAGCTATATAAATCCTCTTTGAAATAAAATTTATAAATTAAAATATCTTACTCGCCCATTTTTAATAATGATAGGCTACAAAGGAAAAAATATATATTCAGTGAGTATAATTAAGTATAGCCTTTGTCTAGGTTAGAAACACAAAGAAAAGGTAATAGGTAAAAATTCAGAGAGAAAAAAGCAACAGAGATCCAGAAAATAGAGGAAGAGGGAAAAGAAGAGGCATGGCAAGAAATCCAAAGACAGTAGAGTCTCCTATGAAAGCTTTAAAAGCAATTACTGCTACAGGCTATTAAAGTTGGGCTATAACATTGCCCTGATAGGGTTAAAAAGAAATAATCCATTTTTAAATTCTCTTACAGAGCCAAAGGACAATAAACTATTAGTTAAATTTAAGGACTTCAATCAAAGCTTAATATTCATTTAGGAAGAGAAATGTATATTTCCTACTCATCAGTTATAAATAAGTTTTACCACAAGTAAAAAAGCTTGATTCATAATAGCTTAAACAAATAGTTGTGTTTTTTTTTCCAAAAAATGAGAAGTTCAGGGGAAGGCAATAGCTGGTGTTCATTCACTGCCCAATGATGTCACTGAGGATTCGGGAGCTTTTGTCTCTTTGCTTTAAGATCCTGGCCATGCAGATCTTCTTCTCATCACTGTTGCGTTCTGGTCTTCAGCTTCTTAAGTTTTGAGCTTCTATAACTAGCTGCTACCACCACTTCCAGATCTGTTTAACAATTATTACACAACAAAACCTAATATCTACAACAGTGTCTTTCAACAGCAACTACTTCCTACTTGAATGCTTTCCACTTTCTATATTTAATAAGCCTCTTTTCTTAAACCGTATCAACAAAGAATTTTATTTCAATAATTTGTTGAAATATCATGGCAAGCAAAGAACTGCACTCTAAATAATTGACTGAGGCTCTAAGTCTCATTAAATGTTATTTTCACTTTCTGCCACATAGTTTATGGATTTGTATACATGTCCTCTCTTCTTTATAGAAAATAAATTCCTTACCTGCATGTTTTCTCTTATTTACCATTATGTATCTTATGGAAATTAACACATGATTGACACTCATAAGCATTTGGTAAGTATTTGATGAATGAATGAATGGATGGATGAATAAATGAAAATAAAAGCAAAGTAAATGGTAAGTTGCTTAATAATTTTTTAAAGAGCTCTCATTTACTTATTAATCAAAAGTAAGAAGTAAAATATTAGATGGCTAAATGTTTTAATAGGAACAGCCTAAAACATATGTATGTTGTTGTCTACAATACCTATGTCATAAATCAATTAGAAATATAAAATGAAGATTTCCTCAAAAGTAGAAACGTAAACTCTTCATCTCATTTTACAGATAAGGTCATGACTAAATTGAGTGGCTTATAAAAGCTTTTACATAAATGCTTATAGAAGTATTATCTCTAATAGTTAAAAAGAGGAAAAAACTCAAACATCTACCAACTGATAAAAGAAATTTATAGAAAATGTCAGAACAGGCAAATGCACAGGGACACAAAGTAGCTTAATAACTGTCAGGTTTGGGGGAGGAAAACAGGAGTGACTGCTAATGGATATGTGGTTTCTTCTGGAGGTTATGAAATGCGCTCAAGTTAGATTATGGTAATTGTAGGGCTCTGTGGATATACTACAAAGCATTGAATTGTATAGTTTCAATGGGTGGATGGAGTGGAATATAAATGACATTCTAATAATCTTATTTTTAAAAGGTAAAGATTAAGTGGTTTATTCAAAATTACATGAAACCAGAATTGTAATCCACATTTTCCAACTAGCATAATTCTTTTCTCCCACTTCACTATATTTTTTTATTTTTTTATTTTATTTATTCATTTTAGAGAGGAGAGAGAGGGAGAGAGAGAGACAGAGACAGAGAGAGAGGAGAGAGAGACAGGGGGGAGGAGCTGGAAGCATCAACTCCCATATGTGCCTTGACCAGGCAAGCCCAGGGTTTCGAACCGGCGACATCAGCATTTCTAGGTCGATGCTTTTATCCACTGCGTCACCACAGGTCAGGCCCACTATTTTTTTGTGAGTTGGTTTTTTACTTCATTTTCAGAAAAAATCTTCATTTCTTTTTTAAAATCATTTGTATATTCATATTTAGTTCTTTCCTTCCATTTCTCAACATCTTCAAAAGTTCTCACACTATCTTTGTGGAACTGTTAAATGAAACTACATTTTAATGTTCAGAACTCAGCTTTATTTCTTACTTGACTGTCCCTCCAGGTGACTTCTGACACTATTGATCCCTTTTGTCCACCGAAGGGACATATGGGATGAAGCAAATGAAAATTGGTGGACAAGAAGACTTTGGAGAAGTGACTTTAGTAGGATATGAGCAGCAGGTGGGAAACCACTGAACAAAAGAATAATTCTATTGCTGGAATCTTATTGCATTTATAGAAATGAGAGATCAGCAAGTGTTGTGGTACTTGATACTCTTGCCCAGGAGATTGACTTACGGCCTGTGTGTGAGAAATGCCATTTTCCAGATGACTTCCTCTCCTGTTACCAAGTCTGGCTGTGGCTTCCTGCAAAGTGCTGGATCTTCTCCATGTTCGGGTATTTGAGATACTTATCTTGTCTTTCCTCTCTGTGCTGGATTTTTCCATTCATCTTTTTAAATTTTAGTTTAAGAAGATTAATTCTTCTCCATTGAGTTCCATGGTGGTTGTTTTTTTCAATATATGTGAAGCTATTGTGATATTCCCAATTAGCATAGAGAGAAAGGATAAGGTAAATGGATGTTCACATTATTAAAGAAAGTCACAAGGTAATATATTTTCCCCTCTGCAAGACATGACTGGATCCTCTTAGCAAATTTAAGAAATAAAAATGGACATCTTGCTCACCTTGTTTCCTCAGTCTCTAGCAATGTGATTAAGTGATATTAGCAAGGGGTTTTTTTGTTTGTTTGTTTCCCCAAATGTAAATGTCTAATGTGACTCTTTCATTGGTTTCAGTTGTAAATTAGTTTTTTTCCCATTGTTAAAACATTCATGGGCAGCTTTAAGCCCCTTTTATTCACTTAGGATGCATAATCATCCTTCGTTTTCCATTAATCCCAAATTGTTTGAGTGAAACTTAAAATGCTTGTGGAAAGAAATACTTTATTATTGGTATTTTCACATAATTAAACCGATATATAGTACTAAATATGTGATAAGACTTGTTTAAACCCAATGGGTGATGATGGGGAAGTGCCAATGAGAAGAGATGGTTGAATTATGGAGAGTCAAGTGAAAAGAAGGAAGAAGAAAAACGATTACTCTGGATACAGTCATATTAGAAGTAAAATCCCCAGGTGGACCTTTATGCAACACTATTATATCCCATATAGTTAAAGGGGAAGGATTGCTTGTAGCAAATAAAGTTAGTTACTTTCCCAACAGCCATTCTCTCCTTTCTTTCTTGCTCACAGAAGCCTAACTGTATTTAAGATTTTGACACTCTACCCCAAAGACTGACGCATCATAAGTCTAATGATCATGACTTGAATGTCTCTTTTTAATTTCTTACTGTTTGGGTTGATGATGTGTCATAGTAGTTCTTAAAGCTTCAGCAGCTAACTTGCCACGGTAATGTATGAAAAGACGATGAAAATTCAATGTGCTGAGGAACAAAGATACAAAGAAATTTGTTCCTTGATGACGCCACTGAATTTATGAACTAGAAATACTGCCTCCTCCAGATTCTTTGTAAAGTACGAGAATAAAAAGTCTCAAATGTTCAGTTGGATATTTATCAATTGCATACCTACACATCCTACCTGAAAGAGTGTCAGAGCCTTTTGTACCGTCAGGAATATACCTGATGTGACAGACTATAAGAGTTAAGCCTTTGATCAGGCTCAGGCAATATAAGCCTTTCATCAGGCTCAACAGCCCTGAGTAGGTGAGCAAGTTTCTTCTCTCTGATACACCCTCCTGGACAACATGCCTAAGGGGAAAGGCATAGCTCTCTATAAACAATGGATAATGCTCTGGATACCCTCTTAAACCTGAAGCATAATTCATAAAAAAATATATATAATCCTTTAAAAATGGGTGACTATTGAAATTTTAGGGCCTTTCCATAAGAAGACAAGCTGTTGGAGCAGATGATCTTAGTCAATAACCTTTTAAAATTTATAGTTCTGGTTATTATTACATCATAGATGACACGCCTAACTACCTAAAAGTAGGCAGCACATTTCATACTTACTAGCAAATCTTGCTGGAGCACAGATCTGGGGTCTGGGAATATTCAGCCTTGCTGAACAGCATGCATTCTCTGCCCTCTGGCAATCCCCCCGTCATACCCTCAGCCACAGACTTTTTTTAACAATAAAAGTAAATAGTATAAAAAAAATGTACCAATATACCAAGTAGTTTTTATACATTGGTCTTGATTCCCTAGGTAGATAGATTATAAAATACATACACTGACTATGGCCTTCTATTCTTTTTCTATTAATGCCTTGATCTGCAGGGTTCTTGGGCACAGAAATGTGGTCTAACATATTCATCCATTAGATAATAGTGGGCTTTTATGCAGCTAGTAGTTATTGAGTAGCCATCCTGTATCAGGGATGAGAGTAAGCACTGAAACACTGAGGTGGAAGGTGTGATTCCCACAGCAGTTTCCCATAGATGAAAATGAAATCCAATTATATACCCAAAATTGCATCACATTGTAATTGAAGTGTGATAACAGAAGTTTGGAGCCAGAGAAGAGAGATGCAAGATTTAGAGGGGTGTGTCTGGAAAGGTCTGGTATGCTAGAAACTTGAATTGAATCTTGAAGGACTAATTGTAATTTTCTAGATGAGGAGAGAAGGCTATTTACCAGCAGGTGGAACTGGATATGCAAAAATGCCAAGGCAATAGAGATGCAAGCAGCCCATCATGGTGAGTACGAGGGGTCTGTCTGTGGGAGAGGGGCAGATGGGATGACAGGGACCTTGTGGCTGTCCTGAAAAGTTTAATCCCAAAGGCAACAGAAAGATCCACAGGTATTTTAGGCAGGGGAGTAAAAGATCATTCTAGCAGCATAGGACAAATAGGAATGAAAGGTCTGAAGGTAGAAAGAAAAGCATTTCACCAAAAAGTTATGACAGTGGCAATGGGTATGCATCGAGAAATACCAAGACATAGGCTGAAAAAGTTGAGTTAGTGATCAGCTGAATGTAAGGATAACAGCATTACCAAGGGTCTGAAGATGACTCACGTGTTTCTGACAACCAACTGGAATGGACAGTTATGACATCTTTTATGACACATAATAAAAAAGAAGTGGGTTTTTGTGTAGGGGAAGAAGGAGATAAGTATACTTGTTATAGTTGAGTAACAGGTCGAGTTTGAGGTGTTCATGGCTGATTTAAGTAAAGTTGTCCAGCTGATCAGAGATTCTAAAGCTTTCAGGTTTTACATTTCAGCAAACTTTCCAAATAAATATATGGAACCAATTTAAAACTGCCAACTTTTTATTTTGCCAATTCAGGATATAATTTTTTAAAAAAGAACTACCAGCTCTTAATATCAACATTTATTTTTATAAAAGGATATGTCAACACCATAAATGAAAAAGTGAATCTTAATTCTAATTGAGTAAACTAAGTAAACTTGCCATCATTTTAAAACTCAACTGACGTGTCATTTTTTTTCAATTCCTCCTGGACCAGCGTAAGGCTTATCACTAACTTACAAAAGGCCACAAATTGGAATTTTTTGAACCACTGATATAGATTATTGCATGTAGAGATTTGGAGCCCAGAAGAAAAGCTTTACTGAAGACCTAGAATCATAAGTATATTATTTGAAGTTGACAAGATGGACAATCATAAGTACTGTTTACTCAGCACCTTCTATGTGCCAAGCACTATAAGGGTTTTACATAATTTCTTATTTCAAAATCTCAACAATTCTAGGAGGTAAGAAAGGGTAGCTCATTTTTACACATGAGGAAATTGAGACTGGAGATATTACGTTACCCGACCTCACAAAGCAGGAAGTGGCAGAGCCAACATTCAAGGTTTCTCTAACTGGAAGTGTTATGCTCTTAAGTGTGATGTTCTACTGCCATGCTGGAAAGCATATATAGAGTGAGAAAGAGCATCCAGGGTGGAACTCAAGATTTCTGACACTTAAGATAATGCTCCAGAAGAAAAAAGCCTAGAAGAAACAATAATAAACAGAACCACGTAAAACAAAGGAGAGGAGGATTTTTAAAAAGAAATGTAATGTCAAATTTTCCAAGTGTTGGCCCTGGCCCATTGACTCAGTGGTAGAGCATCAGCCCAGTGTGTGTATGTCTCGGGTTGGTTCCTGGTCAAGGCACAGGAGAGAGGCGATCGTATGCTTCTCTAGCCCTCCCCCGCCCCTTCTTTCTTTCTCTCATCCTCTCTCTCTCTCTCTCTTCCCTTCCCATAGTAGCCATGGTTTGATTGGTTGGAAGGCATCAGCCCAGGTGCTGAGGATGGCTCCATGGAACCTCTGCCTCAGATGCTAGAACTAGTTCAGTTCAGAGCATAGCCCCAGAAGGGCAGAGCATAGAGGCCCCAGAAGGGCAGAGCATAGAGGCCCCAGAAGGGCAGAGCATAGAGGCCCCAGAAGGGCAGAGCATAGCCCCAGAAGGGCAGAGCACAGAGGTCCCAGAAGGGCAGAGCATAGAGGTCCCAGAAGGGCAGAGCATAGCCCCAGAAGGGCAGAGCATAGAGGTCCCAGATGGAGGTTGCTGGGTGGATTCCAGTTGGGGCATATGTGAGAGTCTGTCTCTCTACCTCTCCTCCCATCCCCTCCCCTCACTTGAAAAAGAAGAAAAAAATTCCAAATGTCACAAAGAAGTACAGGTAAATGTAGATTAAACATGCATACAAATCAACATTTATACAAATCCAAGCCCCCCCCCAAAAGTATACATTGCATCTACTTCTAAATAAAATTTATTAGTAATACTCATCAGTTCTAATGAATTCTCACGTGCTCCACAGTCAGGCAGTTACTAGAATCACGAGCTTACTCTAGAACCCAGGTATCAACCCCTCTTGCTGGTCTGGAACCTACCTGGATCTTCTTTTGGTTACTCACCCATTGGAAGGAGATGAAACCTGGGGAACCTGAGCAACTGGATTATACAGCATATGAACTCCTGACCCATTTACCAGGTAAGTCTTTTAGGATCAAATCAAACCACGTTCAAATTCATACAATTATATCTAAGCTGCACACTAAGTTCTTTTAACTATCAATCATTTGTTTAAATGTAATTTGTAATTTAGAAAGTCTGTATATAGAGTATTATGTTGCCTATAATCTTGTAGCCTATGTTACAATTTTTCAATAATAAAAGTTGTTTCTAACAGGCTCAAAGATTTGAAATGCAATTTCAATATACTATCACCAGAAGGAACTGGTACATTGATATCATGGTTCGAATTATTAAATCAATGCTTTGTGTTAGATTAAGATAATTACTCTTATCAAGTGCTAACACAGATTTCCAATCATGAATTCTCCACCCCTTATGCTGGTCATAAGTTATTTGCCTCTCAGCTCCAAATTCTTTCTTTTTACCTGCTCTGTGAAAGTGGATCTGGGCCCTTTAAATATTCCCCACTGTCAACTGTACAATATCAGACCTTGTCAGTAGAGGTTGCTGGAGAGACACTGCAGGAGGAAAGGGCTTTGCTTCCTGGTTCTGATGTGCTCACCTGGCAGACTCCAGCAGTATATGTCCAGTGCCCCGTTCCTATGGAGTCTATAAACTAAGAAACTAAACAAATAATGATAACTTTCTATAAACTTCGAAAACAGTAACATCAACAGCTTTTTTAAAAAATGAATTATTCAAATTATACCATTCTTACTAAATCTTAATCTTGCCAGTTCACTATGTTTCCCAAGATGGAGCCCTTTCTTGTGGGTTTTCCTTAACTGATAAATTGCTTCAGCATGAAAGGGAGAAAGACAACTGAAACACAATCGAAAGACCACTGAGAACCTACCACCTGCTAGAAGTCTATGGATCTCATCTTGTTTTAATTCTCACTCAAAGAGATAAGCATTTTATCCCGATTTTACTTATGGGGGAACAGAGACCAAGAGAGGGCAAATAACTCACCAAAGATCATGGACCTAGTCAGTGGCAGAGAGAGGAATCAAAGCCTGGTGTGCCTGGTTCCAAACTCCTTACACTTCATCACAGATGGCCTCCCAAGTTGGCTTCTGCTTTTGTGAAACTATCAAAAAGTATATAATGTTTAGTATTTTCTCTTTTTATGGTGACAACAGCAATAAACGACCATTTACTAGATCAACTATATTACGAAGAGTTCATAGAATGATGCTATTCATACCTACTCTCCCTTCTTTGTTTATTTACTGTAATAATTTTATGGAGAGAAACCTATCCTCATTCACTATGTCATTACCCCAAAGTATAACTCGTACAAGAAAAGGAAGTTACATGCTTGATTTTTTCAATGAGAAGAAAAGTTTTGAAAATGATTTCTCAGGTAAGCGCTCTGCTAATGAACTGCTAGTAATGGAGAGGCTGGCTGTGCCCACTCTCACCTACAACTGGGGCGGAGGAACTTTGGTGGTTCTACTGGGAGAGTTTACTATGTGAACGCACAGTATGGGAAACCCAGGAGGCCAGGTCTGACTCCCTCCTGACAATCACAAAAAGCTACAGGCAAGGTGATTAGCTGTAGACAAATGAACCAAGGACAGCGAGGTCAGCTTCCACTCTAGAGCGTATCAGGTCACAGGCTACTTGAAGGATTCCAGTGCACTAGATATAGGTCATGCTCAAAGGCGAGAACCTGTGAAGGTTTATATTATACCCTATCCAACAGGACACACTTGGAAGGGCAATGAGACTTACATGCTAGGACTGTTAAAGTCCTAGCAATTGAGGAGAGAGTAAGTGATGAGCTAGAGGAGAATGCATCCCTACGAGTGAGAGATTCCTAAATAAGCGATGGAGTCTCTGAAAACCTCACGAGAAAAAAAATGTATCTTTAAATATCTATTGGGATCCAGAAAGTTCAAAGCCGTATTTAGTCACTTCAGGTCTAATAAAAACTTCCTGCATCTAATTCTTAAACACAAAGGAAGTTGGTTGGAAGAATTTATCTCAGTATAATTCAAGGGGGAGTTGAGCAATTACACTGTGGGAAGGATAGAAATGCACGTGGCCCTTCAGTGTGATTGGACAGAGAAACTGGAATGCCATAGAACTGCTCGCTCCCTCTCTAGATTCTGCTTACTGTGAAGTGTATGTTTCATTCCCCAATCCTAGCCTGACTCATTGTACAGGCTGCCAAGAGTTATAAAGGTTTACCTATCATATTCTTTCCTCTGGAGGAAGTATGTCATCACTCTCTTTGTCCCAGGTCCATAAATTCTAGGAATGAAACACATTAAATAGCATAGCATCAAGTGAGAGCAATTTGTAATATGGCATCTTCAGAGGCACCTTATAGAATGACAAAAGCGACACTGTGACAATTAATAGATGCCCACTACAATACCTCAGCCCAAGGACTATGAGTACCCATTCTGCCACTTAATACCTACGAGACTAAGAGTAAATCATCAAGCACTCTAATATTGAACGTCCATATATGTAAAATATGGAAAAGATTGTTTCTATTTAATACCTACGAGACTAAGAGTAAATCATCAAGCACTCTAATACTGAACGTCCATATATGTAAAATATGGAAAAGATTGTTTCTATTTTTCATCCAAGTTGTCAGTGAGAATCAGTGGAATGAAGATTTTAATAACACTTGCAAATAAAAAAGCAAGTTGCTGTGTAAAGGGAGATCATGGTAATAATGATGTAACATCCCAGCATCACAAGAGATTTCTTTCTCTGTTATCTTTGTATAGATCAAACTAAAATATTCATGAATGAAAGAATATAATATCTGGAATTCTCAAAATAAACAGAATGTATAAGAGTGGGGGTTGTAGATAGAAATGGGTAAGGCCAGACCTGAGCCTCCTATTAAACACACCTAGACAATAAATTACAATAAAAATAATAAGCATAGTACTAAAAGTATTCA
Source organism: Saccopteryx leptura (assembly GCF_036850995.1). Taxonomy (NCBI): domain Eukaryota; kingdom Metazoa; phylum Chordata; class Mammalia; order Chiroptera; family Emballonuridae; genus Saccopteryx; species Saccopteryx leptura. The sequence goes on along the minus strand of NC_089507.1, from coordinate 31,215,235 downwards.
GTGAAATGTGTCATTTAGAACATGCCATGCTCCTTCTGGACTGAATTAATATTCACTGAGTATGAGCTATACTATCACAAGTTCTAACAAGAGCTCTGAAGTAAAAAATTACAACACATGGGAACTAATTATTTTTTAGTACTAAACATTGAGGTCTTCAACAAGCATTGATAAGAGGAACATCTGTTCATTTCCATTGCAGACTAGACAGTTTTTGAGATACCACAGCCTTTCAATTTATACATTCTTCTATTATTTTTAAAGTATATTTGGAAGGGTGGGTTTTATTTTTTTAATCTTGGAAGAAATCTTAGAAACTCCTGTGAGATCTATGCTCATTAATCATAACCCTCAAAACCCAAGTGAACTCAGGGTACTTTTAAAAAACTGGTTTGTGGTGTACTATTTGTTCTTCAAGTTCCCCAGACCTTTGACCGTGCATGCTAAAAATGCATTTCAGGGGCAAATTATTTGCCCTGTTAAACGTTACAGTCCATAAAATTATTCATGCCGATAAACAATTTGAAATGCGATATTTCCAGGAAGAAACATTAAGGAAAATTACCAGCCAACAGTCCTACTTTTAGCAGATTAATCATAACTTAAATTACCAAAGACTTCAAAGCATCTACGCTTTATTCACATTTCCTAAAAATATATTATATACTAGAACATTTTGGAACAACTGTACCTAGAAAATAAAACTGTAATGTTAAACCTGCAACCTCACAAACCTCAAGAGCTTCCGGTCCACCTAATTAATAAATACACCACTTTTGGCTTCGATTCTTAAAATCCACAGCAGTTAAAAATCATGCTGTAATCAATGTCCCAGGCTTTTAAAATGAAGAGAAAATCTCAGGTTCCATTTCAACCACATGAATCTATCCTCTTTTCATTAAATGATGAGAATCACAGTAGATGCTAGGGCTACAGAAAGCAAGTACCAAAAATTCAGTGGCCTAAGCAATAGCAATGGGCTGTCTCATATTTCTGGAGGCTAGATGCTCAACTTCAAGGTGTCAGCAGGGAGGTTCTTTCTGTTGGCTGTGAAAAAGAATCTGTCCCATGCCTCTCCCCTAGCATCCCATGGTTTGCTAACAGCACGTGCCACTGACTGGCTTTGTAGAAGCATCTCCTTGACCTCTGCCTTGTCTTCACACAGCACTCTCCCTGTGTAACATGGCTGTATCCAAATTTCTCCTCTTTGTAAGGACACCTGTCATATGGGATTAGAGCCCTCACCTTAACTAATTATGTTTTCCACAGCCCCTATTTCCAAATAAGGTCACATTTTGTGATATAAGAGGTTAGAACTTTGATATATGAACTTTGGGGATAACTTAATGCATACAGGAGTTAAGATTATTTGCTCCGGTGATAAACGGATTCAATCATCCAGATCAAACAAAGGCAGAAATAAAATCAAATTAGAGAGAGAAACTAAATATTAACGTTGTGTACAACTATTTCATTTCAATAATCCATCTATACATGCAGGCAAGAGAACTCATTGAATAATACCAAAGAGGAACAGACGTGATAGGGGATAAAAGAGCTCGGATGCCATTAGAGGAAACTCACATGGGTTTCGTACCCTGCACAGTCTAATAACTTTTTTAAATGCTTGTTCAATATTAATGGCAGTGGGAAGAAACTGATACCCCATAAATAAAATTTTATGCTTTATTTCAAAATCATCCATTAAACCTAAAATTAACATTTATTTTTATTTAGGAAATTCTTCCTGTCCACAGTTATCTGTCATTCACAATTAAATAATGCTAATAATTCATTCTCGTTATGGATCAAGGTGGATTACAAGACTATAGTTACAGCTAATTGCTCAACAAATATTTGAAAGTGGTTTTTTTTTTTCTGATTATGTTGGTAAAATAGTTCCCATTTTTCTATACTTCTTAATCTCTTTTCAGTTTTCTTTCTCAGTTTTCAAACTAGGTGAAGTCTTGGGAGGCACACTTATTAGTTCAAAATTTAGAAAATAAAATCAATCACTCTTCTCAAATAGCCCCTGACCATTCAGAATTTCAGTTATGACTGCCGACTTCAGGGCACCGTGCACTGGAGGAAACAGAAACGGAGACGAAAGGGACTATGGATTGGGGAGATTCTACAGAAGAAGCATTTAAAGAAGGTCTTGAAGACTGTGTGACAATGATTTGCGACTTTTTTATCTGCCCTTAGAGATGTAGGAATGGACCCATTTCTACCATTAAAAGTAGCTCACAGTAGTGGTGACCATAATAGAACCAGGCATGACCGGGAGAAAGTGGCACGGATGGCGTGAAAACAAATTCACCACATGTTCACTCACCAATCCCTGCACAGCCACCTGCTACAGGAATGCTAATGCAAGGGACAGAGACTGTGGAAAGGACGCAGCTCCTTATCTCATTGGACGTGAGCACAGAATTACAGACTGCATGGTTAGCACTAAAAGACACAATTTAAATCATGAACATATTCAAATATACGACAGCCTCTCTTTCACTGCTTCACACTGCATGACTTTAATTTGCCACTTACTTCAGTTCTGATCTTGCATCCCCTACTGTAATTAAATGCCTCTTTATATTTCTTTGTCAGTTAACATGATCTGTAGTTCCCAGAGGTATTAGTAACACAGTTACTGTGAAAGAAATGGTTGCTTCTGACTTTTAGGATCAGCAAATGCCTAAGTGTGGAGTTATTGCCTGTTCCCACATGTGGTGTGCCTGTGATTAGGAATGAGTACGATTAATTCTCAGTTATCCATGCATTAATTATGTGTGCAACAATGGGATAAACACTGCTGAAGATATAAGGGAAAGGTAATATGTGCTGCCGAATTCTAGGCCCCTTGCTTGGAAGATGAAAATCTAATTGAGAAGATAAGACATGCATCTATGAAAGATTAAGTAAGTCACTGTGCAGATTGGTAAACACTTAAATGTCAGAGTGAATGCTGGAGCCATCCTGCCACAGAGGGAAACCTTGTGGGCAGGACAAAAGTAGACTTTGTCACAGGAGGAGGAACACAGGCTAGAACTTGAAGAATGGGTTCTATTTAGCTTTAAAAATTAATATGCAGTCAGAGGGAACACAATTGAGAAAACCCAAGTCAGGAGACTTGTTCTCTACAAATTAAGAGATAAAGGGAGTAATGGAGAAACCAGAGATAAGGGTCTGATCAAATTACTGGATGGTTTTAAAAGCCAAGCTCAGGAATTTGTAAGTTTCCTACAGTCAAGAAAGAGTTGCTGATCCCTTCTAAGGCAAGGCAGAGTGTGGGGAATTTATTTTGGTTTGGGTTAATTTGGTTTGGTGTGAGGCAGACTTGCATGTTCAAATGGTACATGGATAATAACAAATATCAAAAAAACCAAGTGTCATTTATTTGCCTTTGAGTGGCATTACATGTGTGGCTAGATTCTTTCTTGAGAGAGAATTTCCATGATATCTGCTGTAAGGAATTTGAAAATGAGAAGAAAAAAATCTTTCCCTCACACTTCATCCCTTGCCTTTTCTGTAAGACCCACCTAGCTCAGGGATTCAATGGGACTAACCATCTCTTGCACCAGAGAAAAATGAACAAGCCTTTGTTTGAAAGCTTAGGTACAAAGGTCTAGCTGATGATCAGAGAAGGAAGGGCCCTGCTAGCTCTGCAGAAAGAGAGGGTCCATTCTCGGAAGGGCTGAGTCCCTACAGCCTGAGAGGGTTGGGAGGGGGTTTCACTCTGTGATCATCAGAGGCTTCGGGCCACTCCCCCTGCTCCACCAATGTCCCAGGGTGTGGCAGGCCTCCTCGGGTCCAGCGCATAGATACCACAGACATTGGGCAATAGGACGCTGGCTAAGAATGGAATAGAGCACGAAAAGCCTTGTGGACTGCAGGTAGTGAAATTCTGGACCCTCAAGGAGACAAAGAGGAACCCAGCAGTTACCATGAAGAACTCTGAAGACTGCGTTTGCTCCGAATATATTCTGAAAGCAGAACTGGTCCGCCTTGAAGCTGGTTGAGGAGACAGAACTGCCCATGAATCAGAGGAATATAAGGTAGGTGAGGGGCCAGAACCTAGCCCTCCATGACTGAAAATGTTGCCAGACAGCAGAGTTAGCACAAGAGGAATGGGGTCCATGCAGACAGGTAATAAGCCATACTGAATACCACTCATTCAAGGAAAAATTAGTTCTACCATCCTCATTCCAACAGACAAATGCTCTGGAGTAAATATTTTCCCAGGTTTCTTGAGGAATAATTGAAAAAACTGTATATATTTAAAGTATACAACATGATGATTTAATATAATGGTGAAATGATTGCCACAATAAAGTTAATACATCTACGACTTCACATAGTTAACTCATGTATGAGAGAGAAAGAGAGAGAGAGAGATGAGAACCCTTAGGATCAATTCTCAGCAAATTTCAAGTTTGTAATCCAGTATTATTGACTACAATTGCCACGCTGTACACTAGGTCCCAGAACTACTTATCTGTAAGGAAAGTTTGTATGCCATGACCTATATCTCCCTATTTCGCCTACTGCCCGGGCTCCTGGCAACCACCATTCAACTCTCTGTTTCTATAACATTGGAGCTTTCTTCTATTCTTTTCCTTTTTTCCTTTAGATTCTGCATACAAGTATACCACCTCAATGTTTGTCTTTCTTTGACTCTTATCACTTGGTGAAATACCTTCTGGGTTCATCTATGTTTTTGACAAATGGCAGCGTTTCCTTCTTTTCCTGTGGCTTAACAATATTCCACTGTATATAAATATAAATACCACCTTTTCCTTATCCATTCATCTATCAATGGACATTTAGCTTGTTCTCATATCGTGGCCATTGTAAAGAAGCTGCAGTGAATGCGGGAGTAGAGATCTTTGCAAGGTAAAAATTTCATTTCCTTTGGATATAAACCCCGAAGTGGGATTACTGGGTCTTACAGTAGTTCTATTTTTAATTTTTGAAAGAACCTCTCTATGCTTTTTTCCATAATGGCTGAAACATTCTAGTACATATTTTTTTTTTTCTTTTTTTGAAGCTGGAAACAGGGAGAGACAGTCAGACAGACTCCCGCATGCGCCCGACCGGGATCCACCCGGCACGCCCACCAGGGGCGATGCTCTGCCCACCAGGGGGCAATGCTCTGCCCATCCTGGGCGTCGCCATGTTGCGACCAGAGCCACTCTAGCGCCTGAGGCAGAGGCCACAGAGCCATCCCCAGCGCCCAGGCCATCTTTGCTCCAATGGAGCCTTGGCTGCGGGAGGGGAAGAGAGAGACAGAGAGGAAAGCGCAGCGGAGGGGTGGAGAAGCAAATGGGCGCTTCTCCTGTGTGCCCTGGCCGGGAATCGAACCCGGGTCCTCCGCACGCTAGGCCGACGCTCTACCGCTGAGCCAACCGGCCAGGGCCTCTAGTACATATTTTAAGAGTGATACTTAAAATGCTAATTGTTATAGGCTAAATCAGGGGTCGGGAAACTTTTTTGGCTGAGAGAGCCATGAACGCCACATATTTTAAAACAGGGGTCCCCAAACTACAGCCCGCGGGCTGCATGCAGCCCCCTGAGGCCATTTATCCGGCCCCTGCCGCACTTCTGGAAGGGGCACCTCTTTCATTGGTGGTCAGTGAGAGGAGCACATTGACCATCTCATTAGCCAAAAGGAGGCCTATAGTTCCCATTGACATACTGGTCAGTTTGTTGATATGTGCAGTGTGCATAGGGATTTGTTCATAGTTTTTTTTTATAGTCCGGCCCTCCAATGGTCTGAGGGACAGTAAACTGGCCCCCTGTGTAAAAAGTTTGGGGACCCCTGTTTTAAAATGTAATTCTGTGAAAGCCATACAACGACCCGTGTACATTAGGCATTATCCAATAAAAATTTGGTGTTGTCCCGGAGGACAGCTGTGATTGGCTCCAGCCACTTGCAACCATGAACATGAGTGGTAGGAAATAAATGGACTGTAATACATGAGAATGTTTTATATTTTTAATGTTATTATTTTTTTTATTAAAGATTTGTCTGCGAGCCAGATGCAGCCATTAAAAGAGCCACATCTGGCTCGCAAGCCATAGGTTCCCAACCCCTGGGCTAAATGATGAATCCCCCTCTCATTGTATATGGAAGCCCTAATACCCAGTGTAATGATATTTGGAGGTGGGGCCTTTGGGAGGCAATTAGGTTTAGATGAGGTCATAAAGGTGGAGCCTATGATGGAATTAGTACTCTCATAAAAAAGAAGGAATGCCTGACCAGGCGGTGGCACAGTGGATAGAGCGTTGGACTGGGATGCGGAGGACCCAGGTTCGAGACCCTGAGGTCGCCAGCTTGAGCACAGGCTCATCTGGTTTGAGCAAAGCTCACCAGCTTGGACCTAAGGTCGCTGGCTTGAACAAGGGGTTACTAGGTCTGCTGAAGGCCCACAGTCAAGGCACATATGAAAAAGCCATTCATGAACAACTAAAGTATCGCAATGAAACACTGATGATTGATGCTTCTCATCTCTCTCCATTACTGTCTGTCTGTCCCTATCGATCCCTCTCTCTGACTCTCTCTCTGTCTCTGTAAAAAAATAAATAAATAAAAGGAAGATACCAGAGTCCTCTCTCTCTGTCATGTGAGGACACAGTAAGAAGGTGGCCCTCTACAAACCAGAAATAGGGCTCTCAACAGACAACAGATCAGTTTCCAGATGATCTTGAACTTCTCAGCCTTCAGTGCAAGAGAAATAAGTTTGTGGTTTAAACTACCGGTCTATGAATTTTGTTATAACAACCCAAACTAACTAAGGCACTAAGTAACTACCTCTGGATGGTTGTGGATTCTCCTTAGGTTCTTTAAGATGCCACCCCTAAGGTATAGATTCGATTTTACTTTGTAGGTACATGCAGATAACCTTGTTTATACTGAAATACTACAAAATATTAGGGTATTGTTTTCTGTGTATTCTTTGCCAGTAATTGTTAATATACACAAAATTGTTAAGTTTTAGGAATGCTAACCATCTATTTTAAAGAAGAGAAAACTGAAGCACAGAAATATATTTACTAGTTTTGTGACCATTCTAAGCCTCAAGTTTCCACTTGTACAGTGTGTCCGTAAAGTCATGGTGCACTTTTGACAGGTCACAGGAAACAACAAAAGACGATAGAAATGTGAAATCTGCACCAAATAAAAGGAAAACTCCCCCAGTTTCTGTAGGATGATGTGGCAGCATGTGCGCATGCACAGATGATGATGTAACACCGTGTATACAGCGGAGCAGCCCACAGCCATGCCAGTCGAGATGTGGATGGTACAGAGGAAAGTTTAGTGTGTTCTGTGGCTCGCTAAATTTGAATCCGTGACCAAAGTGCAATGTGAATATCAGCATGTTTATAACATAGTGCCACCACATAGGAATAACATTACTCGGTGGGATAAGCAGTTGAAGGAAACCGGCAGTTTGGTGAAGAAACCCTGTTCTGGTAGGCCATCAGTCAGTGATGAGTCTGTAGAGGCTATACGGGATAGCTACCTAAGGAGCCCTAAAAAATCTGTGCGTGAGCCCACATTGAACTGCACTGAATAGGTATGAAACTGGGAGAGTTTTCCTTTTATTTGGTGCAGATTTCACATTTCTATTGTCGTTTGTTGCTTTCCTGTGACTGGTCAAAAGTGCACCATGACTTTACGGACACACTGTATAATATAGCTATTGTGATCAATACACACGGTAATAGAGGTAAAGTTCATTTCTCAGTGCCAGGCATTCATGAAGGAGCCAATCAATTATTATTTCAACATTCCAAGTGAAATAGAAATGAATTTAAGTATTTTAAGCCCTCACTTTAATATCTGAGAGTGTTGCCTCCAGGCAGTAATAGAATTTTACTCTTAGATAAAATTTTAGAGATAATTTAAGACTAATTTCTCCAAGAAACTGAAGCTTAAAGAAGTTTTGTACTTGCCTGACATAGCAAAGAAAATCTTACTATAGCTAAAGCCTGACAAGGGTCTAATATAGCAGAACTAGTGCACGTATGAATTAAATCTTCTTGTTTTTGTTAGCGTAACTATCCTTATTGTACCATATCCCCGAATGTTTCCTCCCAGATACCTGTGTTTCTCAGAAGCCATCTCGAGGATGTTATTAGGTCAGCTTGTCCATATGTCCCAGGCTTTTTTCATCACTCTCTTGGTGTTATGTCAAGAGATCTATGACATCGTTCAGAGGGCAGCCTGGTGGCCCTAGCTCTAGCTTATTCTGCCACGGTCAGCCCTGGCCCAATCCCAGGTTCGCTCCACACTGATTCACCAGTTTGCAGGACTCCGATGTGTTTCTAGCCCCAGGAACAACAAAAGGTCAAATGAAATTGCCAGAGCAGTGTAGGAACCCAAAGACAAAGGGCTCACTTCCAACTCTGGGCCGAAGACTGAATTCAGGAAGAATCTGTGTGACGCTGCCCGTAGACATTGGGAATTTTACAGAGTACGCTGAGTAATTTTTGGCCTTTCCACAATTTCTGGCATGAACAATGCATTAAAAAAATATTAAATCCTCAGTATTTTTTTTTTCGATATCTAAAACTCTAACGATAAAAACTCTTTATCTTGAAGTCTTAGACCTAAAGTGGATATTATAGAAGTTCTGATCAGTCTCCTAAACAACATCAACCTTTATAACACTTCCCTCAGGTGGCAGCGAGGTACACTGTTTGACAAATCCAGTTATTTGAAAGTTCTTAATTCCATTTAACTGAAATCTGACTAATTTTGGGGTGCTGCTCAGAAAGCCAACCCTGAAACCACAGTATTTCAAAGCTGGTAAAAATCTCAAGGTTCTTCTGCTCTCTGGAACTTCCACACATAAAGCAAATCTCCTTTCCACCTCAGAGCCCATATTAGTTAGCTTTTCCTGGAAAACAAATTATCCCAAGCATCCTCAACAACAAACATGTATTATTTCTAATAATTCTGCGGAGTCAGCTGGTTAATTCTTGCAATGTGGCTGGCTCGTGTGTGGCTGGATGATCTAGAATGGTCTCACCAACACGTCTGGCAGCTGCCAGACAGGGGGTTTAGAGGTGGTCTCAGCTGGGACAGTTTGTCTTTTATCTTTTGGTAAGCTAGCCTAGGCGTCTTCACATGGTGGTTTCAGGGTGCCAAAGAGCAATAGTTCTCTATCCTCTGATGTTTGCTAATATCCTTTTGGCCAAAGCAAATCACATGGGAATACTGGGTTAGACAGTGGTCTGCCCTCTCCCCTCCCCAAGTTCAATTCCTTCCTAGAACCTCAAAATGTGACCTTATTTGGAAATAGGCTTTTTGTAGATGTAATTATTTAAGTTAAAGTGAGATCACAATGGTGTAAGGCGACCTTGAATCCAATATGACACGTATCCTTACAAGAAGAAAAGGAAGACACAAACAACAGAGAACGCCACGTGATGACTGAAGAAGACCAAGGATTCCAAGCAACACCAGAAGCCAGGAAAGTCACGGAACAGATTCTCCCTTGAGACTTCAGAAATGCATGGCCCTGCCAACATCTTAGCTTCACACTTCTAGCCTCAAGAACGCTGAGAAGAGATTTCTGCTGTGTTAAGCCACCCAGTTTGTGGTTGTTATGGCAGCCCTGGGAAATATTACAGACAGTCAAGTCCAGAGTCAAGGGATGGAGATAAAAACTTCACCACTAAATAGGAGGAAGGGAAAGATCACATTGCAAAGTGATGTGCACATAGGGTTGGAAAGAATTTGTGGGCACATTCTCAATCTACCAGAGAGTCCTTCAATATATGACGCTTGTTATAATAACTCCCCTCTATTGTCCTTTCCAGAGGAATTCCTGGAACGAGATTGCAAGTCCCCTCCCACGTGGGCTACTGTCGCACCCTGTTACAGTGACACTGTGTGTCTGCATCCCTCTGAAAAAGGGGGAGGGGTTTCATTACATTCTCCAGCTGTTTTTTCTTGTGTAGTATTGCGAGTCCTATGCTAGTTAGGCTGTGTCTGGCTGCAAGTAATGAAAGAACTAATAGGGCCTTAAAATATAAGACAATTTAGTGTTTTGCTTAACCAGAAGTCTGGAGATAGCTAGTCCAAAGTTTGACAACCCCATAATGCCAGGTGTGGTATCAAAATACAATATCTGAAATTTTCTTAGTTTTCTCTGTGTGGTTACAAGAGGTCTCCCGTCATTCTGAATATCACATTTTATGTGGCCACCATGTCCCAAGCAGGACAAAGAGAAAGCAGAGGAGTCAGAGAGGAGTTTTCCTACCTTGCCTTCCTCAAGTCCTCAGTAAGAAAACATTTCCCCAGAAATCTTCCGCAGTCTCTTTGGCTAGAACTGAGGTATACAGCTACCCCTAGCTCCACGGGGCTATGAAAGCACAGTTATGTGGTGTCAGCTGTTTTGTGGGCCCCAGGAAGGGAGACAGGAGGCAGGAATATTTGTTGGGTATAGTTCTTGGGCACCCAACCAAGAATGTCTCCTCAGAAACAGAGGAGTTTTTGAGATAGACATATTGATGTGGTCACTTTTATGTAAGAAATTTTTGGAGATGACTAAGAAATTTTAACCAACTCTTTAAATTAGCAAGTACTGTGTTCATCAATATAGGATAGAGAATAGTAATTAAGACTGAGGCCTCTAGCCTGACCAGGTAGGGGCGCAGTGGATAAAACCTAGAACTAGGACGCAGAGGACCCAGGTTCGAAACCCCAAGGTCACCAGCTTGAGCACAGGCTCATCCAGCTTAAGTGTAGGCTCACCAGCCTTGAGTGCGGGGTTGCTGGCTTGAGCGTGGGATAATAGACACGATCCCATGGGCGCTGGCTCAAGCCCCAAGGTCACTGGTGTAAAGCTCATGATTGCTGGCTTGAAGCCCAAGGTTGCTGGCTTGAGCCCAAGGTTGCTGGCTTGAGCAAGGGGTCACTTGCTCTGCTGTAGCCCCCAGGTCGAGGCACATATGAGAAAGCAATCAATGAGCAACTAAGGTACTGACAATGAAGAATTGATGCTTCTCATCTCTCTCCCTTCCTGTCTGTCCCTCTCTCTGACTTTCTCTTTGTCTCTGTCAGAAAAAAAAAAAAAAAAAAGACGGAGGCATCTAACGACAGACAGTTTCTGTCAAATTTCAGCTTATAACCTAGCAGGTCAGTGACCACGGGTAAATTACTTACCTTCACTATGTCTCAGGTTCTGCATCCTAAACATAAAGATAAGAATAGTGCCTGCTCATAGGATAGTGAATATTAACTGTATTGCACTTTCCACAAAGTCAGGCAATGATAAATATTCAACAAATATTACTATCATGCCTGTGTGCACTCCCACTATGGAATAAGATAAGGGCCATGGATGAGACAAAGAACAATTATGTTATTACACATATATTTACATAAAATGACCCCAAACAACACATAAGACACCACTAAAAGTGATTACCTACAGTAGGGAGACAGAGACATTTTAGCGAGCATCTTTTATATATTTGAGTTATGTGAATATATATTATTTAGTCAAAACAAATGTAAAGTCTCTATTATGTATTTAAGTCAAGACGGTTTATTATTTCACCAAATTATAAGATAAGACATTTTCCAAAATGTTAACAATAGTGATCTTTGGGTAATTCAATTAAAGATGTTTGTTTACATTTTTTCACTTCTGTAGAACTCTTCTGTGGTAGGCAGTATATAGTGTTCCCCCAAAGACACCTGTGTCCTAATCGCTAGACTTTGTGAATATGTTAGTTATATGGCAAAGAATCAAAGTTGTAGATGACATTAAGGTGGCTAAGTGTAGACTTCAATAAGGAGATTCTCCTGAACTAGTGAGCCCTTACGTGTGGAAAAGAGAAGCAGAAGAGCCAGAGAAATGCCTTGTGAGAAAGACTCGACTGGCCATTGCTGCTTGGGGAAGGAGAGGGGATGGGCCAAGGAATACAGACAGCCTACAGAAGCTGGAAAAGGCAAGAAAATCGATTCTGCCTCCAGAAAGCATCTCCAAGAAGGTATGTAGCTCTGCCAGCTCCTTGAATTGAGCCCGTGAGCCCCATTTTGGACCTCTGAGCTACAGAATTGAAGATACTAAGTTTGTGTTAAGTCACTAAGTTTACGGTAATTTGTTACAGCATCAATAGGAAACTAATACATTCCTCATGTTTTAAATGATGAGACTACATTATTTTAAGAATCAGAAAAAAAATAAGATTTAAAAAATTTATATATATAAATTTTACATATAAATACATACACACACACACACACACGCATACACACTGGAAATGTAACCAGAGTACTAAGTTATATTTGCTTAATGTGTATATGAAACAATATACACCATTAGCTTGTAATCTTTCCAAGTCATGGCCCCAAGGCTGCAGAGCAATCTTCAAAAGAGGCCAAGTGTGTGCTCCCATACTTCTGGTATGGACATTTTTCATCCTATTCATTTCCTATCCTTCATCTACTGCTGCTCCACAGGCATCAGGTGTCCCGCACATACAGCAGCCCCCCTTACCCATGGGAGATATGTCCCAAGACCCTTAATAGATACCTGAAGTTACAGATAGTACTAAACCCTGTATGTACTATGGTTTTTTTATACATACACATCGATGATAAAGTTTACTTAGGCACATTAAGAGATGAACAATAAGAATAAGAACAATTATACTATAACAGAAGTTATGTGAATGTTTCTCTCTCTCTCTCTCTCTCTCTCTTTCAGTCCCCCCTTCTCTCTCTCTGATAAACAATATGATCATCGAGAAAGCTCTGAATTGACTAACAGGCAGTAGCGTCCCCAGTGTGGAGATGCTAGACAAAGATACTTCACGCCCCGGGCAGGATGGAGATGGACAGCGTGAGATTCACCACACTTCTCATAAGAACACACATTTAAAACTTAGAAATTGCTTGTTTCTGGAATTTTCTAATTAATATTTCCGGATCACAGTTGGCCATGGGTAACTGAAATCACAGAAAGCAAAACCACAGAAAAGGGGGGGACTACTATACCTAGCCTTCAGCAGAAATGCAAATTTTACAAGAAATAAGAAAATCAAATTGTAAAAAAAAAAAAGACTTCAAAAAGAAAGGTGCTGATACATCATTGTCTGAAGAGCAGGGAATGTTCTGAGACACTCTGAAGGCCCCTTTCTAATGTGATATACCTAGTTTTCCTGAGAACAGAAAATGACCCCTTAAAAATGCACTGTCATGATGACAACTGGAAAAGCAACTAAAATTGCACCAAATTCCTTTATATTTCATTACACCTTTGAGACCTAGAGGTTTCAAAGAGCTTTACATTTTAGAGGTTTGATGCTTTCTAAAGATGGAAAATAAAAGCATTGGAAAATCTTCTTTAAAAAATAGAAGCTAAGTAGTTCCTATGTGAAAAAAGTCAAACTTTAACTGTTGATTTCCTTTCTGATTATGAAAGTAATACATCTGTATCCTAGAAAATTTACAGAGTACAAAAAAGTACATAGAAGAAAATATTAATCCTTTATGTTCAGAAGAAATCATTGCTAAAATCTTTGCTATATTTTCTCCCATTTAATAGGCTTTTTCATAATAAAAATAATATATAATATATATAATTTTAATACTAAATCTTTCTAACTGTTAACATTAAAATAGTATCCTTTAATTTGGAATGTACATTTGTATAACCATAATTTTTATATTGTACAATTTTCATATTTGTATCTACTGTGTAAATGTACTAAAATATATTTATAATTTTCCAACTGTTATATAATGAAGTCACTTCTATCTGTTCAAAGTAATGCTGCAACAAACAGCATTATACATATTTTTTAAATTAAGGATTAATAAAAATGGAATAGAGTAGCTTAAAAGTGGACTATTTCATCTAAAATGCAGGACTATATTTTAGAATTTAATATATATTTTTAAACTTCCTCCTAACGATGTATGACTTTATCTTCAATCAATACTTGAGACAGTCTATAATACCAACTCTCTCAAGCACTAAGTATTATTACTTTTAAATCTTTGACAATTTGATAAACAGAAAGTATTTTTTTATATTTCTTTTAGTTTATTTTTAGTTAAGTCAAACACTTTACTTTTCTATATATGTCCTCTTTTATAAATTTTCTAGTCACATTATTTGTCATTTTTAGGGTTAATTTATTTATTAGAGTTTACAGCAGCAGGGTAGAGGTACTCAGCAAATAACAACAGTAAATAGTTTATTAGAAAGTTAATTTCAGATCAGATACACACCCAAAGAGTATCTTCTGTGATGAGCAAGGAATGGCAACCACATAAATACTATCAAGAACCTGCTCTCTGCCTCCAGAAACACCCTTCCAAACATTAGCTGAACCCGAAATGCTTGCACTCATAATAATACCAAGCGAATAGCAAGAAATAAGTCACTTGCAAGCACTTTCCTAAACATTTCTACTTTCAGGGGCAAGTTGGTTGTTCTGAGGAAGTCCAGATGTACTTTATCTAGGCAATCACTAATAGAAGGAAAGGAAGGTAGGCAGAGCATGACCAAGAACACGTTATAAAAATGAGAGGATTCCCCAATGTGTTGGATGTCTAAGGAGATGATTCTCTTTTAAAGAGAGAGGGTGGTAAGAGCACCATTGTGGGAAGAAGAGCTGATCACTGAGTTTCACCACTGATCTGTTGTCAAGAACACAAATGTCAATGGATTTGCACTAATAATATTTTTAGAGTGGCTTTGTATAAATATTGTATCATTGAATATTTTATATAATTGAGTCTTCGCCCTGCTTACAGCTTGGTTTGACTGAAGAACAATGTAATAAGCACACTTGGTTTGGAGAATTTTGGGTTTGGAAGTTTTTCTTTGTTTTGGGGTGGAATTTTTTGTTGTTGTCGTTGCTTAGAAGTAGTTAAATAAAGGAAAATGGATGGTTTTATATAAACAAAATTTAACATGGAATTACAGCTTTGGTAGGGAGAAGAGATATGTTAAAAGTTACAGGTGGTTTTTCCAAGTCAATAATCTCAACCATTCAAAAATCAAAAAAAATGTGTGTGTGTGTGTGTGCCGTAAAAAAAGGGAAAGAGTCCCTATTGAGCATATCTACTCCCTGAGATTCTACTTTCCTGCTTAAAAGAAAACATGTACAGCAAAATACTATTCCTTTTTTAGAACACTTTTATAAATGTAAGTATTTGTGTAAGACAGAGACCATATGTATTATTTCGGATTATTGTGGTTTCATTTAAAACAGAACCCCACTAAAAATGGCTTAAACAATAAAGGAATTAGTACCCAAAAAGATCAAATTAGGTTGGTCCAGGATGATAAATTCAGTGGGTCAACATGACTGAACTCCAATGGACGTTTTTATGGTTTTTGAAGCTGTTCTCTTAGGTTCTCAGATCACTGCCATAACTCCAAACAACAATGCACAATAGAACTTTTTTGAGAGAAAAATATTTCCCAGAAGCCCACAGCAGAATTCACTTTATAATGAATTTATCTTAAACCAGTTATGATTTGTTCCTGTGCTAGACTCTTTGCACCCCAACATCTGGACAAAACCCTAGGTCTGTTGGCAAGGAAAGTGTACAAGAACAGCTGAGATGTTAGCAACCAAGAGTCTATCACAGTATGTCTTATTCACCTTCCATCCTCCCAGAATCTAGTGAAGTACAAAGCAAATATCTGTAGATGAATAACTGAAAGCAAATATTGGATCACCTCGGGAGAATACCACTGGTGCATTACTTGCACCAAGATTATTCAAGAACTATGAACCAACCTATTTTGTAGCATTCATAAAAATAAATTTATAATTATTTCCCTGAATGGAGAAATATGCTAAATTTGATGGCATGAGAATTCTCTGAAATTTAAAATGACAAAATTAGAGAAATTAAGTTGGATAAAACATTTATAAGGAAAATATTCAGACTTGTGCCACACAATTTTTACCGATCACATCTAAACTGGCATCAACACTGATGCTGCTTTTCTATTTTCATATAATGAAGTCATCCAAATAGCATCTAAGTAATACAGGAAAGAGTGTTAGGTTCACTACCTGTTTGGTTACTTTCCCTCTCTGTGATCCCATGGTACTATGATCATAATTGTGTTGGGACGTTTATCACATGATACTGTAATTTATCCTATAAAGCAAACTTTGTTCAGCAACAGCATAGGAGTGAATATTTAAACTAGACCCCTAGAATTTGGCTTTAGCTGGCTTCTTGGGTAGTTTACCACAGACTTTTATGATATTCTGACATACAGAACTAGAAATTAAACAGTCGCAGAGGTGGTCACAGAAGATAAGTGCAATAGATTGGGTGACGGAGCCGCCCTGAGTGCCGCAGTGCGTGCAGACCCCAGGAGAGACCAAGGCTGGGAGCCGCCCTGAGTGCTGCAGTGTGTGCAGACCCCAGGGAGAGACCAAGGCTGGGAGCTGCCCAGGAACCTGCGGCAGAGGAGCTGAACAGACATTCAACTGGACTCCAAATGCAGGATTTTATCTACCTTTTAAAGGGCAACAACAACAACACAATAGAGAATTTGGACAGTAAACTAATTCTTTCAGGAACTAGTCTGGAAATCAATTATCTAGAAATATTACAGGCGATGTGTGCCAGAATTCTTTGGATGCACTAAAGAGTATATTGATTTTTAACTTTCTTCAATTTACTTCTATAGATAGTATCTCTATGCAACATTAAAATTTATATTACCTCAAAGAATATTTTGATCTACATGGTCCAAAGAGTTCAAAAGCAGAGTAGTATGAAACAGAAGAAATGTATAGGTGTACATGTTAGCGTGTGCAGGCGCATGCAGGCCCTGGCCCTGTTGACTCAGGGATCTAGCCTCCCCCTTCCTTCTCTGCTCTTAGCAGTAGGGCTGCCCCCAGCAGGCTATCTGTCCCAGGTTCCACGGTCAAGTGACTGCTTGCTAAGGTTAGCCAGTAAAAGACACAAGAAGGAGATCAGGGGTCAGAGGGCTAGAGGAAGAAGATACCTTAGAGCAGGGGTCTCAAACTCAACTCAGCATGTGGGCCGCAGAGCAAGATCATAGCCATTTGGCGGGCCGCACTAGGTCTACAAAAGGCAACTGTTACGCAACACTTTTCTCACTGCAGTTGAAAACAAAAAAAATCAGTACAAAATTGTTCGGCGGGCCGCAAGTTTGAGACCCCTGCCTTAGAGCATCTCACTCACTCAACCCAAGTGATGAGTATGGAAGGAGAAGCCAGGCACACAGAGCCCAGCCTCTTCCTTTTCCCTTCCACCTGGACGCCAGCCACCCTCAGTCAGGGTGCACTCTGCTCTGCTCCCAGCTGTACGGTGAGAGGGTCTGGCCCTAAACCTGCTTGCGGTTTCCAGGGCTGCCAGTGGCTGGGGGAATCTGCCTAATTTTAAGTTTATAGATTAGGAAGCCCAGTTGCCTACAGATACAAGCACATCATGCCGTAGCAGCATTATCAGTAACAACGGTAGCATTTTGACTCCCTTGTCTCTATCACTCTTGCTTCTTATATCTCGATTGGTTCCGAACTTAAACAGGAAAGAAGATCCTTACTGAGCCCTTCTCAGAAACTCAGCGTGCATAATATTCACACATATTATATTCCAATTAATTGTATTCCTAACTCACTAGATCACTTTAAAATAACTGTTAACCCTATAGCTTGCAGTGTGCCAAGAATTATCCCAAGTTCTTTTTTTTTTTAGTTCTTTTTTTCTTTTTCTAATTTTTATTTTGTGACAGAGACAGAGAGAAGGACAGATAGGGACAGGCAGACAGGAAGGGAGAGAGATGAGAAGCATCAGTTCTTTGTTGCAGCACCTTAGTTGTTCATTGATTGCTTTTTCTTGATTGCTTTCTCATGTACTTTGACCATGGGGCTACAGCAGACCGAGTGACCCCTTGCTCAAGCCAGCAATCTTGGGTTCAAGCTGATGAGCTTTGCTCAAACCAGATGAGCCTGCACTCAAGCTGGCGACCTCGGGGTTTCAAACCTGGGTCCTCTGTGTCCCAGTCGGATGCTCTATCCACTGCACCACCGTCTGGTCAGGCTATTCCAAGTTCTTTATATGTAAGCCATTTAATCTTCAAACCAATGTGATATATATTACCAAGATTTACAACCAAGAAAACTGAAACACAGAGATATTCTATAACGTGCCCAAAGACGCACAAAAAATAAGTGGTAGAATCTATAATCAAATTCCAAAAGTTGGGCTACAGAATTTTACTCTGAAGTACCACACTATGCTGCCTATATTCAGATTTTACCAAGTGATTCTTTACATCATCTAATGTGATTTCATTTTCAGTCGTAGATATATTATTTTCAAATATCTTGTGTAACCCAGCATATAGTTAGTTTTGCCCTGCTTTAACTTTAATATAGAACTCTGTATTAATTCCCTCACCATAAAGAATTCATTCCCATTTGAAGACCTTATTAAGCAATGTAGATTTTACTCAAGTTTTCATAAAAGAAATGGGAAAAGGGATTTGCATCAAATACCTGACGGCAAACAATGGTGCTTACGCAGTGGACGCTTTCCTGAAGACTCCGGTCATTTGCTCTAGCAATCTGAAAGATGGTTACCTGTAGAGATAGATGTAAAGTCTGATTATAAGATTAAAAATTTTATCACAGAAAGGGTTATTGATATGTCTGTGTAACACTTTCAGATTTAAGTAGTTCAAATTTGTATAAAATGTATATACTTTCCATATGGCTTTCTCACTGAGGATGGAGAAGGAAGTATCTCCGTTCTTCTACCAAAGAGCAATCTAACTCTGGTTTCCCACCTCCCGTAATCTTAGTGCCCACCCATTCCACACACAAACGCTTCTGCCCTTTACTACACTCTGCCACTAGCCTCTGCTTCTTCCTCCAGACCTGCCTACCTAAACCCCCACCGTGAGGTTCACCCCAGCCACAGGGACCCATTCTTTTTAGAAAAGGGAGAAGTGAATAGAAGCAAATAGATTAATAACATTGTGTTAAAGCCAGTTTATACCAGCTTGAAAGGGGCAACTGTTACATTTTCAGGAAACTGCAAGCAGTTCTTAAACACGGCCATTATTAAAGACTAAATTATATGAACTTACAACTAGGTGAATTGCAGTAAAACAAAGGTAATTAATACTCAAGACTCATCACTTCCTAGTTATTTTGCTGTATTTTACTATTACTTAGGCTCTTGAAGTTGTTTCATCTATTTTTTTCTGCATGGTGAAAATACTACATAAAAGTGACATCAGATTAGCAGTTTGAAATGAGCCATGGTGTGGAGTACTTATGTGATGAAAATTGGCAAAAGTTAGAAACTACAAATCTGAAGAGTCTATCTACTGTTAAGCATTTACCAGCATATCACCAGATAGTTCATTGACAGCAGATAGATTAAGACACATAGATCGACGCAAACATGTGTACATACCTGCCTACATACATAGATATGAAGATAAACCAACACTATTTCCTTACAAATACTTCTATATATTTTTAGCAAACATTTTTGTATGTTTAGCTAAACTATCACATATCATATGTATTTTCCATTGGAATACAGAGTACGTGGTGCCATACAGGGCATGGAAATTAAAACTCAGGCAATCCGCCCTGGCTGGTTGGCTCAGCGGTAGAGCGTCGGCCTGGTGTGCAGGAGTCCCGGGTTCGATTCCCAGCCAGGGCACACAGGAGAGGTGCCCATCTGCTTCTCCACCCCTCCCCCTCTCCTTCCTCTCTGTCTCTCTCTTCCCCTCCCGCAGCCAAGGCTCCATTAGAGCAAAGATGGCCTGGGCGCTGGGGATGGCTCTGTGGCCTCTGCCTCAGGCGCTAGAATGGCTCTGGATGCAATAGAGCGACGCTCCAGATGGGCAGAGCATCGCCCCCTGGTGGGCATGCCGGGTGGATCCCGGCCAGGCGCATGTGGGAGTCTGTCTGACTGCCTCCCCATTTCCAGCTTCAGAAAAATGAAAAAAAAAAAAAAACTCAGGCAATCCACTGAACCTCCTTTCACATAAACAGAGAATAGGAACTCACCATGCACACCATGCAGAACTGGCACAAAAGTCTCTCTGAAGAGTTGGGGGGGGGGGATGCTGAGCCAGCCTAATCGCCAGGGAGCACATTTATATGTTTAGCATAAACATTCTCCAATGGTAGGGTACACTTCGAAACCACATCTCTAAATGAGAAAAAATAGTATTTTTAAATCAGAATGGAAGGTAACCAATTTCTACATAAGAGAACAAAACCAAGTAAATTTGCAAAACTTATCAACTAGAGTACCGGAGTCTGGCTTTGTGGGGCAACCTTGTCCAGTGCCAACCTAAGTAGACAAATTAATTTTTAAAAATGTAATGACACTGCATATCACTGGGATTTCTTATAACTTTAATGACAATATACAGTAGCAAGTGCAGCTTGAGGCCCCAAAGAGTGGAGGCAACACTGTTTCATTTACAAATACTACTAGTAGTATTTAAATACCTCTTTATACAAGACTTAAAATGTTGCATGCTCTATGTTTGTCGTTATAAACATTAAAGTAAACATAGGGTAGAAGCAATTCAATTCAAATATTTACAATGTTCAAATCAGTGTTCTCATCACCAGGGATTATATACCACAAAGGCCCTACTTTGTAGATAGTTACAGTGTCTGTTGCAGAGATGCAGTCAGGTGTAACCTGGATAACCTGCCTAGCCAGCCTGGAGTGGAAACCTGGTCACACATTTAATAATCTCATTGCCCCTGCCTGAGTTACCTAAACTCTT
Organism: Saccopteryx leptura; assembly: GCF_036850995.1. NCBI lineage: Eukaryota > Metazoa > Chordata > Mammalia > Chiroptera > Emballonuridae > Saccopteryx > Saccopteryx leptura. Next base: position 31,194,440 of record NC_089507.1, on the reverse strand, counting down.
TCGCCAGAAGACCTCTGACAGGAAAAGGCGCTTACTCAGTTTTAGAAGGACCATTTGAACCCTGCCTGGTTGGTTCAGTGGTAGAGCATCAGCCCAGCATGTGGAAGTTCTGGGCTTGATTCCCAGTCAGGGCACACAGGAGATGTGACCATCTGCTTTTCCACTCCTCTCCTCCCTTTTATCTCTCTCTCTTTGTCTTCCCCTCCTACAGCCATGGCTCGAAGGATTCAAGCAAGTTGGTCCCAGGCACTGAGAATGGCTCCATGACCTCGCCTGAGGTGCTAAAATAGCTTTGGTTGCCGAACAAAGGACCAGTGGCCCCAGATGGGCAGAGTATTGCCCAGTAAGGGGCTTGCCAGGTGGATCCTGGTCAGGGTGTGTGTGGGAGCCTGTCTGTCTACCTCCCTGCCTCTCACTTTAATAATAGAAGGACCATTTGTTGTTGACAGGATAATGCTGAAAAGTTTGATCAGGGATGTGAGCCTTGGTTTACAATCATCATTACTTCTGTTGCTACCACCGGTGTCGCTGTTGGAAACGGGCCCTCACCTTTGACTGTTAAGTCATCCTTGCTGGGTCAGATCCTCACAAAGGCTACAGGATACCTCATGCTTAGGCTCCCAAAGTTGTATCTTCGTTAGCTTGCACCCATAAGCCCACCACGCCCAAGTGCCAGGGTGCCAGGTCAGAGAAGATTCAAGCCCAAACGCGAATTCTGTCCAAAACCATCAACCCCCACAACAGGGGCAGTGGTGGTGAAATCTGAGTCACTAATCAGATCCACCTTCCTTCAGATGGAGCTCCCCATTGGACCTTTCATTAGCTTTAGTGACAAGGGACATATTTGCACCTTCTCAGTCCATCAAGAAAGTTCCACCAGTAAACTGTAGAAGGAAAGAGGGCAACATGTCTTCTCACAGTCTTCAATCTCTCAGTGAACATCCCTAAATCTTTCCCAAAGACTAATTCTGCATGTGGAGGGGTTCTAGCTGGGTGAGGAGGGGGCACATACTGTCCATTTTGTAGGTACAATTTCACATTTCCACTGGACAACTAAGAGGAAGCGTTTACCGTATTCCCCATGTATAAGATGCACTTTATCCGAAAAATTTGGGGTCTAAAAACTGGGTGCGTCTTATACAGCGGTTGTGGTGTTTCAAATGCCATAGATGGAACTGAGGACAAGGCAATATATGAAGACAGTGATTCGTCATCAGACACAGATGAGGACAAGCTAATGGATGGGAGTTTTGATGTGATGAGGAATTGTATGAATTTTATGATGAATAAAACTTGAATTCAATAACTTTATGTAATACCTTTTTTTTTCAAATTTCAGGCCCCAAAATTAAAGTGCATCTTATACATGGGAAATATAGTAAGTTATTCTCCCAGAACTAAGAAACTCTGCTACAAGGTCATATTCTGTGTCTACAAAGACAGATGGCCACTTCGGTCCCCTTGAAATGTAGTCTTACCAGATACACTAGCTCTTCAATAATTGAGAAAGTAATCTGGGCTGTGATGAATGTGTGCACAAAGTCAATAAGAGCACAGAGTGGAGGGCAATTAAGTGTGACTGAACAGTGACTAGATAAGAGCTTTCCCAAGCCAGTGAGATTGGATCCGGGACTTAAAGTGTACATTACGAAAACAGAGAGAAAGGTGTTTACGGGCAAACAGTCCAAAGGAAGAGGATATTTAAAAATTTGAAAGTAAAGATGAGCCATTACTTAGGGTTCCTGGGTGGCCAGGGAGAAAGGGAGAAGAGAAAAAGAAAATTAGACGGAGACCCATCTTTTGTTCAGGTTTGAGTATCACGTTAATGAGCTTGAACTCTATTTGGAAGACAACGGGAAGTCACCCAAGCATTAAGGGCAGCAGTGTTTGGATCTGTAACTTGGAGAAATAATTGATACCTATGCAGAGAGTGGACAGGTGGGAGGGTAGAGGCAGTTCTCAATGTCCGGGTGAGAGACGGCACAGCTGAGGGCAGAGGCATGTATTGGGCAAATGAGTTTGTAAAATTTGTGTTTTTTGTGTTTGCTCACTTTTATTGTTAAAAATGGTGCTGCCCACGTGAATGGCACTGCCAGGTGAAACTGCTAATTACCTTCCTGCTTGGGAAAGGGCTTTGTCATGGTAATGTGTGCTAGGGGAGGGTTTTCCTGCCAAAAGGTTTTAAAAGTTTTAAGAGAAAGGAGGAGAGCGAGGAAGAAGGAAGCCAAGATGGCAGGATGCTGAAGGAGAAGCCAGTTTGTACAGAGAGGGGAAGGGAGAAGGAGTGCAGATAGGGAACCAGAGGTGACTGAGCTGGTGGGGGCCTTTGATTCTAGGAAAACCCGGATGTGTCAGTAGCTTTGTGAGCTCTGAATGAATGGAAGGGACGTGTTTTTCCCTCTGTGTGTTTACTCGCCAGCCGGGGCGAGGCTAGAAAAAAAGAATGGCCCACCGTTTTTTGGCTCCACTGTTTCTTTACTGTCTGTCAGAATCTAATGTGAACCTGCACCTGCCTGGCCCTACAGCATGTTTTCTCAACTACAGGGAGAGAACTGGTCCTAGCACAATTTCAGGACAGAGTTAAAAATACAAGGGAACTAGCGGTATACAGGGTGAAATGTGGAGGGGAAGTCAGAAGAATGAGGCTGGTCTTACAGCGTGGGGGACTGGATGAAGGCGATGCCATGAACCACACTAGAAACACTAGAAGAGGAGAGTTGTGAAGTTGCAGATAATGGGTTTCTTCCACACACACTGAGTCTGAAGTGCCTGCAGGACATTCATGTAGAAAAGCACTTCCTAAATTCACATTTAATAAAAAAAAAGTAAATGCTCTTATTTGCCTCTGCTCAAAATGGTATTGACTGTGCTATAAAGACATCCAAACACTTTCTAAGACAAAATTCTTCATCATATACAAATATTCTGCTACAAAACATGCCTGTCACCAATAAGACAGGACAGACAGACTGAACATCTACATTCTTTCAGTTTGCTTATTTATATAATAAATGAGACACTACAGATTAATGCAAAAGAAAAAGATGATGTAATAAACATCAGTATTCACAGTAGGCTATGTGGAAAAATATATAGATTTAGAACAGGGGTCGGAAACCTATGGCTCACGAGCCAGATGTGACTCTTTTGATGGCTGCATCTGGCTCGCAAATAAATCTTTAGTAAAAATAATAATAACATTAAAAATATAAAACATTCTCATGTATTACAATCCATTCATTTCCTACCGCTCATATTCATGGTTGCTGGTGGCTAGAGCCAATCACAGCTGTCCTCCGGGACAACACCAAATTTTTATTGGATAATGCATAATGTACACGGGTTGTTGTATGGTTCTCATGGAATTACATTTTAAAATATGTGACGTTCATGGCTCTCTCAGCCAAAAAGTTTCCTGACCCCTGATTTAGAACCTTAACTCATACCATACATCAAATTAAAGAAAAAGTAAGATAGAAGAAATGGAGGTGAATCTTTATGCAATTTCTAGGTTTCAGGATGGGAAATATCTTATATACTTAAAAACAATATTTTAAAAAATCACAACATTTATAATAAATAAATTTGACCATGTAAGTATTGTATATCTCTCTCCTTCCATAAGAAATACTAACTGAATTCAAAAGACATCTAAATTTATAAATAACAAATATGACAGAAAAATGGTATTATTTATATATAAACACCTAATATGATTTCTTAAGAAAATCAGTAGAAAAAGAAAATGGAAATATCTAGAAATAAACAATAAAAAATTTATTTTCACTTAAAATAAAAAAATTTTATATATTTTTAAAACAATGAGAATACCAAAAGCTAGTAAATTTGCAATAAACAGACACTCTCAATTAGCTGGTAAACATATAGATTTTAATTTTTTGAAAAAAAAGGGTAATATTTATCAAATCTCTGTCCCAATTCTGATAACACAATCTAAAGAAACCATTGAAAATAGACAATAGTTGATACTGTGAAACACTGAAATAATTGCCTTCAAATGCATTTAATTATTTATATATTTTGAAATGTATATGCTGCCGTTTATCATCATGAAAACAATAAACGTTAAAGTCTGAGAGACTGATTTAGATGTAATCAATATAAAATTCTAAGTGTAAAGGATGATTCTGTTTTAAAAAATGATCCACTTGTGTAATGTGTGTGAATTCCAGATCCTGCCAATAAAGGATCTGGAATTGACACAGAGTGTGAATCCCCACCCCCACCCTCGGCCGTGACTGGCTGGGATGTGGGAATGATGGTGGAAGATGAAAATCCCATGCTGATGATAGCAAACCCACAAGACAGAAACTGGATCTCCAACACAGAGACTTCCCCATGTGGCCCTTGACTTCATCTTATGTAGGGTGTACCCACTGAAGAGAGCCCCTAGGGACCTACTCAGTCCGTCTTTTAAATGATAACACTGCGTAACTATATGCATAATGAGCTACAAAAACTAATATGTTTGACTCGCTAATCAAAAGTTGGCCACACACCTGTGAAAGTTTGGATACATTTGTGTACCAGAATGAATGAATGAGAAAATACATTTTGTGCCCCATTCTTCTTTTACCACTTAAGAAAAGTCAGTCTCCTTTTCTTATAATTTAAAATAACATCGTTAACAAGAGGCATTGAACTATTCCAGAAAACAGACTAAGTTCTTAAAGAGAATTGAATTTGCCAACCATTAAGAGTATATAAGTTGATAACTCCCCCCTGGAAAATATTGGTAAATACAGCCCCTCAAGCAAACTATTAAAAGGTTACGGCAGAGATTGCTAACTGTGTCCAATAGTCATCTTCCATCAACTTCTTTGATAATAGAATCACCAAATTTTAGCTGAGAACAGGGTTTCTCAGAATTAAATTTATAGTCTCTCTTACAGCTAGGCATGGCCATGTGACTATAATATTAGCAGAAGTGGTTTGTACAAACTCCAGAAGTGTCCTTCCTTAAAGGGAGGTGCCCCCTTCCTCTTCCATTGCAGCTGAGAGCAGAGGCAAGGTTTGCCTCTGGGGCAGCCATCTTGGATCTGGAGTTGGAAGCTACATGTCAAGATGACAATCAGATCTGACAGAAGAAACCTGAGTCCCCACGATTATGGAGACTCCTTATTCATTATGGACTGCCTGCTTCTAAGAAAGCGAAATGAATCTCTGCCTTCTTTAGGCCACTTTTACTTTCGGGGTCCTGTCAACCCTAAATGTTATAAACATCAAAAGTATATGATTGTTCCATATTCCCAAAAGCATCGGAAGGGAGCATAGGCTATATAAAACCTACTACAATGGAAAAAGAAACACACAGTTAGAGGACTTGAACATGAGAGTCCACGTCACAGATCAGCAGCATTCACAATATCTCAACAATATCAGTTAGGCGCTTCTTTCTCTCCTCTGTTAGTTCTCCAAATTGTAAATCCTGTGATCCATGAAAGTTTCTCCGTCACAGGCTCTGCTGACTCATTGCAAAGGCAGGGAAATCGCTGCTTTGTTATTTTATAGTTATACTTTGGAGAAGTACAACTTAGCCTCCAAAGTTATAAGAGAAAAATTAAAAATAAACTGCTTTCAAAAATCAATTGTGAAGTGTTACAATATCTGGCAACTGGCCCAGATTGAAGTGTATTGAATATTTCACTGTACACAGAAAAGCATGCCCCAGCTGGACAGTGTAAGACAGGGGTCCCCAAACTTTTTACACAGGGGGCCAGTTCACTGTCCCTCAGATCGTTGGAGGGCCAGACTATAAAAAAAACTATGAACAAATCCCTATGCACACTGCACATATCTTATTTTAAAGTAAAAACACAAAACGGGAACAAATACAATATTTAAAATAAAGAACAAGTAAATTGAAATCAACAAACTGGCCAGTATTTCAATGGGAACTATGTTCCTCTCACTGACCACCAATGAAAGCGGTGCCCCTTCTAGAAGTGTGGTGGGGGCTGGATAAATGGCCTCAGGGGGCCACATGCAGCCCGCGGGCCGTAGTTTGGGGACCCCTGGTGTAAGAGAAGGAGCTGTTGTATATATTCTTATTCTCTCTAACCTTGAGTTCTAGAGAGAAATAGCCTGATAAAAAGGAATTTCCAAAAGGTTACTATTAGTTACTCAAAAACTTGCCTCAGGTCTCTGATACATTGAGAACTAGAAACAGTGGTAGAATGTAGGCATGGCTTCAGGAGGCATCTCTTCCAGGAGTGGAAGAGAACAAGCCATCTGGCCCATCTGGGATGGTAATGAGGCATCCGGTGGAGGTGAGTGTGGAAATGGAACACGGCAGAGCTACCCAGAGTATACAAAGGTTTCAGGTGGTTGAAGTTATGAATGAACTATACCTAGACATACTAGCATTACAGTATATATAAACAACAGGAAAAAAATAGTTGAACAGGTATATCTCAAAAAAAAAAAAAAAAAAAGAATGACTATTTTCAGTGAATCACCATCATTTCCCAGGTTTTTCCTTAAGAGATAGATATAAAGATAATTAACTTCAGTACATATTAGAGATTTCTGAACATATAAGCAATGACTCTAGGCAGAACAATAAGGAAAATACAAATTTACCAAAAAATTGCTTAATTAATTGCCAAAATACTAAGGCCTGACCAAGAAATAGCCTAGTTAAGTAGTGCTTTGCCTTGCTTCCTATGAAAGGGAATAGTTTTTGAAAGCTCTCAGCAAAAAATTAAAAAGTAACAGTGAGAATTAGCCACATTAATAAATCAGCAGTTGAATGAGAAAAAATAAAAAATAAATGTCTTTTTTTTTTTTTGTATTTTTCTGAAGTGAAAAGCAGAAAGGCAGAGAGACAGACTCCGTATGTACCTGACCGGGATCCACCTGGCAAGCCCACTAGGGGGCGATGCTCTACTCATCTGGGGCAGTGCCCCACTACAACAGAAGCCATTCTTGCACCTGAGGCGGAGGCCATGGAACCATCCTCAGTGCCCAAGACAACTTTGCTCCAATGGAGCCTTGGCTGCAGGAGGGGAAGAGAGAGACTGAGAGAAAGGAGAGGAGGAGGAGTGCAGAAGGAGATGGGCGCTTCTCCTATGTGCCCTGGCCAGGAATCAAACCCAGGACCTCTACACACCAGGCTGACACTCTACCACTGAGTTAACCAGCCAGGGCCAGAAATAAATGTCATTTTTAAGATCTTTTTATTTGCTCCTGCAACCTTTTTTGGTTAAGTGTTTATGGTCCCTCAAAAGCCATTAATTATTATACGATATCCTAACATGATTTCAGAGAGTAAATGTAAGGAATAAGAAATATTAAAGTAGTTAATTAAGATATTTTAATAATTTTATTTTGATATTCTGTTAAAGCACTAATTATTAAAGCACTAATTATTAAAGCACTAATTATTAAAGCACATATTCCCCAAACTGAGATTCCATTGACAACGGTGTTCCTCGCTTAGAACATTAGAAATATTTCTTTTTTAAAAAAAATATTTTATTTATTGATTTTTAGAGAGAGAGGAGTGAGAGAGAAAGAGAGAGAGAGAGAGAGAGAAGGGGGAGGAGCAGGAAGCATCAACTCCCATATGTGCCTTGACCAGGCAAGCCCAAGGTTTTGAACCGGCGACCTCAGTGTTCCAGGTCAACGCTTTATCCCACTGCACCACCACAGGTCAGGCTAGAAATATTTCTTAAAACGTAAGTGTAATTTCTCTCATTGCAATTGAAAGATCACTTCCCTCTTCTGGAGGAATCATAGGAGATTAGAAAATGATAATCAATACCTATCATTTTAATCAAAAAGCATAGCCTTTATACCTCCACCTATCCCTTCCCATCTCTCCTCCTGATACAGACATGTGGGGACAGCACTTAAAGGAAAATATTTCCAAATTTCAACAACATTGTCCAGGCTTAACCTTGTCCATATGCGTTTTCTGTGCAAATTATAGAAGGACACTCTTCCTTCCGGAGTGAGTCATCACAGGGCATGCTCAGCAATCAGAGCACGGCCCCACTTCCTCTTGGCCGGGAGACCCCGTGCAGGGCACAGCCTGTGCGCCCAACCGTGGTGGCCCTGTTTCCACCTAAAATATCAAGATGGTTTGCTTCAAATTCTTTTGAAAGGAAAACTGAGAAATTTCCTTACAATCATCAAGCTTTATTGTTAATTATTGTGATCGAGGTTATAAATTTTAGTCAAGAAACAAAACAGATTCTCCAAATCTTGGTCATTTCCCTTTAGCATGATGATGACTCGTATTATCAGAGAAAATAAAAAGACCCTCTCTTCATAAAAATGAACTATATGTGTGTAGTAAATATAAAACATACTAATGTAACGTATGTCAAATTCACATGTACATAAAATACTTGTAAGGATACTACTGAACTCACAGAGATGTAAAAATCCACCAGAGCCTATGACTCTAAGTCAAAGCAGATTTCTCTCCTAAAAGCAGGCTATCATTACAGAAATTTGAAAAAAGGATCAAACCTAAAAGATGTTTCTTGGTCATCCTTCCTCCACTCTGCCCAAAATTCCTCAAAGAAGTCCTAAGGAGTAATAAACCCCGAGCAGGCAAGGGCGGCACCATCCCACTGATATACAAACCATCTCATCTCTTTTCTATTTTTTCAATCTAAGTGTAAGTTCCGTGACCACAGAAGTAGCATCATTCATTAAAAATTATATTTTTTCTTCAAAAAACAATAATAGATTTATTAAACTGGCATTAAGTAAAAAGAAAGTGTTAAGAATAATGTAATCAAAGTAAATGGTGATCCTACATACAGGAAGGGCAAAAGGAGGTTTACAGTTGTGAGTGTGCAAAATGCAGTTTATTCTTTTACTATTATTTACTAATGATTGAATTTTTCCTATGAACAAGTATAAACCTACCCTTGGCCCTTAGTCCACACTTGCTTGAAGAAGCCCCATACGAAGTGCCTGGTTTTTCTCGGTGAAGTGGGAGAGCGGGATGGTAAGCAGGTGCGTCTTCAACTTCACAGGTTTCCAAGCGGCTCTCCAAGGTCGCAAACCGATTTCTCCTCCAGCCAACACATATGGGGCTTCATCTCCCCCCACATCCTCACTAATGCCTGGTATCATTATATACTGAATTTTCTCTACTTGCTATCGATATTGTGGACAAAAAAGTAGCCACATACTAAACCTGACAAGCTCAAGGGAGGCCTGCATGGTGGCCTTCCAGACTCAGAGACAGAAAGCAACCACACAGGATGGTCTGAAATGAAAACTTTCTTTTTCTTTTACAGTGACAGAGAGAGAGTCAGAGAGAGGGATAGATAGGGACAGACAGGAAGGGAGAGAGATGAGAAGCATCAATCATTAGTTTTTCAATGCAATATCTTAGTTGTTCATTGATTGCTTTCTCATATGTGCCTTGACCGCGGGCCCTCAGCAGACCGAGTAACCCCTTGCTTGAGCCAGCGACCTTGGGTCCAAGCTGGTGAGCTTTGCTCAAACCAGATGAGTCCGTGCTCAAGCTAGCGACCTCAGGATCTCAAACCTGGGTCCTCCACATCCCAGCCCGATGCTCTATCCACTGCGCCACCGCCTGGTCAGGCTGAAATGAAAACTTCTTAACTAAAAGGGAGTCATAGCAGGAAGTCATGTCCTAGGCCAGTATCTTCCTCCACAAAGGTCAATCTTTACCTTAAGTTAGCCTGTCTATTGTCTTTTTTGCACCTACGAAAAAATACCTTTGAAATAGTAGTTACTGCCTTTTGCCAGAGCCGTCAGGGCACAATCTCCCACAGGAGCTCCAGCCCACAGAACCAACCCCTCATTGTTTTCTTGTTCCCTGCACACTACCCCCTGTGCTGGAAATGTTAATTATAACTCCGTACCCACCAAGATAAGAGAAGTATGAATCTGTCCAATCTCATTCCCCGCTGTGCTGTTGTTGGGCAGATAAAATGTATTATGCTCACTTTGTTAAAAATGGTGCTGCCCACGTGAGGCCGTCGCCCAGGTGATATTAATGTGTGTTGAGAATTCTTGTAGCCTGGGGCTTGGTTTTGGGATTAAGCCTTTCCCACCCTTTTTGATGTGGGGTGGTACAATCCAATCATGCCTCAGAGAAGTGACTTTGTATTAGAGACTTCCATATTTTGTATATTGGATTAGAGATTGTGAAGCTACAAAATAAAATAGGGGCAGAACGAGAGTTTGCCCTCTTGGTTCCTGAGATTATCATTAGAAGAGAGAGCAGAAAGGAGAGCAGAAAGAGGCCATGTGGCCAGGACAAGCAGCCAAGATGGCAGAGTGCTGAGTGAGATGCCAGTTTGTGTGCAGTTTATGCAGGGAGAAGGAAGGAGATGGGGAACTGAGGAGAATAAGGCTGGTGAGCTAGAAACCTTTGATTCTAGGAAACTCGGATAAGTCAGTGGCTTTGTGAGCACTGAATATGAGTGGGTTTTGGAGCCCAGTATGTATTTTTACTTGCCCGCCGGGTGCAAGCTAGAATTAAAGATGACAGCCCATCTGCTTTTGGCTCCTTTGTTTCTTTACCGACTGTCCGAATCCAATGCAAACCTGCATAGGCCGGGCTGCTGTGATAGTAGTAGTGGCCCTGGCCATGGCTGCTGGCTTTACAGCTGTCTCCCTCCTCCCTAACCTATCCCCAACAAATTTTATGTAACCCTCCTTACACCTCCTGCTTCGATTCTGATGTATAAAATACATGAAAAGAACTGCACTTTCCAGAGCACTTTCTCAATCCATTGAGATTTTGCTGCCCAGCTATTGTCATTGGTTTGGCTCAAATAAACTCATAAAAAAAAAAAAAACCCCGCTGGTTTGGATATTTCTTATGTTGACAATATACATTTTCACATCTGCCTGAATTATTTGCCCATCCAATCTTTTGCCAGAAAAATCATAATGTCATTATCTGGAAAAAATGTCTTTGTAATATCAAGAGAAAGAGCATACAAATGACTAATGATTCAACTTTTCATGAAGAATACTTTCTTGCCTGACCAGGCGGTGGCACAGTGGATAGAGGGTTGGACTGGGACTTGGAGGATCCAGGTTCGAAATCCTGAGGTCGCCAGCTTGACTGTGGGCTCATCTGGTTTGAGCAAGGCTCACCATCTTGATCCAAGGTCACTGACTTGAGCAAGGGGTCACTTGGTCTTCTGTAGCCACCCACCAGCCCCCGTCAAGACACAAATGAGAAAGCAATCAATGAACAACTAAGGCGCTGCAACAAAGAATTGATGCTTCTCATCTCTCTCCTTTCCTGTCTGTCTGTTCCTATCTGTCCTTTTCTCTGTCTCTGTCACAAAAGCAAACAAACAAAAACCTTTCTTAAATAAAAAGACAAAATTAAGAATGAAGGGGATGAATCAGCATCTAAAGTATAAATAAGACAGAGAAAAATCATGTTCTTCTCATGAGGTAGCCAGAGGCAAACCAACCACAAAAAATCTTAAAGTTCAACTCCTGCTTTAAAGTTTGAGGTCAACTGGATTATATCCATTCCTGAATGAACCGCAAAAACTGCAATTTCCTCTTTGTATCTTTCAGAGCAGGGTGGAGACACATAAAGCCCTCAGAGAAATGAACAAATACTGCCTGCTGAGATTTCATATCCTATTTGACTGGCAAATCAAGATTAGTTCAATAACTTATGCATCAATTGAGGATAAATTAATGAGCTCTGTGTATGAGGTTGCTTTTATGGAAAGAAAATTGAATCTAAATGTGTCATGTGACAAATGTGCTTGCTATTGGGTCTACATAAAAATAAAAACTTTGGACTTTGGAATATGAATGCCAATATCGTTTTACATTTTTATGTAAAGGAGTGTTAAACACAATAATAAACTATTACTCAGTTTTGCTTACCAATTTTATGCTCATATCCAAACAAAATTATAAGAGTAACCCTTGCCATGATAAATATAATTTTTAAGAATTAAAATGTAGCCTGACTAGGTGGTGGCGCAGTGGATAGAGCATCGGACTGGGATGCAGAGGACCCAGGTTCGAGACTCCGAGGTCGCCAGCTTGAGCACAGGCTCATCTGGTTTGAGCAAAAAGCCCACCAGCTTGAACCCAAGGTCGCTGGTTCCAGCAAGGGGTTACTCAGTCTGCTGAAGGCCCACGGTCAAGGCACATATGAGAAAGCAATCAATGAACAACTAAGGTGTTGCAACGCGCAATGAAAAACTAATGATTGATGCTTCTCATCTCTCTCTGTTCCTGTCTGTCTGTCCCTGTCTACCCCTCTCTCTGACTCACTCTCTGTCTCTGTAAAAAAAAATTAAAAAATAAAAAAAAATTAAAAAAAAAGAATTAAAATGTATAGGCTGGCTGGTTGGCTCAGTGGTAGAGCATGGGGCCAGTGTGTGGATATCCAGGGTTTGCTCTCTGGTCAGGGCACACGGAGAAGTGCTCATCTCCTTCTCCACCCCACCCCCTATCACTTCTTTCTCTCATTCTCTCTCTCTCTTCCCCTCCTACAGCCATGGCTTGATTGGAGCAAGTTGGCCTCAGGCGCTGAGAATGGCTCCATGGCCTCACCTCAGGCGCAAAGAACAGCTCAGGTGAGCAATGGAGCAACACCCCAGATGTACAGAGCATCAACCTCTAGTGAGCTTGCTGGGTGGGTCACTGTCCGGGAACATGCGGGAGTCTGTCTCTGCCTCCCCTGCTCTCACTGAATAAAAAAAAAAAAAGATTTAAAATGTGTTTGTTGTCATTGTTTTGGTTTTTTAAATATTCTTGTTTATACTTTTTTCTTTCTTTTTTTGTTTATACTTTCTACCATTGAAAAATAAGAATATTCACCGGAATAAACTATGTCTTTATTCTAGTCTAATCACTGAGATGTAGTCTAGGAAACCTTACCTCAAAGAACATGGGAACTTTTAGAAATAACATCTACACAGATATGCAGAAAAATTAAAGCTGATGTCTGATACTGGAACATTCTATTCTAAGGCAACCCTGATGCTGTTTTAATCTTGATCTCAGTAAGACTCTCTGTAGAATATGAAAAATAATTTTCTAGAGATTTATTTATTTCATATGAGATAAAAATGCATTGTATGTCCTTTCATTTTCATAACTTGTTTCTAGCAAGAGTATGAAAAAAAAACTGGTTTAAGAGCCTTTTGAAATGAACAATGAGCCTGACCTGTGGTGGCGCAGTGGATAAAGTGTCGACCTGGAAATGCTGAGGTTGCCGGTTCGAAACCCTGGGCTTGCCTGGTCAAGGCACATAAGGAGTTGATGCTTCCTGCTCCTCCCCCCTTCTCTCTCTCTCTCTCTCTCTCCTTCTCTCTCTCCTTTCTAAATGAATAAATAAAATAAAAATTAACCCCCCCCCAAAAAAAGAAATGAACAATGCTAGATCATTTGGTGTTTAATAGGGTCAATGATTCAACCAAATATTTATTTATAAAAATCATTTACTAAGAAATGATTTTTGAACAAGCCAAAATGTGCATATCATCAATAAAGCAATGCAGTAATTTTTAAAACAATGTGTTAATTATATTTCTTTTATAAATGCTATTTAGGAAAACAGTCATACAAAATTGCCAAAAGTTTACTTTAGTGACATTGTGTAACTAGTAAAATAAAATAGAATCAACACCATAGATTCTATTCCTGGGTGTATGCAGCTCACATAACTAAACAGCCTAGTGCACTTCATAGCACATTCTGTGTTTAAAGAAAGAAAATAAATACTAAAACGTTCCATAGATGTGAATTTTTTCTGAAATTATTCTATGTTTAAATCTTTTTATATTTTAAATGAGACACTGTGCACTTCTAAATTTCTTGTTGTATCCCTGGAAAAAACTCCACTTAGTCATGGAGTGTAATTATTTTTATATATTGATTAATTCTATTTCTTAAGATTTGTTAAGGATTTTTGTATATATATATTCATGAGAAACACAGTCTATGGGGGTTTTTTTTTGGTACTGTCTGGTTTGGGATCAGGGTAATACAAGCTTCAAGAAATGAACTGAGAAGTATTCCTTCTCTTCTATTTTCTATAAGAGATGCTATAGAATTAGTGTTCTCAAATGGTTAGTAGAATTCTTCAGTGAAACCATCTGGGCTTGGAGATTTCTTTGGAGGAAATTTTTTTCATTATAAATTCAGCTTATTTAATAGTCATGAGGCTATTCAAATTATTTCCTTCATATTGGGGGAGCTGTAGTTTGTGTTTTTGAGGAATTGGCTCATTTCAACTAAATTGTCAAATTTCTGTGTGTAGAATTATTTGTAGTGTTCCTTTAGTATCACTTTTGTCCAGCTATTCACAGTTGTTTCCAGGCTTTTGTAAAAGGAAATCCACCTAGATGTAACTAAAGTCCACACTAACCTCGCTGGTTCCGGTTCACTTTCCTACCCCCACCCCAACTCTACCGCCTCATCATGACTTTGGCTGTTGACTTGCAGTTCTTACTAAAAATATGCTTACATTTCAATCTTCTATCTTTATTCGTTTTTACAGTCTGAGTGGAGAAATGTTTTCATTTTTGAATGTGGACATACAATTGTCCCTACAGAGTTTATTTGTCCTTCACTCACTGATTTGTAATGTTATATTTTTTAAGATGAAATTTTCTACTTATGATGGTGTCTCCCATATTCTCTTTATAATTCCACTGGCTTTTTAATGTATTTCTAGCTAATAGCACACTGTTTTAATTAATACAGTTTTGTAATGAGTGCTGAATCCTAGTAAGGCAATTCCCCCAATCTTGTTCTTTGTCTAGGATCTTTACTCTTCCATATGAATTTGGGATCAGTTCATCAAATTTGATGCAAATAAAAAAAACTCCAATTGGTATTTTGTCTGGAAATTAATTTATTTATAATTTAATATAGGGGATTTTACATTATTACAATATAGCAATCTTTGAATCTAAGAACATGACATCTTTCCACTTTAAGGTTTCATGTTAACTATATTAAATATTTGGCATAAAATATTTTTAATATTTTATTATCTCCATTAAGATCTTTAACAGACTCCAGTCATCCTTTAGCTCCTGCCAGTATTAAGAATTGTATTATTTTTAATGTTTTCTATGTAATTATTAGAAAAGTATAAACTAATGTTTTCTGAGTGATTTGGCCAGACATTATTCTAAAGACATCATCCAGCCTGACCAGGCAGTGGCGCAGTGGATAGAGCAGGGGTCGGGAAACTTTCTGGCTGAGAGAGCCATGAACGCCACATATTTTAAAATGTAATTCTGTGAGAGCCATACAACGACCCGTGTACATTACGCATTATCCAATAAAAATTTGATGTTGTCCCGGGGGACAGCTGTGATTGGCTCCAGCCACCCACAACCATGAACATGAGCAGTAGGAAATGAATGATTGTAATACATGAGAATGTTTTATATTTTTAACGTTATTATTTTTTTATTAAAGATTTGTTTGTGAGCCAGATGCAGCCATCAAAAGAGCCACATCTGGCTCGCGAGCCATAGTTTCCTGACCCTAAGATAGAGTGTTGGACTGAGATGCGGAACACCCAGGTTCAAAACCCCGAGGTCGCCAGCTTGAGTGCAGGCTCATCTGGTTTGAGCAAGGCTCACCAGCTTGAGCCCAAGGTCACTGTCTCGAGCAAGGGGCACTCAGTCTGCTGTACCTGCGCCCCCACATGTCAAGGCACATATGAGAAAGCAATCAATGAACAACTAAGGTGCTGCAACGAAGAACTGATGCTTCTCATTTTTCTCCCTTCCAGTCTGTCTGTTCCTCTCTCTGCCTCTCTCTGTCACAAAAAAAAAAGACATTACCTATATTAACTAATTTAATCTTCATAACAACTCTAAGAGATAAGTAATATCATTAGCTCCCATTTTATAGGTGAGGAAACTGAAACACAGAGAGACTCAGTGTCTTCACACAAGTCACACAGTACGTGGCAGAGCTTGACTTTGAGCCCAGGATTCATACTGATATACATGTAAAGAAATTAGATTAGATTAGAAGTAGAACGGTGTCCTGACATTATGTTGCTAGAGCACAGACTATAGTGCCCTGGCATTAGATCAGATTAGCAGAGAATTAGGATGTCGTGGCATTAGGTTGCCAGGCAGCAGGACGCCTGGTAAGTCTTAAGTAGACAAGGATATTTAAAGTAGCTGTGGCCACAAATGAGGCAAGCAAGAAGTCTTTTTTTCTTGCCCAAATATTCCTATGATAAAATCCAGTATGATTTTCTGTTTTCAGTATTATTGATTATATTATAAACTCCTATTAAAATTTTAAATATAAAATTATAAAATATGAAATGATAAATAGGTAAATACTGCTCTAAGAGTTGTGTGGATCTAGAATATTACAGCATTTTGTAGCTGCCTGGCTAGCTAACAAAAACTGAAGTATAAGAAAATGATTTTCGAAAAAGGCAAGACATTCCTAAATTCCATAGGTACATACTAAGGGAAAGGGCACATCTTATGTTAACTATGTCAATGCAGATCTTTAAGGATGCCAGGTAGACTGATACCATGAACAGCTACCAATGGGGAAAAGAATCATCTTTATGAGGCAAAAGTTAACTATTGTTAATTCTGCCTTGAGTGATAGCTATACTCAGTATGCCCATCTTTTCAAGTCAATGTCTTAAGTCAATAAACATACATAGTTTATTTTTGTCTGTTCCATAATTTTGCTGATAGGCCTACCTGACTTATTCGTGTTATATTCACATAGTTCTATTTATTTGAAAATATAATTAAAAAGTTTTGGGGTTGGTTTTTTTTGGGTATTTTTCCGAAGTTAGAAGCCGGAGGCAGTCAGACAGACTCCTGCATGCACCCGACCAGGATCATCTCAGCATGCCCACCAGGGGGCAATGTTCTGCCCATCTGGGGCATTGCTCTTTTGCAGCTGGAGCCATTTGCACCTGAGGCAGAGGCTATGGAGCCATTACTCCAGGCCAACTTTGCTCCAATGGAGCCTTGGCCCATTGGGGAAGAGAGACACAGAGAGGAAGAAGAGGCAGAAGGGTGGAGAAGCAGATGGGTGCTTCTCCTGTGTGCCCTGACTGGGCATCGAACCCGGGATTTCCACACGCCAGGTTCTTTGTGCTCCTTTCAACCCAGCCCTCCTGGTTCTGAGGCTGCCGGACTCTTAGTCATCACTGCAAATCACTATCGCTCACAAGCTCCTGCTGGGAACAAATCTAAGGACTGAGATCAGATTTCCCACAAGGTTCTGCAAGACTCAATTAAGATTCACTTCACATTGTCACCTCAAAATATAAACAACTGCTAGAAAGTCACATCATCTTTCTTCTCATTCCTTGCAGCCTCTCATTTTTCAGATATTTGTAGGAATGTACTTGCCTAGGAATGGAAATATTCTCCAATATGCTAAGATTATTCAAAGGATAAAGTAACAATAAGTCTTCAGAATGTGCTGTTTTGTAGCAAATCTTTAATGATTATATTTAATTATTATTTTTATGGTTAAGCAAGTTTGAGAAACACCAGTGTGGGGACAAGAAGTCCTAGCCACCAGGCAGTATGGTGAGGTGACCAAGAGCACTGGTTCTGAAGTCACACAGCCCCAAGTCTGCATCTCAAATCTACTTCTAGCTGCATGAAGTTGGGCACATCCTTAAATCCTCCAAACCTATTTCCTAGTATACCTATCTTAGAAGTTCACTGTAAGAATTACCAACAACATTCACAAAAACTGTCCAATATACAATATTAGCTATTATTTTATCATCAACATCTTCACAGCCCTGCCTGAAGGCACAACCATATTATCTCTCTGTGTATGAAGGCACTGAATACCCTGAATACTCAATGCTCAATGTAGTCTATAAAATAAAGCAGGAAGGTGGGTAGCATTTTATAGCAAGATTTGTATATGAATGGTTGAATTAATAAGAAGAATTCTCCTTTGACGCAACATATTTGGCATTCTAAATGTTTTACATATAATAACTCATTTAATCCTCACAAAAACTCTGTAAGGTGGTTATTACCCCCACTTTGTAAATGAAGAAACTGAGGCAAGAGAGGTTAGATACAATGTCCAAAGTTACAAAGCTAGAAAGTGGTAAAGTCAGAATTGAAATACAGACAATCCACCTCCATCTGTACACTTCACCACTATGCTACACCACGTCTCGAAGTTACAAACAAATTTTGATGTGTAAGGCAGAACTTTCATCTGTCTAGAAAAATCTACTTACGTGAAATGTGTCCTTCTCCAAGGGATCAGAAAAATGAAACATCCTATCCTTATTTCTGCTACCTGCTCTGTAATGATCACTTCTGTATACATCAAAAACACCCAGCTGATTCCATCGACAGGATGGTCGCCTGAAAAGTAGGACAGCTGCTCCCTTTAACAAGGTAGGAAGAAACACATGCAAGAGGAGGTGGCAGTGAGAAACGCACACAGCAGGAAAATTCACTGAGTCCCCCAGCTTCTCATTTTCTCAGTTACCAGGTCATCCCAGGATAACTGAACAAACCATTGTCTCCGGCATCAACAGCACCTCTGCTGCCTCTGAGTCAGATGCCCAGACAGGGGAACGTGTTATGAGGAAATAAAAGGGGAACAGGTGGCACTGCTCCGAGTTGCCCTCCAAACGCCTGAGCAAGCCGCCTGGGTGCCTGTGTCCTCACAGCAAGAAGCAAGTCCCTTGACCTTGCTCGATAGATTTTATTGGGTTCTTGTCAGTACTTTCTACACATCTCCGTGTTCTAAAGAACAGAGTTCAGACTCCAAAACTGCTACAAAAGGAGGCAGTTTTTTGGACAGAAAGCTGCAAGACAGGTTAGTTTTACCCTTAATTGGTTCAATTTCTGTGTTTGAATGGCTGCCAATTTTTTTAGGCTTCTTCAAGGTGACTAATCCAAATCATTCACTCACAGTTTCAGCACTCTCGATTGTCAGTTTTTCCAAGACAGACTATACTGTGATGAGAAAGAACAAAAACAAAGCTCCCTATTCACTTCCCAATGTCAGAAAGCAATCTATAATGAAATTGAGAGAATGTGAGGTTTGCTTTTCCTTATGCTGTATAGGATGAAATATTCATTGGACCACGTGTTCGGCAGAATGGACACTTCTATAAGCATGCCGCTCTTCTCGTTACCTCTCAGTGAAAATGGCATCTTATTTCTCGTGCACACGTTCCTGAACATTCTGTAATATGTTATGGGAACACACACTGAAAAGGACATATCTATGCTCTGCTCTATCAATTTCTCTACTATCTAAACCAGGGGTCTCAAATTCGCGGCCCGCGGGCCGCATGCGGCCCACCAAACAATTTTGTGCGGCCCGCAGACTAATCCACGAAGTTCAAAATATTTTGGATAAAATTAAGTAAGCCTAGGGGCCTACTTGTATTTTTCATTTCTCTAGCATCCTAGCTAGATATTAGCTTAGTTAACAGCAGTTGTGATGCGAACTACAGTTTCTGGTCGTTTTGTGACACTGAGTAAACTGCATGTACGATTGTGCTTGTTGTACTGATTTTTTTTTGTTTTCAACTGCAGTGAGAAAAGTGTTGCGTAACAGTTGCCTTTTGTAGACCTAGTGCGGCCCGCCAAACGGCTATGATCTTGCTCTGCGGCCCACATGCTGAGTTGAGTTTGAGACCCCTGATCTAAGCTATAGAGAAAAACTATGAGCAACAAGATTTCTTATAGGTCAGAGCAAAATGTTTCACTATAACTTTTCATTTATACCAAGATAAAAATGTTTCCTACAATGAGAAAATTTTCCCTAGCTTTACAACCAGCTTACCTACAAATAACAGCTAACAGGGAAAAGACCTTGAGCTCTTACTAGATGTATAATAATATTAGAATTAATACTAATTTTAAGTGTAAAAATAGTGTGTTTTTTTGTAAGTTTAGTGACTAATCTCGGGTAGGAACTAAGCTTCCCAAATGACAAGAGTAAGGTCTACAATACAAATTAGCCTCAATGTCTTTTCTAACAAAGGTATTAGGTAAATTGTTCAGCAGAAAAAATTTCCTTTTCTTTTTTTTTTTTTTTTTTTTTTTTTGTATTTTTCTGAAGTTGGAAACGGGGAGGCAGTCAGACAGACTCCCACATGTGCCCGACCGGGATCCAACCGGCATGCCCACCAGGGGGCGATGCTCTGCCCATCTGGGGCGTTATTCTGTTGCAACCAGAGCCATTCTAGCACCTGAGGCAGAGGCCACGGAGCCATCGTCAGTGCCCGGGCCAACCTTGTTCCAGTGGAGCCTTGGCTGCAGGAGGGGAAGAGACAGACAGAGAGGAAGGAGAGGGGGAGGGGTGGAGAAGTAGATGTGTGCTTCTCCTGTGTGCCCTGGCCGGAATCGAACCCGGGACTCCTGCACGCCAGGCCGACGCTCTACCACTGAGCCAGCCGGCCAGGGCCAGAAAAGATTTCTTAAGTGTCATAAATTTAAAAAGAAACATCCTCCTATTTTCCATTTTATATACTCACGTTCAGTAACCTCGAAAACACTCAGTAAAGTACACTTCAGGTAGTCTTCATAGTTGTGTCCTGGGAACTGAAGAGAGGGGGAAGTAACAGGAATTGTGGGTTCTCCCGCCACTGCAAAGACCAGTGGGGGCAGTTCTGGACCAGAGAGATAAGGGGTGGGGACCAGTGGCAGAGCTCAGCGTAGGCAAGTGGAAGAGTAAGGAGTAAATCTGTTTGGGGTGGGGGATAGAAAAGGAGAAAAAAACAACAAAATTTTTTTTCTAAATATACAGAGGAGAATTGCATGGTACGACAATTGAAAATGTAAAACTGGTCTCCCCACCAGTTACTCCTAATTATAAAAGGGAAGCCTGGAAGTCACCACCTTAATCAAGTGATCCAAGTGAACACACCGGTAATGGTGTGCCTCCTAAGAGGACTTACGGAGGAAGAACTCAACATCACTTCTGTAGTTTCCTGTCAAAACCGTAAGGAGGCATCAGTCAAGCTAGACTACAGCATATTTTATAAAACTACTGGCCTGCACTCTTCAGAACTGTCGATGTCATGAAATACCCAGAGAGACTGAAGAATTGGTCCAGATGAAAGGAGACTAAAGGGATGTGACCACCGATAGCAAAACATGACCTGGAGAACATTACTGAGACAAATGATAAATCTGAATAAGGTCTATGGATTAGATACTAGTATTATTTTAATATTAAATTCTTGATTTTAACCATTGTGTTGTGCTTCTCTTAATAAAATCACACAAAAATAAAAATAAAATAAAATATACAAGGAAGTATTTAGTAGCAAGGGGTATCATGTCAGCAAGTTACTCTCAAATGGTTTAGAAAAAAACATTAAAGAGAAAAAATAAAGCAAATAAAGTAAAATGCTTTAACTTCTCTGTAAGTCTGAAATATGTCAAAATATATAAAAAACGTTTTATTGTGGAACTCTAAAGTAAATGTAATATTTCCATAGTCCAAGAGGAAAGGGGAAAACAATAGCTTACTCTCTGCACAGGGCCTCACCCTGAGGGCATACTCCACTTTTTAGACTTGTTACCATCCCACTGTCCATTCTGCTTTTTCCCCCAAAATGGATAAACCTTCAGAGCCAACTTCTATTTCTACTTAAGGAAGCACTCCTCCTCCTGCAACTAGTATAATATAATGGACTCAGTAACCTATTTCCCCAAGATTGAACTTGGTCTCGAGTGAAATAAGCAGAGGAGGGTTATAGAATGGATCAGTAGTGGTACTTAAGGACACGCCTGGTATGACAGCCTTTCGTTGGTGGGAGGCAACAACATACCTCCTATTCTTCCTGTTCTATCGAAAAATAACAATTGTGGACCCAGCTGATCAGCTCAGTTGGTTAGAGTATTGTCCCAAACACCAAAGTTGAGGGTTCAATCCCCAGTCAGGGCACATTCTAAAATCAACCAATGAATGCATAAATAAATGGAACAACAAATTCATATCTCTCTCTCTCAAAAAAAAAAATCAATAAAAATAAATAATATTTCAAAGTAACATTGAAAAAAATAATAATTGTATCAAACTCGCACACCTCTCTTTTTCTAATACACACACACAAAGAACAAGGATGATTTTCAAAGACAATACACAACAGAGTTATACTAATAAATGACCTTCACACTCTCACTCTTTCAGCAATTAGACAGCACTTTTTATTGTTAACATGCATTCCAACTACTGCTCTCATATTCACCCTCCAGTTTCAAAATTCAGGGAGGGGCCTGTTGGTGAATAAGAAAAAGTCCACCTTTTCAAACAATAGATCTAACTGTCCTTGCTTACCACATTCTGACCACCAAAAGACCCGAGGGAAGGTCTAAAATTATAGCTTTTCTACAACTTCGTCTAGATCAGGAGTAGTCAACCTTTTTATACCTACCACCCACTTTTGTATCTCTGTTAGTAGTAAAATTTTCTAACTGACCACCAGTTCCACAGGAATGGTGATTTATAAAGTAGGGAAGTAACTTTACTTTATAAAATTTATAAAGCAGAGTTACAGCAAGTTAAAGCATATAATAATTACTTACCAAGTACTTTATGTCGAATTTTCGCTAAGTTTTGCAGAATAAATCTTTATAAAACAACTTACTATAGTTAAAGCTATCATTTTATTTATATTTTGGCTGCTCCGCTACTGCCCACCATGAAAGCTGGGACACCCACTAGGGGGCGGTAGGGATCAGATTGACTACCACTGGCTAGATAAATATTTTAGGTTGTGTGTTCCCATAGGGGTCAGTAGAGAGTATGTTGTCTACTCATAAGAATGACTGGAGAGTTGTGGAAGGAGGGAGACATAGAGTGAGGATTGGTACCGCCACGCTTCACCTTACCACTGGGGTGTCTGCTCAATGTTTCTTCTTCTTAGAATTCATTGCAGCCTTAAGGTCTCCTCTCCATTCTCCCTTCATGACACCTCTCCATTGTTTCCTTTCCAGGTGCCACCAATCTCATTCAGGGTCCCCTGATGGTAAGCTTAGACCTTAAAACCAAAAGGAACCAATTAGAAAAAGCCTTGCAGTATAAACAAAATCCAATCCAATGTCCTTAGAAGAACTATAGACATTAGTGCTAACAGGTAGGACAAGATCTGAAAAGAATTTAAAGTATAATAATACAGAAATAGGTTAGTTGAAATCAATCAAATGTGGACCAAATGTGGACTTCTACAATAGAGAGAAGTTTTAGATAATGGGTTACTTGAATGTAGAGAACTGAAGCCCATTGACAGCCAAAGATGATGTGAAAAAAATTTCAAGGTATCTGTAGTTCTAGACCTTAGATGTCTCAGGTCAACTTCAGTCAATTGAGACTGTAACCCTAAAATTGGCTGGATGACATAATTGTTTCTAAGAGAATTAGTAGTTTTAAACCTGGAAAATTAAGTATGTGTGTGTATATATATCTAGATAGATAGATGATAGATAGATATGTTTAAGTAAATATGTGTGTATGTGAAAAACATATAGTACTAATTAATAGTTTAGTAAGTTTTAGAAATAATCTATTTAAAATAATTTAATCTATTATGAAAATTTTTCATCCTTGTGATTCCAAATTAAATTGACATGACCTGAAAATTTGATTTAAATAAAGAATTTATGTTGAAATCTATCAGTACTAGGAATTTTTTTAAAGCCTAGGACTTATTTTTATAAGTTACATTTATCCTATTATAAGGGTTAAATTACTTGGAAGTCTCTTTCAGATGACAAAAAGCTTTTAAAAATCTATCAACTTCATAAGTATA
Source organism: Saccopteryx leptura (assembly GCF_036850995.1). Lineage (NCBI taxonomy): Eukaryota > Metazoa > Chordata > Mammalia > Chiroptera > Emballonuridae > Saccopteryx > Saccopteryx leptura. The sequence goes on along the minus strand of NC_089507.1, from coordinate 31,170,667 downwards.
GTTTAAAATGTTTAAGGATGTTGGCCCTGGCAGGGTTGCTCAGTGGATAAAGCATCATCCTGGCGCACCAGAGGTCATGGGCCCTGACCCCTGGTCAATGCACATACAAGAAGCAACGAATGAGTCCACAACTAAATGCAACAACTAAGTGAAGTGAGTTAATGCTTCTCTCCCTATCTCCATCTCCCTCAAAAAAAATCAATGGGGAAAAAAAACGTTCAAGCGTGCTTTAGTTTACAGGTAGAATCAAACATTAATCAACTACGTACCTCCTTTAAAATAATTCTTAAAATTTGTCATATTCTTAGGCAGAATAAAATGATTAGGTTGAATTTCAAAACTTAGGAAAGAACTATGCCTTTAACATATAAATTTAATACACTGAATATTAATATTTAAAAATAAAGTTGGCTTTGAATAATCTTTTCAAGAGCCAAAAGCCATCTTCAAGAACACAGAAAACTCCTTTCAGTGGGACAGCTACAGTAGCTTCCTAATGTAGTAAGGCCCTTTCGCTCCTGAGTCTGCACAGCTGAGAGGCTGATGTACCCAAGTGGTGTTGTTCAGAACCCTCTCGTTCTGTTTTCTTCCCTTTTCTGATGTAAGCAGATAGAAATTGAAAGAGAGATCTTTTTATGTTTTTAGTTCATCCATTGCTTTGTGAGTCTTATCCACCCCTAAGATTCTATTTTTTTTTTTTTTTTTTTTGTATTTTTCTGAAGCTGGAAACGGGGAGAGACAGTCAGACAGACTCCCGCATGCGCCCGACCGGGATCCACCCGGCACGCCCACCAGGGGCCACGCTCTGCCCACCAGGGGGCGATGCTCTGCCCCTCGGGGGCGTCGCTCTGCCGCGACCAGAGCCACTCTAGCGCCTGGGGCAGAGGCCAAGGAGCCATCCCCAGCGCCCGGGCCATCTTTGCTCCAATGGAGCCTTGGCTGCGGGAGGGAAAGAGAGAGACAGAGAGGAAGGAGGGGGGGGGGTGGAGAAGCAAATGGGCGCTTCTCCTATGTGCCCTGGCTGGGAATCAAACCCGGGTCCCCCCGCACGCCAGGCCGATGCTCTACCGCTGAGCCAACCGGCCAGGGCCAGATTCTATTATTTTTAACCAGGAAGTCACTTCAATAACTAAGTTCATTAAATTAACTTATCCTTATAATTCCTATTGTGCTCAATTCAATACCATATTCAATAAGCATTTAATAAGTTTTTTGCTAAGCAGTAGTCTAAAATCTATTTAATCAAACCTATTTCTAAGATAAAACAGTCTTTTTATTTTTTCTTATAAATATTTTAAAACACAATTTGAATAAAACGTACTTTCATTGTGAAGATCTCCAGCAGTAATGCAACCTTGAGAATGATTTCTGAGATGTATGGAAAAGTGTAGCAGAGAATCTGGCTGCCAGCCCACCCTCAAATCCATTCTCTCCTTCCTCGTGGGTATCAGATTCCCAAATTTTATCTCGGTGCATTGCCAGCTGAAGAAAAAACCTAAATTTATCAGCCTCCCTGTCGGCCAATAAGAAAGGAGCATAACTTTTATGTGAGACTCCAGGAAGAGATGCTTAAAGAGATCTGACTCAGCATGTTGGCCCCATTTTAATCCTTATCCTTATTCCCATCCTCAGTGTGGATACTATGGCTGGTCTACCAGAAGCCAGCTAGGATGGAGGAGGGAAGCATTCACTCCATCCCCTCTGCTGATTTGCATGATCCTCCCTAATGGGGGCATTGGAAACTCTGAAGGGCTATATGCAAGCAACAGATAGATAGAGCTGCTTCAGTTAGAGCAGGGGTCCCCAAACTTTTTACATAGGGGGCCAGTTCACTGTCCCTCAGACCATTGGAGGGCCGGACTATAAAAAAAACTATGAACAAATCCCTATGCACACTGCACATATCTTATTTTAAAGTAGAAAAACAAAACGGGAACAAATATAACATTTAAAATAAAGAACAAGTAAATTTAAATCAACAAACTGACCAGCATTTCAATGGGAACTATGCTCCTCTTACTGACCACCAATGAAAGAGGTGCCCCTTCCGGAAGTGCGGTGGGGGCTGGATAAATGGCCTCAGGGGGCCGCATGTGGCCCGTGGGCCGTAGTTTGGGGACCCCTGAGTTAGAGGGTATATGTACACGGCTTCTGAACGCAGGGGAGGCAAGCTGGAGTCGTCAGAAAAGCATGGATCCAGGAACAGGAGAAAGTCACATGTTTAGCAGGCTGAGGTTAGTTTTTAAGAATTCAGACCAAATAAAAAACAGATACACAGATACATGCACACACAAAATCAATACAGGCAGGGACACTTCAAGCCTCTGCTCTCATACTTGGCCTTAAGTCACCTTGCTCTTACCTTCAATGTCTCCAGTTCCACAAACCTTGAATCTACAGTCAGTTTTCTTCTTTTATATCTTTTCTCTTCAGTGCCTCCCCTCCCTCCAATCCCTGGCTTCTTTTCTTTGGGGCAAAAAACTAAAATGTCACCCTGGATTAAGTATTGATTCTCCTCCATTTCATAGATTTCCTGAGTTCAAAGTTGGAAAGAATCTACAGTGATAAATGATTCCTCTTTGCAGAATATGTTATTTCTGAGTTATTTGGGGGTCAGAGGAAACATTTTTTCCAATAGACCTGTTAAGTGCTGTAGTGAGTTATGAACCTGAGCAGAGGATGTATCATCCAAGCAGTCCAAACACAACTGGCAAGTGTTTCATTTTTGAAAGCTATGGCTTCTTTCAATTAGTCAGGAAACCATCTTGTTTAATTCTGGCCTTCTATCTAAATTTAAAGTCTTGGGATTACAAAACTATATGTGATAATAATATTTATTTATTTCATTTACTGCCAGACTCAATATTTAGTAAAAATTCTGGGGTTTTGGTCTCTTTCAGTGATTTTTACCTTATTATTGTCACCTTTCCTTCCTGAAATAGTACTTAATATGACATGGCAAAAAAAAAAAGTGGATTTACTTGTGAATTTCTGTCCATTTACAATATTGGTTTTCTGGTCAACATCAAGGAAATGTTAGAATAAAATTCCTTTTCTTCACTGGTAATCTTTTTCATTTAACAAACATTACAATCCTCCCAAGAGAAAAGCCTTCACATTCACTAGAAACAAAATGTTCATGTACATTTTCAGATATATTATAAGCAACTTTGAAGAGTTCCAGATATTAAGTACAAAAGCCCAGAAATACTTTCAAGGACCATTAATATATGGAAATGTAGATTATCTTTCCCTTAGAGCAGTGGTCCCTAACCTTTTTTGGGCCACGGACTGGTTTAATGTCAGAAAATATTTTCACGAACCGGCCTTTAGGGTGGGATGGATAAATGCACAAAATAAAATTATGCAACTGGCGTAAAAAACTGTGGTATTTTTTAAATATAATTGTCGAACTTACGAGACAAGCATCAAGAGTGAGTCTTAGATGGATTTAACAGAGGGAATCTGGTCATTTTTTAAAAATAAAACATCGTTGAGACTTAAATATAAATAAAATGGAAATAATGTAAGGTATTTATTCTTTCTCTGTGGACTGGTACCAAATGGCCCACTGACCGGTACTGGTCCGCGGCCCGGGGGTTGGGGACCACTGCCTTAGAGTATAATACACAGTTGGGATTTTATATTTGTTTACTTACATAACTATTTGATTAATGTCATAAGTGCTATATGGGACCGGAACCTATTTTTTTTAGCTGACCACTCAAACTCCAATACCCAGCTCAATATCTAGAAAATGGATTTATTTATCATCTTGAATGTGGTGATGGCTTCATAGGTGTATACATATGTCCATATTTATCAAATTCTGCACTTTAGACATAAGAGGTTTATTGTACATCAATTATACTTTAACAAACTAACTTTTTTAAATGTCAAAATCCATGACAATACTACACTAAAATGCATCCATGAAGTTCATAATTATTTTACAATATTTTATAGACCAGCATTACTGAAATGTTGTTTGTTCACTTTTGAAAAAAAAAACACCCCAGCACTTATTATTTTCACTTCTTGGCTCTGATAAGAAGAAAAATTTTAAAGGAAAAATCATACCTTTTCATCAGTTTTAAATAATAAATTTGAATTCACTATCTCAACATTAGGATTATTTTGCCACTTTTTGAATAAGATATTCAGTAAATGTTTCCCTAAAAGACTGTGTATGAATAGGATGCTATTTAAAATAGGCTGGAGAGTATTACAAATTTTTTCTATTAAGAGTCCTTTCAAAAAATACAAACCCACATTACAAAACTATAGTTTCATTTAAACAGTAGCAAAGAATTTTAAATTACAGTGAAGAAAATATCACTGCACTTTTTTGTTGTTGGAAATATCCAATAGATGAAGATATTAAAGTTTAAAGACATTATAACTTTGAATTAAAACCTTGCTAAAGCATTTAAAAAGAGAGCAATAATACAATCGTGGGACATGAATCACAGGCATGAACAATATATATTGATTTAATCATTATGAGTAAGAATAAGTGCATGGAGTATTGAATAACAATGGGTTTAGAGGTTTGAGTTGAAATCAGTTTGTTTTTAAAATTTGATGGCTCAATTTTGACAAAAGCCAATAGGGTAGTCACAGGATTTTTCTGACCTCAAGTACTTCAGAACATATAGGCACCAAATTATTTTATGTAAATAAATCTGGCAAAGTAATATATTCCTGTATATATTCTTATGAAGGGTGCAAACTTAGTATCTCTTCAAATAGAATGCTACTTATTTTTCTACTTATTTCTAGTCTCCAAGCTTAGGGAACCTGGGAATTTACAATACACACATTTTTCAGTTCATTCATTCAACAAATCTTTATTGAGCTTGTCTATATCACAGACCCTGTTCTTAAAAGATAGACAAGTTGTAATAAGTAAGACAAATATAGCAGGGCTATTGATCATAAACAGGTAAACAAACAAATAAAAACAACTTCAGATAGAGGTAAGTATCATGAGAAAAACATAGGGCAGTCTGGTGGTAGCCTGGTGGTGACCTGGTGGCTGGCACTGGGGAAGTGGGACACTGAGAGCTGGGGTGGGCTGGAATAATCTGAGCCCGGTGACCAAATGAGGAGGGAGAAGGAGATGAGTCTGAGAGGTGGCCAAAGACACGGGTTTGGGCTTAATTTCCAATGCTATGGGAAGCCACACTGAAGAGTCTTAAGAAATGACATTAACTGATTTGTATTTAAAAATATAACTTTGGCTCCTCCTGTAAGATGAATGAATAACAAACATAAAAGCATGGCGATCAGTTAGGAGGCTATTGCAAGTGAGCAGTGATGGTGGCTTGCCTAAGAGGGATAGAGGTGGAGATGAAGAGACTTAAGATATATTTTGGAAACTGACTCTAAAGAACTTGCTGGTGTCTTAGACGAGAACACATGTAAGGAATGGTGACAGAGAGGGAGCAATCAAGGTAGGAGATCTTGGGGAAAGTACCTCACAATTCTAATAATATATATATCTCATCCATACACTAATCCATCAAATCAATACACCAACTATGCACCAAAGGTAGTATCTTTTCTTACTTTCACCAGGTAGCTTTGTGATTTGATGGAATTTTGTGTTATAGATTCACCTCAATTTTAAACTAAAAGATAAAATTATTTAAAACTTAAGATTAATTTATCTAAATATTTTGTGCTTCTGCAAAAGAATTTAAACTCTAGTGCCAGCACTGTTCAGCATCTGTGTTTTATAGTAGCGTGGTAACCAACTTTCCATGCCTCGGTCTCAGTCAGAAGCAGGGTTCTCAAGCATGTCTCCTTAGCTTCAGGCACAATTTCCCAAAGGATTTCTGCCTGTGTCATAAGTTAGTAAATTAGTGAACATGCCTCTCTCACCCACTTGAGTATGAGTTCCTACCAAAGGAGACTAATTCTCAATTTTTGGTGGCCCCAAACACCAACCAACTTAGACAACATCAAGTAATTTAAGTGAATATCGAGGAAGATAGGAATATCCCCTGACATCTCCTTTTTACTTCCTGGACTTGATAAATTTGTGCCTGATACCTCTGGAGACAAATTATTTTTAACTGCTTTAAGATACAATTCACATAACATACAATTCACCCATGGAAAAAGTACAGATTACCAATGAGAATCTTTGTTGCAGTCAAATCAGTCTCTTTGTCTCCCCCAAACAAATATACTTTTTTAAAATGATTCCATTTATCTTAAATCTTTGTTAAACAAATTACTGAGTACTTACTGTGTGCCAAGTATTCCTATCTGGAATGATAGTTTGTTTCTACATTTACATTTTTGCAGCCTTAAACCCAACCTAGCTCAACTCTGTTGATCACCCCAGCTCTTGGACTCTCCCCTTCTCTAAATGTCTATAGTTGTTGCCGCTTGATCCTTGAGCATTAAGCAGCAGGCATCTATAGTAGTTCCACTGCTGGTTAACTCTCACAGGTGCACTAAGTGTCTTTGTAACCTAGCACTCTGGCTCAGCACCTCACACATATTGTATACTACATTCAGTGTATATCTGTGGGAAACGATAAAACCTGGTCCTTGAAGAAACTATCCTTGTATAACCCTCTTCTTTCTAAGCCCATCAGCAGTGGAGTCATAGGACCTGAACATTTTTAAATGATCTTGCTGATGTCTGAATTGTACTACAGATTCTGTGACAAGGTCATGTTGCTGAACCGGAGTTTCCTGCCAGGGACTGGCACACTGTGCTTCTTACAACAATGGAAGATGAGATCTGAGAGGACTCTGAAATCAAACAGATATAGATCAGTGCCACACTCAACTTCAATCAGGCTTCTGAATCAATAAAAATGGATGTGATTTCTAGCAATTAGGAATGAGTGTTTTGTGTGTGTGTGTGTGTGTGTGTTTCAGAAATGAGTTGGTTGGGACAGTCTTACCATTTTGGAAACAATAACAGAATAATCTGGGGAAAGATACACAGTAAATTACAGACTGTATCAGGCAATGTTCTTCTCTGTATGAAAGACTGTTGACATTTACTGTATGGACGACATATGTTGACATGTTTGCTGATGGGTTGTCAATGGGACACACATACACAAAAGCATATATAAAATGGATTGCTTTATACAAAACAGGGGTAATCTCTGGAACTCCCTTCAAATAATTACTATTTGTAAATAGTTAGACTTGAAGTTCACTTGAGGGCTCATCAGGAATTACAAAGGCGATTGCACACAAATCAAATACTGTCATGTGACTGTGCACTGATTGTGAATAAAAACTGGCTCTGGCTTTCTGCAAATGACACCCTAAACTAGAAATCATAAAAGCACTGCATTTTCTCTAGTTTCTAGTCACTGACTTTTAAAGCTGATTTCTTGCCATACTTTGACACTTTTGTTTCAGACTCATGTTCGTCAAGTCCGAGGAAAACTACTTTATACAAGGAAGTCCTGGATCTGGAAGGAATAAAAACGGCCAGTGATGACAGTCCTAAAAAAGCTGTGTGCTCATGTCTTACTTTTGGAAGAACACACTTTTAAATCATGACCATCACTGAAACAAACACATTTATGGTGAGTCCTGCTCTACCCTGTGTTATTTCCTCAACACTGGAAATACATTTTTTGGCTCTAATCCCAGCCTCTGAGTCAGAGCCAAGTAGAGTGGGTTTTTCATAAATATGCATTGACTGACCGAGTATTAATGTAGGGCAGGGCTCTGATTAGCAAATGCTACCTGCAGGAAGCAGAGGAAATACCACATATGGAGATAAGATGCTATTAGCAGATTTCATTTTTATTTTATTTTTTCCTGAGTCTTGGGAATAATCACTTATTTCTCTGGTCAAACCACTCTAGGATCTGAAAGCAGTTCACATAAATAGCCTCCATATAAGGCTCTCTTCCATCCGGTGCTGGAGGAAGATTGCTTCCAATTTAATTTAATCCTTTCTTGCCATTTCAGCAGAATCTATATAATACCATATATTCTAATTTAAAAGTGAAATCAGCAGGGAAATTAAAATACCGTACTTCCTTGAATGATTTGTATACAAGATAAAAGAGTAACGCGGTTACGATGATCTCCAGGAGATGGGGCAAATGAAAATTTAATATATTTATGGATTTTTATACTAGAACCCCTCTCCTCTTTTTCAGTTGTAAACTACTGCACCCAACTTCTTGCAGGTTTCACCAAAAGCAAAATCCCAAAACAAAAAAGTTCTTTTTAACCACCTGGCCCCAGAGTTGGTTTTATCGCGATCCAGGGCTGTAAGGCTGCAGAGCACGCAGCAGGCGGGGTGCGCCAGGCCCACTCGCAGGCCAGCCCCCGACGCACCCCGGGCAGGAGGAGAACAGGCGGCCGGCCTCGGAGCCTGTTGCTCGTGGGCCGGGCGAGAAGGCAAGTGCGGCTCCGGCCGAGAGAGCCGCTGGCGTACAGGGACACTAGAACTGCACCCCCACGAGGAACCTGCGGTCCCTTCCACTGTAGGGACAGGGACTTACACCCCGGCGTTCCAGACCCTTCCGCCCCTCGCCTGCCCATTCAGACCCAATCCGACTTTCCAGACCGCGGGCGACTCCATTGTGTTTAAAAGCCAGAGGGTACGGGAGCGGATATTCAAGGACGCAGGAGCCAGGACAACCCCTTATCCACTGGACAAAACTTGAGAGAGTCCGAGAGGCTTAAAGGAGGGACCGGATGAGTGGAAGCCTGGGGCGGAGCGACGACAGGGTCCGGAGGGACTGCTGGCTGACAGCCCTCCCCCCACACGGATGGTACGACCCGGAGAGGGGCGGGGCGGAGGAGGTGCTCTCCGGTCTCTCCCGGTCCTTGTCGCGCTCCGCTCTCCTGGCTGCGGGGGGAGGGAATGATCGCGCGCCCGGCGTCCCCTCCCCGGCGCCGGCACCCCAACTCCGCCCCTTGCCGAGCCGCCCCCTCCGCGTCTGCAGGGAAAGCTCGCCCAGCTCTGCGGGCGCCGCCACCTTCGTCGCCTCTTCCTCCTGCTGCCGGCGTGCGGGGGCCGCGCCCCGCGGCTAAGCTGCCCTGGGTGGGCAACCGGGCCCGCGCAGCAACTGAGCGCTCGGCACAGCGCAGCGAGGCATAGTGACAGGTGCAGAGTCTGGGCTGAAGACCCACCTGCGGCGGTCGCCTTGATGCCCACCATGCGGAGGACAGTGTCGGAGATCCGCTCCCGCGCAGAGGGTAAGTGGCCGCCGCAGCGCGGGACCATACACCGCAGCAGGGCGGCTCTGGGCCAGCCTGGGGTCGTGTGTGTGTGTGTGTGTGTGTGTGTGTGTGTGTGTGTGTGCGCGCGCGCGCACGCGCTTGGGGGAAGAGATGCCTGTCCCATCTCCTCTTCTGTCGCCCCTAGCGGACCTTTCTTCCTGCGATGCCTCCAATGCAATTGCAGACCACTTCCCAGCTCCAGATGCCCAAGGCTTGCTTTACCCTGCAGCACGATCGTTTGATCACTGTCACCGAGCGCTCTTGCCTAACCCACCTCCCTCCCCACTGGCGTATGGACCTCCGAGTCTCCACTGGGCTTCCCCACCCGAATGCACAGATTCCCAACCCGCCGCCCACCTTTTTGCACCCCACACATCACGGCTCCCCGAAAGTAGGTGTGCTTTTCCCAGGCTTCAGGGTCTTGGATCTACAACCGTTTGCCTCTCAGAGCGCGAGGAGCCTGAACTGGGGTTGGGTGCTCAGCAGGGACTGTGTTACAGTCTCTGCAATTCTGCCTCCTGCAGCGAAGTCTCATCCAGCTTCGGTCTAAGGTTTCGTTTTGTTTTTCCTTCTGCCTGAAGCTCACACTTGGGCTAGCTGAACTGACTTTTTAGCAAGGTGGAAGCTTTTTTTCCACTCCACCCAGAGCCAGCTGTTGAATGGATAGACTTGTCAGCAAAGAGCAACAGATGCCCAAGGGCAAGCAAGCTTTTGGAAGGCCAAAACACTCTCCATCTTAGCTAAGGAGCCCTCAGCATCCTGCCTTCCATGTGGCAGTCCATAAGTATTCCTTGGTTTTGCTCAGAGCAAAGCCAAGATTGTACATATCTCAAGTTTTGTTTTCTTTTGTTTTTCCCATAAACTCATACTTGGATCCTGCGAAGGGGGAAATAACATGTTTTTGAGAACTAGTCTATCTTGCCATCATGACTAATTCCTACCCTTTTCCACAGCCCAATATGAGGCAGGTAGTAAAGTGGTTTTAGGAAAAAGAAAAAAAAAGAAGTTAGCAAAATAAGATTCCAGGGGTTCGAGAGAGGCCATTGTATTATTATTTTTTTCCTTCTCCAAGTCCCCATGTTAAAAATAGGAGAATGGGCTCTTATATCTATGATTTTTCTGGTACAGTGCTTGAGAAATACTGAATGGAACTGCTTTGGGGAGAAGGCCACATGAGTCACACCTGCACTGTGTTCTACGTAGGAACTGAGTACATACTTATTGTTATGTGTAGTATAATGCAAAGATAAATATAGGGCGTTACAGTTTTAGATGCACACTGTAGTCAATGACAGTTATAAAAATGTACATAGTAAAATGTATTCGTTTTTTATATTTCTGAGTGAAATGAATCAATTTTCCTTATCACCATTTGAATGAACCATACAGGTAATGAAAATATAGTGGTAACAGTTGGGATTGTTCTTTCAAGTAATAGCAATCGACAAATCATATATTGTGTGGAATAAGAGAGAAAGACTAGAAAACAATGCAGAACATGTGGATTTTGTTACTGTTGAAAGGATACAGTATTGTTTTTGATTCACATATGTATTTGGCAAAGCATTATCACAAAGATTTCCTCACAGGACCTTACAACACTGCTGGAGGTTGGTGAAGATGATCCTATCTGATAGTTGAGGAAACTGGCGCAGTTGGTTTAGGAACTTTTCCAAGGTCAAGCCACTAGTGCAGTGGCACATTTGGATTAAGAGCTCTGGGAAAACAAGGACTGCTTTTTATTTAATCTTTGTATTCCCCGGGCATCCAGCAGTGTCAGGGGCATAATGGTACTTGGTGAATGACCCTCTCTCTCATATTGGTCTGTTTCCGTTTATTATATGCTCAGCATTTTACTCCAGACTGTGGTGAGGACAACATAAATAATGACTCTGTGGGCTGGCGATGTGGCTCATTGCCTGCTCTGCCCACACTTTTCTTTCCTAAGGCGTATTCTCCTTGGATGGCTCCCACTGCCTAAAGTGCCTGGTTCTCCACTGCAGCCCCCTTGCCTCTGCTGATTGGACCAGCGTACACTCCTGACCCAAGGCTCAGACACTTGTAACCTTGTGGTTTGGCTCAAAAGGATTTTCTGTGGTGGTTATCTATCATGGAATGAGTTTAGCTTAGAGACTTAAGAGTGAAAATTGAAGCAGAAAAGGACAGAGGTGAGCAGGCTGGTAGAGGAGACAGTGGCTGGCTGTAATGGGTCATACAGATGCCGCTGATACGAGGAAGCAGAAACTGAATAAACAGAAAGATAGGAGAGAAAATGCACTGGATGGAGAGAATGGGGCAGGGAGACATGCTGAGAGCCTGGCCAGAGCCTGGAATGCCTCCCTCGCTCCCTCCCTGAGTTTTCTAGCCTCCGTTTCCAAGTAGCACTAGGATGGGCTCTTTTTCCTTGATGGGTTTCTTTTCCCTGCATCCAGATTGGCCAGATGCAGGACTGTCCTGTGTGCATCTTATTTACAACCAAATTGAGGAGAAAAGATTAACATGAAATAGGAATAAATAGTCCACAAAGGGATGTTATTAATTGAACACTGTGCTTGCTACGGGTGACTGAGGTCCTGTGGAAAGTGAGGACATCAGAGCATGCGTCCTGCTGAGAGAACACTTCATTGAGGACTGACTTGAGATGAGTGCTCACTGAGTGCGTCCAGACTGGAAGGTGCACGAGAATCACCAGTGGTCTGGTTAGATGTAGGTTCCAAATCAGTGGGCCTGCAGTGGGGCTGGATTCGCTGCATTTCTGATGAGTTCACAGGTATTTTTGATGCTGTCCTGTAGGTCACAATTTGAGTAGCAAAGTTCTAAGGGATATTGCCATCTCTTTTAATAGTCGGGAGGGTGTTGAAGACAGAGAGAGTAACCCACTGAGAAAATGGTGAAAGTGAACATGGTTTTTTTGAGAGATCATTAGGGAAGTTGGTCAGAAACAGAGGGAAACTTGGAAGGGGTAGGATGTAAATTTGGATAGGTGAGGTACTGTTCGATTACAGAGCATTTTGGATGTCAAGATGAGTCATTTGGATATAGAAGTGAGTATTTCAAGAGAATCTTAGAGCTTGTCTAATCCAAAAAAATTTTTTTTATTAAGAGAGAGACAGACTTCCGCATGCGCCCTGACCAGGATCCACCTGGCATGCCCACCACAGGGTGATGCTCTACCTATCTGTGGCCATTGCTTCATTGCCTGAGTCAAGGCCATGGAGCCATCCTCAGTGCCTGGGGCCAAATTGCACAAACCATTCAAGCCATGACTGGGAAAAGGGAGGAGAAAGAGAGAGGGAAAGAAAAGGGGGAGGGGTGGAGAAGCAGATGGTAGCTTCTCCTGTGCTTCCCGACCAGGAACTGAACCCAGGACTTCCACATGCCAGGCAGATGCTCTACTGCTGAGCCAACCGGCCAGGGCCCTAATCCAATTTCTCATTCAAGCATGACACCAATGTATAATATCTCTAACAGGGCCAGTTAGGAGCCAAATAGTTATAGGAAAGTATGCTTTGAAAAGAAGTGCTTTCAGAAAGCTTAAGTCTGGAAGTATGTTAGATAGCTTGAAGGGAATGACAGTATAGATAGAATCTATTGTGAAAAAAAACAAAAGAGTCCAAAATTTATAAAGTCTTGAATTAGTATTGGAGTGGAGCAGTGAGAATGGGAAAGGAAGAATCAGAGATATTTCTGAATCAACTCATTAAACAGATATCTACTGAACTCTAACGCAGTTCCAGTGATCAGAACACAATAATTTCTGCCCTGGAGGTGCTTACGTTCTAGTGAGTTGAGAGACAAAGGAAACAATAGATTAGCAAATTATAGAACATGTTATGTGGTTAAGTGCCATGGGAAAAAATAAAGAGCAGATGAGATGCTTAAGGTTGGTGGATGGATTGCAGTGTTAAGTAGGTTGGTAGGCTGGCCTTTGTTGAAAAGTTGTTGGAGGGGAAGGAGTTAACTTGGAGGAGATCTGAGGGAACGGTGTTTCAGACCGAAGGAACAGCCAGAGCAAAGGTCTCAATGCAGCAGAGAGTCAGGAATGTTAAAAGAACAGTGAGGGGGAGAATAGTAGGAAATGAGGTCACAAAGGTCATATCATAGGACAAGGAGATACCATGAATATAGGGCAGAAGACAAATGGATTAAAAGGATAGGAGATTCTCATGCAAGCGTCTGGGCATCACATTAAACTTTAGTTTCCTGGGCTGGATCATGAAGTTTCTGTTCAGTAGATTTTGTTTGTTTGTTTGTTTGATTGAGGAACTTGGCTTTACTGTCTTAAACTGATTAGTTGAGAAAATCTATTTAAAGATAAAGACATTGAGAAAGGAGGGTCAATACAGTAAGAAAGATACATTCAAATTTTAAAGTAATTGTGGCATATTCAAATGGACATATTTTAAAGATCCGTAGAAACCCTTGTAGTAAATTGGCCAGAAAACAAGACGAGTTAAAGCAGGAGGCTTAGCATTTTAGATCTCTTCATTTCCACCCCAGCTAAATCAAATGGGTCTCTGAATACAGCATTAGAAATGCTTGGAACAAGGACTGAAATGATAGTGTTTACACAAAATAGTTTTTCTCGCTCTTGTAAAACTAGAGTGTAAGCAGTCCGGATCAGGTATGCATACTACATAAAGTCAAAAGGGACATTGTCTCCTTATGGCTTTCTGCTTCACCATCCTGGATGTATACCTTCCTGAAGTTCTAACAAGAACACTGGGTTCCTGCCATTGTATAGGAGTTCCCGGTATGAAAAAAAAAAAAAAAAAATGGAAGGGTGAGAGTCCAAAGGGTTTTACTGAAAATACCACACAAAGACTAAGTTCTCAGTTTTCATTGGCCCCGGTATGCAAGGTAAGCTGGAAAATGAGGTGTTCTAGCTGGGCTCATTACTCGGTGTTTTATTACTAAAGGAAAAAAAGAGAGAATGGTTATTAGGTAAGCACCTAACAGGCACATTTGTTATCAGGTACTTCGGAGTCAAAAAGTGTTCAAGAGCTCATAATTTATAAGATAATAAGCATTAAATTGTTTAAAACTAAGGAAATGCATCAAAAAACAGACCTGTCCAATGATTTGCATTATTTTTTTCTGATGGATGAATATTATAATGCTAAAATGTAAGACATTCTTCTGATTATGTAAAATGTGCTAAGTGATAAATGTAGGAGTTGTTTTGGTTTAGGTCTGTATACATGGCAACTTTAAAATGTTTGTAATTACCGGTATACTACTATGTTTCATGAAAAGATTTTAAAAAAAAGTAGCATTAAAGTAATTTCTGAAAGAATTGTTAAAGGAAAATTTTAGGAGGCTCTTTCATTTGTTTAAATAAAAAATGATTAAGAGCATGACCTGTGGTGGCACAGTGGATGGAACCTCAACCTGGATGCTGAGGTCACCAGTTCAGAACCCTGGACTTGCCTGGTCAGGGCACATATGGGAAGCAACTATGAGTTGATGCTTTCCACTCCCCCCCCCACTCCGTTCACTCCTCTCTCTCTCTCTCTCTTTCTCTCCCCCCTTCTTCTAGTGTCAAGAAATAAAATCTTTAAAAACAAAAAAAAATGATTAAGAGTTTTTGTTTCTTTAGCAAACACATAATATGCACCCGCTGTGTGCCAGCTAGTTGGTGGTGGGACAAAAAGGTGTGGTGAACGAAGGCGACCCCGTGGGAAATGTGGAGATGAGCTAGATTTATAACAGACATGACACTGCGGGGGGGGGGGGGGTAGTGATAATTCTGAGAATTCCCAATACATGGTATTTTGCTTAGTAGAATTCTCAAGATTTAAATGTGGGAGAACTAAATTATTATTTTAGGTTTTCTATTCTGCAGTACATCATTTCAAAAACAGAATTGAGTCATGCGCCTCCCTTACAGCCACAGGCAAGTTTGCATAGATGGGAGTACACTTTTGAAGTTGGTAAAGCTTTTGCTGCTTGAATGTCTATTCACAGAGTTTCATTATTATCATTCAGGCAACAGTGTTCCCTTCACTGGGGCCCCCACATCTTTAGATGCTCTTATCCTCTGGATAGTAAGCTCTCTAATGTTTTCTTTAGTGCTCTGTTGCTCTCACGAAGGACATTGTTTGGCACATAGTAGGAGCTCACAGGTTGAATGAATGCATCTTATGACTGAGAGTTGAGATGACCTAGAGATACCTTATAATCAGACCTATATAATCAGGTTTCCTTTTAAACAATCCATGTGTAATTTCTGAAGAATTTTATTTTGTGAGATGTGAGGTCAGATCTAATTTTATTTTTTTGCTCATTATTATCCACTTGACATGATAAACATCTATTTAATAATCTATTTTTTGAATACTGATCTAGGCACTGCTTTATATACTAAATTTACATACAAAATTTATCATTTCTGGATTTAGTCTCTCTTTTGCCTTTTCTTCTGTCCGTTCCCAAACCCCCAGTTTTGGTCTGTCTCTTCCCGACCCTCGCATCAGATTCCTTTATTGCAGTTAACAAAAAATATCCTCATAGTGGTCTTACTCTAACTGCTCTTTTCTCTAATTTTTTTTATATTATGTATGTATGTATGTATGTATTTATTTATTTATTTATTTATTTATTTATTTTTGTATTTTTCTGAAGCTGGAAACGGGGAGAGACAGTCAGACAGACTCCCGCATGCGCCCGACCGGGATCCACCCGGCACGCCCACCAGGGGCGACGCTCTGCCCACCAGGGGGCGATGCTCTGCCCCTCTGGGGCGTCGCTCTGCCGCGACCAGAGCCACTGTAGCGCCTGGGGCAGAGGCCAAGGAGCCATCCCCAGCGCCCGGGCCATCTTTGCTCCAATGGAGCCTTGGCTGCGGGAGGGGAAGAGAGAGACAGAGAGGAAGGAGGGGGTGGGGGTGGAGAAGCAAATGGGCGCTTCTCCTATGTGCCCTGGCCGGGAATCGAACCCGGGTCCCCCGCACGCCAAGCCGACGCTCTACCGCTGAGCCAACCGGCCAGGGCCTCTCTAATTTTTTATGACTGTTTTTCTGTTTATTTTTTCATTTGAACCAGTGAGCCAAGTTAAAAAATGTCTTGGACTACTTATTGGGACTGCTTAAGTTTATATATTTATAGTAAGCGAATTGACATCTTTCATATATTGAGTTATTTAAGCTTAGCTTTTCTGTTTATTGGTATTTCTTTCATGTAACGGGGAGTGGTTTTAAAAAATAAATGCTGCCCATTTTATGATTTATTTTTAGATGATTTATATTTTATGAAGATATTGTGAATGTGATACCTTCTAAAATTATATGTTCTTGTTTGTGACTATTAGCACATGTAAGGTGGAAACTGTTGATTTTGACACCATCAGTGTGAATTCTTTCACTTTAAATAGTATTCAGTTAATTTTTATCACCATAGGTTTAAAAATTATTTCATATAAGGCAAAGTATTTTAAACAAGGTATTCATTTCACCAGATTTGACCTGATACCTTTTGATTATACTCTTTTTTTTTTTTTCAGCAAGATTGGCTCATTTTTATCTTCTGAAATATTGTGGACTCTGGTTCTAACTCACTCCTTTTATGGTGTCACGTGGTAGCCCTTACACAATGGCCAAGATACTGCTTTTTCTTATGCTTTCTGGTAGGAGTGGAAGTCAGAATTTAGACCATCTGGGGATAACTAATGGTTCTGTGGACTCTACTTAGACCAGACTGGCGCTCTTATCTTTGATCAGCACTAAGAGCAATAAAATGTGAGCCACAAATGCTAGACATATACGCAATTTTATATATTTAGATAGCCACATTAAAAAAGAAATAAAAACAAGCAGGTGAAGTTAATTTTAATTATATTAACCACATAGATGCAAAATACTGTTTCATCATGCTATTTATATAAAAGTTAATAATGAGATAGTTTGCATTTATTTTCTTTACTCATTTTTCTAAATATGTTGTATATTATATATTTATAGTACATCTCAATTTGGACTAGTCCCATGTTGTGCTCAGTTGCCACATGTGGCTGCCACACATGATAGGATTTACTAGAGTCTTTCAGAATCTAAAATTTTATAATGGAAATCATTTCTTATTAAAAATACACCGATGGATATACTCTCTTAAATAGAAATTTAAGCCTTCAACTTTCTTCCTTAACAACAGAAGGTGGTCACAAATGTCCTCATAAAACCTCACATGTTATGCTTAGATAATACTGCTTTGACATGGCCCTAGTGCCAACGTAGAGGTTTTATGTAAGTATATGATGGCATCTTTGGAAGCCTGTTGTTTTGTTCCCATTTAACAACAGCAAAAATTCCCTTTTTATATATTGTAGATTTGATAAGCAAAACCCATCCTGTCCGGCTTTCCTACTGGTTTTCATTAAATGTTAATATGAAATATGTTTACATAGTAACTTTGTGTAGGATGCTTTTATATACAATGTTGCCATCACTTGTTGACCTCAGGGTGCTGCAGAGAACTTGGTTTCATGGGTCATTTACACAGCTAATTGAACAAAGGGAAGTGTCTGTTTTAAAGTGAAGCTTTCTGTTTATTATTTTGTGAGCCATCTTTGAAGATGACTGATCTTGAACCATCTGGAGCTGCGCTTAAAGGGATCGGGTTATTCAGGTGACATTTGAAGCAGAGACTGTCACTAAGAAGACCGAAGCCAATCTAGGCTCCGGACCAAGAACCCACTTTAGTGTGCCAGATCTACTTAGCCTACACGATTCTCTGTCATGAGCGAGGCAAACAAGCAGTGGTATGCAAGGCTCCCTCAGAGAGATGGATCGTTCTGACAGCAGTATAGAATAGTTGAGCTTCTGTAACTGGCTGAGGTCCTGTGGCTAACTCTTGTCCTAAAGTGAAGCTAATGTGGCCTCAAAGAAACCTCATCCCAGAGGCTGCAGCCCTTTTCCCCTCGCCCCTCCCTCACCCGGTGTCGATTTAGCCCTGCCCAACCCTGAAAACCTAGAGGTTGGAGACATTTGAGGAGTTATGACTTAGCACGCTAAGGATGTGTAACAAATCACCCTGTCTTTATCCCTTTGACCGTGAGTGCCTGTCACAGCAACTCACAGAGATCCGGTACTGGGGCCTTGCTCTGGGAGAGGAGACCCTGGTCCCTGACCCCGGTTTGGACACGAGTGCTTGTGAGCAGTTCTGATGCCCAGCCGGGTCTGCCAAGGGTTCTTTTCTATTTCATTTGCTTGTGCTTTCTCCACTGTTGGTCTTGGCCAGCTCGTCTGGACAAACTTGTGGCCCCATGTTGGAGAGCTTTGTTCTGAGTGCACCTGTTGTCTGGGAGCATCTTTTCTGTCCCTCTTTCTTGCTCTGGTCGCTGTATTGTCATCCTAATGGCTGTGACTACCTGACCCTTTCCAGTCTCCATCCATTCTTTCTCGCTGTACTTCTTTTTTAGTTTTAACTCATCTCCTATCTCTAACCAAAGAAATGAACCCATTCTCCCTGTAGATATTTTACCCAGATTTGGTGTTGCTGCCCCATAACCTTTAGCTAAGCTGGGTTCAGTCCACCGTCAGTGCAGAGTAGTTGCGATAAATACCCTCAGGTGAGCTTACTCAGCTTTTGTAACTTTGTTTTCACAGTTGTGAGTAATAGTTAGAGAGATGACAGTGTCCGATGTGGAGAGGGGAGTGGGAGACTTCTGAACCGTGGCTTTGTTTTATCGCCATGTTTATACCTCAGTGGTGCTCAGTCCTGACTGCACAGTGAATTAAACAGGGAGTCTCAGACAGCACTGATGCTCAAACCCATCCTGGACCGGTGGAATCGGTCCAGCTAGTCACCTGACATATGTACCAGGCATTAGTGTTTTTATCTCCCAAGTAATCCTAATGTTTAAAAACACTGGTGTCGATCCTTGAGTTCACTTGCTTGCAGAGAGGAGGAATGGATTGTGTGTAAAGCCTTGTAGGTGGTCAGCCAAAACCAAGAGCACATGATTTTTGGTAATTTTTTTTTTCTATTGCCCAGTTACTTAATGGGTTTCATTATGCTTCTATTTCTCTTAATTTTCCTTCTCAGAAATTATAAAATCATATGATGATACTCGATTATTAGGTTTTGAGGACTTTTTTGAAAATTCTGAATTAAACATTCAATTTAGTGCAATCAAAAGAAGAGTAAACCCGTTTTACTTTTAGCTGGTATTACATCTGCTCGGGGAGCTTGATGAATATGAGCCTTTCTGCAGTCCATTACTAGTTTTCTGTTAACCTGCTTATTTTAAGTATGTTATAGTAATTAATCTGTTTCCTCATCCTGTATTTGTAGCCCTCATATGTTGTCATTTGCACCTGGAAGAAAGACTTTGGCAAGCTGGTAAAAAGTCTCTGAAACATCTGTAGCAACTGTTATTTTCAGAAGGTTTATTTTCTCTAGTTTACTATTCTTGATTTTTCCCACCATAACTTTCAATAGTCTTTTATAGGTTAGTGTATAAAAACTGAAACTGAAATTTTACCGCAAGTCCCAATTTAGCTGCCTTCCCTGTGAGAGGAAGTGATTTTTGAGCCTCTTCACCAGTGTGGTTCTCTGTGGCGGCATGAATGGGTCTGGGTCTTCAGGATGCAGTGAGGATTGGAGGAGTGTGTTCTGTTTAAGCATCGTGTGATTTTATTTTTTTATAGTTCTCTTGTATGCTTATTGTTTCTGCATTTAGACTTTGCTTTTGTAGGTGATAACATGACTGGTGCTCTATAGATAGAAATCTTTTTAAAAAGCTAAAATTTGACAGAGGAAGAGGGGAGGGAAGGTTTGGACTCAGCTCAATCCCCCCACCCCCACCCCCTTGGCTACTCATTCTTGTCTTTTTGTTTAAAGTTGGATGGAAGATTCTTTGACACAAGTTGGCTTTTTGTTGACTTCAAAGTGGTTATAATTAGCCAAGAAGAAAACGGCTCTTAATTTCCCCAGGTGCCAAGTTGAAGGTCCCTTGGTCTCAGGTGCCTTTCCCTGTGGAATTTTTTCCATATGGTTGGTGAACTATGCTATGTTTTATTTTAACTAAATCCGAAGATCAAGGTCTTCAGTCTGAATTAATAGTTTCTTTATGTCAGAGATATTTTCATAATGTTTAGCTGGAATTGTCCTTTGTTTTTTTAAATGCCTTTGACGCAAACTAGAATGACCATCTTTACTGTTTATACATCATATGTTTAGTCTGTCAGGTACCCGTCTCTTTGACATAATAGCCACAAAGAAAGTAAAGTGCTTTTGTTTTGTGAGT
Source organism: Saccopteryx leptura (assembly GCF_036850995.1). Lineage (NCBI taxonomy): Eukaryota > Metazoa > Chordata > Mammalia > Chiroptera > Emballonuridae > Saccopteryx > Saccopteryx leptura. The sequence continues at coordinate 31,150,198 of NC_089507.1, read as the reverse complement.
GAAACTACCACTCACTTTATGCCGTCCCCACTGTCAGCATCTTAAACTCCTGCCCTTGTAAACCACTGACTTGAAAGAAAGTGATAGGAAGCACTGGGGGCTCCCTGCAGGCCTGGAGTCATAGCTGACATCTGGCTCTTGCCTTGGGCAAGTAACATAGCCTCTCTGAGACTCCTGTTTTCCTTTGGCGAAATGGTATAGCAATACCTGCCGGTAAACCCTGTGCCTGTTGGGTAGAGAGGAGACAAAGCCTAGCTGCACTTTGGAATCTTTAAACAGGCTGCTCCCTGGGTCCCGTCCCAGAGATTCTGGTTTGATCTTGGGGACAGGAGTTGAAACAAGGAGAAATGATAGTGGCTTGGACTACTAAGTAGCAGTCGCAGTGGAGAGAAGTGGGCAGACTCAGGATACAGTTTGGATACATAACTATCTAACAGATCTGCTGGTGAGTAGGATAAGGAGTATTAAAGAGAAAGAAGAGTTGAAAATGACCCAAGGTTTGGTCCCTGAGCCCAGAATGGTGGCAGGCAGACTCAGGATACAGTTTGGATACATAACTATCTAACAGATCTGCTGGTGAGTAGGATAAGGAGTATTAAAGAGAAAGAAGAGTTGAAAATGACCCAAGGTTTGGTCCCTGAGCCCAGAATGGTGGCAGGCAGACTCAGGATACAGTTTGGATACATAACTATCTAACAGATCTGCTGGTGAGTAGGATAAGGAGTATTAAAGAGAAAGAAGAGTTGAAAATGACCCAAGGTTTGGTCCCTGAGCCCAGAATGGTGGCAGTCTTGACAGAGAGAGAAAACACTAAGAGAAAGGACTGCAGACCTCCCTGCATCTTCGAAAAGAGTGTGGCGATCCGCATGTGCCAAAATATGGATGTTTGTGCACAATTCTTTTGTTTTTTTTTAGAAAGACTATTGCACGTATCCTAAAATCAGGTTTCCACCCTCTATTTCCTGCATCTTCTTTTCTCCAACTATGCTTTAGAAGTCTAGTAACCTAACTACGTATCAGTCTTACCGGATCCGTGTTGCCATGGACTTTAGACGTGTAGGAACTGTGCGATTCCAGCGCCGGGACTCTTCGGACTCTTCGCTGCGTAATCAGCGGTGAGAAGAATCGCTCACGTCATCGTTCATCGTTAGTGTTCTTGCGCCCTTGAGGTGCTCCACCCTGCAGGACCGCTCTCCAGGGTGAGAACTTAAATGAAAGCTATGAAGTAGGTGCTCTGCAGGTGTTACTTGAGTCTGCATCTGGTGAGTGATTGGGATCAAGTCAGGCTGTTCAGACTGTGGAAGCTGAGCAAGCTGAGCAGCGTGCTGGAGTGGCATGGAAGTCTCCTGGAGCTTTCCTCTTATCACGTCGAGGCCCCTTGCACTTTGCTCAACAGAATTGCAGGCACCCAGCACATCTAAGTAGAGATTTTATGATTCTAATTAATGGTGATAGCATATGGAGGCAAAAGGGTGGCCGTAGGAGGCTCTTTCTGTACTGGGTGATTTTTATTTGTGACATTAGAAGGTTCTTGAACTATCTGTTCAGTCTGTCCTCTCATTGTCCTTGTTCTACCTGTGAGTTGGGTGGAGCTAATGGCAGTCTCGCAGGGGTGTAGGTGTCATTGCTTTAATGTCACTGAGCCTGTGCTGGGTCTTTTCAGTTTTTGCAGCCCACCAGCTGTCACTCACACCTCCTAGCTTAATCTGCTTAGGGGAGCTTTGTCTTCTTTTTTAGCCACATCCTGACAAACTGAAGGATGCCAGCCATGTCTTGCTTTTGTGCAAGTGACGTCTAAATCTTGGAGCCTGTCTTGTCCAACCAGTCTTGGTGGGTTCTTCCGAGCTACCCATGATGCTCTTGAGGACAAGCTGCCGCAGAGCCACGCCCATTCCTGGGTTGTGTGGGGAGGCGGCAGGGTTCTCCAGTACATGCACCCTTAGGGATTTCCTGTTTTTCTAGCCTTGTTCAGTGGACTTGTTGGATATTTTACATGCCAGATTGTGACACTGCTTGTCATCAAGAGGCAGATGAGAGTGTCACCCCTTCTTTTATCTGGGTCAATGTGTGGGTCTGTGATTATAAAAAGCTGTCTTATTTGTGGGTAGTTTATGTTGTGTGTGCTGTTCTGACTTCTCCATCAAAGGCATGATCAGCAGGTAGGCTTTTCTTTCTTCACTGGGTGTTTCTGATGGTTGAGACTTTGTTAAAAAATAAAGGTGCATTATTTACTCTCTCTTGTAAAGTCACAATGGCAATAAAAAGCAGATGCCCATCAAACTCCGCTGACTCATTCTGTTAAGGATAATACAGCAGCAAAGTGATATTATTTGGGTGTTTCTGCTTCTTATAATAAAATGAGGATGAGTCTGCTGGAGCCAGTCATCAATCTACCTGTTTTATGTTCTAAAATGCATAAGTAGCTCTAAAAAGTAAAGTTGTAATAATTCAGATAACTTTCATGGTTGTATTGGTATTTTCCCCATATGTTTTAGGGGCTTAATGAGAACTATAATTCAGTTATATGCATTGCTACTGAAGTCAGCAGGGTTGACTGTCCAGAAAGCATTTTTATCAAATAATTCAATAATGTTTCTTCCATCTACAAAATGGTTAAAACTTGCTTGTGCAATGGTACTATTTAGTGGCTCTCTGATGACCTCATAATTGTCTTTAAAAAAATATTTTTTAAAAGATAGCATCATGGGACTAGAGTTGGAGGGAACTTGGAGTGATACCGGGCAGCCCATTCCTGATACAGCCTGCAGCAGATGGTTATCCGGCTCCCGCTCGGGATACCTCTCAGTACTGAGACCCGTACCCCCATGTAGAACAGCCTGTTTCATTCTCAGACAATCCTGTCTCTTAGCAAGTCTTCTCTTGCTAAGAAATCAATGACATCAAGGAAACGTTTTATTTTCTATGCGTCTTTCTGGGCTGTATGTCACCCTGTATTGTATTTGCATAGTTGATTTTTTTTGAGGCGTTAGTATTGGACCTTCAATTTATTCAACTTGATAAAACCTTCCTGAATTCTGATTTTTTTTCCTTCTCATCTGTGCATTTGTTTATCATGCCATGGATGTCCTCATCCTGCCACTGGAATGCAGGCTGTCTGGCTCCAGAGCCCTCAGGAAGTTATGCACATAACCGTACAGGGGACCATCTTCGGGCACCGCAGAGCCTCGTGGGACTTGGCCCCTGGGATCTCTCGCTCGGCCCAGCGTCGCCTTGTTTTTTTCCTCTATGCATCCACCGCATTCTCTGCCTCAGACCTTAGGCAGGCACGTGACTCGGCTCTCCATGACAGCCCCTGCTCACTGCCAGGTCTGCCTGCCTGAGTCTTTGGATCTCACGTCCACATTCCCAGAAGAAAATCTGATTAGCCTTGCTGGTCAGGTGCCCCCTGTTGACCCTGACAGCCAGGGCCAGGGAACTGGGCCAGGAAAAGGGAAGAAGAGGCAAGACCAAGGGTGTCCCAGGATAAGCTCCTTCAGAAGGACTTGGAGGCAGGGGGAGAGCCAAAGGGCAGCCTCAGTTTGAGCCCCCTCTGTGGACATTTGTCACGTAGCCACAATGTTACATAATCATGGAGTCAGTCCATCTTGGTTTTATAAGAACAGGGCCTAGCTGAAAGCCTTGTGGAAATCCAAAATGCTAAAGATTTGGCCAATAACATTATTGTTTGGGTTTAGGTGATATGGAACATGTTTTAAAGGGGAACACTTCCTTTTCATCTCTGAGTATACATTCTGTGGATGAAAAGCACCACTTTCAAAACATTGAAGTCTTAATGTTAACTGAATGCTCAATACAAAAGGGAATTGTTCCTTTTAAATTCTCGATTGATTACTTACAGAATTTTTTCATAAATCCTTTAGAAACCATAGTCCCCATTATATAGATCTGGGAACTCTGAAAACACATTGTAGACCACCATTTTTATAGATAGTAGTTTATAATGTACAACATCCATCATCTTTCTCTTATTAGAACACTGGGACCTTAGTTTCTTTTTCTTTTTTTAATTTTTATTGAATTTATTGGGATGACATTGGTTAATAAAATTATATGGTTTTACAATACATGATCTATACACTGTACTGTATGTTCACCACCCCAAACCAAGTCTCCTTTCATCCCCATTTATCCCCCTTCATCCTCTCCTACCTTCTCCCAGCCCCTTCCCTCTGGTAATCACCACACTGTTGTCTGGGTCTATGAGTTTGTTTCTTTGTTTTTGCTTCATTCCTTCACCTTTTTCACCCAACCTCCAATTCCCTTCTCTCTGACAGCTGTCAGTCTGATCTCTGTATCTGCGCGTCTCTTCATATTTTGTTTGTTAGTTTGTTCTGTTCATTAGATTTCACATGTAAGTGAAACGATATGGTACTTGCCTTTCTCTGAGTGGCTATTTCACTTGGCATAATGCTCTCCAGGTCTATTCATGCTGTTGCAAAAAGTAAGATTTCCTTTGTTTTCTACATCCAAGTATCCCATTTGTAAATGTACCACAGCCTTTTTTTTTTATCTCAAGAAACCTCAAACACTAATTTGAAGAATAGATGCACCTCTCTGTTCATTGAAGCATTATTTACAATTGCCAAGATCTGGAAGCACCCCCAGTGCCCATCAGTAGCTGAGTGGATAAAGAAGCTGTGGACCTTAGTTTCTTATCCTCAGCTTTTGGAATCCTCTCATTCATTGTGGTTCTACTATTAGTGTCACTTCACTTAGCTAGTCTGCAGCTCCTGACAGTTCCGTAGGTGTAAAGTTTTTATGTATATGCTATAGGTATGAATTCACTTAGAGCAGCTAGGTACTGCCTTTTCTTTGTTCTTTTTTTAAATAATGCCCTACCCTCTCTTCTGGTTTAGTTTCTCTAACTAATGTTTATTCTAACCTTTCCAGTCTTGAGATGATTATCCTTGTTAGATAAGAAAGTGGAGTAGGGGAAGCGGGTGTCGTGAAGTTCTCCTTTTATTTTGTCTTAACATTATATCATCTGTTGCAGGCAGCAGACCTATGCCATCAATCTCTTGTATTCCAAATGGAAGGGATAACCACTTCAGTAGTCTAGCTTTTTAGAACACCTTTCCTCCATTCAGATACACAGGTGTGTGTGTACCTGTTATTATTCGCTATTGAACGTGTGAGTCAACTCCCAACCTTTCCCATGATCTTTTTATCTTCTTTTACTTCTTCAGTGACTTCCTGTGCAGCAGGAGTGGTCTCTTTGAATACACCTCCCTTTTCTTCTTTGTCAAGACCTTTCACAATAAATGAGCCTGTTGTTCTGTTCTACATGATTTTCTAAACCTCTGCCCTTCTTGTGTCTTGACAACTTGTAATGTGTCCTCCTGAAGTCTAGATTGTATGCGTGGCTTAGCCTTGTATTCCCCTCTGTGACTGTCAAAAGCTCTTTGGTCCAGTTATGTCTTCTACAGATACCATTATGCCTTCATCACTTTTGCATTGATTAGCATCCAGTACCTACTAGCAATTCCTCATCTTGTTTCTTGAATGAATCTGATGCCAAGACAAATTAATGACGCCTTTAGCTAATTGAGACTTCTAGCAGATGCCTGGTCGATGCTTGGTAGTTGAAATCCCTCCTTACTAGTGGAATCTGTTTCCGTGCCAGTTTTTAATTCCATGTGGGGGAACAAACCATGTATTACTTTTATCTCACTAAGTGATCTGTGGGATATTCCCAAGGCGATATCGTTAATTTCCTTTCATCTTTCGTTGTTCTTCTTCCTTTACCTGTTAAGCATGACTTGGCATTAATATATGTTTTCATTACTATTTTCAGCCACTCAGCGTGCCCAAGATGATTATTTTTCTGGGTTACCATCCTGAGGCTAGCAGCCAAGGAAATTTGAATGCGTACTTTGTGTGAGGTGCAGTACTAGGCGTGCCATAGGTTTCCGTGTGAGACCGCTCAAGGCAGCCTTTCCTATGAATGTCAGGAACACGTTTCAGTGTCCACCGCTTAGAATTCATAGTACGACTTGTGGAGCCCGCTGCAGCTCAGCAGGAGTTTGGGAAAGCCATTATCATTTCCTGTTTTAGATAAGAAATGCTGTTGGTGTGTTTTCATACGTGTTTATTTTTACATTATCAGTTCACACAAAGCTCTTTAAAGAAAAATATTATTTACCATTCATGGTAATGACAGGTCTTGATAGGAAAACATATAGCAGATATAGGCTAGGGACAAGACTGTAAAGTTCTGGGAATTTCTGGATATCCGATGTTAGAATAGAAGATAAAGTAAACATTTATTGCATGCAAGGATCTTCCCTAAAGTGTTATGTTTCTTGCCCATACTAGGGTAACACACATGACAGATACTTACATGTACCCTTATGCTTGCCCTGTCCTCTGTATATAAGTTAGGTACATCTGTAACGTCTATTATTATTATTATCCTCAGTTGCTATATATCTAAGTGTATAGATCAAGAGATTAATATTGGAGTGGTAAAAGACCGCTATCTATATTCAAAACTTTTGTAGGTGACACTTCAAGAAAGAATGGTCAGGGAGGGTGCTTTGACATCTAACATCTTAGTAGCATCTCACAAGGCCATGAGGATAGGAGAGGGTTGTGGTTGGAAAACTGTATTCAATAGAATCAGGCCAACAGAAGAGAAATAGAGGAAGAGGTCTGGTCAAGCTTAAAGATTGAGTGAATGAATGCATCCGTCCATCAGTGTTAAAGCTTTAGAGCTGGCTGGGCTTTATTGATTGTCAAATACTGTCCTGACTCTGCTACTCACTGGCTTTCTAACCACGACCAGTTCTCCACATGAGAAGCAAAATTTCCTCATCTTCATCATTTTGGGAATAATTCTCTATTTAAAGAAAAAAAATGAGCCCATTATGAGTAAGATGAAAAACAACCAATTTTTGAGGCAGATAACCATGTTTTCCATCATTAGAGTAAATGGATATTCTTTGTTACAATGTTTGGTATCACTTAAATCAGTGGTTCTCAAAGTGTGTGCCAGGGCGCACTGGTGTGCCCTAGAAGGTTTCCAGGTGCGCCCTATGGTATTCCAGAGAAATGTGTGCCTGTTGGGGACCAGAAAACCAACAGGGTTTTTGGAGTTTAGATTTTTGGGGGACAGAGGTGTGGGGAATTGGCTGTAAGCTGATAGTCTGCTTGACCCCCCCCCCACCTCACTTGCCTGATTAGGTTGCAAAAGGCTGTTAAGCTGTGGTGCTGGATTGTTTACACTACCCCCATGTTCCCCAGAAAGACTGGAGGCAAGTTTCTTCTATCCTTTGTTTGGTGTGAAGTTAAGATGATATGTATGGTGGGGGTTTTCTGCACGCAACACAATTAAGAGAAGAAAGAGAGGAATTTTTCAATGTATTGATGAGGAAATGAGAGTTTGCCTTTCAAATATATGCCCAAACATTGAAGAAGTTGCTAGGACACATCAGGCTCATGTTTCTCATAAACACAAGAATGAAAAAAACTTAACACATTCATGCCAGGACCTGCCGAATTTATTAAATCTTACTAAGAATGTATCTATCTATCTATCTATCTATCTATATATATAAAGATAACTTTTTTGTCATTTTTTTTATTTTTTAACCCCTCTTTTTTATGAATTCTAAAAAGCATAACAAAAAATGTAACATAAAAATGTTTTTTAATGCCAGAATAAATTTAATTTTGTTGTACTTATTTTGTTTAATTAGCATAAAAGCACGCTTGGACTTTATATTTTTTTCTTTAATATTTGACTTAATTATTATAACATATTTCTCAGAAATTTGTATATAGTGAGCCTACAATTATTTGTAGGATTTTAAATGTGCCCCGACTTCAAAAAGTTTGAGAACTACTGACTTAGATGATGTAACTTAGGTGTGTCACAGTTGCGTGAGCAAGAGGAGAAAGAAGAGGACACTAGAAATGTAGAAAGCTTTTTGGCTATTGTGCAACCCGTAGTTATCCCAGAACTTGCTGCACTCAGGGCTGGGTCAGGGCAGCTGTTTACATCAAAGGAGAGCTGATCTAGCAAGTAGGGCGTGTTAGGAAAAGTTCCAGGCAGCCTAGTGATTTGAGGGGGGGCAGGATAGTTGTAGTTGCATTGTGGTTCTTGGTCATCACTCCCTGCAGATCAGAAAAGCCAGCTACAGGGGTACAGGGAACAGGTTTCAGCTCTGAGGAAGAACGTCCAGATACAGTGTCAGTGCCCAGCTACACCATTAGATCGACATTGGTTCAGGACTTGGCTTCTAGTAGGGGACTGAAATGGCCTCCACTAAAATTCCACAGTAGGGAAGCCGAGCAGGTGGACTGGTTCTCAGAACCATGTGAGCAGCTTTACAGGAAGATTGGGGATGACCCAAGGCAGCGTGGCTAACAGACAATCACTTCAGGAGGCCAATCAGTCTTAATCTGTGCCCAGCCTTTTCATATGTCCAGACTACAAATTGACTGTGATTAGTCTAGCATGGGCCATGTGCCCAGCTTTAAGTCAAAAAGGGGAATGGAGCAATCCCACATGATTGACTGCCTACAGTTGGAGAATAGGGAGTTTTCCAAAGAAAATCAAAGCACCGTTTTCAGGAGAAACAGACTCAGTTGGAATGAGCACAGAGGTCCCCTGCATAGAGCCTGAATCAGAATATTCTGTACAGGGAGATGCAATTGAAAAGCTCATTTCCCCTCTGGCTATTGCAGTCATGGCCTAGAAGTTTGAAACATGTTGCTGAATAGTTTCTATTTAATTTCCATGCCTTTAGAAGTATTTGATTTCTTCAGTGCCATATTTGAAAATGTAGTATGTAAGTAAGACTTGACCTTTAAAGCATGCAGTTCATTATTTCAGAGTGGTGATTCCTTTTCATATCTCAATCTGAATTGCTGCTGTCGGGCTCACAGTCATACCTTTGAAATGACCATTCTTGCTTCAGCAATGCAGAACATGGGATTTCAGGTCTCTTTTGTAGCTCCCATAACTGCTTCTGTATTTCTAATTAAACTATTTGTACACACACACACACACACACACACACACACACGCGCACACACACATACACACAATCTATATAAAGATGTCACTAAAAACAAAATAAAATACAAATGTCTAAAATATTTAGCCAAAGATTGTTTTGTTCCATAAACTTGAGCCCCCTTAAAAAATTATTAGATGAGGACTTTAAATTTATTCTTTTTTCCCTTGGGAACAAAATAAAAAATACTTAAACCTTTAGAAAGGACCATTGGGTAATATTCATGATTTTCTACTAAGGAGCACCTACCTTTAATCACACCTAAATTCTGTATTTGTATCTTTTAAGTCTCTAGTTTGTTTTCCAGGTAATACTCTTTTATTAGCTTCTATGTTGCAAACATGGGGTTTGTCTAATGGCCTCGTTCTAGGTTAAGAAACGTGAGTAATTAATAAGGTCTCTTTAATGTCTAATATAGGAAGCTATTGAGTAAAAAGGATATAAAATTGAATTTTTCTGAATATGTTTGGGAGTTAATATAATATTCTGACTCCAATTACAGCCTTCTTTATAATTGCAATAAAGTTGAGTCTGCAAAAATGTAATGGTTCTATAACCATATTACCAGGCAACAGAATGATTTTGTATCTTATTCTCTCCTCCCTCCTACCCAGCCACCCATGCTTTTCTGTTGCATAACCTCTATACAGATGACAATTTTGGGAAAAACATATGCTTTTTAAATGTTCATTTATATAGTTGTAGAGTAAACGCCATTATTTTACTCTCTAGATTCATTCACTGGTCACAGCTTTAATTAAACAGTATCCAATTGTTTAAAATGTTAATACCTACATTTAGTGTTTTCCAGACATTTTTCTCCCACCTCAAAAGATTTTGAAGGGGAGACAACCTTTATAATCTCTTGGGAGAACAGGGTGACTGGAACTGTTTGAGTGACAAGTATTGTACTACATTGCTAACATAATGTCGTTAAATCCTCAATTAACCTATTTTGTGCATGAGAAAGATGAGGCTCAGAACATAAAATAATTTGCCCAGTGTTATGGAGACGTGCCATAATCCAAATGTGAATACAGATCTGACGACAAGGCCTATTCCTTTACCCCCTAGCCTGCCTTTCCAATTTCAACAATAGAAGTAATAGCTAGAACAGTAATGTGCATGAGGGGTTAGGCGCAGTCCCAAGTGCTTTTTACCCATGCATCCATCCTCTCATTTAACCTTCTTCAAAACTTGTGACAGAAGGTAGGAGGCTACAGATCTATACTCTGTCTAAGGTTACCGTAACTCATAACTGATGTGCTCCCAGTCCTGACTCTAATGCCTTCATTGATTATACCCTGTGTTCTCAAAAGTGTTCATTATCATGTTCTAATGAGAAAAAGATGCATGATATCTAAGGATAGGGTTATTTTCACTATAAAGACAGTTCCATAAATTTTTGATCATTTGTTATAATTAAAATTCTGAGTTTCCTTTAAGTCTTGGGCTTTTGCTTAGAGAGGCACCAGGCAGTGGGTAATGTGACATCCTACCACAGTGCAGTGATGAGGGACATAGAGAGGCTGTAATGGTCAGACCAGTTCCACCGCCAACAGTACTGAGAACAGCTATGCAATGAGTACAGTTAACATTGACAGAGCTCTTACTACGCGCTAGGCTTTGTTCTCTACGTTTGTTAACTCACCACGTCCTCCAACCCTCTTTGCGGTAGGTACTGTTATCAACTCCACATATAGGTGATCAAACGAAAGCACAGGGTGTATTGCCAATCATTCTGTCAATCTCTTGTTTTGGTTTCTTTATCACGCTTCCCATGATCTGTAATTATTCTGTTCTCTAGAAAATATCTTGTTCTCCAGAAAATCTCTTAAGTCCCCAAGAAGAAGGGACCTTATATCTTATTTTCTTCAGTTTCTGCAGATTTTTAAACAATGGCTGCCACATTGTAGGCACTTATGTTCAACTTATGTTGAGCATATGTGTTGAATGAATGAATGAATGAATGAATGAGCTAATGAACAATAATCTTACCGATTGGGTGATGATATCTTTAATGAGAAATGGGAAACTTCAGAGATGATAATTCTGTTGTAATTGTATGAAAGGACTGCAAGCCTTTCACTAAATATAACTGTTGAGCATTTTTCTTCCCTGTTACATTATTCCATGTGCATGTACGCATGTGATCATGAACCTAGGCAGAGGGAGAAAGGAAGACGATGTCAGCATATTAAAGTAACCCCAGTAGTCACTGGTCACTCAGTGAGTACCAGGTACAGTAGCTGCTGGCAGCAGAGACAGAGTCACTACTTACCTTTTCAAGTATGGAAATTCAGCTCTGATCACAGAGCAGCGTTTGACCTCGTGACTGAGTTCTGGCTGCAGTTTATGTCAGGCAGCTGTTGTGAAATGTCTGGCTCAGGTAGAGAAATTTTTTATTTTGTTATTCCATTTTTCCTCTTTTTCTAGACAAATGAGATGTTGACTTTTTTTCTTCCTGGTGTCTGGCAGCTACTAATTTCACAGGACTTTACAGCTGAAAAAAAAACAAAAACAACACATGAGATTATTAGCCTACTTCCCTCACTTTATAAGGGAAGAAAATAATCCCCCCCCAGGGATTAAGTGGTTTGCTAGGGGTCACATGAGTAATCAGCGGAAGAACCCGAGCTTGCCGAACAACCACTAAGGGTTTAATGATCAAACAATGTTAGGGGAAGATGAACACATGTTCCCTTCAGCACTGCGATCAGGAGGCTGACCCATCATCATTCTCTACTTTCTCAACAAGAAAATTATTGCTGGGATCTGAAATGATCACCAACAGGAGGTTGCTTTTAAGTCTGTATTTAGGAATACAAAGTAATATATTGTAGCACATTCAGTATCTAGAACCTTTTGTTTGACTTAAGGGCAAAGAAGGCTCCGAAGGGGCCCCACCCTCCGGGAAGACTCCGTGAGAACCGGTGATAGACCCATCGCCTCACTCCCCTCCACGGTGCCATCTGTCAGGAAAAGACACAAAAGCAGGCTTGGTTCTTACTAAGTCTTTAGGAGGCAAGACAGGTGGATTAAGAGCTGCTAGTGAACTATAATGGTTTATGTGAACAAGCCCTCGAAATTATTAAACAACTCCCAGGAGGTGTGGCTCCCCTCCTTGAAGCAAAGGACAGACTGTGTGTAGAAAGGAATGGCAACTGTGCCGTTTTAGTTTTACTTCTTTGGGGCAGAGGGTGGGGGGATTCTTCCCCCTGTTACCTTTGCCACGACTGTGCATCAATATCTCAGTGACATCATTGCCCAGGTGTAAACACAGAGCTCTTTATATGGACATCATAGCCATTGAAGGTGGCAATTTGAAGAGGAAATTAAAAAAAAAAAAAAGCACAAAACCAGAGTTGGCTGGTACATGTTGAGTGGCTGTCAGATTGAATGTAGGAAATGTGTTTTCACCTCTAACCCAGAAGAAATATGAGATCAAAATTGCTGCCTCCCTCCCTCAAAGTGTTGGTTCGTTCATCTGAATAGAAGAGCCTTGTTTTTCGTCTACACAGAGGCAGTCTGGATTTGATAAGTTACCATACGTCCAGACTTAACCTGCCTGTTTCTACAAGGTAAGGTGAGAGTTCACTGCAGATTCTAATTGTAATAGTTACAAACTCCCACATTCCGCATTAGCGAGAATGCCAGTCTTCTTCCCAGATGTCTTCATGCACTATCCCTGAGGATTCCTGAGGTTGGGTGCCTGCACTCAGGTATTCCTGAGAGTGTCTGAGGGGGCTGTGCCTGGCTCCCTGCTCCCTGCTAGGAGGAAACAGAGAACTGGGTGCATACACAAGGCGGTTCCTGCCACCTCTGGCCTCCGGACACCCTGGGAGTGGGCCTCAGGTGCCGGTGGCCCTGCTGTGTGTCGCTGCTGGTGAGAGAGCCGCTGTGGCCAAGCTCTCTGGAAACAGGGCGAAGGGAAAGCGTCTCTCATTGTCTGAGTGCCTCGCCCCCTTGCTCTGAGTGCAGGTCTCCCTCCGTTAGTGTCACCCCTGCTCAGGGCATCCCGCTGCCCCCGTCCCCAGCGGTGGCCTCCGTACATTCAGATCACATGCGTGGCTTTCCCAAGGCTTTCCAGTGTTCCCGAGGGAGGTAAGCCCTCGGCACCAGCAGTATTCTGTGCATGGCTTTCCCAGGGCTTTCCAGTGTTCCCGAGGGAGGAAAGCCCTCGGCACCAGCAGTATTCCGTGCCTGGCGTTCCCAAGGCTTTCCAGTGTTCCTGAGGGAGGAAAGCCCTCGGCACCAGCAGTATTCTGTGCATGGCTTTCCCAAGGCTTTCCAGTGTTCCTGAGGGAGGAAAGCCCACGGCACCAGCAGTATTCTGTGCCTGGCGTTCCCAGGGCTTTCCAGTGTTCCCGAGGGAGGAAAGCCCACGGCACCAGCAGTATTCTGTGCCTGGCTTTCCCAGGGCTTTCCAGTGTTCCTGAGGGAGGTAAGCCCACGGCACCAGCAGTATTCTGTGCCTGGCTTTCCCAGGGCTTTCCAGTGTTCCTGAGGGAGGTAAGCCCACAGCACCAGCAGTATTCTGTGCCTGGCTTTCCCAGGGCTTTCCAGTGTTCCTGAGGGAGGAAAGCCCTCGGCACCAGCAGTATTCTGTGCATGGCTTTCCCAGGGCTTTCCAGTGTTCCCGAGGGAGGAAAGCCCTCGGCACCAGCAGTATTCTGTGCATGGCTTTCCCAAGGCTTTCCAGTGTTCCTGAGGGAGGAAAGCCCTCGGCACCAGCAGTATTCCGTGCCTGGCGTTCCCAAGGCTTTCCAGTGTTCCTGAGGGAGGAAAGCCCTCGGCACCAGCAGTATTCTGTGCATGGCTTTCCCAAGGCTTTCCAGTGTTCCTGAGGGAGGAAAGCCCACGGCACCAGCAGTATTCTGTGCCTGGCGTTCCCAGGGCTTTCCAGTGTTCCCGAGGGAGGAAAGCCCACGGCACCAGCAGTATTCTGTGCCTGGCTTTCCCAGGGCTTTCCAGTGTTCCTGAGGGAGGTAAGCCCACGGCACCAGCAGTATTCTGTGCCTGGCTTTCCCAGGGCTTTCCAGTGTTCCTGAGGGAGGTAAGCCCACAGCACCAGCAGTATTCTGTGCCTGGCTTTCCCAGGGCTTTCCAGTGTTCCTGAGGGAGGAAAGCCCTCGGCACCAGCAGTATTCCGTGCATGGCGTTCCCAAGGCTTTCCAGTGTTCCTGAGGGAGGAAAGCCCACGGCACCAGCAGTATTCCGTGCCTGGAACCATTCCGTGTCTCTCCTGGTCCTACTCCTTTGTTTAATTTTATTTTTCAATTACTGTTTATAATAAATATTAATTTTTATTAGTTTCAGGTATACAGCATAGTTGTTGGGCGATCATATACTATACAAAGTGTTCCCTTCAATATTTCAGGGAACCCCCTGGCACCATGCATAGTTATTACAGTATTATTGACTAGATCCCTTGTGTTGGACTTGACATGCCCAGGACTATTGTGTAACTATCAATTTATAGTTTTCAGTCCCTTCACCATGCTCACCCCTCCAATCCTTCTTCCCTCTGAACCATCAGTCTGTTCTCTGTTTCTTTTTATTTTGCGTTCATTGGGGTGACATTGGTTACTAAAATGATATAGGTTTCAAGAGTGCAGTTCTTTAATATATCATCTCTCTATTGCAGTGTGAGTTCACTACCCCGAGCCAAGTCTCTTTCCATCACCATCTATCCCCATTTACTCTCTTCTTCCTCCCCCATCCCTTTCCCTCTAATAATGAGTCTATATCTCTTTGTTTTGCTCTTGAAATGTCACATATAAGTGAAATCATGTGGCATTTGTCTTTCTCTATCTGACTTATTTCTCTTAGCATAATACATAAGAGCCTCTAGGTTCATCCATGTTGTTGCAAATGGTAAGATTTCTTTTTCTTTTCTCTTTCTCTCTTTTTTTTTAATATTTTTCCAAAGTGAGAAGTGGGGGAGAGGCAGACAGATGGATTCCCGCATGTGCCCGACTGGGATCCACCCAGCATGCCCACCAGGGGGCGATGCTCATCTGGGCTGTTGCTCCACTGCAACCGTAGCCATTCTAGCACCTGAGGTGGAGAGGAGCCGTCCTCAGTGCTCGGGCCAACTTTGCTCCCATGGAGCCTTGGCTGCGGGAGGGGAAGAGAAAGATAGAGAGGAAGGAGATGAGGAAGGGTGGAGAAGCAGATGGGTGCTTCTCCTGTGTACCCGTGCTGGGAATCGAACCCAAGACTTCCACACGCCAGGCCAACACTGTACCACTGAGCCAACTGGCCAGGGAAAGATTTCATTTTTATGATTGACTAATATTCCATTATATAAATGTACTAGAGCTTTTTTATTTACTCATCTACTCATGGACACTTGGGCTGCATCTATATCTAGGCTGTTGTAAATGATGCTGCAATGAACTTAGGGGTAAATATGGTCTTTGGAATTATTGTTTTTGGTTTGTTTGTTTTTTTGGATATATATCTAAAAGTGGAATTTCCGGGCATAAGACAGTTCCATTTTTAACTTTTTGTGGAACCTCCATACTGCTTTCCACAGTGGCTGCAGCACCCTCATTCCCACCAGCAGTGCAGGAGGGTTTCTTTTCTCCACATCCTCGCCAGCACTTGTTGTTTGTTGATTTATTGTGATAGCCATTCTGACAGGTGTAGTGATATCTCATTGTGGTTTTAAGTTGCATTTCTATGCTGATTAGTGATGTCAAGCATCTTTTCATATGTCTATTGGCTATCTCTCCTCTTTGGAGAAAGATCTTTTCAGGTCCTCTGCCCATTTTTCAATTGGTGGATCATTTGTCTTTTCGGTGTTGAGTTGTATGAGCTCTTGATAAATTTTGGTCACTAACCCCTTATTAGATATGTCATTGGTGAATATTTTCCCATTTAGTAGGTTGTCTTTTCATTTTGTTAATGGTTTCATTTGCTGTGCAAAATCTTTTTAGTTTTATATGGTCCCATTTGTTTGTTTTTTCTTTTGTTCCACTTGCATCAGGAGGTATATCCAAAAAATATTGCTGGCTCTGGCCGGGTAGCTCTATGGATGGAGCATCCACCTGGCACTCACGAGGTCACAGGTTTGAGCCTCGGTCAGGACACATTAAGAACCCATCAGTGAGTGCACTACTAAATGGAACTACGAAGTGAAACGAGTCAATACTTCTCTTTCTCTCTTTTTCTCTTCCTCACTCTCTCTCTCTCTCTCCCCGTCCCTTCCTTCTCTCCCTCTCTCTCCGCCTTTCCTTCTCCCTCTCTCCCCCCCTTCCTCTCTTTCTCAAATCAATGGGAAAATGTTAAAAATAAGAAAGAAAAAGTAAAATCTGTTGCTGAGAGAGCCCCTGGCTGGGTCCCTTGGTTGACTAGAGCACCGTCCCAGGGTTGACTAGAGCACCATCCCAGGGTTGACTAGAGCACCGTCCCGGGGTTGACTAGAGCACCGTCCCAGGGTTGGTTAGAGCACCGTCCCAGGGTTGACTAGAGCACCGTCCCAGTGTTTACTAGAGCACCATCCCAGGGTTGACTAGAGCACCGTCCCAGGGTTGACTAGAGCACCGTCCCAGGGTTGGTTAGAGCACCATCCCAGTGTTTACTAGAGCACCGTCCCAGGGTTGACTAGAGCACCGTCCCAGGGTTGACTAGAGCACCGTCCCAGGGTTGGTTAGAGCACCGTCCCAGTGTTGACTAGAGCACCGTCCCAGGGTTGACTAGAGCACCGTCCCAGGGTTGACTAGAGCACCGTCCCAGGGTTGACTAGAGCACCGTCCCAGGGTTGGTTAGAGCACCGTCCCAGGGTTGACTCGAGCACCGTCCCAGTGTTTACTAGAGCACCGTCCCAGGGTTGGTTAGAGCACCGTCCCAGGGTTGGTTAGAGCACCGTCCCAGGGTTGACTAGAGCACCGTCCCAGGGTTGGTTAGAGCACCGTCCCAGGGTTGGTTAGAGCACCGTCCCGGGGTTGACTAGAGCACCGTCCCGGGGTTGACTAGAGCACCGTCCCAGGGTTGGTTAGAGCACCGTCCCAGGGTTGGTTAGAGCACCGTCCCATGGTTGACTCGAGCACCGTCCCAGTGTTTACTAGAGCACCGTCCCAGGGTTGGTTAGAGCACCGTCCCAGGGTTGACTAGAGCACCGTCCCAGGGTTGGTTAGAGCACCGTCCCAGGGTTGACTAGAGCACCGTCCCAGGGTTGGTTAGAGCACCGTCCCAGGGTTGACTAGAGCACCATCCCAGGGTTGACTAGAGCACCGTCCCAGGGTTGACTAGAGCACCGTCCCAGTACCCAAGGTTGCAGCCTGAACCCCTGATCAGGGCACCTATAGGAATAAACCAATGGATGCATAAGTAAGGGGAACAACAAACTGATGTTTCTCTTTCTCCCTTCCTTCCTCCCTAAAATCAATAAATAAAAAACTATATATTGCTAAGAGAAATGTCTGAGATTTTATTACCTGTACTTTCTTCTAAGGAGTTTTATGGTTTTGAGTCTTATATTTAAGTCTTTAATCTATTTTTCAGTTTATTCTTATGTATGGTTTAAGGAGGTGGTCTAGTCTCATTATTATTATTATTATTATTATTATTATTATTATTTTGCATTTATCTGTCCAATTTTCCCAACACTACTCACTGAATAGACTATCCTCACTGCATCCTATATTCTCGCTTCATTGAGAACAAGTCACCGGTCTAGACTTTCCCTCTCATTATGGTTTTTGTCTGAGAGCTCCCTTACTGTCAGACCTTGGGCAGGACCGTACTAGTCCACTAGGATTGTTTTAATCACTCTGACTCTAGGACAGTTCTTTGCTCCATGGAAATTCTTGCATACAGATTAATATGTAAGGGAGAGTTGAGGTGTCCAGCTCCCCGGGCAGCACTTGAGACCCCAATGTAAATGGATATGTCAGGGGAGGGTGTTCCCTAGGAACATCCAAGGTCCTGACCCTCGACAGTCCAGGTGTGTCAGACACAACCTGAAGATACCAGTTCAGAGCAGAGTGGAACGCTGGTGTTTCCGAAGCTGTCTGTCCAGTTGAGATGCCAGGAATAGTGCGCTATGATCTTTGTGCTGTCGTTAAGGAAAATCTAATAGAACATTTTTGAGGATTTTTAAGATCGATATGCCTCTGTTTGATAATCCATGTCTTAATCTGTTTGGGCTGCTGTAACAAAACTCCATAGACTGAGTGATTTAAGAACAATAGAAATTTATTTTTGTCGTTTTGGTGGCTGGGAAGTTCAAGATCAAAGCAGCAGCTGATTCAGTGTCTAGTGAGGACCCACTTCCTGTTTCAGAGATGGCTGTCTGGTCGCTGTGCCCCACATGCAGGGCTGGGTGAGGGATCTCTGGGCTCTCTTTTACAAGGGCACTAATCCCACTCATGAGGGCTCAACCCTCATGTCCTAATCACTTCCCAAAGGCCCCACTTCCAAATACCACCACTTTCGGGGGATAAGATTTCAGCATACGAACTTTGGAGCGAACCCAAACATTTATTCTGTAACAATACATATGTGACATTTTGATTATATAAAAGTAGGGGGAAAGCTTGTGTTATATCTAAAACCCTCTGTGCTGAAAGATCGTTATGAGCCACGTGACCACGGGCGAAGCTGCTGCTGTGTGTGTGACTGTAAAATGACAACCACAGGTCTTCACGTGGAGCCCTGTGGCTTCCAGAGTGATGGCTATAAAATGTGGCTCTCCCTCTGTGTCTGAGTGCCTGGGAAGCTCGCAGGAGCTTGCTGCCACCCGAGGCTGCAGCCCAGACTTCTTCACAAGCAGGAGAGGGCCTCTGCGAGCCAGCCCGTGTGTTTGCTGAGCACCACGTCTCACCTGTCCTTCCCTCGCCCTTTGTGTGTGCTTCAGCTTTAGTGCCTTGCTTGCACTCCCCTGCACACTCGGGTCTCGGTGCTCGTGTTCCTCCCCTCTGCAGAAAACCTAAATATTTTTCTGGGTTCATACAGCAACAGAGCCGTAGGCAAGCTTTTCTTATACAATTCGTTACCAGCACTTGGCTGCTTTAGCGTCCTTATCAGTGGGTGGAGAAGCATTTGCTTGCCCTCAAAAAAAAACGGCCAAATAACCACTCCTTTGTCATTTGGTGTTTATTTACTCGGCAAACATTTACTGAGTACCAGCCGGCCGCTTGTCCTGGTGTTGGGAGATGAGTAACACACCGTCCACAGCCTCAACGAGTTCCCACTCTGGGAGGGGAAGACTGGCTCAGAAGCAGGCAGTAACAAACCCTTCTCGTGAGTGTCTTGCTGGGGACAGGAGTGGGGAAGCACGGAGCGCCATGGGAACACGGAGAAGGTGCCCTGACTTTAGCCCATAGAATACTTCAGAAGAGACCACATGTTGCAGGTCTTACAGGAGGAGCTGGCATTGGCCTGGGAGAAAAGAGAAGAAAAATAGGGATTTGAGGTAGAGTACTGTTGAGGTAGGGTTCTAGGATAGGGTTAAGGGGCTGATTGAAGCCAGTCTCACTGAATTCTCGCTAGGGTAAAATAAGCAATTTAAATTATTTTCTTCTTCTAGAACTTGGATGTATTTTTTAAAAGTATTGTCCACCTTGCAGTAAGATGTTACCTAGTTGAAATTGGCCTGAATCTATTGTATTGTTACAATGATTGGGAAATGACTTGAAATGATCTTAAAACATTATAAATTTGTCTGTGAACATACATTCTAATTAGTAGAAAGAGTAAGGTGGTCATAGAGAGTTTAAAATAACTGTGGTGGTTTCCTGCTTAAACCTCATTGTTCATCTTTTTTCTGTCTTCATCTAAAAAGGAAAGAAAAAACAAAAATAAATGCATTAAATGTGTATGCATAATTTTTTTAAATTTTTATTTAGAAAATTAGATTTAACAGGATGACATTGATCAGTAAGAGCACATAGGTTTCAGGTAAACATCTCTATAGCATTTGAACTGTTGATTGTGTTGTGTGCCCCTCACCCACAGTCACATCCTCTATCGTCCGGTATATTTGTCCCTCTTTACTCCCCCCAGTTCCCTCCCCCACACCCCCTCTCCCAGGGAACCACTTCACTTTATCTGTGTTCGTGAGTCTCCGTTTTATATCCCACCTCTGTGTGAAATCATGTAGTTCTTAGCCTTTTCTAATGTACTTATTTTACTCAATATAATGTTAATTTTAAATTACCTCTGCCTTGTTAGTCTTGTCTAAAACTGTAATGTACACCAATATAACACTTTTTTGTTACTTTTGGACATAGTCTTATGTCATGGGAGAAAATAAAGTTGGACATATATGGGAAAGATGGGACAAAACTTGAAAACTGATGTCACTGTTTTTGAAATGGGTCTGCTTTTACATGACTATTAAATACTGCCACTTAAATTTAGTGGAAATGTTAAATGTTGGGATTTTTTCTTTTTGTTATCAAAGAAACAAGAATAACAATAAGGGAATACCAATAAGGAGACGCGTGTAACTTATATATAATTAGGGATCCCCTAATTTTTGTGAGCAGTTATAGTTATGAAATGTGTTTTGGGTCTGGATAATAAAATGAAACACTTCCTTTCAAATAAGAAAACTGTCCCTCTTTAAGGTTATGAGAAGACCGATGATGTTTCAGAGAAGACTTCCCTGGCGGACCAGGAAGAAATCCGGACTATATTCATCAACCAGCCCCAGCTGACAAAATTCTGCAATAACCATGTCAGGTAGGACCCTCTGAAGCATTCTGTGGGGCCAGCTCTCAGAGCACGGCCCTACAGGCCTCCTCCCAGCCAGAATGGAAATGCTTGCAGAGAGCTCTCCGTTAAAGCGGTTCCTATTTGAGAGCTTACTGGAGGCAGTGTGAGTCTGCTATTCCCCTCTTCTAGCCAACAAGGACGTGGTCATAGGAATCTGGGGCAGAAAGGATAAGCAGCTGCTCGTGGGTGAATACCTTCATCTTATGCCTGTTATAGAACAACACATTACTGTTTTGGGTTAACAAGTGTTTACATTTTAGAAGAGGTCTTTGCCATTCTTCACTGGGGACTCCTTTTGGATGAAAGGCTCTTTAAATTTTGGCTTTGGATAGTTACAAAATTTAATATGGCGATGAGGAAAGGAGGGCTGTGCGAAGTACTTCTTTGTTATATTTTCATGCCAACAATAATGTAAAAAGTATCTCTGCTATAAGCCCTGTTCACTGAGCAGCCCCTGCAACCCAGGGAGCACCCCCAGGGCTAATACACTGTTTCTCCATTCGCAAAATTCCTAAACTTGAGACATGCCATTTAAAATTATAACTTCAAATTTAGGAGTAACTTCTCACAGTTTGGGGAGTGTGGCATATGTCCCTTTAATGTCTTCTCTGTTTAATTAACAAGAGAAAGATTGGATGTTTCCAAGACCTAAATGGTGATAGCTGACTGTGGCTATATCTGACGGGTTTAGTGTTGAGTCTGAGACAAGTTCGTAGAGGAGTCATGAAGAAAATTCAAACAGAAACCCAGAAAAGTCCCCATTTCTGAAGTTATCCAGGGAAGGCCTCTATTGAAAGTTGCTGATTTTCCCCCCACAATTTTATTTTCAATAATATATTATACAGCATCTCAACTGAAGTTACTCTTCTTTGAAAGCTACTCCTGTCGTGTTAAGCCGGATGATTAACCAATGAGAACAAAAGATTTTAAGGAGAAAGTTCTTACTGTGTATTTGTGTAGCTCCTTTCACTCCTTTTCATTTAGGTTAATGACCATTTGCGGTATTCTCCCAATTTGGAACAGCGGGCAGCTGTTCATCATCTAATCCAGGGATAGTCAACCTTTTTATACCTACCGCCCACTTCTGTATCTCTGTTAGTAGTAAAATTTTCTAACCGCCCACCGGTTCCACAGTAATGGTGATTTATAAAGTAAGGAAGTAGCTTTACTTTATAAAATTTATAAAGCAGAGTTACAGCAAGTTAAAGCATATAATAATAATTACTTAGCAAGTACTTTATGTCGGATTTTCGCTAAGTTTGGCAGAATAAATCTTTATAAAACAACTTACTATAGTTAAATCTATCTTTTTATTTATACTTTGGTTGCTCCGCTACCACCCACCATGAAAGCTGGAATGCCCACTCGTGGGCGGAGGGACCAGGTTGGCTACCACTGATCTAATCTTATAGTGATAATAGACTTTTGTAGATGTTGGAGCTCATTGCAGAGTAATTTAGCTTTATGCTATTTTTCCTTTTGTTTTTTAGCACTGCAAAATACAACATAATTACATTCCTTCCACGATTTCTCTACTCTCAGTTCAGAAGAGCCGCCAACTCATTCTTTCTCTTTATTGCACTGCTCCAGGTAAAGTCATGTCGTAAAACCTCAGTTCGACATCACGTGTTCAGATAGTGGTAAATGCCCCTGCCCAGTCTTCTGAGGTGTATCTGAGCACACAGGAATCAGCAGGCTGGACATTTCCAGCCCCTGCTATAAGCAGCGTTAGAATTTCACTACCTCTCTAAACCTTTTTTTTTCTTTTTCTGAAGTTGGAAACTGGGAGGCAGACAGACTCCCGCATGCATCTGACCGGGATCCATCCGGCATGTCCACCAGGGGGCGATGCTCTGCCCATCTTGGGGCATCACTCTGCCACAATCAGAGCCATTCTAGCGCCCGAGGCAGAGGCCACAGAGCCATCCTCAGTGCCCGGGCCAACTTTTGCTTCAGTGGAGCCTTGGCTGCGGGAGGGGAAGAGAGAGACAGAGAGGAAGGAGAGGGGGAGGGGTGGAGAAGCAGATGGGCGCCTCTCCTGTGTGCCCTGGCCAGGAATCGAACCCGGGACTCCTGCACACCAGGCCGACGCTCTACCACTGAGCCAAGGGCCTCTCTAAACCTTTTGATTCATTTTTATGAGCTTATTTTAAACATTCCGTAAATGCAATATTGGGTGCAAAAGGGGAATGGGGCTTTTTCTTAAAATATTAATTTATTTTAGTAACAATCAAACTATCAATTCTCAGAATACAAGAATTACCACTTTAAATCTTGTTTCTCTTTGTATTTGAGTTAGTAGTAATCAGGAAAAAAAATCTTTTATTAAAAAAACAGCATACACTCATTGTAAAATGAATTAGAAAACACAGTAAAGAAGAACTTTACAACTCATTCCACCACCCCGAGGCAACTACTCTCTTAAAATCTGGGTGTATATCCTTCTGGTCTTTTATTTTCCCCTCCCAAGCATTGATTATTAATTTAGTTTACAAAAAGGGGATCATAGAGTACATATGCTTAGTAATCTGCTATATCCATGTAATAAAATGTGGATATTTTCCCATGTGATTCATTGTGTATCTCAAATGTCATTTTTCATGGTCATGTGATTTTTTTAATACATGGATATACTGTAATTTTTTAACCCACCCCCCTTTGTAGGTGTTAGTTCTATGCAGAACTGCTTATCACGAAGCTAATGCTCTTCCAGCTACTTACAGAAATGAGCAAATTACCTTGCCCAGTGTTAGTCTGCCAGACAGTAAAATCAAGGAGGCATATTTTAAGAGGCACTAAGATTTTCTGGTTTTTAAGTGTATTGCCAACTTTCTAGCTCTCACTGGATTTCTCTCTCTTTTTTTCCCCCCTTCAAATAGCAAATACCTGATGTTTCACCAACAGGTCGCTACACAACACTGGTTCCTCTCTTATTTATTTTAGCCGTGGCAGCTATCAAAGAGATAATAGAAGATATTGTAAGTATTTAATTTTTTTCATAAATAAATGTGACTCTTTGTTATTTTATATATATATATATATTTAACATGTTTCTTCTTTAAGTTATTAACTCTCAGTACAAGCTGCTT
Organism: Saccopteryx leptura; assembly: GCF_036850995.1. Lineage (NCBI taxonomy): Eukaryota > Metazoa > Chordata > Mammalia > Chiroptera > Emballonuridae > Saccopteryx > Saccopteryx leptura. The sequence continues at coordinate 31,126,341 of NC_089507.1, read as the reverse complement.
AAAATGCCTATTCAACTTAGAAGTATGCAGAATATGCTCCCATCTCTGGAGTTAATTTCTGTTGATTTCTGTAGGACTAATATTGCAAAGTGCTCATTACAATCCTCCCTCATGTTTGTGGCTTATTAATGAAAGAAGTTAATTCTAATGTCATTTTCGCTTAGAGAGGAAATATATTTGAACATTACTATTTTTAATTATGCTTAATTTTCTATTTGTACATTATTTCAAGTTAAACAAAACCTCTAAACTATCTAAATATAAAGGGTTTGGGGTTTTTTTGGGTTATTTTTAAAGTTATATGCCGTAGTTTTCACCTCATTAAATACCTATGATTCCTTTTCATCTTATTTTAGTAGTTCTAGTTTCCTTTTCTTTTACCTCATTTTATTAAAAGAAAGGTACAGCAAATTTGCTCTTTTTATTTTTCCGTAGTAGCAGAGAAAAAGGGAAGTCAATTTCCTCTTTATAAAACACATTCACTAAAATAAAATCTGGCTTCTTTTTTTTTCTTTTAACTGTTATTTTAACTACCTTTGTTACGGAAGCCAATATTTTTTTCTGTGCCCTTTAAATAATTTGCCTAGCTGACAAGACCTTCTGTCAAGCCTTGAGCAAGTCAGACAGTAAGGCGAGGAAAGGCCGAGATGTTCTTTAGAAAGCTCCGATTTAAAAGTACGCTAACATGAATGTTGTGACCGTGGGGAATCAAACTGAGATCTCACTGAGAACACAGGAGCCGTAGCATCACTAGACCCATTAGACATGGGTCAGCTGACTGTTTAGATCATCAGTCTCAAAGACATCAAGTATCTAAGAGTACAAAGTGTGTGTGTGTTTGTGTGTGCACGCACACACATGTGTAAAACATAGTCCTCTTAATGGAAATGGTGTACTTGATGGGCACTACTAGTCGAAAATGTCAGGGGCTGTCTTCTTACTTGAGCTGTTCCACACACACTTCATACCATCTTTTAAATTACGATTGGATTTGGCACTCCATAAGGATTGGACACTACTAGTTTTGTTTCTTTCTTTGCTTTTAGGACTCCCTTCTCTTTCTCTGTTCAATCTCATTTTCACTGAGCATCTTTTACTGACTTGGCATTGTGCTATTGTTTGTATGATTGTTTTTCTCATCTAATTCCTTCAGTAACTTTGAAAGTTGGATATTAACCCCATTTTAAAGGTGAGGAAGCTGAGGCTTGGAGAGGTCATATAACTTGCCCAAGAAACTGATGGAATTTCTCTCCCATCCAATGCCCTTCCCCTTTATTTTTGTGGCAAGCCACCAACAATAATATTAAGAAGTTAGTGAACTTCTGGGTTCCGTGCACTTGCCTTGTATCCTTTACATTTATTAAATCTTATAGCAACCCTTTTAACAATAAATGATACTATCTCCATTTTACAGATGAGGGTGAGGAGGCACAGAGTAGTAAGGTAACTTGCCCAAGGTCACACAGCTATTTAAGTCGGGCCATCAGAATTCAAGCAAGGCTCAAAACGCCTGCCTTATAATTATTGCTCCTAACTGCCTCTCCTATCTTTCATTTTTTTTCTTTTCCTTAGCAAAACTAGAAACTCTCTAGCTATGGTTGTAGTACCCCTTTCTATGAAAATACATGGTAAATAAAATGCTATCCAAGAAGTTTTGTTTTTTTCAAACAGAACTCTTATTGGCATGATGTAAAAATTGAGTACTGTTAGAACATAGCTTATTAGCAATTTTTGAAGGATGTAATATGGGTATCGTGGGGTAGTAATAATATTATTTAAAGTAGTTTTCTAATAAAATGTTATAAAATGGGCTAAAATGATCTGTAAGAATGGTTGAACTAGAAATTGATATCAAGGTATGGGTAATAGAAAGTTTAAAATATTATTCCTGAGAAAATAAAAAAGATCAAATAATAGATAGTTAGACAAAGAGTATCTTTATCAGTAGTTATAATGAATATACACATTTGTTCATTCATTCAATGATAATATATGAAGCAGTACTTAAGTGGCAAGCATTTGTAGGATATGTATTAGGATGCGTTAAACTTCTGCTGCAGTAATAATTATGTCCCAAATGTCAGTGGCTTGAACATAAATTTATTTTTCACGTCTCAAATACACTGTAGGTTGTACTGTAGAGGGAAGGGCGGGAGGCACCCTAGTTCATATAGGCTCTTGGGGACTTTGCCGTGTGGAATGTTGTCACTGGATTATAGAAGAGAAAGGAGATCTCACTTCTTCTTTTTTGGCCCAGAAATGTTGCATATCACATCTGTTTATAGCCTAATATTAGAGCTAGTGACATGACCAAAGGGACATGTAATCTCCATGTCCATCGAAGTAGAGAACTGGATATTGATGAATACTAGTAACGTATACCATTCTTATATCAGTGAATAAAACAGAACTTCCATTCTAGTGAAACTTCCTTTATATTCTGTTAAACAACATTTAAAATTTTTTTAGAGTAAATCATTGTACTAATTGCTCCAGGTGGGATACCTAAGATCTACCCAGCCCAGTGCCTTTTGCTTTGGACTACTTAACATAATACAGTTTTCTCTTTTTATGTATAAGTAACAAATGAGATATGTGCTTACTTGAAAATGCTGTAAGATTGATGGAGAAATATTAGTTTAATAAAAAAAAAAGGTGTATCATGCCAAATGCCAATTCCTATGGTAAGGGTCAAGTTTGTTTGTTAAATTAATAATATTCACCACCAAAAACATGCCTTCTTTGCTGTAAACTTAAAGACTGATAAGCTTTATTGATTATAAAACAAGTACTTTAAAGTCTACAAAGTTCAGAGATCAAATGCTGAGTATGTACTAGTGAGTAAAAGTGATGGAGCTTGCAGTCCAGAAGAGGAGACACCCATTAATCCAGCAACCTCACCAGCTATTGAGAGAATTAAATGATGCTTGTGAGGTCCTTAGAACAGTGTCGAGTGGAAAGTAAGGGCTGAATAAATGTTAACTGTACTATCATCTAAAGATCCTTTTGACTAAAATATAGAAAACGAGTTGGGAGGAAAACAGAGAGGATTTAAGTAGACTTAGAAGAATATTCTAGTGGCCAGTACGAAAAGAGTAAAGATATCTTGGACTAAGTGGCGTGATAGAGATAAAGAAATGTGGAGAAGTCCGTTCGATGTATATTTGAGAATAAAATTGACAAGACTTATCATCATTTGACATGCTGTATTCCCTACTTACTTTGTTTCTACTCTGTCTCTCACCATTAGCCTGTGAGCTACGTAAGAGTGAGAGTGTTTGTCTCTTGTTCATTGCTGTATACTTAGCTACAGTAACAAGTGCTGGCACTGAAGTGTTTAGTATAAACATTTAATGAATGAAGTAACGAATTGGATGGGAGTGAGAGAGAGCAGAGATACAACGATGACCCTTAAGTTCATAGTTTGTATGAGTGGATGGTATATGGTTCATTGTCGAGACAAGGATCAAGTCTTGGGAGTTAAAGCCATGCATTGTTTTTTGGATGTAGTTTGAGATGCCTTTGAGACTGCTAGAAGGAGTAGATATAACTGTCTGGAACTCGGCTGAATGTGTTGGCTCATATACATTTATGTATTGGTTATCATGGGAATTGCAGGTAGGAATGAACTAAGAGAGTATAGAGTGAGAAGCAAAGAGAGCAAGAGAGTAAGCCTTAAGGAATTCCATCGCTGAATTACAAGGAAGGAGACAAGGAAGAAGGGGCCAATGTGCAGGTGAAATACCTGGATGGTGATGCAGCAAGAAATGCCTAGGGCGGAAAGAGTTCCCAGAGGAGGGTTAGTCAACATTGCCTCCTTAAGTATCCTAAAGTTCATGGAACTATTTACACAGTACAGTCTATTGGTGTACTGTCAACCAACTATTGAAAGGATTAAGTAATTCACTAGCTTCCAGTGGTATTAATGATTTCTGATTATAGGACAGGGAGGTATTTGAAATCAGAGAATAGCTCTATTAATTTTTCTGAACTGTTACTTTAGAAGGCATAAAGATTGCTTTAGGATAAAAGATGCTTTCTTTTTATACTCATAAAGTTAGCATCTGCCTTTCCAGGTAGGTCCTTATGTATGTATATTCAATTCGATTGTGTCTTGACAAGTAACCTAATTTATTCTGTGGTGGAAAGATTGAGGGATGAGACGCCCCCTCCTGTACAGGAATTCTCTGTAAGTGGAAAGTAATGTTCAGGAACTTCTTAGGTTTCACGAAGATTAACTTTCCTGTAGAAGTGGAATGTTTCATTAATTAGCTTTTATCTGTCTTTTTCAGTTGGAAGTCTTAGCTATTATGTATTATAGGTATGCATTGTTTCAGAACTATTTGCACCTGCTCTGAAAATCTAAATTTACCTGGAATATCATTATTGGCCTAAAATTCATTTTGGGTTACTTTTAATTTTCTTAAGATCTTTATTAACAAACAAAAATGAGTAAGCATTTTAGAGTTTTATTAATAAAATATGCTCTACTGAAGCTACAAATTTAATAGAACTTTAAAAATTCAGCTAAGAATATTTGCGGGCAAATCGTATGTTTGCTTTTGGGAGCAATAACTAGCCTGTTACCAGTCTATATTATGATACTTTTATTAGCGAGCATTTTATTCTGAGGAAGAATCGTGATGTGTTCCTCCTGCGTGTGGATGTGGCAAGAATTATTTTCCACAGAAGCATTCTGAACGCCCCGTTTGCATTCTCTGCAGTTCAGTGGCTGATTGTTTGGGGGAGTGAGTTCACACTGCCAGCTATTATGCCACTCCCCCCGAGAGTCACTGTGTCTTGAAGGAGTGCCAATACACAGCTCTGGACTTGGCTCTTAGGAAGTGTTTTCATATTGGGCTCTGTGGTCCTAAAAACCATGTTTCTTCTCAATGAATTGAGCAACGCATTTGTTTTGCATTCTCCCTTATAATCAAGTATTTGCAGCTAAACCTGACCATGGGTTTTATATGATAGAATCTTTGAGCAGTTAGTTATACTCGACACTTTTCTCCAATGTGAAGAGGCTGGTGTGATGCTGTAAGTTTAGATGAAAGCAGTAGAAAACCTCTAGTTGAACCATAGAAAAGGTTGTTTCACCAGGTCATATTCTCACCTGTCCTCTGACCTTCTCTTTCTTTTTCTTAGTGCTATAATGCCTTGGTTTATGTAACTGTTCAAACTCACCCATCTAAACATGAACTAAGTCTCCTGTTTACTATTTGTTTTAGTGCTTTTAGAAGGAAGAATAGAATCATGTGATTCAGTGGCTTGGGAATAGGGGGGAGGGTGGCTCTTGGGGAGCAGTAAATGGAAGAGTCTTTATGCAAGTGGTACATGTATTTGCTTCTAGTCATTGACAGACATCAGCACATCATTAAATTATAGAGGGTGTACTCAACTTAATTAGCTAATGAACCTCATACATTGAAAATATTTCAGTACCATTATTAAAGGGTAGTTATTATAGATAATTCTCTTGGGCAATCTTTTTTAAGTGAGTTATTTAAGCAAAAGACTAAGTCAGCCTTTCAGCTCAAATAATTCTAGTACATTAAAATTTTAATCTTATCTGCATGATAATGTAAGACCCGCCGAGGACCGCACACCTGTACTCCCGGAAGAGGAGTACTGCGTGAAGATGCTGTGGATGGCTTTCTGTTTTAAAATTCTTGGATGTCCTCTGATTCTTTCTGTCACCACACCCTGGCATTCTTACAACATCGATATGTGTGTGAAAGGATAAAAACCTTGAGAAACATGAGTTAAAGCCATCTCCTTTGCTGTAGGTGCTATTTTGTTTTATTCGTCTGATTCATTTTCCGTTTTTGTTTTTGCTTTTAAACTTTAGAAACGCCATAAAGCTGATAATGCTGTGAACAAGAAACAGACACAAGGTAGGAATTTTACAATTTCTCATATCTATAACATACACTCATACTAATCTAAATAATCTCTTCAATGAAATGTAATTCAATTGATAATACTGTATATCTCTTTAAATTTTTGTTCCAGGGTAGGTTCTTGCTTTGTAGCATTTATTAGCATGACAGTTAAATTTGCATTAGAGTGATTTACAGTGGCAATATTTTTGAAAAGTAACATTCTTAATATATTTAAGTACCTCTTAGCAATGTGCTCTGAAGTACTATCCATAAAATCTGCAGTGGTTATGACAATATTAAATGCTGAAAAATGTCTTTATTTTTTTGTGCTCTTTAGATGTTATGCTAGAAAAGATTTATAGAAAATAATCAGATATGATATTGCCGGGGTAAAAGGCATACATTGGAAGCACTTTGACTATAATGCACATGCAGATATGATTTATGCTCCAGAAATAAATACAATTATTAAAACCAGACCATCTTCTGGGAAGTGCATGGTATTTTGACGTGGCTCTTTTGTTGTGGGTCTGATTTTGATGTCGCCCAAAACAAAATGTCCTTTAACACAGCAAATAGATCATTATGCGCTCAGATTATTAATACCCAGGTTCATGCAAAACAGACTTCATGTTCCAGCCCTCAGCTTGCCTCACCTGAGAATCTCATTTCTCTTTGAAGTTCCCCGATGTGTTGAGGATCAGACATATCTGCTAAAATTAGCTGGTGATTCAACACGGTATTTTTATACTGCTATGAATTTTATGGACCCTGTCAAAATGCCCTGCTTCTCTTCTTACCACCTGCTGATTTTTGATACATTTGAGGAAGCTACATTGATTAAAGATCACCTAATAAGTTAACAGAATATTTACATTGTATTCTTTCCTGTGGGACATATGAAAAAAATATAAGATAGGAACTGTGTAAAAGCACAAAGTAGCCCTGGCTGGGAAGCTCAGTTGGTTAGGTGTCAACCTGATGCACCAAGGTTGCGGGTTCGATCCTTGGTCAGAACACACAAAAATCAACAATGAATGCAAATAGGTAGGAAAACAAATTGATGTTTCTTTCTCTCCCTCTCCTCTTTCTTCTCTCTCTAAAATCAATAAATTTAAAAGACTTTAAAAAGCACAAAGTGAAAGATGATGTTGTGTGGGAAATGAAGGACTTGGGATACATGATCTCATATATCTCTAGAATTTTGTGGGAGATCGTGGCTCCTATGTCAAATGCTATATAAATTTAAGAAGTAGAGAAAGTTGTGGGGTAACTTGAGCTACATCTTAAATCTTGGGAAGACACTGGATGAGCAGAGGCACACAAAGAAGACATAGCATGAGAAAGGGGAGGACAGAGGAAGAAGGCTGTTGGATTGCTCTGTTGAACCATCGTTAGACTATCGATGAAGACAGAGATTCCTATCAAAGGGAAGCTAACACACGGCGAAAAGGGCAGGCCAGGGTCCGATTTTACAAGGCCTTGAATGCCAAACCAATGGATTGCAACTCTTCTTGTGTCTGTTGAAGGTGAAGATGAACGTACAGATTAAAGATGAGGAGCAGAACAAATTGAAGTAGGAGGCTACTGAAACTCTGGGAACCAAGTGACTAGGAAAGTGGGAAGGGAAAGCCACAGGGATTGAAAGGGAAAGCCTCAGGTATTTCAAGTACTGGTATTTTTGGCAATATGCAGTTTTTGCATTTGTTGCAGTGTTGGTGAGAATATTCAGAACGGTTTTTGATCCAGTAATATGTAATTTTTTTTTCAATGCATAATGGATCTCACAGAAGAAGGCTCTGATATTCAGGGGTGGGCGGTTGATTTCCAACCCTTGGCCCAAGAGTTATTATACACTTAAAGAGTAGCTGTCATAGGTATGGTTATGTTAGGTACCACACCTTGAACTGATATGATCTACGATTTTCTAGGTACTTACCTATTTCCAAAAGTACTCCCATTTGTCTACTGTTCAGAGGAAATATTCTTTCTGAGTTATAATTTTTGTTTCATCAGTTCACACTGGTTAACATGATTAGCTCTATGACTGTAAATGAAGAATAGGCAAGTGAGAAGGAAGTTTCTATGATAAGTGTATATAAAACTTATGTCAAAGTAAAATATTAGGGCTTAACAGCTATAAGACCCGTTTTAGCAGAATACTTGGTAATCCCATATCTAAGAAACTATGGCTTTCAGTTTGATACTTGCATTTTCTAAGAGCTGATGGTTTTTCCTTTTTTTTTTTTTCTTTGCCTGGTTTGAGTATCGGTTATCTTTTTTATTTTACAGTTGATAAGAGGTAACAGAAATGTTTGTGGAGGATACTGTTTGCTGTCACATAACTCAAGTTGCTTAATATGAAAGCCATCTGTTGTTATTAGATCAGAGTGAAATTGAATTTGCTTTGCCGAATTGGGGCAGGAGTGGGTGTAGGAGTGGGGAGGGGGCATATTTGACAGCTAATTATTTTTTGACAAATATTTGAAGTAATAACTATAGAATTTCAGTTTCTAAAAGTTTGCCAAGACCGTGTAATGTGTAAGAGGACACCTTTCCCTCAGATTCAAATAGTAACCCTTCTATCTTCTTAAATGAATATTTTTCTCCTTATTTTGCATTTGAGGCACTGCAGGTGTCCCCAAACTATGACCCGTGGGCCACATGCGGCCCCCTGAAGCCATTTATCCGGCCCCCCACCACACTTCCGGAGGGGCACCTCTTTCATTGGTGGTCAGTGAGAGGAACGCTGTATGTGGCGGCCCTCCAACGGGCCTGAGGGACTGGCCCCCTGTGAAAAAATTTTGGGGACCCCTGCTGACTAGAGTGACTTTATTCTGTCATTCCCTAACAACTTCAGCAATATAAATTCATAATTTTATTTCCAACATTTCTAATCATGTAACTGTAGGCTGGCACCTGTCTGATGCCTCATTTCATGAATTAATACCCTTAGTCAGGGATCATATTATGGATTTCATACCCAACTAAGGACCTTAAACACTTGACATTTTGAGCCTATCATCAACACTTTTTGAAAACAAGCCATTTCTTCCCCTGGAGTTACATAAGTCAGTTAAGTACACAGTTTCATGAGCTGGCAAATTCAAAACTATGTTGTTCTCTGTGGAGGTGGCTGTGGAGGGTGGGTAGAGTAAATGGATGTTCGGAAGTCTGGGACTATGAGGGAGTCTTGATGAGTTCTGGGGTCCACTCTTCCCAGTGGAGGATGACCGCCTTTCCGTGCTGCTGCCCTTCTGTTGTGAGTGGGTGTAGCTGCACTGGGTAGCAGCCAAGGGCAGGGGTACCCTGTTACTCATCTTTGTGTTCCCCGTAGGTTCCAGCCCAGGGGTCTGTCCTCAGCAGGTGTTCGGTGTGTGCAGGGCACATGAACAGGTGAACGAACCACTCTCCATGCCAGTGCTTGAGTGCAGATAACACAGGAGGAAGAATCTAGCCGTGGAAGGAGCCTTCTTGGCAATTCATTATCTGGGGTGTGAGCAAGATGAAGAGCAGTGTTTTCCTGACACTGTGTCCCGCACTGCTTCTCCAGCACTGAGAAAGTACCCGTGTGGCAGAAGTTCTAGCCACCCACTCACCCTCTCTGTTGAAATCATTGCATCATCATCTTACCCTGCTTTGCCTCCTGTGAATCCCACTGTTCTATGCCCCCCTGTCAAGCCCGTTGCCCAGGGCGAGCCACATTCAGGATGCCCCGGGTCTCCTTGCATCTGAACGTACCTTCGTTTCTCTGATTTCTTCCCGCAGTATTTGAGCTCACAGTGTTTGACATACCCTCCTCTGCGCCTCTGACACACACTGGAGGTGGTCCGGCATGATTCTCCCCAAACTGGGTGGTTCGGCCAAATTGTGCTCGGCCAGAGTTTATAAATTATAAATTCATAATGAATATTATAATATATAAATTGAAGCCAAACTCCATATGAATTTATTGTGGTTGAGCTAGTTTTCTTTTTTAAAATTGCAAAACTGTGCTTCTATTATTTAAAATTTTTATTTTCAATTTATTATGTTGACATGGTTTCAAGTGTGCCACTCAGTGTAACACCCTGCACAGCACATCGTGCCCCCAGGCCCCGTGCAGTCTCTTTCCATTCCCCTTTCACCCCTTCACCCCGCCCCCTACCTCCGTGTCTCCTTGCCCTCTGGGAACTGCTACCCTGTGGTCTCTATCTCTGTGTTATGTATATATAATTGGCCTAATCGCTTCACCTTCTTTGATCCTGTCTCCTCTTCCCCCTCCCCTCTGACAGCTGTCCTTCTGTTCCCTGTGACCCTGCCTCTGTTTCTATTTTATTCCTCAGTTTATTGTGTTCATTACATTCTACTTATAAGTGAGATCATACGGTATTTGTCTTTCTCTGCCTGGTTTATTTCACTTAGCATAATTATCTCCAGGTCCATTTATGCAGTTGCAAAGTAATGCTTCTATTTTTTTTATGAAATGCTATTATGGCAGTATTTCAAGTAGAATGACAGTATGTCAAGTAGAATGACGCTTGCACATACAATCACAACAGGGAGGCCTGGGAAGGGGTGGGGTTCAGGGACAGGCTAAGAAAGATATTGGAGAGAACTAAAAATGCCTCCTGGCCCTGGCCAGTTTGCTCAGTGGTAGAGCGTCGGCCCAGTGTGTGGAAGTCCCAGGTTTGATGCCCAGTCAGGGCATACAGGAGAAGCTCCTATCTGCTTCTCCACCCCTCCCCCTCTCCTTCCTCTCTGTCTCTCTCTTCCCCTCCCTCAGCCAGGGCTCCATTGGAGCAAAGTTTGCCCAGGCGCTGAAGATGGCTCTGTGGTCTCTGCCTCAGGTGCTAAAATGGTTCCAGCCACAGTGGAGCGATGCCCCAGATGGGTGTAGCATCGCCCCTTGGTGGGCATGCCAGGTGGATCCTGGTCAGGCGAATGCGGGAGTCTGTCTGACTGCCTCCCTGCTTCTAACTTTGGAAAAATACAAAAAAAAAAAAAAAGAAAGAAAGAAAGAAAGAAAAATGCCTCCTAATGGATCTGCTTGTATACGTATAAAATCCCAGGTTTGGGTATATTTACTGAAGGATGGTGAGAATGTATGAGAGATACAGCTATGATATGTGACAGCACATGATTGATCACCTGCTTTGATGCTGTTGTCAAATGAGGACCATCCTTACTATGATTGGATTAACACCTTGTTTTTGTTTTGTTTGTTTTTACAGAGAGAGAGGGATAGACAGGGACAGACAGACAGGAACAGAGAGATGAGAAGCATCAATCATTAGTTTTTCGTTGCACATTGCGACACCTTAGTTGTTCATTGATTGCTTTCTCATATATGCCTTGACTACGGGCCTTCAGCAGATCAAGTAACCCCTTGCTCGATCCAGCGACCTTGGGTCCAAGCTGGTGAGCTTTTGCTCAAACCAGATGAGCCCGCGCTCAAGCTGGCAACCTTGGGGTCTCGAACCTGGGTCTTCCGCATCCCAGTCCGACGCTCTATCCACTGTGCCACCGCCTGGTCAGGCCCTTGTTATATTTTGATAGTAGGCATTGGACTAGAATAAGTTTTGTTCTTCAATAAAGCAACTTTTCTCTGTTTTAATTTAACTGGAGAAAAGACATGAAATTCTTTTCAGTTAGGCCCATCACTGAAAATAATGGGCCTCATTTCCACCTATATCTTTCTTTCCCAGCCTGGTCAAAAAAGGAATTAAGTTGGTGGTATCTGACCACCACTAACAAGGCTACTTCCCTGCAGGGCCCGGAGTGGCTTATCTACCACTGGAAACCATTTCACCACTGACCTCCTCGGTGAAAAAGTGTTAAATTGGTGTGGGTTGAATATGTTTCAGGCTGTAAGCTTGCAATGACCCACTAACAGGGCCAACTCTGTGGTTCCTGCTCGTCCAGTGCTGTACGGCAGAGCCCAGGGTATTATGTTGAGGGCCTTAAAATAGCAGCACTTCCCTGGCTTATTGAAGAAGCAAGCATCCTGGCTGTGTTTCCCTGAGGGCATCTCCGCATCTGACTCATCCCGTGGCCCTGACCTGCCGCTCTGCCTGGCACGTGTACATCAACTGAACTGTGCATAGTTCTTAAAAAGCACTCGCTTCCATGACCTTAAAAATTGGGATTAAAAGCTGAGCACATATATGGCCTAAGTAATTTTAGACACCTATAAGATTAACATTTTCAAATGATTACAAAGGTTTTAGGATTATCTAAATTGAATTGAGTAGATATTTTCAACAGTCGCTGTAGATGGGGAAGAGGCATTTCTTTGTGGGAAAATATAACCCGAGATACTGTTTTTCCTTTGTCCTATAAATAAAAGTTGCACACAGAGGAGCAAAACCCACTGAGAAAACTTAAGGACATAGTTCAAGTGAGAGAAGAAGAGCAGGTGTGAATCAGGGTTAGAATCTTTGTTACTTCACTTCAGTAATCTTTCCTAAACATCTGTCTTGTGTAAGACCCAGTGCAGAAGAAACCAGTCTTCATTCCTGCCTTACAGGAAATTATAACCCAATAGGGAAGATATGATTCTCACTCATATTTAATGCAAGATAGGGAAACTAATAAGGGCCAGATGAGAGAGGCAGGGGCTCAGGAAAGTCGTTTGCGAGGTTCTTGAATGACAAGTGGAATTTCAGTAAGCAGAGGTAGCAGTGGGTGAGCCAGAAGGAAGTGGGAAGGCAAGAGATATATTCTGGGAAGAGCAAATATCCTATTTTGGCTACAGCATAGGATATATATGTCAGGGAGCAATGGGCAGGGATGGGAAGGCAAGCGACAGTTGTATTTCGTAGGCTTTTGAAAACCAGGGTGAAGGACTTGGAGGGAATCACTGAAGAGAGTGGCTAGGTTCCCAGAATGTGGAAGCTGTGTAATTAGGGAGGAGAACGAGGGCGGTGACTGTGAGAAGCCAGAGGGAAACACAGTGGAGAGCTGCAACTGGATGTGGCCGAGGAGGGGAAGCCCTGGCCAGCACCAAACGCCGCTGAGTGAAAAGAGGAGGACCAGGACGGCAGCTCTCGCTAAATCCAGCGTTTAAGAAGTGACGTTGGCTCATTGCCGTTCCAGTTCTTACCCAGAGGGCAGTGGCGGAGCTGTGAAAACTGAAGCCCAGTGCAAGGAGTGGAGAAATGGTCGATTGGTGAGGCAGGGGAGGGAGATTTTTCTTTCAAGAAATTTCTCAATGAAATAAAGGAAAAGGTGACTGATTCATGACTCTCTGAGCAGGATTGAGAGAGATTATTTTAAGAAAAGGGGATCGCTTACCCTTGTGGTCTGATCACATCAGCTCATTGGTGCTCAAGCAACTTGCCAGGACTCAACCCTAGAGTTTGTCTCGGTCTCACTTGGTGAGGTCCCTCATTGAAAGGCGTATAAATGAACTGATAGAAGTAGTATCAACTGGCTGAACACCTGTATGTAGAATATGGACGAGAAGGGAATTCAGAGTTCCCTTTGCCTTTTGTGTGGGTAGACTCCACGCAGCTCATTGCTCAGTTTGGCCTTTCTAGGCAAGTTTATGCAGGAGACTGTTCAGTTTGTGCCCCAGTGAGGTCTTTGCCTTAAGATTGTCTTTGGGTCTACACGGTGAGTGAGTTGATGCTTTCCCGTGGGTGTGCTGGTTTTCCCTCTTTGTCCAAACCCATAGTCTCAGCTGCATTCTTCTTGATGCGCTCGGCTCCTCTTCAGCGCTTCCTCCCGGATAGCAGTCGGACCGCACTACCTTTTCTGTCACCTTTCTGTCCTCTGTAACACTGGTAGTGCCATTGTCCTTTGGGATAGCTTGCCTACAGCGGCTTCATTTGCCCATGAGTGGCACCCCAGTGACTTTTGGCGATGCCCCCAGTGGTGGATCATTTTGATTGTGGTTGAGTCCTAAGAGAATGACAGGTCTGCAGAGCCCTTGGTTAGGGAATTTCCAACCAAATCCAACAGAATGTTTTCATTTCAAAAAAGAAACCCGTTACAACAAAGCTGTTAAGGAGCATCCTGCTAAAGTTAAAAACAGGTTATATTTGAGGTATTTGTTTAGCGTCTGAGCCCTCCCTTGCATACTGTCAGACTAATTAGACGTGTGGAAACGAGAGCAGGTGTACTTGGCTGGAACTGGGGAAAGGTGGAGGAGTTTTGCATTGAAAAGAGTGGGCTGTTAAAACATCAGAAGGCAGGCCATTCTGATAATTGAGCCAAGGCTTCTCTCGCTCTCCTGCGCCAGGCATCTCTAACCTCCTCCGGGGCTCACCTCTTGAACTCTTCGACTCTGGAGGTATAGAGTCGGTCTACTTTTGGCTCAAGAAAGTGGAAAGCTCAGCAAAGGACCCTGCATCATTACTTGCTTCCTCTCAACTGGGTTGAGCTGGGTCAGGGGAGGTCAGTGATTTAAAAATAACCAGGCTGCTATTTCAGTTCCCCGGATAAAGCATGTGACACTGTTTATTTTAATCATTTACAGTTGGCTGTTCAGGAACCAGTTCCAAAGTAAAGACAACAACAAATTATGTGATTGACTTTTATCTTCGGCCAGTAGGCAAGACTTGATGTGTACAGAAAGCTGTTAACAAGTCGTGAGCCGAAGTTTAACTTCACCAGAATTCTGTATTGAGCTCTATATCCTAAGATGGCTTTAGCCTCAAATTTGAACAAGTTATGTACTTCTGTGTTTATTTCTGTGTTCCATTTTTGTATTTCAAGAACAGAAGTACATGGTGGGATGGGCAGAGACAGACATACCCTCAGACGTAACAAGCCTCCAGGTGATGTTGATGCTACAGGTCCCTGGACCAAATGTTGAGTAGCAAGCAAGCATCTGTATAGTACATGCAAAGAAATGTCACTCTACTTAGGTCGAAATCTAACTCAAGGGGTCCATAAAGGCGCTATGCCCTTTGATTAATCCAGACCCCTGTAGCCTTCAGAATAAATACCAAATGCTCATCAGATTGACAGAATTAAGATGATTGAAGACAACTCGTACTTCTCTAGG